>NC_052150.1:138198460-138806164 GCF_902713615.1 Scyliorhinus canicula
TAAGATCACATTTTCATGAAATCTGGATAAATGGTTTTGCACAGTGGCTTATTTATGCAATCAAAGTGTAAGTCTGTGTGAGGAATCAATTGCCTTTACTCGTGTGGTCTTCGGAATGCTTAAAATTACATGTTTTAGGTGGATTCTCCTGGGTTAGATTATTTATTTTCAATAAATGCTACAGATGTAAATGAAAAGGGTTTTTAACGAAACCTACATACAGGCATCAATAAGTTGATGCATGTCTCTGGATGTGTGCAACAGGCTGTTCCATCCAAACTCAAATTACAACTTAACATTTCCCATGTTATTTTAGTTAGAAATTATGACACAATGATAAACTGTGAAGCAAAATGCTTGGGCATTTAACAGGCTTATGCTACTGTGCCCCAATCCAGCTGTGTACATATATACTGAATCCAAAGTCATGAATCCCCCTAAATCAATGCAATGTTTTCTACAAATGATGATTACTTATGTAAAAATGCAGCTGTAGCTTGAGAGGGACACCGGATGACGTTACAATAGATAAATATCACAAACAGTTAGCTGTTACCATCTTTAGCACAAGAATTCTTTGGAACAGGGAAAGGCCATTAAACCCAAACATTCCAAATCATTTTTAATCGACTACAATCTCGTCATATACCTCAAACATTAAAATTTTTTAAACTGTATCCCATTGTCTTTTAATTCCATTTAAGCTATCGCTATAAGAGCCTTCTCTGCTAATTTATTCCAAATCAAACACCTTTAGATTAAAAAATCGTCCTCGTGAATTTCCTTCTTGCTCTTAACTTTATAGGTACATGAATCAACCTGAAGGAACAAAAAATGCTGAGTACAAATACTTAATTTATATAGTTTGTTTGGGCTTGCTGATTTTTTTTCCTGCCATTTTTCACTCCTTTGTTGAAGCTGCTAACTCTTTGCTGGGCACAGATTCAGGATCCCTCCAGTAACTCATTCAACTGGTCAATAAGTCTGTGTAACCCCATGATGGGGAGTCCAGAACCAGGGTTTATAGTGAGGATATGGGGTAGATCATTTAGGATTGAGATGAGGAGAAATTTCTTCACCCAGAGAGTGGTGAGCCTGTGGAATTTGTTACCACAGGAAGTCTTTGAGGCCAAAACACTCGTGAGTTTTCAAAAAGCAATTAGATATAGCACGGGCTGAAAGGGATCGAAGGATATGGGGGAAAGGCAGGATCAGGTTATTGAGTTGGATGATCAGCCTGGATTGTAATGAATGGCAGAGCAGGCTCAAAGGACCGGATGACCTCTTCCTGCCCCTATTTTCTGTTTCTGTGTCTAAAAGTCTCAGCAGCCTATTTCAACATGGGAAGAATCATATTGACTTCCATTGCTGACGTCCTCACAACCTCATTTTGTACAGGTTGCGAGGTAACGATCAGGAGTGGAAATCCTGATCAGTACTTGTCTCCCTAACCCATTTTCTTTTTTGAAGTAATTTTCTTCTTTCCTTTGGTTACTGTGGCTGCAGTCAATTATCTCAGTTTAGACTGGGATTGAATTTGGCTGAACCATGTAGGTTGAAACCAGTTTGAAATGTTGCCGATTGAAAGTTGGAGATGGTAAAAAGAAAACTTCAGCTCTAAATTGTGACTTGAGCACATCAAAGGGCCAATTTCCAACTCTCCACCAATCATGAATATCAGGGACTTTTGGGCATGCTGCCTACAAGTTTCCAGTCACCTAATATTAATGGGTTGGAAACGTGGGCAGCATGCTATTTCCAGGTATGCCGAGCTGCAAGCTCTGGAAATGAACTACTCAAATTTCACCCACAAAGATCTGAATTAAGGAACAAGAAAGAACAGGCTGCAAAGCAATTTATAAAAAGAAATGTAATGTAAGGTTTTCCAGTCCTTCCTAAACCGTGGCACTCACAACTGGATGCAATATTCCAGCTGGGGCTGAACTATTGTCTCAGACAAGTTTACCATAACCTTCCTGCTCTTGTACAGTATGCCCCTATTAATGAAGTCTTGGATTCTGTATGCTTTATTAACAGCACTCTCAACCTGTCCTGACAGCCTCAATAACTTACGCATATATACACTCAGTCCCTCTTCCAGCATCCTGTTTTGAACTGTACCCTTTGTTTTATATCGTTGCTCCATGTTCTTCCGACCAAAGTCTATCACTATATATTTCCCGATATTGAAGATCATCTGCTACCAGCCCGCCCATTCCACCAACTTGTCTATGCCCTTTTGAAGTTCTATACTATCCTCCTCACAGTTTACAATGCTTCCAAGTTTTGTATCATCCACAAACTTTGAAATTGTGCCATGAATCCCAACACAGACAACTGGCACCTTTCTCAGCCAGAAAAAACATCCATTAACTACGACCTACCTTTAACTCAGCCAATTCCCTCTCCATGTTGCAAATGTCTCTTTTATTCATGAGCTATAACTTTGCTCACAAGTGTCTTGTGTGGCGCTGTATCAAATGCCTTTTTGAAGTCTGTGTACGCCACATCAATAATATTGCCTCATCAGCCCTCTCTGTTACCTCGTCAAAAAGACTCCACAAAGTGAGTAAATACAGTTTTCCCTTAAGTCCATGCTGGCTTTCCTTTATTAACCTGCATTTGACTATTAATTTTGACCTGGATTATTGTTTCTAGATGTTTACACACCATCAAAGGTAAAATAACTGAACTGTAGTTACTGGATTTACCCTTATAAGCCTTTTTAAACAACCTTATGTAATTATCCATTTCTCTGGCACCACACTGAGTCTAAGGAAGAATGGAAAATATGACCAGTGCCTCCATAATTTCCACTCTCACTTCCTTCATTATCCTTGATGCATCTCATGCGGTCTTGGTGCCTTATCAATTTTAAATGCAGATAAACTACCGAATACCACCTCTATCAATTCTAACTCTTCTTGTGTCTAATTTACCTCCACTTTCACCATGATCTTGATAGTACCTTCTTGCTCGAAAGAAGCAGAAGCAGAGCACTCATATAATACCGAACCTATGCACTATGCCTCCATGTGTAAATCCTCCATTCTCCCCACTGTTCCTTTTAATACCCTTTTACATTCCTGCGGAAGACTTTGTGATTCCCTGTTATGCTGACTGCCAGTCACTTTTCATACTCTCGTTTAGCTTCTTTTATTTGTCTTTTCACCTTCCCTGAACCTTCTGTTTGGATCTCTCAATTCTAATTTCTACTTGATGTCTGTCATGAGCACAATTTTGTTCTTTATCTTAATTTATGTCCCTTTGGGAATAGGGACCTCTGACTTTCTTTACCCTACCTTTCCCTTTTGAAGTAAATGTGTCCGAACTATCTCTCCTTTGAAGGTAGCCCATTGTTCAGGGGCAGTTTTCTTGCCAATCTTTGACTCCAATTAATTTGGCTTAGATCTGCTGTTACCCCATTGAAGTTGTCTTTCCCCTCTGATTATTCTTATTCTGGATTGACCTTTGTATTTTTCTATTGCCTGCCTAAGGCTTATTGTACAATGATAACTGGCCCCTAAATGTTCTCCTGACAGTTGCTCCACCGCATTCCCAAGAAGAAAGTCTATCAGTGTCTCTTTTCTCATTAGGCTGGAAGCATACTGCTATTGAAAATCCTCCTGAACACACAAGGAACTCTTGCCTTTCTCTGCCCTTTACAAGACTACTATACCAGCCTGTAGTCAAATAATTAAAGTCTCCCATTATAACAACTTTATTATTTTACACCCCTCTGTAATTTCCTTAAACATTCATTCCTCTACATCCTTCTCATGAGTTTGTGGCATAGAGGTTACACTGGGCAATGCAATTGCACTTTTTTTTTTTCCTTAGGACTAGCCAAATAGATTCTGCCCTTGATTCCCCTGGAGCATCTTCTTACTCCAGCATTGCAGTGTTCTCCTTAACCAATACCACTACCCGTCCCCCTTTTCTTTCTTTCTTCAATACTTGTAACTATTTAACACTTCTTTCTTTGAGCCAAATTTCTGTTGTCGCCACAATATTGTATTTCCAAATGGCAAACTGCACCTGTAACTCATCAATCTTACTTACCACATTCACATACATGGACAATAACCCTGATTTAGACTTTATTACTTCCCCCCCCCCCCCCCCCCAATAACATAATATTCATTATAATCTAGCACTATCTATATCTCCCAGTATTCTGTACACCTTGGTAGTCCTCTCTGATCATAGAATACACAGTGCAAAAGAATTCCATTTGGCCCATCGAGTCTACACGGCCCTTGGAAAGAGCACCCCACTTAAGCCCATGCCTCCAACCTATATCCGTAACCCAGCAAACCAACCTAACGTTCTGGGCACTAAGGAGTAATTTAGCATACCCAGTCCACTGAACCTGCACATGTTTGAACTGTGGGTGGAAACCGGAGCACCCGGAGGAACCAACAAAGACACGGGGAGAAAGTGCAAACAGACAGTCAACCGAGGCTGGAATTGAACCCGGGACCCTGGAGCTGTGAGGCAGCAGTGATATTATCTCCTGGTCCCCACACCACTGTCAAATTAGTTTAAACTTTGTCCAATGTCACTAGCATATTGTCCAACAAGGAACTCAGTTCTGGTTCTGTTAAGGTGCAACCTGTCTATCCTGTACTGGTCCAGTCCCCTCCAGAGCCATTCCCAATGTCCCAAGAATCTGTGGTATCATGGAATTGGCTGGCTACACTCCCCAGAAGAACCATCACTCTTATCAGTATTCAGAACTGAATACTGGTTCGAGAGTGAATGTACTCGGGACTCATGCACCACCTGCCTGTTTCTTCTTGACTGACGGTCATCCATTTCCTCTCTCCCTGCATACTCTTAAATTGAAGGGGTTACCAAATTTGTAAATGTGCTATCTACGAAACTCTCAACCTTACGGAGGCACCGCAGTAATCCCAGTTGCTGTTCAAGTTCCGAAACTCAGAATTCAAGCTGCTATAACTGACTACACTTTCTGCACAAGTGGTTATCCAGGACACGGGGAGCGTCCTGGAATTTGCAGCAACATGTTCCATAGTAGTATGTTGCTTTCTGAAGACTAAGGATATCTCAGTTATTACAAGGGAGCAATTTAAAGATGTTTGACTTCCTGTGCCAATGATACTTGTTGCATACCTTACTAACCTTGACTACGACTGAGCTTCATTGGTCTGAAGCACAGTGACTTCCACTGTCCATATAGTACAAGGGCTTCACGGCACTCATGCTTCTAAAACAAGTGTATGGAGTAGCATGAATGATTTTGTTTGTTTTCCTTGTGTGCGATATGCATGCATGACTCCTCTCAGAATTTGTTCCGGTTTACATGTCATTTTTACATTTCATTCTGGTGCACTGCCTTGTTGTATATCTCTGCAATGGCATTATTTTTGGCTCAAGTCAGTTCTTTCTTAATATTCCTGCCTTTGGTGGATTTACCTTTCCTGTCCTAAGCCCCTGGAACATGGTAGTATGACTTGCTTCATGCCCATTTTCCTCTTTGAACTTCTTCAGCCCAATATTCATCCTCTCCCACACCAAAGTTACCAATTACATATGTTTGGTGCCGCATGTGGTATACGCCAATTCACATTGGGAACTCAATGGTGTTGACGCTCTATCATCTTTCTCTGTTTCTCCTCTGTATTGTAATTTAACACAACTGCTATTGCCGAGTTCCACACCCATCTGTCCATTGTAACTGGCACATCTCCTGAAGTTGTTTCTCCTCCTTCCCCTGCTCCCACTTTCCAGCCTTTTTCTTTCCTACATGCTATCCTGAGCGGCATCATCTGTAGGCATGATATAACTTCCAGTCTGTCACTATGCCATCAACCTAGGCACTACAGGACCTCCTTTGACTGCATAAACTTTCTCTAACAACGTTTTGCAAGACCAAAGCAACCTTGTTCAGGTCTCAACTAAGACTCCGCACCTTTGTCTCCTAATTCCATCCACCTCCCAGCTGCTTATTTTACCCAAGCATTTATGTCCTGTTTGAGCTGTGAAGAGTTGCATATCTCAAATTGTGTATTAAACGGGTTTACACAAGGTTGCACTGGCACAATTGGCTAGCAGACCGGCTGATCCTTGAGACCCAGGTTATAATCTATCACTGGTGAGCTGGAAGCCTATATCCTCTTTTTACCGCATGAAAGGCACCTAAGCTGCTCCTCATGTGAAATTAATTTATGGTGCATAGAGGAGATCATCATTTGGCACAGATTTGTCACCAAATAGCCAATTTCACTCCGAGCACCACAGAATTGTTTATTATGGAAAAGGGAGTTTATTCATTAAACTACAGTTCTGTTGGAGTTGCAATTGAGGCACACTAATTGGTCAGACTTAAATAGAACTTTACTTTCAATTTAATCTTAATGGGTAGCACTGTAGCACAAGTGATTAGCACTGTGGCTTCACAGCGCCAGGGTCCCAGGTTCGATTCCCTGTTGGGTCACTGTCTGTGCGGAGTTTGCACGTTCTCCCCATGTCTGCGTAGGTTTCCTCTGGGTGCTCCGGTTTCCTCCCACAGTCCAAAGACGTGCGGGTTAGGTGGATTAGCCATGATAAATTGCCCTTAGTGACCAAAAAGGTTAGGAGGGGTTATTGGGTTATGGGGATAGGGTGGAAGTGAGGGCTTAAGTGGATCGGTGCAGACTCAATGGGCTGAATGGCCTCCTTCTGCACTGTATGTTCTATGTTTCTATGTAATCTCAATTGTACTTGGATTGAAAATGGTCAATGCTGAAATTGTCAAAAACACTGATCTTTGTCACCTTGGTGAATAAAAAAAGTTACAAAATTGATGGCACCAGCAAAATAAACTATTGAGAATTGTAAAGTTTAGTTTTATTAACTATTCCAAAGATTGAAATCTGCCAGACCTGCTGAGTGTTTTCAGCACATCACACTTCCTATTTATGTTTCAGATTTTCAGCCTCAGCAGTATTTTGCTTTTCTTTTAGTTGAGCTAGTGTAGCTAATTTTTCTGGCTTTGTTTTTATATTCATTCTCCGATTGTTAGAAATCCTTTGAGGATGTTGTTGTGCATTCCAAGCCGGGTATTGTTCCGATGGTAATAATACTAAGTTGTAAATTCCTCGACCTAGCACAGAAGGATGCCCTTTCTCAAGACTTGATGTCAAATTTTGCAATGTTGGCAAAATCTGTGCTGGGAAAGATTGACTGATTTTGAGGGATGTGCAAATAATCTGACTTGTGGTTCAAATTTAAACTAATTTGAGCATTTGACGATCAGTATGCGCATTCAAGGGAATAATTTATTTCAGTTTTTCTGATTTTAATGATTTAATAGTGGAGGAGTTTTCTGAGACACACTATGCAGAGATAAAATGAAAGGAAGCTCACGTTGGAGGCGATTTCCTATTTAATGACTGGGGCAGCAGGGTAGCATGGTGGTTAGCATAAATGCTTCACAGCTCCAGGGTCCCAGGTTCGATTCCCGGCTGGGTCACTGTCTGTGTGGAGTCTGCACGTCCTCCCCCTGTGTGCGTGGGTTTCCTCCGGGTGCTCCGGTTTCCTCCCACAGTCCAAAGATGTGCGGGTTAGGTGGATTGGCCATGCTAAATTGCCCGTAGTGTCCTAATAAAAGTAGGGTTAAGGGGGAGGGTGTTGGGTTACGGGTATAGGGTGGATACGTGGGTTTGAGTAGGGTGATCATGGCTCGGCACAACATTGAGGGCCGAAGGGCCTGTTCTGTGCTGTACTGTTCTATGTTCTATGTTCTAAGGTGTCTACGCTGCTGCTAGTGTTGGATTTGAGGGTGTTACTGAACTGGGCACCCTATAGAAGTACAAATCTTGGAATGAAAAATCAGTTCTAGCCAGCAGTTATGTCATCTAAAGGTAAAAAGTGATCCCTACTCGGGGTGCTACGGTTTTCTTCCACTATCCAAGATCATAGAATCCCTAAAATGCAAAAGGAGGTAATTGGCCACCAAGTCTACACCAACCCTTCGAAAGAGCAATGTACCCAACCCACTCCGCCCTATCCCCGTAACCCCATAACCCAACCTGCACATCCTTGGACATGAAGTGGCAATTTATCATGGCCAGTCCACCTAACCTGCACATCTTTATGGATTGTTAGGTGGGATTCTGGGATTATGGAGAGAGAGCGAGAGAGTGCGCCAAGGTAGGGTGCTCTTTCAGAGGGTTGGTGCAGACTCGCTGGACCGAGTGGCCTCCTTCTGCACTTTAGGGATTCCATGGATAGTCTCTGGAACCCATGAAGTGTGAAGTCTAGAGGATGGAGACCTGTATGAACGGGCCATTGTTCTTTACTAATTTTCTCTCTGTTTTATGGTCAGGAAGTAGGTTTCCCTTTGGTGCATAACAAAGAAAAATCAGCCTTTATATGTGGTCATATATTGGTAAAAGGATGAATATTAGTCAGAAAATGAGTGAACTCATTTTCTTTGTTTGAAGAGGCAGTTTGGGTCTTGGTTTGATATCTTAGCACCTCCTCAGGAGAGGATAGAAAGCCCACCTCCAACCTGCAAATGATTCCAATACCTGAAATACAGGTGAGGTCAGGAAGGCTTTACATTGTATCTTTTAGGCAACAGTTTCCTGAGATCTGATGGGAAACAAATTGCCAATATTAATTGTACAAACTAACACGAGTCTGTTAAATTCAATTGCAGCAATGAATGATCAAATTATTTGAGAACCTGTTCTAACCTGCCTTTTTGTTCCTCATATACTGAGATGAAGAATCTGATATTGTGCCCAAAAGCACATGCTCCGAAGTGCTTCAGAGATAACAAAGTACTTTTGAAACGTGGTTAATGTCGTAAAGTTGACTTGCACAGGAACATCCCCCAAACAGCAATGTTATTTATGACCAAATAATCAGCTTTTAGTTCAGAGATAAATATTGGTCAAGCCACCAGGAAAACACTCTTGCCCTTCTTTGAGTAGTATGTTTACAATCAGTTAGGTGGGAGCATGTTTTAACACTGCCTCCAAGACATTTCCAAGCTCGGCAAAGGAAGTGCCCCAGAAAGTCAGATTTTTGTTCCAGGGTGGCAAGATGCTCTGGGAATCATACTCGGCAACCCTAGAATGTGTGTAGAGGCTGCTGGGTACAGAGGCAGGCTGGGCAGAAGGCATGTCTTTCTGCTCTTGTGTCCAAGATTTATTTTTAAAAAGAAATAAAACAAATCAGCCCTTACACCCCTTCACCCACCCACACACTCCCCATGTCACCCAATCTCTCTTTTCCCCCCCAAGGTGCCTCATCACCTCCATGCCACCTCATATCCTCTATGGTTCCTCATACTTTCAATGCCAACCTATGCCCTTTACACCCTCATGGCCCTTCATTACCCCATGCCAACCTATGCCACTCCATCCAACCCCATTGTCCTTTCTCGCCCCTGTGTCAACTTAGTCCCAACTAATGCCAACGCATGTCACCTTACCCTTTGCTCTTACACCTACCATGCCAAGCCACCCAGTATCCAACATGGGCAGATCTCAGGACCCATGCTGAGATAAAGTAAAATACATTTCAAAGTGTTTTTGGCAGATTTAAAACATTTTTTCAAACTCTCATTCAAAAAAAACATTTACTATATTTGCATTTCATCAGCTGCATTCATGTGAAAACAAACATTTAATTCAAATGCTTAATCCCTTCTAAAAACAAGCATTGGAATTCATAGTCCCATTTAAGATAATCCATAACCATTTGGAGCCAATTGTGAAATAGAAGGAGTCCTACTGGGACATTATTGAATCAGTCATTCCGCAAATGTCCAGCAATGGTAAATTCCCAAGCTTATGTCAAAACAGCAAAATAGCAATCAGTGTATCCATTTAAACACTACAACAAAATTAAAAGGACAGAAGTTTTAATCGCTTTGACAGCTCAACAGTTGCGTTTGAAGTTGATTTAAACACTTTTCTCAGTTCCAAAGAGCTTGACAGTACCGTTAATGCTCACTTTAAGCACATTCATACCTACTTTTAACAACCCAAAAGGTGCCTGACATCTCCAAAGGTGACCTGGACTATATCCAAATGTGGCAACCTATCTCTCCAAAAGGGTACCCCACCTCTCCAAAGGACTTGCTCTCACCAGATCTAACCTGCAGAGGTTGTACCTGAGTCACCAAAATTAGACATGAGTGGAGGCAGCTGCTAAGTTATATGGGCAATTGCCTCTGCAAAGTACACATGCGCGAATAGTGACCTGAACCCATTCCCACCCCTGTGAGAATGGTAGGTCCTGGCCGAGATTCTCTGAAATTGGCATGATTAGCGCTCATTCTCCGGTCCCTGTGTTTGTCTGTGGGACCTTCAACCACATCCTTCCCGCCTCCACCTTGATTAATCCCATGGTGAGAAGATCCAGAGAAGGCCTTCCCACCCTGTTGCCAGCACACTGCTGGAGTTGTTCACGCCACTCCAGTGTCCCTACGCGGCGCCACGCCAACCAGCGCATGCGCAGTTGGGGCAGCTCAATCCTGCATGCACGGGGAACTTCTTACGCGCGCTGGCCATGACGCAATATGGCGTGGATGTTCAGGGGCCAACCGTGGCGGAATGTAGGCCCGGGGGGGGGGGGGGGGGGGGAGGCCAGCTCGCCGACCAGTGAGCCCCAATCGCGGGGCCAGACCCCTTTGGAGCCCCTGCCCCCCCCCCCCTCACTGGTCGCCCACCGAGTGTTCCCGCTGTTTGCGGCGATTCTCCGAGCGGCCCGCCGCGATTCGCGCGGTGCTGGTTTCGGGGGGGGGGGGGCGGAGAGTCGCATGTGGGGGTCGGTACGGCGTGGCACGATTCGCGCGGCACCCCGCCGATTCTCCCACCCGGCGTGGGGGTGGAGAATACCGCCCTGAGTTTCTCAAAATTAAGTTCTAATGTTAAAATTGCGACGGCCAGTTCAAAATGATGGGAGATTTGCTGGTGAAATAGCCTGAAAATAAATAAAGCAAGGATGGTGCTTATGCCAAAAGCATTCAATAAGCACCACTGTTTTTTCCTAAAATAGTTTACAGGAGCATTGCAAGATCATTTGATCTCTACTCTGAGAACAGATGGACATCATGAGGCCTCCTTTTTCAATTACCCCTTTCACCCCTCCCGCCTCCCTTTTCTTCCGTTGCCCCACGCACTCAATGGCTGCGATTTACAGGCCACGGCGCACCCATGTGGTGTCTCTAGCGACATTTGCGATGCTTGAAACGCCTCGCGTGGTTTAACAGTCTCGTGAGACGTCTCGATCTGGATCTCGCCCTCACTGGGTGTGACCTAGATCAGCATATTAAGGCTCATTTAAATATGTGCTCATGGAATTATTCCAGTGCCGGGACCTAACGGCAACGTCTGGGAGACTTCGCCAGGGTTACGTTGAGTACTGGTTTTCACTTTTTGAAAATATTTTTATTCAAGGAGTTTTCACATATACAAAAAAAATAAGAATAACAAAACAATTCCATAAACAATCACACCCCACCTGCTCCCCGATACCAACCCCACCTCGCATCCCGCCTCTCCCCCCCCCCCCTTTCTGAGCCTTCAAACCTCCTTAAAGAAATCAAACAACGGCTTCCACCTCCGGGTGACCCCCCCCCTCAGAGTGAACTTGACCTTCTCCAGCCTCAGGAATTCTGCCAGGTCACTCACCCACACTCCCACTTTGGGCAGCTCCAAGTCCTGCCGCCCTATGAAAATCCATCTCAGGGTTATCAGGGAGGCAAAGGCTAAAACACCAGCCTCTCTCATTCCCTGGACTCCCAGAACTTCCGACACTCCAAATATCACAAAAGAGAGATTTTACAGGACTCTGAGGTACAGAGAGGTCTTGGTGGCCTAGTACTTATTCACAAAGGTAATACGCAGGTATACGTGATTGGAAAGGCAAATGGAATGTCTGAGGATTTGGATTAAACCATTTCGGACAGAGTTAAGAAGACATTTCTTCAGACAGAGTGGTGGGCCTGTGGAATTCATTACCACAGGAGGTAGTTGATGCTAAAACTTTGAATATATTCAAGAAGAGGCTAGATATAGCACTTGGGGAGAATGGGATCAAAGGCTATGGGGCGAAAGCAGGATTAGGCTATTGAGTTGGAGGATCAAACGTGTTCATGATGAATGGCGGAGCAGGCTCGAAGGGCCAGAAGGCATCCTCCTGCTCCTATCTTCTATGGATCTATGTATGTATCGCTACTTCTGGACCTAGAACACCCAACACCTCGGATATCATGTCCACGAGCCCCTGCCAGAACCACCTCAGTCCCGGACATGCCCAGAACATATGGATGTGATTCGCTCCCTCCCCCACACTGCCCACACCTATCCTTTACACCCTCAAAGAACCTACTTATCCTTTAATACTGGTTTTCAGAAATGTGAACCAGTAATAATGGCACCTAGGACGTCACCCAAGCCATAGAGACCCCTGGGTGGTTGGGGACAGGGCAGAGTGGTACCCTGGCACTCCATCAGGCACCCAGAAACCTTAGCTCTGCCAGTCTGGCACCCATGACAGGGTGCCCATGTCGCATTGCCAGGGCAGCAATGCCGTGGGATTGAGATTGGGGCAACCAAAAAAAATGGCGTCCCGATCTGCGAGGAGCCTTTCGTGCTGGGCCCGCCAGCAGGAAATGACTCATAAGTGCGGCCTCAGCAGAGAGAAAGTTCCTGTGGCCAAAAAAAGTGTTTACAATGTCCTGCACCTTTTAATAGCAAATACGTGACCTGCATTTGATTGAATCCCACCCTAATATTTGAAATGCCAGTGACCTTTAGCGTACAGCAACTATTTATCTACTGAGAAAATGCTGTAGCTCCCAAATGTACATTTATTTTAAATATCTAAGTCACAAGAGGTTTGGGATTCATGATTCTTCTCTCTCTCAGCAAACGTATATAGCACATGGTAAGTGAAAGAATAGGAAATAAATGTCAAAAAGCACAAAATAGTCTGAAACAAAACCAGAAAATACTGGGCAATCTCAGCAGGCCTGATAGCATCTGTGGAGAGAAAAGGGAGCTGACGTTTCGAGTCTGGATGACTCTTTGTCTGCAGCAATTTGCTTTTATCAAGATAATCTGAGCTGTGTCACGTACTGCATTTGAGTCAGACGGTTGTGGTTCAAGCCCATTCCAGAGATTTGAGCGCATAATCCAAGCTGACATTCCAATTTGGGACTGGGACAGCAGTGCACTGTCTGAGATGGCAACATTCAGATAGGACACTACATTGAGGCCCCATTTTGCTTCTCCAGATGTAAAAGTTGCCTGGATATTTTCTTCCAGGAAGCATTCACACCTCTTAAGTTGCGGTAAATCAGACTTTGCTCAGGAACAAGAGTGTGTGGGTACAAGTGAGATAGATATCGGGATCCAGCAGATAACTCTGGAGGAGCCTCGGCCCTTACACTTGCCCAGAAAGTTTGAGGTTCTTACAGCTTATGAGGACAAGAGCAAGGGTGATATAGAGAAAGATAGGTAAGCAAGTTGTTGGGTGGATACAAAGAGTCTGCAAGGAGATATAGCTTAGGTTAAGTGAGTGGGCAAAGATTTGGTGGATGGAGTATAATGTGGGAAAATCATAAATTATAGAACAGTACAGCACAGAACAGGCCCTTCGGCCCTCAATGTTGTGCCGAACAATGATCACCCTACTCAAACCCACGTATCCACCCTATACCCGTAACCCAACACCCCCCCCCCCCAACCTTTACTTTTTAGGACACTACGGGCAATTTAGCATAGCCAATCCACCTAACCCGCACATCTTTGGACTGTGGGAGGAAACCGGAGCACCAGGAGGAAACCCACGCACACACGGGGAGGACGTGCAGACTCCGCACAGACAGTGACCCAGCCGGGAATCGAACCTGGGACCCTGGAGCTGTGAAGCATTTATGCTAACCACCATGCTACCGTGTTGCCCTGTGAGGTCATCCATTTTGGTGGAAAGAATAAAATAGAATATTATTTGATTGGAGAAAAACTGAAGATGGCAGTGGTACAGGAGGAGGATTTGGGTGTTCTCATCCATGGCCCACAAAAGGTTAGTTTGCAAATGCAGCAAGTAATTAGGAAGGAAGATAAAATGTTGGCCTTGCAAGGTGAATGGAGTATAAAAAGAAGGAAGTCTTGTATCAACTGTGCAGGGTGATACTGAGACCACACCTGGACTACAGCATAAGGTTTTGGTCACCTTATTTAAAGGAAGGATATACTTTGCATTGGAACAGTTCAGAGAAGGTTCACCTGTGATAAAAAGGGGTTTGTTTTCTGTGGAGAGGTTCAGCAGGTTACACCACATACAGGATTCTTAAGGGGCTTGACAAGGTAAATGCTGAGAGGATGTTTCCCCTTATGGGAGAGTCCAGGACCAGAGGGCTTAGCCTCAGAATAAAGGGGTGCCAATTTATGACTGAGATGAGGAGCATCTTCCATCAGAGTGTTGCGAGTCTTACTCCTTGCCACAGAGAGTGTTGAGGATAGAACCCTTGTGTATATTTTAGGCTGAGATAGATAGATTCTTGATTAGTAAGGGAATCGGTTACGGGGAAAGGGCAGGAAAATGGACGTGAGGAATGTCGGATCATCCATAACCCTGTTGAACTCTGCAGTTCAGAACGAGGCCAATCGGCCCATCAAGGGATCCTCAAAAAGCACCCTACCTGACTGTCCTGCCCTATTCCTGTAACACCGTAACCTGTACATCTCTCGGCACAGATGCGGGGAAAGGGCAAGAAAGTGGATATGAGAATGTCGGATCAGCCATGATCCTGTTGAACCATAGAATCCCTGCAGTGTAGAAGGATGCCATTCGGGCCATTGAGTCTGCACCGACCCTCAAAGAGCACCATACCTTACTCGCCTGCCTGATCACCGTAACCCTGTGTAACCTGTACATCTCTGAATACTAAGGATGAATTTAACATGGCCAATTGACCTAATCTGCACATCTATGTGAACAAACCGGAAGAACTCCAGACAGACGTGGGGTGAAAGTGCAAACTCCGCACAGACAGTCACCCAAGGACGGAATTGAATCCGGGTCCCTGGCGCTATGAGGTAGCAGTGCTAAACACTCGCCACCCCGGTTAACTGGCAGAGTAGGCTCGAGGAACTGAACAGCCTACTCTTGTTCCTGTTTTTTATGGATATTTCCCCTTGTGGGAGAACCTACAACTTGGGGCACTGTTTAAAAATAAGAGGTCACACATTTAAAAATAAATCTCCTCTCTCAGTTCGTTAATCTTTGGAATTCTCTACCTCAGAGAGCAGTGGAGGCTGTGTCAATTCATATAGCAACGGCTGAGATGGACAGATTTCCGATTGATAAGGGAGTTATGGGGCAGGCAGGAAAGTAGAGTTAAGGCCACATCAGATCAGTCGTGATCTTATTGAATGCTGGAGCAAGCACAAGGAGCCAAATGGCCTACTCCTTCCCGCACATTTTCATTCATCTGACCATTTATCTCATTGCTATTTGAGACTTCACTGTACACAAATTGGTTGCCGCATTTCTGCTATTACAACACTGATCACAATTTTAAGGGACATCTTGTAAGACACTTCGGGGAATCTGGATGTTGTTTATAAAATTGCAAGTATTTTCCTTTCTTTTTTCCTGTCTTTGCAGACAAACTCTGTGATCTCTTATTAAATGAGTACAAATTATTTGCTAATGCCAAGTGTTCTGGGGAGGTGGGGGTGGAGTGTGGGGGGGAGGGGTGGTCAATTATCTAATTTGGCTATTGTATAGTTTAGAATGCTACCAACAGCATGAGTTCAATCCCTGTACGGCTTTGGTAGTCATGGACTTGGCCTGGGCCCAACTCCTTACATTACAGAAAACAGGATTCAATAGGAATTATTGCTTGTAAAATTAGTAAATCTATTATATTACATGAACTCTTAAATGCCTAATAACATTCTAGCTCTTGTTTGCTTGTCAATTGAAAGAACAGAATGGAAACCCATGTAATGGTAGGGTTGTCACCTATTATGTATGGTCCACAGAATAAGAACTGTGTTGACATACAAAAAATGAACTATACTCCCCCCCCCCCCCCCCCCCCGCTCCCCCAAAACATGTTTGCCACCTTTTAAAGTTGGTTGCACTTTTGTTTCTGACTGGTACCTCAAGGCTTTCCTTTGTGAATGTAGAATAGAATTTAATCTTTTGCAAGATCTGGTATACACCTTCTCCAGACAGTTGCGTGTTCTGGGTCAGAAATCTTAGACATGCCACAATGTGTTTGAAACCACATTGTGCATTTTATAAAACTGTCAGCCATTCATCACCATCAAAAAATGATCTATTATTGTACAACTTAATTTGTATTTTGGGCCCTGTTCTTCAACATTATTTTAACTGCAGACTTCAGAAATGTGCCAGGCAAGATAGTTTGTCTTTCTATTTGTGTCGCAGAGCTTGCTTGCATTGGCCACATTTTTCACGATTATCTTTTACCCCTCCTCTGCTAGGGAGTTATGTCCTTTGAAAGTAACCTACTTTTGAAATGCCTCAACATTTGGCAATTAGAAGTGAGAACCCTTGGTGATTTCTCCCCCATTCCTCATGACCACTCTTATGTTTTGCACTGAATACTTATTTTAGTTTCATCAGCACGGTAGCACAGTTGCTTCACAGCTCCAGGGTCCCAGGTTCAATTCCCAGCTTGGGTCACCATCTGTGCGGAGTCTGCATGTTCTCCCTGTGTCTGCGTGGGTTTCCTCCAGGTGTTCCGGTGTCCTCCCACGGTTCAAAGATGTGCAGGTTCGATGGTGGTCATGCTAAATTGCCCTTCGTGTCCAAAAAGGTTGGGTGGGGTTACTGGGATATGGTGGAGGTGTGGGCTTGGGTAGTGTGCTCTTTCCAAGAGCCGGTTCAGACTCGATGGGCTGAATGGCCTCCTTCTGCACTGTAAATTCTATGATCTCCTCTGGTCAGCAAACACTGCGTCTTCCACATACTAAGTGCTCCTCCTATTTCACAAATATCCAGTTATACAATAGCAGGATTCAAGGATTATAACAGACAAATCTTATTTTGTACATCAGCTACTGGAATCTGTAATGTACCATTGCATGATTTTATTTCTCTGAACTGGATATGCTTTCTTATGAATCTAGAATTAAGGCTTTGAACAGTGGTGGCTAACTTGCCTGCAATATCTGAATGATGGGTTAAAAGGTACAATGACGAACCATACGTTATTAATCTTACTACTACGAGTCGTGAAGGGGAGACTGAGCTTCTCAGCATAAATTTTACTATAGACTTCTTATGCAGCAGAATAGGCTAACATTTGAAATAT
The DNA here is from genome assembly GCF_902713615.1 of Scyliorhinus canicula. NCBI lineage: Eukaryota > Metazoa > Chordata > Chondrichthyes > Carcharhiniformes > Scyliorhinidae > Scyliorhinus > Scyliorhinus canicula. The sequence continues at coordinate 138,215,781 of NC_052150.1, forward strand.
TGGGCAAATTTAATGCAGCGTGCTAAAGTGGGATTTGTGATTGGAGGGGCCATGGGATTGTGAGGGTGGAAACTAACGGAAGGACTTAAACAGCAGATAGGGATGTGGCCACGATTGATAAAGGCAAGTGTACCATATGCCTTTCTCACCACTCTGTTAACCTGCCCTTCTGCCTTTATAGATCTATTTATAAACACGCCACGTCTCTTTGTTCCTCAGGACTTCCCAGTAGTGGTTACACTAGAATTGAACAAGTTAACATTGCATTGTGTGGGGCCTGCTATGTGCAGAAATGGCTGCCGCATTTGGCAACAGCAGAGGAGAGATATCATTCTCCTGTTGGGCAGAAGTGAGCTCAACAGAGGTCCTTCATTGAATATTTCCTCGTCAAATTGCTCCTTTCAATGTGTAACACCTCGCACGTTTCAGGATTAAATTCCACCTGCCACTTTTCTGCCCATTTAACCATCCAGTCTATATCTTCCTGTAGCCCAAGACTCTCAGCCTCACTGTTAACCACCCGGCCTATCTTTGTGCCATCCGCAAACTTACTGATCCTACCCCCCACATAGTCATCTATGTAATTTAGATAAATGACGAATAATAGGGGACCCAGTACAGATCCCTGTGGTACACCTCTGGACGCTGGCTTCCAGTCACTAAAGGGTAGTATTCTATTGGCCTTCTTAAATACTTGCTTTTAAATGCCTACTAACTTATTGAATGAGAAAGCCTAGCTCCTTGAAATTTAACAGTCACTCTCCATTTAAATAATACTCTGCTTTTTTTTATTTTCCTGACAAAGTGAACAACTTCATCATCCCACATTATACTCCACCTGCCAGACATTTGCCCGTCCCACCTGTCTGTATCCATCTGCAACCTCCTTATGTCTCTTTCATATATTTTCCGACCTATCTTTGTGTGAACTGCAAAGTTAGCTACCATGCCTTCGTTCCCTTTAGGTTGTTGATACACTTGTAAACATTGGGGTATACCTCTGTGGAACTCCACTCGGCACATCCTGCCAATCAGAAGTTATTTCGGCACACTCTATTTATGTCAACTGGCCAATCGTCTATCCATGCTAACACGTCATTCCTGCACCATAAGCTTTTATTTTCCCCAATTATCTTTGATATCATAGAATTTGCAGTGCAGAAGGAGACCATTCGGCCCATCGAGTCTGCACCAGCTCTTGGAAAGAGCACCCTCCCCAAGGTCAACACCTCCACCCTATCCCCATAACCCAGTAACCCCACCCAACACTAAGGGCAATTTTGGACACTAAGGGCAATTTATTATGGCCAATCCACCTAAACTGTACATCTTTGGACTGTGGGAGGAAACCGGAGCACCCGGAGGAAACCCACGCACACACGGGGAGGATGTGCAGACTCCACACAGTCAGTGACCCAAGCCGGAATCGAACGTGGGACCCTGGAGCTGTAAAGCAATTGTGCTATCCACAAGGCTACCGTGCTGCCTTATCAATTGCCTTCTGGAAATATAAGTGTAGTATGCCTACAGGCTCCCCTTTATCCACAGTGCATATTACTCCTTCAAAGAACTTCAATAAAGTGGTTACAGTAGAATTGAACAAGTTAACATTGCATTGTGTGGGGCCTGCTATGTGAAGAAATGGCTGCCGCATTTGGCAACAGCAGAGGAGAGGTATCATTCTCCTGTTGGGCAGAAGTGAGCTCAACAGAGGTCCTTCAATAGGATTGTGGGCTGGTCTATTGATTTGAGGGTGTGGGTGCTATTTTAAAAAGATCGACTCTTGGTATGAGGGCCACTGTAGGCACATGCTGGTGTGCCTCTGACAAGGAGTGAACCACATCTCTTCTTTGCCCCTCAGCTTCCATCTCTCTCGCTTCCCCCCCCCTCCACCACCACCGGTAAATAACACCCACCACCTCCGCCTCCCTTTCACAACCCAGGTGTTCCATCTTCAGTTTGTGGCTCTGGGACAGGTAGGTGCCCAGCATGCACAAGTAATAACACCAATAGTTCCATGCAATAGGGTGATTTCCCACATCAGGGATCACATCCCTTTTTAGGCCTGTTGCTTTATCCTGTCAGCCACTGGAGGAACTTTGCATTTTTAAAACATGTCAGATGAATTTTCTTTTCCACTGCAGTTCACTGTTTATACCTGCTTTAAATTTAAATTCCAATGCCATCTGTTTCTGGTTTGATTTTATGCCTCACTAGAAGTTTTATTGCTGTTTGTGCACCAAAGTTTTTTTCCCCCACAGAAATGGCTTTCCCATGATTTAAATTGCATCTAATAGGTGCCCTATAAAATATTTATTTTGCGAATGTACATAGTTCTGTAAGGGGAGAAATTTTGAAGAGTTGTGATCTTTCTGCAAAATGTCTTATAAGTCATACTCCAGCTATTTATTGATGTCCTTATAGTTGGCCAGTATACTACATTCCATTATTTGAAAAAAAAAACCTGTTGCTCAATATATTTTCCAAGAACCCTTTGCTCTGAAAACGATTAGGACCGACAAGGAAGTTTTGCTGCAGGAGACATCAACAGGCAATATTGGGGAACAAAATATCCATTCTACTGATAGTGAACTGTTTAATTTATGCTGGCTATTCAAGATCCCTGCTGTGCCAGTGGAAAAAAGCACTAACCCATTAGTTGCGTAAGCATTTCTGTTTCTGGTGGCAAGATAAGCATGCTGATTGTGAATATTGATGATGCCCATTGCTAAAATAACATCTGTATCACTTGGATGTGTTTCATGTTGTGTGGCTCTACCAAGCTTCCACATACCAAACAGTAGTGATCTCTGATTCCTGTTAAATTGTTATAGCATCATTGAATCATGTTACTCCATGGAATATCTGATCTTCTATGACAGTCCAGAGTTAGTCAGATTAGAAAAGAAATGAGGCACCTATGTCTTTGAAAGATTGTGTAAAGTAAACTGATGTGCCCTTTTTATAATTAGAGGGTGTCTGTAGAAAAGGGAACCCTGTTTTACCGATTGGATCTATCAAAACTCCAAGAGGAATTTTGCTGGGGATCTTTGTCTGTGGCTGAAGCCAACTTTACTGGAAGACTATATTAATTTTACCAACAAGGGTAGTTGGTGACAGAGTGGTACTGCTACTGGACCGGTTATCCTGAAGCCCTCGAGACACGGGGTTAAGTCCCACTATGGCACTTGATGGAATCTAAATCCAATGAACAAATTAATCAAGAATTAAAAACCAGCCTCTGTAATGATGCCAGGAAGCTTTCACTGATTGTTGTAAATACCTATTGGTTCATTAATACCCTTTAGAAAAGCAAATCTGCCATCCTTACTCAAAGACTCAATGTGACTGATTCTTAAATGGCCTTCTGGAATGGTCTAACAAAGTCCTCAGTTGTACCAACCCAACTACAGAAAAGTCAAAAAGAATAAAACTGGATGGACCACAATGGCATGGAATTAACAAGAACAGATCCCGTGTTTGCCTTGCTTAGTCGTCCTTCCTAACATGTGGTGCTTTTGGCAAATTGGGAAAGCTGTCCCACAGACCATTCAAGCAACTCTGGGTGGGGGACTGAAATATCCATCACCAAGAGTAGTTCGGCAGCACCACTACTGACTGAGCTGGTTGAGTCCCGAAGGACGTATCTGCCAGGTTGGAGAAGGAGATGAGGGAACCAAGAAGACATTCTGAATTCCCCCTCTGTACCCAACAGGCGTCGGAGTGTGGTGAATAGGGGCTTTTCACAGTAACTTCATTGCAGTGTAAATGTAAGTCTACTTGTGATACAAATAAAGATTATTATTATTGTCCACATCCTCAATGATGGGGAAGCCCAGCAGGTCAGTGCAAAAGACCAGGTGGAAGCATTTGCACCATTTTCAGCCAGAAGTACTGAATGGATTATCTTTCTCAGCCCCCCCCCCCCCCCCCCCCCCCACCCACCCCGCCCCAAGGTTGCCAGCACCTCAGATGCCAGTCTTCAGCCAATTGGATTCACGCTATGTGTTATGAAGAAACAATTGAAGATAATGGCAAAGGCAACAGGCTGTAACATTCAGGCAATGGTACTGAATACTTGTGCTCTGGATGTTGTGTACTGGTCCCTAATTTGCTGTCCCGCTAGCCGAAATGTTCTAGTACAGCCACAATACTGGCATCAATTAAACATGGCCAGGAATGTCATGTCCATGAAAAACAGGACCATTCCAATCCAGTCAATTACCACCAGATCAGCCTCCTCTCAAGCATCAGCAAAGTGATGGGAAGTGTTGCCGACAGTGCTATCAAACAGCAGTTACTCAGCAACGACCTGCTCACTGACACTCCGTTTGGGTTTCGCCAGGGCCACCCAGCTCCTGATCTCATTACAGCTTTGGTCTAAACGTAGTCAAACGAGTTGAACTCATGAGGTGAGAGTGGCTGCCCTTGACATCAAGACAACATTTGACTGAGTGCGGTATCAAGGAACCCTGACAAAATTGATGCCAGTGGGAATTGGGCAAAATTCTTCACTGTTGGAGCCATACCTGGCACAAAGGAAGATGACGTTGTGATTGTTGGAAGCCATTTATCTCAGTCTCTGGATACCACTGCATGAGTTCCTCAGGATAGTATCCTAGGCCCAACCATCTTCAGTTGCTTTACCAATGACCTTCCTTCAGGGAAGTACGGTGGCGCAGTGGTTAGCACTGCTGTCTCACGCCGCTGAGGACCCGGCTTTGATCGCAGCACCGGGTCACTGTCCATGGAGAGTTTGCACATTCTCCCCGTATCAGCATGGGTCTCACCCCCACAACCCAAAGATGGATTGGCCACACTAAATTGCCCCTGAAATTGGAAGGAAAAATATCAATGAACTTCCTTTTTCCATAAGGTAAGAAGTGGGGATGATTGCTAATGATTGCATAATATTTAGCACAATTTTCAACTCCTCGGATACTGAAGCAGCCTGTGCCCATATGCAGCAAGATCTGAATGATATTCAGGCTTGGCTTATATGTGGCAATGAACATCTCTAACAAAACAATAGAGACCAAAACTATCCCCTCTTGATATTCAGTTGCATTGCCATCGCTGAGCCCCCCAGTATTAACATACTTGGTGTGACCATTGACCAGAAATGCAACTGGACCAGCCATATAAATACTGTGGTTAACAGAGCAGTTTGGAGGCTGGGGTTTCTGTAGCAAGTAACTCACCTCTTGACTCCTCAAAGCCTGCCCACAATCTGCAAGACACAAGTTATGTGTTTAATGAAATATTCTTGCTGTTATTCTGTTAGACACCGTTAAAACTTAAAGAGAAAATCTAAATGCCCAACAATTAATCGACAGAACCATGCTACAAGATTTCATGTTTTTAAGCAAAAACAAACTTAATTTTTAAAAAATTAAATAAAGCAAATACTACAAACTTTGCATAAGTAATTTTAAACTTAGTTCTACTTTTTGGTTGGCCTCCCAAGAGCTCCTTCATACTTTACCAGAATCTTTTTTTAAAATAAATTTAGAGTATCCAGTTCTTTATTTCCAATTAAGGGGCAATTTAGCGTAACCAAATCACTTCCCATGCACATCTTTTTGGGTTGTGCGCGTGAGACCCATGCAAACTAACTCAACGGTTGGTCACAGTTCTCCAGAATTTATTTCATTTCTCCTTTGTATTCCAACTTTCCCCCAGGTACAAGATTTCTGGGGATCTTTTTGTTAGCTTTTGGCTAAGCGATAATCCAATTTCTTTAACATCCTTGCAACTATGCTCAGTTCAGCTCCTTTCCTCACTGATTCCTTCCTGATCTTTGTATGTTTTCAACTTGAAATACAGTCCGATCTAATATTGATTTATTTTAGCTCTTCCCACTCAGTATGTTGGTGTCACTGCTTCTCTTTGTTCCCAAACTCAACTGCTTGCATGCTCCTGTCAGCAAACAAAGGAATTTTCTAACCAAAGCTCCACTCTGAATTATTATACCTCTGGCAACATGGTATGCTTTAGCATGATTCAAACCGAAATGCAAAACTCTTATTTTACCTTCAACGTGACTCTTTGATTCTGCAACCCATATGAATAATTTCTCACTCTGATGGGGTTTCACAACCCTCTTTCCCAGAATTGCTTGCTTTTAGCTTCTTTTATGGAGATAGCGGTTGATGTCCAGAAATAGATAATCTATTGTCCAGTGTTTACACGTCTAACTCGGAAATTGAAAGTAAACATAAGTTAGCTTTTCACTGTAATTAACTCCAAACCTGTTTGATTTTTATTTAGTTCAGGGTTGTCTTAGTTTCTCAATTGGATGCTCCCATTTACGTACAGTTAAATATTTAATTTCTAAAGCATATGAATGACAAAGTAAATATTTTGCAGAATTGTAAGCTGCCTGGATGTGTGCAGCTCCAGTAGCACTCAGAAGTTCAACACCATTCAGGCCAAAGCTGTCCCTTCCACTAATTTCACTTCCTCCACCATCACTGAATGATGGCAGTAGTATTTAGTATATACAAGATGCACTCTGGCAAATCACCAATACCTGTTTGACAACTGCCCACACTTTACCACCTAGAAGGAGGCAGTAGATATGGGGTAATGCCATCATCTGCATCTTCAACTTCCTTTCCAGACCACACACCATCCTTACTTGGAACTATATCAACATTCCTTACTGTTGGTGGATCAAAATCCTGGAACTCCTTTCCGAACAGCACATTTGCACCAGATGTGCTGTAGCGGTTCAAGATGGAGGTTCACCACCAGCTCCTCAAGGACAATTAATGATGCCCAGATAACCAAGAAAGAACAAAAAAAACAATGACTGTAGTTGGGAAAAAAAATCATTTTCCATGCTCTTTATTTGTAAAGTGTAAAGTTGCCATAGTCCCAGATTGACATTGGCTGTTTTCGCCTTTGAGGGAGAGAGCTGACTGGTGGTGATTTAACATAAGGATCACCACACCTCAGGCGAGGGACAAGGTTGCGAAGGCGGGGCCTTCATGAATAATCATGAATAATGCTGTTTATATGCATGATACTACATCTGTTATTCATGAAGGCCCCGCCCTCTCAACCTTGCTGCTCACCTGAGATGTGGTGATCCTCAGGTTAAATCACCACCAGTCAGCTCTCCCCCTCAAAGCAGAAAGCAGCCTATAGTCATCTGGGACTATGGCAACTTTACACACTTACAACATCTGTACAGTTGTTTGGAATGCTGATTTAGTAAATGGTGTCATCAAACCAATTCCTAACATGAATGTAATGTAATGCTGTAATTAGGATAAGGGCAATAGCCATGTTAAGAAGCTTTTACTAGTGGTTAGCACAACCGCCTCACGTCGCTGAGGTCCCAGGTTCGATCTCAGCTCTGGGTCACTGTCCGTGTGGAGTTTGCACATTCTCCCCGTGTCTGCGTGGGTTTCGCCCCCACAACCCAAAAATGTGCAGAGTAGGTGGATTGGACATGCTAAATTGCCCCTTAATTGGAAAAAATAATTGGGTAATCTAAATTTTTTTTAAAAAGAAGCTTTTACTGATTTGGTTTGCTCAGTTACCCTTATTTATATCTACTATGGTTAATTGTGTAATCAGAGAGGCAACGTAATTTAACTGTGTAGGGCTCCTAGCCCAATTTTGAAATGGATGCAGGTTGTCAGTTGACTGTTTTAATTGCCAATGGGGTAACCATGTTTTGTAAACTCATCTATTGATATCAACTGTTGGCTTCGAGACAGTTTCGGTGCAAGTATTCCCAGAAAGCACATTAACAACTGCATTCATCAAATAATCACCTTGTAATAGGCAAGCATTTTTAAAAATTTGCACTACACATTGGAACAATGGAAGTGGGTGGCAAAAATACATGAATGTTCTTGAAATTACAAAAGATCGTATGAAATAGGAGCAGGAGTAGGCCATTTTTATCAACTTTGTTCATGGGATAGCGAGTTGCTGCAGTTGTATCTTGTAGATGGTACATACTGATGACACTTTGCCTTGGTGGTGAAGGGGGTGAATGTTTAAGGGGCTGGATGGGATGCCAATCAAGTGTGCTGTTTTTTTCTGAATTATGTCAAGCTTGTTGAGCATTGTTGGGCCTGCACTAATCCAGGCAAGTAGGCCCCTCAAGCCTACTCTGCAATTCACCTAAGATCATGGGTGCGATATAACGAGGAATAAAACAGTGTCCCATTGTGGGCATGTTTAGCGGGGTGTTTCCCAGCACTTGCAGCACCGATAAAGACTCCACTATTAAATGGGACTCTTGTTTCAGGTCTCGTGTGAGGAAGGCCCCGCTGAGGTCGCACTTCCTGCTCTGAAGAGCTCTGCTCATTGGGGAGATCCCACAACCTCCAAATGCGGCCCCCGGACCTCGCCAATGCCCTAACTTACCGATTAGGGGGTCTTCAAGCTCTCCTCGTCCTACCAAATAAGAGGAGGGAACCCCTGGGCCCGATCCCTGGCATGGGCAAGATGCCACCTGGGCAACTTGGCACTGCCATCCTTGCACCCTGGCAGTGACTGGGTGGCACTGTTGTGTGCCAGTATGGCAGTACCAAGGTGTGCAGGTTGCATCAACAGTAGCAGGGTACCACCGTGCCCAGAGGCCGACGGCCCAAAGGCCTCCGATCGCCTGGGAGACTCTGCAGTGATGATGTAAGCCTACTTGTGACAATAAAGATTATTTTTAAAAAGTGCTGTTTCACCTGGTCCATGTTTGTGAAGACCAGTGCTAAACAATGCCGGTTCAGGGTCTCTGAGGTGAGGGGATTCAATCCTGGGCGTTGCGTAGATCCGGTGTAGACGTATTCAAGTGAGGCTGACTGCTCATTTGAATATGCAAACCTGGGTATCGTCCACTGTGATTGGTATTCAGATTGTGATTCCTCGCGTGAGCCTGTTCGATCTTGCGAGGCGTAGCTAGCTGGGTAAATCTCGAGGGAGGCCTTTCGTGAGATTTACCAGCCACACTGTGTCCTAAGTTGGGCACGGCACGGCTGTTAGTTCGCACCACATATAACTGACGATTGTAGCTGCAACTCCCTTTCCTGCCTGGCCCCCAGTAGCCGTTGATTCCCTAGAAGATAGCACAGTGGTTCAGTTCCCGACTTGCGACACTCTCTGCGCGGAGTCTGCACATTCTCCCTGTGTCTGCGTGGGTTTCCTCCAGGTGCTCCGGTTTCCTCCCAGAAGTCCCGAAAGACCTGCTGTTAGGTTAATTGGACATTCTGAATTCTCCCTCTGTGTACCCGAACAGGGGCTTTTCACAGTAACTTCATTGCAGCATGTAAGCCTACTTGTCTAATTCCCCTGAACATGGGTACAGAGACTAAGGGTGTCAATAGATTATTCTTGGCATTTAATATATGCAATCACTGTGGTGTAGCAATCAGTTAAACAAATGGAATAGTCTTGCCTCCAAAATCTGAATTTGACACCATGTAAAAAGCCACATGATGTTCTCGGTTTGAGAATTGTTATGCTTCTCAAAAAACATGAGTTTGGCAGTCTTGTCCTAGATCCAGATGGATGTGCATGTGCAGGAAAATTGTCGACAATTGAACAGGCCCTGCGGGAGGCTGTAAAAGTTAATGCTATGGAAAATGGGAACTCTCCAGTGATCATGTTACTGTTCTGGATATTGTAATAAATTAATCGTGTGAGACAGAATAAAAGTGTATTTTTCTGAATCTGCCCAATTCTACGCATGATTTAGAGACTTTTCAATCTTCCTTGCTTGTGGATCAAGGTGGGAAATGGGCACATGAGCAGTTAAAGTTTTAAAATTTTAACCTGCTGAACCGAACAGCTGATGAGTACACCAATCAAAGCTGTTGGGATCCTTCTTAACATTTGCGTGCCAGGTCCAAAGATTATCATTTGAAGCTGACTATAAATTTTACTGAGTGCCTTGACTATGATATCGCATCAGCTCTACAAATGTGCGTAAGGCTCTTGAATCCTCACTATCCCCGATCCACCTCACAGCCCATTGCCCCCTCACCCAATATCGGCCCTATAATAACATTGAGAATCCTTTAAGGTGCTCATGAAACTATCAAAATAAACAATTAGTCATTCAAAAACACTTTTCAAAAACATTATTTTCTTAATTCAAGAAGTGGTGAGACAGTTGTAGGCAGTTTAAGCCTACTAAGTTGAGACAGATGTATCAATAACCCATGCTAAACTGAATGCAATTATAGGTGTTGGAACTCAGCCAAGCATTCATAATGAAATTCACATGCACAGCTGTATTTTTGAAATAGCCTCCAGCGCTAATACTTTAGAACCTCCTGAAGTCAGTGAAACATGTTAGCCATTTGTTCAAGCTTAAAAACAGGGGAACAGATGTCTGAGATTTTATTCACTTTATCCATTGGACAATAGATTCTAAAGCATTTGAAAACTTTACTACTTTGGTAATATAGATCAATTTAATGATCAGTTACCTTGTGAGAACGCAGCTCAAACATTAATCACTATTAAAAACATATTTAACCTACCATAGAGCATTACGTTATGAAATGTGGCGTTATCAACCCATTTTGAGCTGACATGTCAAAAGGTTCACAACACCTGATGAGGGATCCCCCTTGGTTCATAACACATGTGGTGAACGATGTCACCTACCAAAATGGGTCCAATTCAGTGAAATTAGCAGGGAATCTAAAGTGTCATTCCTCTAAATTGACCCAGCCAGGACGGGATGCATGCAGGCTTCTGACCAGTCCCATTTCGTACAATGGGAATGGATGAGGGTCTTCTGTATCCTGGACCTTCAGGCCTCCATTTTCAGATCCCCAACATGGTCTGTTCTTTGGATGGAAAACATGGGCCTGCACATTAACCTTGGAGCAGCAGCTGAGCTTCCAACTCAAAACTGCTGCTCACGGAAAAATGGTCCACGGTTAACATTGCTACAACATAGGCAGCACGGTGGCGCAGTGGTTAGCACTGTTGCCTCATGCACCGAGGTTCCAGGTTCAATCCCGGCTCTGGGTCACTGTTCGTGGGGAGTTTGCACATTCTTCCCGTGTTTGCGTGGGTTTCTTCCCACAACTCAAAGATAAGGGGAAGTAGATTAAGGACTGAGTTTAGGAGGAACTTCTTCACCCAAAGGGTTGTGAATCTATGGAATTCCTTGCCCAGTGAAGCAGTTGAGGCTCCTTCATTACATGTTCTTAAGGTAAAGATAGATAGTTTTTTGAAGAATAAAGGGATTAAGGGTTATGGTGTTCGGGCCGGAAAGTGGAGCTGAGTCCACAAAAGATCAGCCATGATCTAATTGAATGGCGGAGCAGGCTCGAGGGGCCAGATGGCCTACTCCTGCTCCTAGTTCTTATGTTCTTATGTGCAGGATAGGTGGATTTGCCACGCTAAATTACCCCTTAATTGGAAAAAAATGAATTGGACACTCTAAATTTATAAAAAGAAAAAAAAACGTTGGCACAACATGAAGAAAGCCATTTTTACATGACAAGTCCATTTGGAATGCGTTGCCTAGATTCAATCATGTTTTCAAAAGCGGAAAATTTACAAGCCTGCAAGGAAATGTGGGTAGCGAGACGAGTTAAGTTGCTCTTGACAGAATAGCCTCCTGGAATGTAACCATTCTGTGATGGTATTGCTTACTTCTGAGTATAGATAAAAACCTGTTTAATTTTCCAGCACTGATAATTGTCACTTCGATAACACAAAATGCGTTTTTTCTCATTTTACTGCCTCAAACAATGATCGTGAAATGTTGTGAATTTCTGCATCCGTTCCTAGATAAAAGCATTTTCTATTACTACTGAAAAAGATTTACTGTTTTTACATTTCTTCTCACTGTAAGCACAGCCGTCTGCTTAAATAAAGTTTTAGAACAATTAGCTGGCAGATGGCTGTTTGGAAATGAAGCAAATAGCCATCAGGCTCTCTCCACATTTTCTAAACCTTTAATATAATATAAACGCTGATTATGTGGATGTACTAGAAATTATAGGTATATTAGTTTATTCCACTAATTGAAGGTTTTTTGAGGGGATCATTCCAAATGTTAACCTCTTACTTCACACACAGGTGTGCAGGCAGATGATGGTCACATAACATTAGGGAGGACAAGGAAATGGAGTGGTGGACAATATGGACAAGGTGATGCTCAACCGTTGTATGATCAAAGTGGATGGATGAAATCCCCTGCCCCTTGCCGCTCTGTGCCCGCTGGAATGTTTACCACAACTGGCCAGTCGGGGGAGGTAGGTTGCAAATAATAGAAATGATCATATTGCATGTGAAACTTCCCTTGTGTCCATCTCTTCCCAAAATCAAAATGAACTCTTATTATTAATCCTATTTCAAGTAAAGTTTTTGTGTCATTTATGCTGTTTGAGGAACCACGGATTTTTGTTATCTGCTCAAAAGGAGGCTACATTTCTATAATCTTGTTTTTCGTGAACGTATCATTAAATGTTATTTTTTTCATCTAAAGAGGCTTCTGAGTTACCAGTGAATATTTACCTCTTCCCTGAACTATATGGTTGAGTTGATTTTGAAAATGAGCAGATAATTTAGACAAGCACTTGAAATGCACATATCATACAAGGCCTTGAGCCAAGTGTTGGAAAATAGGATTAGAATAGATAGGTGCTTGATGGCCGGCGTGGACACAATGGGTCAAAGAGCCTCTTTCCGTGCTATATAGCTCTATAATTTTTTCCCATTTTTCCAGTGATGCCATTGTCCTTCAGGATCTGAAGACTCACCGCAATGGCTCAAACTGGCTAACCTATGGTTAATACTTTCAGAGTGCATTATCTGCAGAATTCCTGTATCTCATGGAAGTTGTGCATTCTCAATAATTCTCCCAAAATGTATATAAAGCAATTAACAGTCCCTCTCGACAGAGCTTCTGAAGGTTTACACAAAACAAAATCATAGGTAATTCACTATTTTATCTATGTTGTTGCTCTTGCCTCTGATCGGATGGCTGAGAATTGGCATTCATGCCAAACCTGTGGACACTGTTTTTATATTGCACTTTCTTGGCACATCAATCTTATGAGCTCAACAGCAACCTACTGGTGAACCTGCTGTGATTTGCTAAAGCCCTAATGAAGTTGAGTACATTTGTTTTCTGGTTACAATTGACCACTTAAAGCAAGTTGGGAGCTGGTGACTAGTATGGTTTTATTTACTGTCACCGAAGCACAAATTAATAGAAGGAACATTCTCATGCTTCTTAAGCCAAGGTTTAGAGTTGTTCTTTGAATTTCGTAGCAACAGAAATCACAAATATCAAATTTATTATTAGCAAAAAAATGCAATATAAATTAGCAGGATAATTAGGCTTGAGGAGGCACTTCTAACTTGCTGATTCTATGAGGGGAACTTTTAACCCTGAAAATGTATGGGTTTGGGTCAGGTGACAGCTGAAAAATCTGAAAACCACCCCTCAGCTGCCCACTCCCACATCCAGTTTTAACAGAGGATTTGAAGGGTGGGATTGGAGGGAGATGGTCAACGAATGCACTCGCAGGAAACGGGTTGGTCACATAAATATTATATTGAGTCTCTATTTACTTAAAGAATTAACTACCGGATTAAATGGATTAAATTTAAACCTATCTTGCCAGGAAAGCAGCCAACTAAACGGAGCCAAGAACACCTGTATCCTGAGAATATAGCATAACGTAAGAAATAGGAGCAGAAGTAAGACATGTGGCAGCTTGAGCCTGCTCCAGCATTCCGTACGATCATGCCTGATCTTCAGCGTCAACTCCGTTTTGTCACCTGCTCTCCATGTCCCTTGTTACCCCAAGAGACCAAACATCTGTCCAGCTCAATCTTAAACATATTCAATGAGGGAACATCCACAATCCTCTGGGGTGGAGAATTCCAAAAACTCCATCCTCATCTCTGCTAATTGATCAATGCTTGACCTTGAAACTGTACCCCTGTGTTCTATATTCCCTAGCCAGGATGAAACAACTACTGTGTCTAACCTGTCAAGGCCTTTCAGACTCTTCTATATTTCAATGAGGTCAACTCTCTTTCTTCTGAACTCCAGAGAGTATAGGCTTAATTAATTCAGCCTCTCAAAATAGATGTCAACCCTCTGATCCCAGGAACCAGGCTGCTAAGCCTGCACTGTACTATTCCCAATGCAAGTATATCTTTCCTTAAAAATAGAACATAAGAACTAGGAGCAGGAGTAGGCCATCTGGCCCCTCGAGCCTGCTCTGCCATTCAATGAGATCATGGCTGATCTTTTGTGGACTCAGCTCCACTTTCCAGCCCGAACACCATAACGCTTAATCCCTTTATTCTTCAAAAAACTTATCTATCTTTATCTTAAAAACATTTAATGAAGGAGCCTCACCTGCTTCACTGGGCAAGGAATTCCATAGATTCACAACCCTCTGGGTGAAGAAATTCCTCCTAAACTCAGTCCTAAATCTACTTCCCCTTATTTTGAGGCTATACCCCCAAGTTCTGCTTTCACCCACCAGTGGAAACAACCTGCCCGCATCTATCCTATCTATTCCCTTCATAATTTTATATGTTTCAATAAGATCCCCCCTCATCCTTCTAAATTCCAACGAGTACAGTCCCAGTCTACTCAACCTCTCCTCGTAATCCAACCCCTTCAGCTCTGGGATTAACCTAATGAATCTCCTCTGCACACCCTCCAGCGCCAGTACGTCCTTTCTCAGGTAAGGAGACCAAAACTGAACACAATACTCCTGGTGTGGCCTCACTAACACCTGATACAATTGCAGCATAACCTCCCTGGTCTTAAACTCCATCCCGCTAGCAATGAACGACAAAATTCCATTTGCCTTCTTAATCACCTGTTGCACCTGTAAACCAACTTTTTGCGACTCATGCACTAGCACACCCAGGTCTCTGCACAGCAGCATGTTTTAATATTTTATCATTTAAATAATAATCCCTTTTGCTGTTATTCCTACCAAAATGGATAACCTCACATTTGTCAACATTGTATTCCATCTGCCAGACCCTAGCCCATTCATTTAACCTATCCAAATCCCTCTGCAGACTTCCAGTATCCTCTGCACTTTTTGCTTTACCACTCACCTTAGTGTCGTCTGCAAATGTGGACACATTGCACTTGGTCCCCAACTCTAAATCATCAAACCAAGACTGCACACAGTAATCCTAGTGAGGCCTCACCAAAGTCTTGTTCAATTGTAAGACTGCTTTAATTTTGCACTCCAATCCCTTTGCAATGCATAGCAACATATTATTTGCTTTCTTAATTATTGCTGTATCTACATGCTAACTTTGTGTTCCTTATACGAGTACACTTAAGTGCTTCCAAATATTAACATTTATACGTTTCACACCTTTTAAAAAATATTCTGCTTCTCTATTCTTGCAACCAAAGTGAAAAATTCTTCCCTACATTGTACTCCATATGCCACTTTGTTACCCATTCACTTAACCAGTATATAATCTCTTTGTAGCTTCTTTGTGTCCATCTTACATTGCTACCAAGTTTGCATCGTCAACACACTTAAATACTCTGTCTCTTCATCCAAGTCATTAATATAAATTGCAAATAGCAGACCTTTGAGGCCCTTCATTACTTACAGCCTACCAACTTGACTCTCTCTGACATCCGACTCCCCCAACCACCTGAATAACCCAGACCCAATTACCACTGCAACCACATGCCCCTCTACCCACTGTACCCACTTACCTCATCTACCTTATTATCCTAGCCATTCACTGAGTCATCCATTCAACCCGTTCACTGACATTCAAACTGGAATTTTAAACTTACCATATTGCAGCAAGTACCTCAAAAAGGCACCATGTCTTGTTGTTCCCCCTGACACTAATCTGCTTTGATGGAGCTCTTCAGGGACCTGCCCTCCTCATTTCTGGGAAAGCTAGGCTTGGAAGACCAAGCAAGAAATGTGGAGCAGCACCAAGTCAGGGAAGAATTCAAGCGGAGCAATAATTTGACAATGATTTCCGCTCCTTGGATGATCCAGGCCTATGATCCTTCAAGTGCATTGTGACGGATGCTATAACAATAGATTTTGCCGGTGACTGACAACAGGCTAACTGACCTGAAATTCCTTGTTTCCTTACTCCCTCCTGTATAAAATAGAGTTGTTACATTTGCTAACTTCCAATCTGCTGGGACCATCCTAGAATACAGGGAATTTGGGAAAATCATAACCAGCACATCCAACTTCTTTGCAGCTATTAATTTTAGAACCTTAGGATGTCGGACATCTGGGGTTGTGTTGGACTTTGGTCAATTAAGTTTTCCAAATACTTCATCTCTGCTGATTTTAATTATGTTAAGTTCCTTACTTGTATTAGTGCACAGGTTACCCTCTATCTACGGTATGTGATTTGTTCCCCCCCCCCACCCCCCCTAACTCCTACCGATACCACCCTCCCGCCCACACTCAAATACTATCCACTTAATTTAGGCACTTAGCGTAACCCCAACCTGTCAATTTCAGTGGGACCTTTAAACTTACCTGGTTTACAGCAGCTAGTGCTATATAAAAGTGTTCTTCAATTTGCCTCCCCTGCACTTTGACACTGGACTTCAGAGACTGGGTCTGCCTGGATCTCACCCAGCCTGACTTAGAAGGTCGGGCGAGACACGCACAGAGGAAATTTGGTTCAGGTAAGTGGGCGTGGAGTGGCTTTCCAATGCTGATTGTCACCCTGTGGAAGTTATCTCAGCGAGAAGGGCAGAGGTGAGAAAAAGCAAAAATGAGCTTTTAATAAAACATCGGGAAGATTGTTCAGCTGAGAGTAGAGTAACTGTAATTTTTTAAAATTAAAGTGTCAAATTATAATTGGCCAAATGACATGGTCATACAGTTCACCAGGAGTACTGTTTATTGACGATACAGAATACCAGTCTTAAAATTTGAATATGCCTGCACTTGTGAAGTTTCCGTTCGCATATTTATCACCACTTAACACAAATCCAACTCCAAACGGCCTGTATATTTAATCAATGCCAACTTGTACTAAGGAAACTTCTGTTCTATTCTGCTGCAGCTAAACACATCCGGATGTAGCATTGGCCAAGATGAGGTGGATGGCAGATTGTTAAACTCGTCCTCTGGAGATGAAGTGGTTCCTCCCACACCAGCGTTTCCTATCTCACCACCAACTCCATATGGTAATGTTACCCCATTGCACTGAGCAAAAGGCATTAAGCCTGGAATTGTGTTTTTTAAGTTCTCAATTTGAAGCAAATTAGAAAGTTCGTGAAAATTCAAATGTTGGTGTGCACCAACATGCATTAATGTTTAGAACTAAAGACAAATAATGCCACCAGCCACCCTTAGTGCTGCAGGATTATTTGATCAACAGCCCCCTTACCTCGAGTACTGTCACTTATATGGCTGTCTGGGGAAATAAATACTACTTTGAATTTCTTCTCTTGCAGTGAAAGTATTGAAGACTTTTTCTGCACTTTCTCCGATCGGAGTTGAGGAACAGAGCAGCAATGCTTCAGGTGGCTACAGAGTAACCCCAGGTAAGGATTATACCCTAATAAAAGGAAAATAAGGCAACTGCTGGAGATCTAAAATAAAACAGAAAATACTGGAGAAACTCAGCAGGTCTGCCAGCATCTGTGGTGACTTAATATTTCCAGTCCAATATGACTTCCAGAAGAAGAGTCATATGGACTCAATATTTTGGGCTGGATTCTTCATTTGAGAGACTAAGTCCACACGCCAGCGTGAAAACGGTGGTGTTCTACGCCAGGAAAACGCGCAAAACAGCCACCGATTCCCTGCTCGGGGGGAGGGGTTGGGGTGCTAGCAGCCAGGCAGCATAGAGCTCCCAGCTCTAGCTGCCCGATACGGCCTGCAGCGGCCGCGCCGTGCTTCATGGCGGACGCAGCCCACTGACCCGTAAAAGTAGTCCCCCCTTCAGCCGGCTCGTGCCCCGGACCCCCCCCCCCCCCCCCCCCCCCCCACAGTACCCCCAGCCCCGAATAATGCTCCCTCCCTGCCTGCGGATCGGCCCTCCCCCGACTGTGGCAGCGCTGGACTGAGTCCGCAGCTACCACGCTGATTTCCAGATGGGTGAGACCACACGTGTCCCACGCTGTCTGGAACTCGGCCCGTTGGGGACGGAGCATAGCGAAGGCGGCGCTCCCGATTTCTTCGTCATCGGGCATTCTCCGCCTTGTCGCCAAAGGTGATTTCGCCGTTGGGGAACGGAGAATCCTGCCTTTTACCTCTACTCCCTCCAAAGACGCTGCCAAAACTTCTGAGTTTTTCCAGTACTTTCTGTTTTTATTCAGGAATAAACGTTTTTTGGAATTGCATTTTATTCCAAACATATATAAAAAGTTACAACATACACACAGTTCGGGAAACAAACCTCCCAACCACAACTATAGAGTTTGTACAAATTTCCCTATTTTGTCCCCCCCCCCTTACTCCCTGCGACGAACAACTAGGGGCCACACGGTAACATAGTGGTTAGCACTATGGCTTCAGCGCCACAAATCCCGAAAGACGTGCTATTAGGTAATTTGGACATTCTGTATTTTCTCTCTGTGTATTGTAACTTGCGCCGGCATGTGGCGACTAGGGGCTTTTAACAGTAACTTCATTGCAGTGTTAATGTAAGCATACTTGTGACAAAAAAGATTTTTTAAAAACTCCTCCTTGCCTCAAAACTCTCCGCTGAACCCTTTAACTCGTGTTTGATCTTTTCAAGCAAAGAAAGTCATACAAATCACCCAGCCAGGCCAGTTCCCCCGGTGGCGTTGCTGACCACGATTCCAATAGGATTTGTTGCCGGGCAATCAGAGAGGTGAAGGCCACAACATCGACCTTCCTCCCCTCCATCTGCTCCGGCTTCTCCGATATCCCAAATACCGCCACCAAAGGGTCCGGATCCACCTCCTCCCCCACTATCCTTGCTAGAACAGCGAACACTCCCACCCAGAATCTCTCCAACTTTTCGCAGCCTCAGAATATATGTGTGTGATTCGCTGGTCCCCGCCCACACTTCTAACACTCGTCTGCCATCCCCTCAAAGAATCCATTCATTCTTGCCCCCGTCATGTGTACGCTGTGTACCACTTGAATTGCGCACCAGGGGGTCACAATTATCCTTCATAGCGCCTCACTGCATACTCCCCAATTTATCTCCCCTCCCAGCTCTCTTCCACCCCACGCCCACTCATCCTTAATCTACACTACCCACTCACCTCCCTGTTCTCCCAGCCATCTGTATATGTTTCCGATCCGGCCCTCCTGTTCCACATCCGGAAGCAACAGTCCCTCCAGCAGGGTGTACCATGGCGACCTGGGAAACTCTTTCCAAACCTTGCGTGCGAAGACCCTTACCTGCAGGTACCTAAACTCACTTCCTCTTGGGAGCTCTACCCTCTTCTTCAATTCATCTATACTGGTAAACCCTTCTTCCAGATACAGATTCCTCACCTTAACCAGCCCCACTCCTCTCCACTTTCGATACGTGCCATCTACCCACCCACACCCCCCGCACACACACACAACCCGCCCCCACGGCTCAAAACCGCAGTTTGCACATAATGGTGTTAACACCGACATCCCCTCTGCCTCCTCAGCTGGGTCCAGATCTTCACTGTGGACTGCACAACCGGGATCTCCGAGTATCTGCTTTGCGCCATTGACCGTTTCGCCATCACCATAGTCCTTAAGCTGGACCCCCTACAGGATTCTTCTTCCATCCTAACCCATTCTGCCTCTTCTCCTTCCTACCATCACCACACCTTCTCCACATAATCCGTCTAATGTAAAGTAGCAGGTTTGATGCCAACCGTCCCCTCTGCTTCTGTAACAGGGTCCTCTGAACCCTTGGCACCTTCCCTACCCATACAAAGTCCGAAATAATCGTGTCTAGCTTCCGAAGGAAGGCCTTCGGCATAAAGATCGGGATTGTCTGGAACATGAACAGGTACCTCGGCAGAATGTTCATCTTCACCACTTGGACCCTCCCCGCCAAAGTCAAGTGCAGCGTGTCCCACCTCTTGAGATCCTCCCTAGCCTCCTCCACCAGATTTGTTAAATTCCATTTGTGCCGCATTGCCCATTCCCTCGCTACCTGAATCCCCAAATATCTAAACCTGTCTCTGGCCCTGTCATGGGAGTGTCCCTGTAAGAAATGTTTTTGTCTGATCACATGATGTCATTGTGTGGGTGGAGCTGGGCTGTGGCCCTGAGTTTTACTTTCGCTTTGAGTTTGAACTGGTTTGTACAGCACAGGTTGAAAAATAAGTGTCTCTTTATCTGCATTTTAAAAGATGTTTCCAGATTACTTGACAACTTAAAAGTGATAACTGTTTTCTGGAAGGAATTCAAACCTGCTGTTTTGAAAAGGAAACAAGAGCATCCATACCAGGTCTTGAGTGCTGTGTGCTGGCCACACCTTTGAAAAGGGGGTTTCTGGTTTCTGGGATCTTGTTATTAAATTGGAACAACTAAATGGGGGAATTTATTAAAGGTGATACATAGATTACTGTAGCTGTGTGGGCTATTTATGTTTGTAGTTGATAAAAATTCTGACTGTGTGTGTTTATAAAAATGTTAACTAAATTTGGAGAATAAAGCTTGTTTTTGATTAAAAATGCTTAAGGCCTCTGTTGAGTAACACCTGAAGAGTAGGTCCTTGTGCTCCTCATAACCAAAATCTATAAACAGTTGTAGGTCAGGTGAACTCCATGATATACTTTGGTGTTCTCTAAACCCTGGTCCATAACACCCCCTAAATTGACTCACTGACCCGACTCATTCAGCGGGGAAATTTTGCTTTTCCCTACATTTCACTTACTCCTGAGAATGCCGCAAATCTTCCCACCAGGCCCATAATACTCTCCATGCTCTCTAGCGTGTCTGAAACATATAGTAGTAGGTTGTCCACATGTAGCAACACCCGATGCTCCCTTCATTCCCTCGTAATCCCGTGCCACTCTGCTGACCCCCAAAAAGCTATTGCCAGAGGCTCTATAGCCAGCGCAAACAGCAGCGGTGATGGCGGGCACCCCTGCCTTGTTCCTCTGTGTAGTTCAAAGTTCCGTGAACCCATGTCGTTGGTCCGCACACTCGCCCTTGGTGCCACTTATAACAGGCGCACCCATGCCACAAACGTCGACCCAAACACAAACCTTCCCAGGACCTCAAACAGGTACCGTCCGCCACTCCACCCTATCGAATGCCTTTATTGCATCCATTGACACCACTGCCTCCGATTCCTGAGCTCTTGACAGGGTCATGATCACATTTAACAGCCTCACTATATTGCTAGAAAGATGCCTGCCCTCTATGAAGCCTGTTTGGTCCTCCGCAACCACGCTAGGGACATAACCTTCCATCCTTCCTGCTACCAACTTAGCCAGAACTTTCATGTCTGTATTTAACAAAGATATGGACTCACGTTCCAAAGGGTCCTTCCCGTTTTTTGGTATTAATGTGATCATTGCCTACATCATCGCCTCCGCCGGGTCCCCCTTCTCCAATGCCTCATTAAACTCCCCCAAGAGATGTGGCGCCAGGTCCGTCGCAAACTCCTTTTAAAATTCCTTCCTGAGCCTAACCTGGTCCTTCACGTGGAGGTGCGTCTCCTGCAGAAAGAGCATCTCCGCTTTCAAGTTCCTGAGGTGCGCAAAGACACTAGATCTTTTCACCGGTCCATTGAGCCCTCGCACGTTCCATGTAATCAGCCTTGCCGGGGACTTACGCCTCCATTCCCCTCTACCATCTGTCATCCTCCCCTTTTGGTTCTACTCCCATTAATTTCACCCAATACCTGGCCCATCTGAGATGGCCCCTTTGTCCACCGTTGACCATGTTTCTTCTCCAGCCTTGCCTTGTCGCAGCACCCTCCCTTTGTTCCCACCCTCCACTTCCACCAACCCCCCTAATGGCCACTTCTCTCGGTCTTTTTCCCCCACCTCACTTCCGCTCACCAGCATTACGTGCCAACCTGGCAACTCTTGCCTAAAGGTCCTCCTACTGCCCCCCCCCCCCCCCCCCACCCTGCCCCGCCCTCACCTCGTTCAGGAAAAAACTCTATTTAGAGCTAGGTTTTTTTTAAATTTAAAGTACCCAATTCGTTTTTCCAATTAAGAGGCAATTTAGCGTGGGCAATCCACCTCCCCTGCACATCTTGGTGTTGTCGGGGGGAGACCCATGCAGGCATGGGGACAGTGACCCGGGGGCGGGAACGAACCTGGATCCTCAGCGCTGTGAGGCAGCAGTGTTAATCACTACGCCACCGTGCCACCCTGGAGTTGGGTTTATTAACCACAATGAAGGACTCCAATAATCCTGATGCAGATTTAGACATGAGCTCCTTACATAATGAAGCACTGCACCCAGAGATTTGTGTGCTGTAATGCATCCCTGAGGCACCTATTGTGTTCCGACCCAGCCGAAACATCCTTTGAATTCTGATATTGTTTTGAGGCAAATTAGTAGAACTTTCATGATACGGTTGAAACATCTGAGCCGCATCCTGGAAGCTTTTGGTGGGACGGTGGGGAATGGGCTGGTAATTTGGACTTTTGGTGATAATGCAAAAGAAAAGATAATTGCCACTAGAGGAAGCCGCTTGAATCCGAATGCAAAACTTGCCTTCAGGATATATTATTGTGCAAGTAGAATTTATGGTGCATGCCTGCAGCAACAGACTCTTGATGAATACAATAACATGATTCCCATTCTAAATTTCCTTGTGTTAAAATAAATGTTTAAAACCCTATCAAGTTGCAGTACTATACCTTCTATGCTGAATGATACGTCTGTCATGTTATGTAGCACAGGCTGCAAGTGGATCCAGACCTTAAGTTAGTTCAATCTGATTTATTGAACCAGTAGCACAGTTAGCACAGTTCTTTATGAGTTCGACTCTCTGCTAACCTAAGTGCGGTGACTCTGTCTGACTGAACCAGACTAGCTCTTAGCCACGTGCTGGAGGTGTGATACTGTACATACACCCTGACTCACTCTATAGATGTTCATCAGTGGAAAGAGGCGGAGTGTGAGTGCCTCGTGCCTTTTATAGTGAGATACCACCCCTGAGTGTCCTGCCTGCTCATTGGTCATGTCCTGTTCTGCTCATTGGTCATGTCCTGTTCTCTGTGTTCATTAGCTGCCTGTCTGGATATCATTATCTGCATGTCTGCATATCATGACAAAGTCATAAAATCATTTCTGTCAGAGGAAATGTAAATAGTTTGAAAGTTCAATCTGGATTTGACCAGAGCAAGACCAGGGATTTGCAAGCATTTCAGCCAGACCTCCAGGTTTCTGCCAAGAGGAGGAGAGTTGCCACAGCTGCTGCTTTGTATGCCATACCCACATTAGCACAGAATACAGTTTCACACTGTTTCTCTTTCCTGTGGCGTTCAATCCCAGCCATTGTTTGTGCACAGAAGTTTAGATACATGGTTAAGATGGAAAGGAGAGCAGCACGGTGGCGCAGTGGTTAGCCTTGCTGCCTCACAGCGCCGAGATCCCAGGTTCGATCCCATCTCTGGGTCACTGTTCGTGTGGAGTTTGCACATTCTCCCCGTGTTTGCATGGGTTTCGCCCCCACAACCCAAAAGATGTGCCAGGTAGGTGGATTGATCATGCTAAATTTCCCCTTAATTGGCAGTATCTGCCAAACAGTGTGTGGAAAGTGCAGAGCCTTCTGCTGGACTCATCCAGCTGGATTTGCCAAAATCCACGTGACGCATCTCACTTGGTGAAAAAACTCTAAATTTATAAAAAATAACAAGATGGAAAGGCTGTGGGATGCTTGGAGCATGAAACAGCTTTGTTGTATTTTCTTTTTGCTGACAAAAGCAAATTTCAGTTTTGTGAGGTATCCTTGCCTCCGAATTCAAACTATCATCACTACATATGCTGCAAATAAGTTATGCGATTCTGAAGCAAAGTAAGAGAACTTGGCCCAGCTGAAACTTTATACTTAGTTTCAACAAATATTTGTTCAGAGTTATTTTAAGCACTATTATTGCAGCTGTGGTCTAATGAACCTGAGGTCCAACATTCAAATCATGTCCACAAGTTGAAACACAGAGAAGTGATTCATTTCCTGTTTCTTTCAATAAAAAATACAATTTGAACAGAAAGGGAATAAACAAGTTTTCCTCACAAAATCAGGTAAAATACCTGAGGCGCTTGTTTGAAAGTTACACTTTCAGACCAATTTATTTTCAGGCCAGAGGTCAAGGGATTTACTTAGACGGGTAATGTTTTCACACATCCCAAAACGTAAAAATATTTTGAGCATTTACCTACCAATACTCAATTTAATTAGTATTAATATATTTGCAACAAAATTGAATCATTAACATCTCTGGGATCATACTTCAGCTCTGAGATTTTTGGCTTTGATTTACAAAAAAAGACTGGGTCAACTTTTACATGAGGAAACACTTTTTTTAAATGTACTTTATTCCAACATATACAAAAGATTACAAAACTTGAACAATTCGGGGAACAAACTCCCCAAGCCACGATACAGCTTGTATCCCCCCCCCCCCCCCCCCCCCCCCCACCACCACCACCACCGTCACGCGAGTGATGAACAGCTCCTCAAACATGGTCACAAACACCCCCACCTTACCTCGATGCCTTCCGCTGAACCCTTTAATTCGTACTTAATATTTTCAACTGAAGAAAGCTGTATAAGTCACCCAGCCAAGCCGTCATCCCCGGTGGCGTTGCTGACCACCACTGGGGGAGAATTCTTCGACAGGCAATCAGAGAAGCGAAGACCAGAACATCGGCCCTCCTCCCCTCAATCAACTCCGGCTTCGCCGAGATCCCAAATATTGCTACCAAAGGGTCCGGCTCAACCTCCATCCCCACTATCCTTGTTAGCACCGCGAATACCCCCGTCCAAAATCTCCGCAACTTTTCATAGCCCTACAACATATGACCATGATTTTCTGGTCCTCGCCCACGCGATTCTATCACTCCTTGGAAGGACCCACTCAATCTTGCCTGATCATATGTACTCTGTGTACCACTTTCAACTGTTTCAGGCTCATCCTTGTGCACAAGGAGGTTGCATTTATCCTTTCTAGAGCCTCGCTCCATACTCCCCAGTTTATCTCCCTCCAGCTCCCCCTCCAACTTCTCCTTAATCTTCACCACCTGCTCACATCCCTGAAGCCGCCGTGTCTACCGATCCATCTGTCTGATTGGAACTGCTGACCTTGGGTTAATTTTCTGCCATTAGTGTGCATTTGGCAGTGTGGCTGCCCGAATATGTATCTTACAATTTAATGCTTCAGGTTGTCCAGTGAATGAATTTCTATCTCCAGGTTAATGAGGTGAATGTATCCACTGGGTGGTATTTTTAAAACTTGTTTTTATTCAAAGTTTTACAGAAGTAAACTTTATCCTCTCCAAACTTAGAAACCCAGCAATGTCACTGACCCAAGCCTCCACACTTGGGGGTTTCGCGTCCCTCCACATTAACATGATCCGTCTCCGAGCTACCAAGGAGGCAAAGGCCAAGACCCCGGCCTCTTTCGGCTCCTGCACTCCCGGATCTTCTGACACCGAAAATATCGCTATCCCCAGACTCTGCTTTACCCGAGTGTCCAAGACCTTGGACATAGCCTTTGCAAAGCCTCGCCAGAATTGTTTAAGCGCCGGGCATGCCCAAAACATATGGACATGGTTTGCTGGGCTCCCTGAATACCTCACACAGCTGTCCTCCACCCCAAAGAACTTGCTCGTTCTTGCCGCTGTCATGTGCGCCCGGTGTACCACCTTAAACTGAATCAAGTTAAGCCTGGCACAAGATGAGGAGGAATTGACCCTGCCCAGGGTGTCCGTCCACAAGCCCAAATCCAGCTCCTCACCCAGCTCCTCACCCAGCTCCTCCTCCCACTTGCCCTTCAGCTCCTCCGCTGAGGCCTCCTCCGCCTCCTGCAGCTCCCGGTATATGTCTGATACATTTCCATCTCCTACCCACATGCCCGAGACAACCATGTCCTGTATCCTGCGGGAAGGTAGCCGCGGAAATTCCACCACCTGCTTCTTCAAGAAAGCGCGGACTTGCAGGTACCTAAAGGTATTCCCGGGGGCAACCTGAATTTCTCCTCCAGCGCCTTCAGGCTAGCAAAAGTCCCATCTATAAACAAGTCCCCCATCCTTTTGATACCCGCTCTGTGTCAGCTTAGAAACCCTCTGTCTATTCTGCCCGGGACGAACCTGTGGTTGTTTCGTATCGGGGTCCAGACTGAGGCCCCTACCTCCCCCCTGTGCCTTCTCCACTCACCCCAGATCCTCAGTGCTGCCATCACCACCGGGCTCGTGGTGTACCGTGCCGGCGAGAGCGGCAGCGGTGCCGTTATCAGTGCCCCCAAGCTAGTATCCCTGCAAGACGCCGCTTCCATGTGCCCCCTCCCCCCTCTACTACCCATTTCTGAATCATGGATATGTTCGCTGCCCAATAATAGCTGCAGATGTTCGGCAGCGCCAGCAGCCCCCCGCCGGCTGCACTCTAAGAACAGTCCATTAACTCGCGGGGTCTTGTTTGCCCACACAAATCCCATGGTAATCCTGTTCACCCGCTTGAAGAAGGACTTGGGGATGAGGATGGGAAGGCACTGGAAGACGAACAAGAACCTGGGGAGGACCGTCATCTTCACGGACTGCACCCTGCCCGCCAAGGAGAGCGGAAGCATGTCCCACCTCTTATCTGATCCACAACCCGCGTTAGGTTCAGCTTGTGTCGGGCATCCCAACTCTTAGCCACCCGTATGCCCAAGGAGCGAAAGCTCCTCTCCACCACCTTGGGCGGAGCTCTCCCAGTCTCTTCCTGGCCCCTCGCATGGATCACAAAAAGCCTGACATTCAACTGATACCCTGAGAAATCCCCGAAATCTTTTAGGATCTGCATGACCTCCCCCATCCCCTCCACCGAATCTGAAATATACAGGAGCAGGTCATCCGCGTACAGTGAAACACGATACTCCTCCCCTCCCCGAACCAACCCCCTCCAGTTCCTAGACATCTTCAGCGCCATGGCCAACAGCTTGTTTGCCAGGGCAAACCTGCCTCGTTCCTCAATGCAGCCTAAAGTACTTCGACCGCGGAGTACTCGGTTTGTGGACACACTCGCTACGGGGGCCTGATACAATAATTTGACCCATCCTATGAATTCCTTGCCAAATCCAAATCTGCCTAACACTTCCCACACGTACTCCCATTCCACCCGATCGAAGGCTTTTTCCACATCCATTGCAGCCACCACTTCTGCATCCCCTCCTTCCGAGGGCATCATGATCACATTCAGGAGCCTCCGCTCATTCGTGTTCAGCTGCCTGCCCTTCACAAACCCCGTCTGATCCTCATTAATCACCCCCTGGGACACAGTCCTCAATTCAAGTGGCCAGGATCTTGGCCAACAGTTTGGCATCTACATTAAGGAGCGATATATGCCTGTAGGAGCCACATTGCAACGGGTCCTTATCTCGTTTAAGTATGAGCAAAATCAAGGCCCGCGACATCGTCGGGGGTAGGGTTCCCCTTTCCTTAGCCTTGTTGAAGGTTCTCAACAATAGCGGGCTCAACAGCTCTGAGAATTTCCTATAGAATTCTACAGGATACCCGTCCGATCCCGGGGCCTTGCCTGACTGCATACCCTCCAAACCTTTAACCAATTCCTCCAACTCAATCGGGACCCCTAATCCCTTTACTAGCTTCTCCTCCACCTTCGGAAACCTCAGTTGGTCCAAGAATTGTTTCAACCCTTCCCTCCCCTCCGGGGGTTCTGACTCATACAATTTACCATAAAAATCCTTGAAGACCTCATTGATCCTTTCCGAGCTCAGGACCGTGTTACCCACCCTGTCCATAATTCCCTCAATTTCCCTGGCCACTTCTCTCTTCCGTAGTTGGTGTGCCAGCATCCTACTTGCCTTCTCCCCATACTTGTACACTGCTCCTTGTAACTTCCTCAACTGAACCTCTGCCTTCCCTGTGGTAAGCAAGTCAAACTCTGCCTGCAGGCTTCGGCGCTCCTTTAGTAGCCCCTCCTCGGGGGAGTCTGCATACCTCCTGCCCGCCCTGAGTATCTCCCCCACCAACCTCTCCATCTCCATCCTGTCCCTCTTCTCTCTCTAGGACCTGATAGAAATTAGCTACCCCCCTGATAACTGCCTTCAGCGCCTCCCGGACCATACTCGCTGAAACCTCCCCTGTATCATTGGTCACCACATAGTTTTGGATACTCCTCCTAATCCGCCCACAGACCTCTTCATCCGCCAATAGTCCTACGTCCAATCTCCATAGAGGGCGTTGGCCTCTCTCCGCCCCCAGCCTCAACTCCGCCCAGTGCGGAGCATGGTCCGAGATCGCAATGGCTGAGTACTCGACCCCTTCCACTCTCGGGATTAGCGCCCTGCTCACCACAAAAAAATCGATCCGCGAGTACATTTTTTGGACATGGGAGAAGAAAGAAAACTCCTTCGCCCTTGGCCGAGCAAATCTCCACGGTCCACTTTCCTCTTCTGGTCCACGAGCCCCCTCAGGACCTTGGCCGCTGCCGGCTTCTAGACCTAGACCGGTCCAGTGCCGGGTCCAGGACCGTGTTAAAGTCCCCCACCATTCGCTTCATAAAATCCGCATCGTCCCAATTCGGGGCATACACGTTCACTAGCACCACCCGGGCCCCCTGCAGCTTGCCACTCACCATAATCCGCCACAATACCCCCCGCCTCAAATGCCACCCGTTTGCTCACCAAGATTGCGACCCCCCTGGTCTTCACATCCAGCCCCGAGTGAAAGACCTGCCCCACCCATCCCTTCCTCAGCCTAGTTTGATCAGCGAGCTTCAGATGCATTTCTATTTAAAAGTTTTTATTCTCCATTTTCACATTTTCCTCCAAAATTCCCACCCCACCCACAAACAGTAAACGGTAACAAATACAAAATCGATCCCCTTAACAATAACAACGATCCCATCCTCCCACCACCCCAAACAACAGCCCACCTGTCAATATATGCATCCAATAAAACAAACCCCCCCCCCACGGTGGAAACAAAAGAAAATCAAAGGAGAAAAAAGAAAGGAGTCCGGGACCGCCCATGGTCACCATAGAGTCCACTCCCCTCCCCCCCACTCAACGCCGTCCAACCTCTGAAAGAGTACCGTATGTGATACCCAAGAGTTGTAAACCCCCCCCCCCCCCCCCTCCCCTCCAACTCCTCCCGCCCATTGCCTCTTGTAAAATTCCTTCCCCATCCTCGGATCCTTCCCCCCAACTTTCCACCCCAGCTAGACCACTTGGACCCTGTTCTGCCAGGCTCCGATGGCCGTAGCCCCTCCCCCCACCTCACTCCCATGCACTGGCCAGTTGAAACCGGCCAGCGCGGAGGACCCCGCCCAGGTCCCTTTCCCCCTTGGCCGGCCCAAGGAAAACCCAGAAATCCCCTTTTAGCACGCACACCCCGCATATCCACCTACACCCCAAAGAACCCTCACTTCGAGTGCAAATCCCATCACTTCCCTTGTCCAAATATATACGCCATTGGCTCCTTTAGCCCATACACCCGGACGCAGTGAAACAAAAAAGGAAGAGACAAAAAAGAAGAAAATACAGTCCTGAGGTTACATCGGCACATGGCCATATCTCAATTTCTCAGTTCTGCCACAGTCCTTCTGCCTTCGCAAACTCCTGCGCTGCTTCCGCTGTTCCAAAATAAAAGTCCTTGAGCTTATAAGTCACCCTCAGCTTCGCTGGATATACAATGCTGCACTGCACCTTGCTGATGTACAGTGCCCTCTTCACCCAGTTGAAAGCAGCCCGCCTCCTCGCCAGCTCCACCGTAAAGTCCTGGTATACATTTATACTAGCTCCTGCCCACTGCACCACCCGCTTCTGCTTGGCCCAGCACAGGACCTTCTCTTTCGCACTGTACCTACGGAAGCACAAAGTCACTACTCTTGGTGGCTCACCCGCCTTTGGTACAGGCCTCCCCGACCGATGAGCCCGATCCAGTTCATATTGGGAGGGATCCTCCCCCTGCCCCAATAACTTTGCCAGCATAGCGGTAAAATACTCCGTCGGCCTCGGCCCTTCAACACCTTCGGGCAGCCCCACAATCCTCAAATTCTGTCGCCTGGACCTGTTTTCCAGGTCTTCCAATTTTCCTCGCAGATCCTTGTTCACCTCCATCGCCTTCCGCATCTCCTTCCCCATCGAGGTAAGTTGATCACCGTGCTGTGCCACCGTCTCCTCCACTACCTTCAGCGCCTCCCCTTGCGCCCGCACTTCCGCCATTGCACTCGCCATCACCGGGGAAATCGCCTCCTCCACCAGCACACTCAAAACCTCCCTCATCTCCTTCCTCATCGCCTCCAGGTGCTTTGTAAACTGCCTTTCGGATTCTGCAGCCATTACCTTAGTTAGTTCTTCAGCCTTCAGCAATGCGGCCTCCCCTGGTGCTCCAGCCTCCTTTTTCTGGTGACCCTGTGGTGACCTCTCCACTCCCCGACGGGCCTCAGCTGTTCTTTTACCGGCCGTTTTCTTGCTGATCCTGGAATCTTCTTCTACTGTGCCTTCTCCCTGCCTTTGACGCCTCCGTGGACCCTGGGACCGGGCTTAAAGCCTCGAAAATACCGTTCCTGATCGGGAACCCTCCGTTGCGCGGCTGCCTCCCGCCCGCCGTCACTGGAAGTCCCTCAGATGCATTTCTTGTAGCATGGCTACATCTGCCTTTAGCCCTTTTAAGTGCGAGAACACACGGGCCCTCTTGACTGGTCCATTCAGGCCCCTCACGTTTCACGTAATCAGCCTGGTCGGAGGGTTGATCCACCCCCGCCTACTTACCATCCCCTTTTTTGGGCCAGCACGTGTCCGCACCTCCTGCACACTCCAGCTCCCCAACCGGAGGCTCCCCTTCCCAACTCCCCCTTTGACTCCGAGAGTTGCTTCCCCTACAGCCAGCAAAGCAGCATCCCAGCACCCCCCCCCCATCCCTTCGATCCCCCCTCTCCCAAGTCAAGCATCCGCTTAACCCTACCTTCCCCCCCCCCCCCCCCCCCCCCCCCCTCCCCCCATTGCTCTCCCGTAAGTCAGCTGACTCATGCTGACCCGGCCGCTCCCACCTCGACCTTCAATCCCGCTGTTGGCTCCCTCTACGGGTTTCCAACCCCCCCCCCCCCCCCCCCCCCCCCCCCCAACCATGTGAGGGACAGAGAGCCCCCCCTTATTCCCATGTGCTCCCCCCCACCCCGCAAACTACTCTCGCTGTCCGGTCCATCCCCACTGCCTGTGACGCAGCTCTATACAAACAGCAAACAGGCCCAGAACAAAGGGGCAAAAAAAAAAGACGAGGTAAAACCAACATAACACCACCCCCTCTGACCCCCACCACCCCACCGGGGTGCCCCAACAACATACAGCAGTCCATTAATTCAAGTCCAGCTTCTCGTTCTTAATAAAAGTCCACGCCTCATCCGGCGTATCGAAATAATGGTGTCGGTCTTGGTACGTGACCCACAGCCTCGCCGGTTGTAGCAGCCCGAACTTCACCCCTTTGCTGTGAAGGACCGCCTTGGCCCGGTTGAATCCTGCACGGCTCTGCACCCTAGTCCTAGTAGATACAGATCTCTCAGTTCTCCCACTTACTGCTTCGCTCCTTCTTTGCCCATCGCAGGACACACTCCTTGTCGGTGAAGCGGTGGAACCTTACCACCATAGCTCTCGGCGGCTCGTTCGCCTTAAGCTTCCTTGCCAGGACTCTGTGAACTCCGTCCAGCTCCAGGGGCCACGGAAAGGCCCCCGCGCCCATCAGTATTCCCAGCATCATGGTCACAAACGCACTCGCATCTGACCCTTCCGCACCTTCAGGGAGACCCAGAATTTGCAGGTTCTGCCTCCTCGACCTATTTTCAAGGTCTTCCAGCTTCTCCTGCCATCTTTTGTGCAGGGCCTCCTGCGCCTCCACTCTAACCGCCAGGCCCAAAATCCCGTCCTCATTGTCAGAGGCCTTTTGCTGCACCTCCATAATCGCCGTCCCTTGCATCTTCTGGGTCTCCACCAACCTTTCAATAGAAGCCTTCATCGGGGCCAGCATCTCCGCTTTTAACTCAGTGAAGCAGCTTCTAAAAAACTCCTGCTGCTCCCGTGACCACTGGGCCCATGCTGGCTGATCCGTGCCAGCCGCCATCTTGCCTTTTCGTGCGCGTTCTCACTTCTCCAAAGCCACTTTTTTGATCACCCCACTCCTGGTCCACTCCATACAGCGCTGGGGGATCCTCACTGTTTCCTTCCCACACCGGGAATCGTCGTCCAAGTGCCGCTGGAGCTCCGTACAAAGGCCCAAAAGTCCGTTGTTGGCGGGAGCTGCAGACCATGCGACTCACCCGGGCATAGTCACAACCAGAAGTCTCTTCAGGGCAGAGATTGATGGTGTGCTAAGCACCCACCTAAAATAGGTTGGAGCCTTATTTTAATGTTAACTTCTAGGCGGGAACATCATAACCACCATTTCCAGGTGTTTGTACAAGATATTGGGCTGTATTCTCCGCACGCTAAAACGCCTTCAGCGATGGGCGGTGAATCCAGTTTCCTGCATGAAATTGGGTCCAGCGCCAGTTCCGCAATTCTCCTGAGGTCATTGCCTGATGACCGCCCCACTATTCTCCGTCCCCGACCAGCCGAATTCCCGACAGCGTGGACCACTCAAGGTCCCACCGTCTGTGATACCCACATGGCGGCTGCAGACTCAGTCCGGGGCTGCCACAGTCATGGGAGGACCGATCAGAGGGGGCCTCATTTGGGACTGGAGTTTTTTTGTCCTGGTCTGAGTCTGTGGTCTGAGTCCGCCATGGAGCATGGCGTGGCCGCTGGAGGTTGCCTTCATGCGCATGCGCGGTCTCTGACCTGGAAGTGCAGGGGGCCATATCGGCACCTGGAGCTGCGAGCTGCATGACAGCTGCCTGCTAGCCCCGTGCAAGGCTGTGAATCTGGCCTTTTGACGCCAGTTTTTCTGGCGTAAAAGACCATAGTTTTCACGGCGGTATGGGGACGTAGTCCCACAAAACGGAGAATCCATTGTTTCTAAATCACTTGTTGGGATTTGCAAGATTGTTCGGTAATAAGTAAAAGGAAGGTCATGGAAAAGGCACACAGATGTTAACGGTCATGTTCTTCAGTCAATTTATAGACAGGTTCTTGAGAGATTTTCAGCTAATTGTTTTTTTTAAAGTAACTACACAGCGCTATTATTGGCACTAGGGTTTTCCATGCAAAACCAAACTGAACTATTTGGAAAAAGAAGAGAATGGTTAACTGAGGCAAACAAAATATAGGAGAGGCCACAAGCTCTGTGCCTACCTGTCCCTATACACTCATCTGCAATTGGAGTTCGACATTTCTCACCTTGGGATATGGAGACTCAGTTTCTGCTAGAATAACAAGCTTATTTGCACCACTAACAGGATTACTTGCATAAACATACTTTCGGATGTACCCTATTCATTATGTGTCACAGCATGAATGATGTTATTTCAGGATAGTTGAACCTTGACTGACTGCGCCTAGATGTTGCCAATCATACCTGCAGTCCTGGCTACGTCTACCTGACTGTAACCTTGGGCAACATTCTTCATTGGGTACAGGTCAACAGGAAAGCAGACGTAGAACTTATTTGCTCATCCATGGTTCACGGGGGCAGCTGTGTATAGAAATTAATAGCTGTCTCTACTCGTGATTTTGATGAGCTAGATGCCTGAAAGTCAAAGTGTTCAGATTAGATCTTGTAGGCACAGATCTAAACCTTGTGGATTCCAGGCTACCCTTTAGTAGAGGTATGGAACTCCTTTGGATCTGATCCTGGGATGCCTTTTGTAGAGGTCAGGTGCCCTTTGGGCTTTTCATAAATAGTCTTGATTGTGTGTAAAAAGCACTTAAACTCCATTGGAACTGCCAAGCTGCCAAAGGACTGTCAGGAAGTCAACAAATCTGCCAAAAATCATTGGATTTGTCAACACTGTCAAAGCATCTAATTTGCTGGTTTAAAATTTTTTTTAAGATTGGATTTGAAAATAACGCGCTAGCTGTTCATTCTGACATAAACCTGCGGGTTTTCATTATAGGGGGCAAAATTCTCCGACCCCCAGCAGGGTCGGAGAATCGCCTGGGGCCGCCGAAAATCCCGCCCCCGCCATGGCAGAGATTCTCCGCCACCCGGGAAGTGGCAGCAGCAGGAATCTCGCCAGTCCGATCGGAGAGGCCCCTGCGGTGATTCTCCGGCCCAGATGGGCCGAAGTCCCGTCGCTGGGAGGCCTCTCCCGCCGCCGAGGTTTGAACCACCTCTGGAACGGCGGGATCAGCGGCGCAAGCGGGGCCCGGGGTCCTGGGGGGGGCAGGGGGCGATCGGGGCTACCGCTCAGACTCCGGGCCAGTGCCCTGGGTGCACTATTTTCCTCCGCGGCCGCCACGGCCTCTGCCATGGCGGAAGCGGAAGAGAACCCCACATAGCGCATGCGCCGGCCGGCGAAAGCCTTTCGGCCAGCCCCGCTGCCGGGGGCGCTGGTTTTTTGCGCCAGTCTTCTGGTGCAAACCGCTCTGGCGCGGGGCTGGCCCCCAAAGGTGGGGAGAATTCCCCACCTTTGGGGAGGCCCGACCCCTGAGTGGTTGGCGCTACTCCCCTACGCCGGCACCCTCCGTCACGCCGGGTAGGGGAGAATGCCGCCCAGGGTTTGTGCTGCATGGCTGATTTTGCAACCTAACATAATCAAGGGGTTTGCCTGTTAAGTGAGCATTTTGATACAGGGTCTGATTATGTGCAGACGACCTGTTATTATATATTTTGGATCCGGTGGGCAATGACGGAGGCATTATGAAGACATTTGGCGGAAATTGGCCGGTTTTTGGGGTATAAATTGAATGGGAAAGAGTGAGGTGTTCCCGATTGAGGCCACAGGGCAGGAAAGGAGAAATGGGGAGTTGCAGTTCGGGGTGGTGGGGGCGAGTTTCAGGGATTTGTTTATCCAGGTGGCACGGATTTGGGCGCAGTTGCATAAAATGAACCTGGCTTGGCAGGTGGAGCAGAAGATGGGTGGAAGCAGACAGTGAAAATGACAATGCTGTTGAGGTTTCTGTTTGTATTTCAGAACCTGCCAATCTTTGTCCCCAAGTAGTTTTTTTAGGAGGGTTAATGGGCTGATCTCTGAAACTGTGTGGGCGGGTAAGACCCCGTGGATGCGGCGGGCTTTCTTGCAGTGGGGGAGGGGGGCTGGCATTGCAGTAGATGATTAACTATTATTGAATGGCGAATGTTGCTATGGTAAGGAAATGGGCCATGGGAGGGGTTGGTGTGGGGACGGATGGAGGCAGCATTGTGTCGAGCTATGTGCTTTAGGGCTTTGTTTTTTGGCACCCCTGCTGTTCTCACCGGCCAGGTACTCCACGAGCCCAGTGGTAGTGTTGGCCCTGAGGGTGTGGGGCTGTGGAGGTAGCATTTGGGACTGGAGGGTGCTTCAGTGTGGGCGCAGATTTTAATAACCATAGGTTTGCACCGGCAGGATTGGGTGTGAGGCTTAGTGGGTGGTGGCAGGCAGGGTTTGAGCGCTTTGGCAATCTGTTTATAGAGGGCAAACTTGCGGGGCTGGAGGATGTGTATGAGCTGCCCAGGGGAATGGCTTTAGGTAAGGGTGGGGGGGGGGGGGGGGGGGGGGGGGGGGATAAGGACGTTAAAATAAGGAAGCCAGGATGTAGCAAAGCAGTTGGCATCAAGCGAGTAGGTGGGGTGAGGTTGTTTCTTGAGTAGTTCTGTTGTCCTTCTGATTTTTGCATGAATATGTGAAAATGTAAAATATTTTCTTCATAAAAAGTGAGCAGTTTGATTGACAGATCCAAGTGGTTATAGATTAGAGATGTTTTGATAAACGATGGGATTATGAACTTAGTGAAATGTTTGTGATCATAAGAGATCAGTTGAATATTTTTAAATCATTTAGTGTTTTTATTATTGATGCTATCAATAAACATTATTTTATGTCAGTAAGAGTCCTTAGGTTTGTCCCTGGTGGATGCTAGGTGAGTTGGATGGAGAGGGTAAGGGCAAAGAGTGATGAGTAGGGGGCATGAATTGGCAATAAGCTGGCATAGAGGCTAAAAGGGCCATGGGGATTAGTGGAGGCTGTGGGTTGGCATGGAACATATGGAGCCAATGGGAGTGAGTATCGTGGCATATGTTGACATGGGTATGGGGTCTATGGAGGGTGGGAGTAGGAGCATATGTCAGCATGGGGTCCATGGACATGAGTTCTCATGGGGTTTTGGAAGGGAAGCTGGAAGTATGAGGTGGAATTGGCGGGACAAATGATGTAGTATAGTGTGTGTGGGGGGGCAGGGGCTGGAGGGATATCTTTTGTTTTATTGGGGATTTTTTCAGGT
This sequence comes from Scyliorhinus canicula, assembly GCF_902713615.1. Taxonomy (NCBI): domain Eukaryota; kingdom Metazoa; phylum Chordata; class Chondrichthyes; order Carcharhiniformes; family Scyliorhinidae; genus Scyliorhinus; species Scyliorhinus canicula. The sequence goes on from NC_052150.1 coordinate 138,252,205, forward strand.
TGCAGAGCACAGGCCTTAATTTTTACCAGCCCAATTCTGCACCTGGTAGCCCCTTCACTTGTTCCAGAGGGCCGGGCCCAACTTCTAATCCAGCCCCTGCAGCCCTCACACCCCTGGACAAAAAATCCCAACTTTGGTTTTTTTCCCATGTTGGGATCACAGAGTTGGAAAATGTTCAGACTCTGTGCACCCGACCCAGAGGTGAAAATCTGGGCCTCCGTTTTCTTTCTGAGCATTGTGCTTGTCACTTGTCTCCTCCCCTTCGGCCTTAACAAATGATGCTAATTGATTGAGAGACCTATTTAGAGGCTTTCAGAGCCTTTTTCGAGGCTTTTAATTTTGTTTCTCCCTGAATCCATCCAGATCTGGTACAAAAATATTAAACTGATCTCAAGAAATTTAAATTAAATTGTTTACTTTCAGTCATGTCACTATAAAATTCTTCCCTAGCCTTTCAGATGGAAATGCACCAGTGTTGGGAAATCTAGAGTCAGTCTTAAGGCTTTGTAGTCATTTTCAAAATTGCTCAATATAATTTGTATAAAGACAGTGAGGCACCCTCAATTACGAGGTCGGTAATCAAAAGGCTTTAATCTACAGAGAACAGGACAGCATTCGAGAGAAGTGTGCTCGCCACATGGAGCCTTATCCTATATACCATTTCCTGGGGGCGTAGCCAGAAGCGGAGTCCCCCAGGGTTCCAAGCCTCTTAAAGGGGCAAGGTATTAAAGGTCAGGTACCGTTTACGGCAGTTATTAATACCGTTCATCACAGACAGCAATGTAATGATCCCAATCTTACACGGCCGTATGGTTCTACTCGCATTCTCCAGTAAGCATGAATGCCAACTCTCTCAACTCTGCAATCAGTAACTGATCGTTTTGAGACAATGCGCTGTTCTTCAAATCTCTCTCTCCAAAGGTCACGGCTCCAGAATCTTTTTCCACTGCAACAAAAGTCTGACCATAATCTTTGATGGTACTTTTAATTTGCCCAGTCTTGAGTTTAGTATTCTCCTCTTCTACCTGAAGAAGACTGTACAAAATTATACAAGGCATAGAATACAGTTTTGGGCACCCTATTATAGGAAGGGCATTGGAAACCACAAGAGAGTGTACAGCATTGGCTCACAAGGATGATCCAGGGATGGGAAATGAAAGGTGGAGAGGAGACCTTGAGATACTGGGAATACTTCCAGTTGAATAGAGCTTATAAAATAAATTTGCATTTATATAGCACGTTTATGGACCACCCGACACCTCAAAATCGTTTTACAGCCAATGATTACATGTGAAATGTAATCACTATTATAATGCAGGAAATGAAGCAGCAAATATTGCGCGCAGCAAACTCCCACAAACAGCAATGTAATAATGACCAGATAGTCTGCTTTTGTGATGTTGATTGAAAATTAAACATTGGCCAGTACACTGTCCATAACTCCCCTGCTATTCTTCAAAATAATGCCAGAGGAAACTTTACATCCAAACCTAGAGGAAGAAGGGAGAGGGGAAAGAAAAAAAAGAAGCATATCTCTGCTAAAATTTCATAAGAATATGGATTGGCCATGAATTAATGTTTTACTGATAGTTTATTTTCATTCATGATCTGCATTAGAAGGATGATGTAATGTAACTTTTACAAATGATGAGGATGTTTAGCTATGTTACAAGCTTGTCCTTGTCGATTGTTTTTTTTTTAAACATTTTTTTTCCTACTTTTCTCATCGATTTCCTGAGCCTGCAACAGATGTGTGGCAACTGTTGAAAACAAACAACATTTCAGCTGGTCAGTTGTGCGACTTGAAAGCTTTTTGTTTGATTTTTGACTCCGTTGTTACTGACTTTAAAACTTTATTTTCCTTTTGATCATATAGCGCTGCCAGCCTGCATGGTCAAAAATATGACACCGGCTACATTCTGCATTTCAACATGTTGCATGTCTTTTAGACAAAAGTCAATTTGATAATGGAAGCACTTAAGGATTGTGTACCTTTGGGCAGTGAAGAAAATGTGCACAAAGTATTTGTCCTGAGGGGCACTTTGACCTTTGACATTTGCTAGTAAGTCTTCATTGGTAGAAGGAGATTGGGAGGGTGCAAAACAAAGCCCCTGTGTAAGTTAAAGGTTGAATGTAAATGAGGCTCCAGTTAGAGCATGAATACACTGAATGAACAGGCTCGCTGTAGCTGTGAGAAGTCAAATTTAGCAGAAACAATTGCTGAATTATTTTCCATATGGGCTGAGTGGATTAAGCTGGTGCTGACCAAACATCTTCATTTAGAACAAGCCCTGCATTCCCTACTTTCCAGCGTCTGCGGAAGTTGTGCTTTTGTACTGGGTTTATTACAGACTGTAAGTAAGAAAGAACGGAAAGCTGAGACTGGATAATCTCTTGAATGAAGTCACAGTTTTTGTATGTGGTGTTCCTGCTGTGTTGCTTTTACACTGAAGTCTGGCAGACTTGAGCAGCAAGCCAAAATACTCTATGGCTTAAGTAAAATTACAGCATTTCAACACATTCGTCATATAGCTGCTGTTACGAAAGTTTTCCATCATGACTACTTCAGTTGGCAGGTAAACGGCGGTTTCAGACTGATATCTATTGTTTCTAATCGAATCCTTAGATATTTCACTATCTGCAAGTGAACAGCTGACACTGAGACACTATCTTTAGAATGTGAACAGATTACTCTAGTGGAGCTTTGTGCTTGCAAGCAAGTCTGTTTGTCTGTTAATATAAGGAGAACATTTTAAATGCATTGAGGGTGTAACTGGAATGCATTTAGAGTGGAAGTGTTGAATTTGCAGGCAGCTTGCCGACATCTTTGCCATATGTTTGCAGGAACCAGAGATTTCCGGAAGTGCTTCCTGAAGATCTCCATAGATATTGGAACAAAAGCTTTTCAGAGTTTTGGAGGGAATGAAATAAGGCTTGTGTTGCATTGAAATCTGTTTTGTTGTTTTATTCCAGTGAACAAATAGATTTTGCATGATCTGGAGACTCATTGAGGGCTTTTTAAAAAAAGCATGCAGCAATACTGAGGCCACATACTGAAGCAGTAACAGCTGAGCACATTCCTGAGGGTAGCTAGGACATGCGGGGGTCATTGGCAACTTTCCACAAAATTCCTCCATAATGCTCCATTTATATTGCAGTAACTGTCTCCGGAGGCGCTCCTGCAATAGAACATGCATGACCCCAGAGACAGGCAAGCTCTCCCACGCAGAGTGGTAGCTCATTCATGTCTGTTCACCTCTCAAACCAGAGGGCCCCAAAAACCCTTTGTGAGATAGCAGTTTACATGTACTGTCCGTCTCCAACCCGGCGAACTGCATTTGCTGTGCATTGTCCTGCCTCTGCATCAGGGAAACAAAATGCAGGTTAGATGGTGTCTTTGCTGAACAGCTTCAGTCTTTGTGCAAGTGTGATTCTGAGTTTCTGACTACTTATAGTTTCAATTTTTCACTCCAATCCACTCATTGCCTTTGGTTTTCTGCACTGTTCCATTAAAGCTCAACATAAACACGTGACGCTGCTCTTTATCATTCTGCTCTGCATTTTACAGCCCTCTGATCTTAACTTTAACTTTAGCAACTTGAAACCTGAAACACCGCTCCCATTTTCTCTCTGACTGTGGTTCGTGGCATATTCAAGGATAGGGGAAAACAATAGATTATTTCTCGGGTTACAATTTAGCACACAACTGTGATCTCTACTCTTCAAGTTCATTTCTTCCACCAGAGTCCTGCTCCACCTGGCCACTTTTGCATGCCACTGTTCTACCTATCCTCTTTAGCTACTCACACACACTCCATATTTCAGAAATATCTCTTTGTTTTCTAATTGTGGCCACCTTTTGACCCCTAATATCACTTAACATCATCATTTTAAAAAATAAATATGGAGTGCCCAATTCATTTTTTCCAATTAAGGGGCAGTTTAGCGTGGCCAATCCACCTGTCCAGCACATCTTTGGGTTGTGGGGGCAAAACTCATGCAAACACGGGGAGAACGTGCAAACTGCACACTGCAGTGACCCAGGGCCGGGATCGAACAGGGACCTCAGCACCGTGCTAACCACTGCACCACAGTGCTGTACATCATCATGGCCCACTGAATCACTACACATGCCATTTTATTTACGAAATTTCCCATGTGTTTTTTTTTCTCTTTCCTCTGGTCCCTTGTCCTGTTCATTTTTTAAATATCTTCCCGTCCTGAGGAATGGTCTTCGACCTGAAACAGTTTCTGATGGACTTTCTCCAGAGTTCCTGTGAATGGTATTTCGAGCCATTTCTGTTGTCTTTCATTCCTATCCATGGGAGCAAAGTACTGGTAATGCCAAAGGTAATTCACCAGGGGCTGTTTGCTATCAAACGAGGCAATATTTTCAATATCAGCATGTTGGCCACAGTGCAGTTTTCATATTATTAATCTATATCCATTTTTGTTGACATTGAGAAAATCTCTCTAGAGTGTAGTGATTCCTGGCTGGCTTGTGCAGAATCTGCACGTTCTCCCCGTGTCTGCGTGGGTTTCCTCTGGGTGCTCCGGTTTCCTCCCACAGCCCAAAGATGTGCAGGTTAGGTGGATTGGCCATGCTAAATTGCCCTTGGTGTCCAAAAAAAAGGTTAGGTTTGATTACTGGGTTACGGGGATAGGGTGGAGGTGTGTGCTTAAGTGGGGCCCTCTTTCCAAGGGCCAGTGCAGACTCGATGGGCCGAATAGCCTCCTTCTGCTCTGTAAATTCTATGATTGCTAAGTGACAAACTTGCTATTTAAATCCTGCTCATTTTTTCATAGAATTTACAGTGCAGAAGAAGGCCATTCGGCCCATTGAGTCTGCACCGGCTCTTGGAAAGAGCACCCTACCCAATCCCAACACCTCCACCCTATCCCCATAACCCAGTAACCCCACCCAACACTAAGGGCAATTTTTGATACTAAGGGAAATTTATCATGGCCAATCCACCTAACCTGCACATCTTTGGACTGTGGGAGGAAACCGGAGCACCCGGAGGAAACCCACGCACACACGGGGAGGATGTGCAGACTCCGCACAGACAGTGACCCAAGCCGGAATTGAACCTGGGACCCTGGAGCTGTGAAGCAATTGTGCTATCCACAATGCCACCGTGCTGCCCTTCCTATTTCTGGCTTGCTTTTTCATTCCCCCGACTCCCCAGCTTACTCGCTGCCTTTCTCCTGCTCGCCCCTCTCCAGACCCTTCTATTCACTGCTTTTCCTCCAGACCTTCCAGCTTGCATCCTCCCTCTTCCAGCGACACCCCACTTGCCGCAACCTGCCTGTTCACCACTTTACTCTATGACTCCCCCCCTTCCCCCTTCCATTTGCTGCTTCTCTCTCCCACTCTCCCACTTTCCTCTTTTGACGCTCGCTCTCTGTTTCCATTGCCCAACCTTCCCACTCATCACTTCCCTCCAACTCGCTGCTTCCCTTTCCTGACTCTCCCACTCGCTGCTTCCCTCTTTCGGACCTCTACGATGCCCACCCTCTGATATTCCAATCTTCCTGCTTGCCTATCCCCATGCTCCACTTGCCTGTCTCCACCCTCTACCCAAGACTTCCCGCTCTCCCACCCATCACTTATCTCTCTTGACCCTCCTGCTTGCTTCTCACCATTCATCCCTCTCCCACTCATTTCCTCCCTGCGAGGGCTTAGGAGAGAGGTGGTTCATGAAGTGGCGCTGTATGCATAGTAACCGCACCAATGTGGGGTAGCACGGCAGCACAGTGGTTAGCACTGTTGCTTCACTGCACCAAGGTCTGAGTGGAGCCTGTAGTTACCCCTGTGTCTGCATGGGTTTCCTCCGGGTGCTCCGGTTGCCTCCCACAAGTCCTGAAAAAGTGCTTCTCGGGTGAATTGAACATTCTGAATTCTCCCTCTGTGTACCCGAACAGGCGCCGGCCGGAATGTGGTGACTCGGGAGTTTTCATAGTAACTTCATTGCAGTGTTAATGTAAGCCTACTTGTGACAATAATAAATATTATTATGTATGGAGACAGCGCTATTTGGGGAACTTCCCTAATTTACAAACTGCACTAAAACAAAAATGGACCATGAGATTGAGTTTTAAATGAGGGATACCTGTACTGCTTTAAAGTGTTAGTGTGCACAATTTTTATTGAGCAACATTTGTTTTATAATTTTTCCAGTTATTGGTGACCAGGAAGAGGGCAAAAAATGAATGAAAGGAAGAGAAATGCAAGAATCTATTGTATTGTATTGTATTTAAGTTAGATGATCACTGATGGATTCTTTAAAGGCCGTAACCATGTGGCTTGCTCACTTGCACTTTATAATCTTGCTAAATAGTATCTAACAAAGGTGATGAGCATTAGCACAGGTATTCCTATCTAATATTTTAGATTTGTTTTAAGAGTGCAGGCAAAGCCACATTCATAGCCCATTTCTTGTTACCTTGTGATGGTGGTGGTGCATTGACTTCCAATTGGAACATATACATTTTAATCATAATACTGTATTAATCAAACATTGTAAAATTCTTAATGCATTTGAGAGATCACATTAGGCAGTCAAATGTTTACAGTTTGGCAAATTGCTTTTTTATATTTCGTTTTGCTTTTTAATGATTTTTTTTGTCTTGATTTAAAATATTCTCTATATAGTGATCCATGTAAGAAATATTAACTGAGGTGTTTCTAAAAAAAAGTTATTCACAGGAGCAGCTGTGTATACACACTTAAATTACATGTTTTCTAACTGCAGTCATTAATCTTCTTGAGTGACCACATTCCTGTCATTTGCATGGCGTATCTTTTCAAATGAGCATTCCTTCCCAGTATTTCTGCAAATGCACATACATTCAAATAGTACATGATAATTGCCTTTCAATGCCCGTTGTGCTTTTAATAATTACATTGTGTTCATTATTCTGCTACCTGTTAACCTTGAATCCACACAACAAGTTTAGGATCACATTGCTGCAAAGTTTGTGTGGAGAAAATCAAAGATAAAGCAGAGATAGAATCTCTCCAGAGTTTTGTCCTACCTTCCCTATAATAATCTTTAGTATTGTCGCAAGTAGACTTACAATAACACTGCAATGAAGTTACTGTGAAAAGCCCCTAGTCGCCACATTCCGGCGCCTGTTTGGGTACACACAGGGAGAATTCAGAATGTCCAATTCACCGAACAAGCATGTCTTTCGGTGCTTGTGGAAGGAAGACGGAGCACCTGGAGGAAACCCACGCAGACACGGGGAGAACGTGCAGGCTCCGCACAGACAATGACCCAAGCAGGGAATCGAACCCGGATCCCTGGTGCTGTGAAGCAACAGTGCTAACTCTGTGCTACTGTGCCACCCATTGGTTATGGGCTGGGCTTTGAGCCTAACGATATTAGCTTTATAAATGAAACATCAAAAATAAGGAGTGATATGGTATTTGTAACGCAGTGCTTACTAGAAAATGTTTAGTAATATGTTGTTGGGGATTTTTCCTCACTCGCCCAAATCTTTTTAAAATAGTACATCTAGGAATAGTCTCAGTAACTCCAATGTCTTAATTGATTTTTCTTCCGATGGGTCTGGCAATTAACACAGTAGGAGTAGGACCATATTAATATTATAGTAATACCCCAAGTTGGCAGTCACTACAGAATACTAGAGAAGGCAAAAAAAATGATCTAGTGAAGGTGCCAATAAATATCACGGAATTGTTACGGCACGAGTGGACAGCACAGGCTCTTCAAACGCATATAATTTTTCACGGCGACCGCCGATTCTCCGGCCCGAATGGGCCGAGCGGCCTGACGTTCCCGACCGGTTCACGATGGCGGCAACTACACCTGGTCGCTGCCGTCGTGAACTTGGGCACCAAATGATCGTTTGTGGCTTGTGGGGGGCGGAGAGGGGAGTGAGCACTACGGCCGTGCTTGAGAGGGGACTGGCCCGCGATCGGTGCCCACCGATCGTCGGACCGGCGTCTCAAAGGAACGCACTCTTTCCCCTCCGCCGCCCCGCAAGATCAAGCCGGCACATCTTACGGGACAGCGGAGGGGAAGACGGCAACTGCGCATGCGCGGGTTGGAGCCGTCAGCTGTCGTGACGTCAGCCACGCATGCGCGGGTTGGAGCCGGCCAACCTGCGCATGCGCGACTGACGTCACTTAGGCACCGCCGTCGTGTCATTCTCAGCACGCCGCCTTGACGCAAGCGTCAAGGCCTGGCGACCGAAATTTACGGAGCACCGCTCCTAGCCCCCTGGGGGGTTGGGGTGAATAGGGTGCGAGGAGCGGCCTCCGAGGCCGTCGTGAAACTCGGCCGAGTTCACGATGGCCTTCCCGATTCATCGCGGGAGCGGAGAATTCCGCCCCAAGTGCCGACGCCGGAGTGAAAACCGGAGTGTTTCACTCCGGCGTCGGGGGGGGCGAGGAGCGGCGCCGCATCATTTACGCGCGCTGGGCCTTGTCGGCGCGTAAAAGCGGCGCCACGTAAATTACGCGGCCGGAGGTGCCTCCTTCAGAGAGGCCGGCCCGCAGATCGGGGGCACCGATCATGGATCAGACTCCTTTTGAGTGCCCCCCCACCCCGGTGCTGGATCTCCCCCCCACAGGCCGCCCCCCCCCCCCCCCCCCCCAGCATTCCCGCGCTGTTCATGCCGGAAGCAACCAGGTGCAGTCGGCGCCGGTGGGAACACGTCGTATTGGGCAGGCCGCTCGACCCATCCGGGCCGGAGAATCGCCGCTCGCCCGTTACAAACGGCGAGTGGCGATTCTCCGAGCGGCCAGCCATAAATCTCGCCGTGCCGGTTTGGGGGGGGTGGGAGAATCGCGTGCTGGTGCCGGGGCGGCGTGGCGGGACTCGCCCGGCGCCCCCCCCCTATTCTCCCACCCGGCGTTGGGGGGGGGGGGGAGAGAATTGCGCCCACTGTATTTATGCTTGAAACTTGCTTCCAAATGACTGAGCCCATTATTGAAAGAACACTGCTTTCAAACATTTATTTTAAATTTAGCCAAGCTTAGAAATTCGTACATTCTCAAAAACTGAGAGTGGCGTGCCCTTTCCTCCCTTTTAAAATTTATGAAAGGATGGAATTCAGTGAGTGCTTTTACTGCATTGGAGGGAGTGTTAGAAAGAAGCCCATTCACTTTCCAGACCATGGAATTTTTTTTGTGGCCCTCTGAAGACATACTGAACGCATAAAATGTGTCGTAGGGATACGCTGGGAGTCAAAAATATTACTTTGCTCCTAACTCATATATAAAGAGAAATGTAATGATGGTTTCCATAAATTGTCCCAAATAATCTAGATAATTGTCCCTGTCCCGTGTTTTTATCTTTTCGGAGACAGGCAGAGACATCTGCCATCTTCGCAGATAAACGTCTAAGCAATTGATATGAAATAGGCATACAAGCTTATGCAAGCCCCTGTTTGAACAATTTCCAAATCCTCTTGGAGAACAGTCTCTGATGTTAGCAAGTTATCCTTGCTATGTAAGGAATCTGGGCGGTCTTCATGTTCCATTGATTTTCAGATAGCTTTATCTCATCTTTGTGCTTGTGTCAACATGTTTGCAAGGTTTGTGCTCTAAAAGAATGCTTCTGAGTTATGATTTTACTTTTTCTGATGCTGATTATTGTCAGGTAAATGTCTGTCTGTTTGTATTTGTAAGTTAACTCTTTGAGCGCTCTTATGATTTTGAAAATTTTTTAAATGTTCTTTTTTGCAACATTTATATCAGGATTTAATTTTGTAAAATTCTAATTCTGAATTTTTGGCATTCTAAGAATATAGAGACCCGTGCGCTCTCTTTAAATTCACAATAGTCTGGGAGTAAATCAAAATCTGGAAAGTAGGTTAAGTACTTTGTGCAGAAAATTGTATTGTTTGCTGTAAATAGACATTATCAATACCAAACAAACTGGCAAAGCAATCCAAAATTCATCTGAAATAGCTGGAAAAGTATTCTATATTTTTTTAATTAAGTGAATAAAATACATTATTAGTTTTAGAAATAGAAGCTTAGCCGATCAGCAAGTAAACAACAGGTTTCATGCTCCAATGATGTAGTGGGTAAATACATCACCTAATGTAAACTGTGAAAACTGGCTAGGTTCCAGGTCAGGACCCTGGTGTAGCCTGAGTTGATCTGTAAGTGGCCTCTTGCTGAGTTGCAAGTAACTTGTGATTCCAGGCTTTAAAATACATTGATCCTGTATTGAACTCTCATTCCGTTTCATTCTGTAAAATACTGTCAGACTTGGCAAGAAAACCAATCTCAGTTATTTAAACTAACACCAAGTGCACCTTTACTCCATAGAACCCCAAAGTTACATGGAAGGCATCAACCATCCAGTAGTGCAATCAGACAGCACTGTGGTGACGAGCCCTATTCTGTACAGCAGTGATGCTTCAATTACTAATCCATCTTTCCAGCGACCTTTTGGCTCCATGTGCTCTGTCTCCACCAGCAGCCAAGTCCCCAGGACAAACAGGTGGGCCACCTTAAAAACTGTTCAAGTGTGTGTGTGCATATTCGTGTGTTAATATCAGTTGTCAGAATGCAGTGTTTTATGTGTGATTTATAGTCATCTTCATTTATCAGCAGTATTGAAAGAATGAATCCGGAATCAGATGAATTTTCATTGACATCAGTTTTAAAAAGTTAATAAATATTTTCATTTCTTCTTATGTAGACGTTTTTCACTCGGAAGTTGTTTCTGTTGATGCTGCATTTTCCAGAACAAGGGGCTTCCTCGAGTCGGGAGGATGGCTATTATTTGTTTATAGGTGTTTTTACTTGAAGCCTTGAAAGCACAGCTTTTTATTTAAAGCTAGTACTTCAAATGGTGAAGGATGTTTCTCGAGTTTTATCATTCTTGATATTCACCAAGGACATAATCAGCCCATACATATAATTCTATCCTGAAAAAAATTCAAATGCTGCTTATTTTTACCATGAATACTTCTACTGAAACTGAGTCTTATACCATTTATGCTACTCGGCTTGGTGCCAGGATATTAGTGCAGAATGGCCATTAAGATGTTATACCATGGTTCTGTGTTGCGTGCAATTGTGAGGAAGATTAGTGGACCATTCTAGTGTGTGAGACCAGGCCTGTTTTTACACTATTGCGATATTGATGGACTTTGTGTGGCAAGTGGGTTATCTCTTTTTTAGGAATAATATAACCAGAATGGGGAGCGCGCGCTTCCAGATGCAATATAGTTGGCTTAATAATTTAATCTAGATAGATTTCATAGAATTTGCAGTGCAGAAGATGACCATTCGGCATATCGAGTCTGCACCGGACCTTGGAAAGAGCACCCTACTTAAGCCCAGGCTTCTATCCTATCCCAGTAACTCAACCTAACCTTTTGGACACTGAGCGGCAATTAATTTATCATGACCAATCCACATAACCTGCACATCTTTGAACTGTGGGACGAAACCGGAGCACCTGGAGGAATCCCTTGCAGACACGGGGAGAAAGTGCAAACTCCACACAGTCACCCGTGGCCGATATTGAACCCGGGTCCCTGGAGCTGTGAGGCAGCAGTGCTAACCACTGTGCCACCGTGCCACAACCATCTAATCTAATATACATATAAGCAAGATCTTATGAATTTAAATTATTTTTTTTAAAATTTAGAGTACCCAATTCATTTTTTCCAATTAAGGAGCAATTTAGCATGGTCAATCCACCTAGCCTGCACATTTTTGGGTTGTGGGGGTGAAACCCACGCAAACATGGGGAGAATGTGCAAACTCCACACGGACAGTGACCCAGAGCCGTGATTGAACCTGCGACCACGACGCCGTGAGGCAACAATGCTAACCACTGTACCATCGTGCTGCCCCCGAATTTAAATTAATTTTAAAATGTGCTTGCTTCTGTGTCCCACCTTCCTCACTCAAGACAGAATTTAGCCTAGCTTAGTAAATTGTGATGGGCTTGTGGCTTTGCAAGTGAAAATATTGTCGTAATGTTTTCATTATGCACAGTCAGAAGTGGTCCCCTGCACCTATGTCATTATAAAACTCAAGGATTTGGGATACAGCTCCATTTTATTGATTTTCACCAAATTGTTTAGTTCCTTGTGGCAGACCTCATCGCAAACATTTTGAGGTTAAAGGACTTTATCCGTTGATCTTTTATTGGAATTTAAAGAGCTCGCCATATACAAGCTGGCTACAACAGTATCTGCTGTTAAATCCATTTGTCATAGACCAGCCTCAGATTTGTAGATCTAGGTGATGAAACTGAGAAATTCAGTTTTAAGATGTGCTCTACAGAAAATGGATTTAAAAGCATAAACACCAGAGGCCAACTTAATTAAATGACTACTATAAAGACAGCTGAAGTCTACATTTCCTAATTTAATCATTCAAACAGGATATAATATGTGCCAGTTGTTTATCGTACCTGTCTTTATTTCATAGAATGATCGAGTACAAAAGTAACCCATTGGGTCTTTTGTGCCTGTGCCAGTTTTTTGAAACAGCTATCCAATTCATTCTACCATTTTACTCTTTCCCCATATCCCTGAAAACTCTTCCCAATCCAAGTAAGGTGGCATGGTAGCACAGTGGTTAGCACTGGTGTCTCACAGCGCCAGACACACGGATTCAATTCCGGCCGTGGGTGACTCTCTGTGGAGTTTGCATGTTCTCCCCGTGACTCTGTGAGTTTACTCCTGGTGTTCCCGTTTCCTCACACAGTCCAAAGGTTAGGTGAATTGACAATGATTAATTGCCTCTTAGTGTCCAGGATGTGCAGGTGATGTGGGGTTACGGGGATAGGGTGGGGTAGATGGGAGGGTTAGGCCTTGGTAGGGTGCTCTTTTGGACGGTCGGTTCACACTCAATGGGCCGAATGGCCTCCTTCTGTACCATCGGGATTCTATGATCTTTGAAGTATTTATCCAATTTGTTTGGAAAATTTCTATTGATTCTCCCACCCTTTCAGATAGGACATTCCATAACATCTCTACTGTTTTTAGGAATGCTTCCTCATGTCGCATTTGTTTTTTTGCTGGTCACTTTGAGATCTGCTGCTGAAACTAGTTCTCCCTATTTACTCATTCAACACAACTGATTGAGTCAATTGGGGCAGCACGGTAGCATGGTGGTTAGCATAAATGCTTCACAGCTCCAGGGTCCCAGGTTCGATTCCCGCCTGGGTCACTGTCTGTGCGGAGTCTGCACGTCCTCCCCGTGTTTGCGTGGGTTTCCTCCGGTTTCCTCCCACAGTCCAAAGATGTGCAGGTTAGGTGGATTGGCCATGCTAAATTGCCCGTAGTGTCCTAAAAAGTAAGGTTAAGGGGGGGTTGTTGGGTTATGGGTATAGGGTGGATACGTGGGTTTGAGTAGGGTGATCATTGCTCGGCACAACATCGAGGGCCGAAGGGCCTGTTCTGTGCTGTACTGTTCTATGTTCTCTGTAACTCATGATTTTAAAGATCTCTATTAAATCCCCACCTTCACCTGCCCTGTTCTAAAAAGAACAATCCAGCTTTCTCTTTACATAACTGATTGTAGGAGTGTAGTGATAATGTTGCACTACTAGGAAACTAGAGGCCTTCACGACCAAATGGACAACATGAGTTCAAATCCCATTACAGCAGCTGGGGTTTAGTTAAATAAACCCCCAAAAAATGTTGGTATTATTCTTTTTTGTCTACTGCGTACGTTCCCTTGGCCGCAGAAAAATACTTTTCACTGTACTTCGGTCCATAGAACATAGAACGATACAGCGCAGTACAGGCCCTTCGGCCCTCGATGTTGCACCGACATGGAAAAAAAAACTAAAGGCCATCTAACCTACACTATGCCCTTATCATCCATATGCTTATCCAATAACTTTTTAAATGCCCTCAATGTTGGCGAGTTCACTACTGTGAACTGCCCTGCAGGTAGGGCATTCCACGGCCTCACCACTCTTTGCGTAAATAACCCACCTCTGACCTCTGTCCTATATCTATTACCCCTCAATTTAAGGCTATGTCCCCTCGTGCTAGCCACCTCCATCCGCGGGAGAAGGCTCTCGCTGTCCACCCTATCTAACCCTCTGATCATTTTGGTCCATGTGACAATCAATCAAATCAAATCAATATTAGAAATGGTGAGCGAGAAACTACTTGATTTTCAATTTAAAACACATCTGCTCCACGACTGTGCTTCAGGGAATGAAATTAGCCGTCTGGATCAGGACTGATCTGTATGTGATTTCACATTCACAGGAATGTGGTTGACTTTTTTAAATGTATTTTATAACAAACATGCATCAAAACAGGTTACAGCAAATAAACACCCCGGGAAACATACTTCCCAACAATCAACTATACAGTCTGTACATATTTCTCCCCCTCCCCACACATTCCCGCGACGAACAGCTCCTCACACACCGTAACAAACATCCCCCACCTTTTCTCAAACTCCCCTTGCTGAGCCCCTTAACTCCTACTTTAACTTCTCTAATCAAAGGAAGTTGCACAGGTCACCCAACCAAGCCGCTACCCCCGGTAGCGATGCCAACCTCCACTCCAGCAAAATTCGCCGCCGTGCAATCAGAGAGGCAAAGGCCACAACATCATTCTTCCTCCTCTTCATGAGCTCCGGCCTCTCTGAAACCCCAAATATCGCCACCAAAGGGTCCGGGTCCACCTCCTCCTCCACTATCCTGGCTAAGACCGTGAACACTCCCGCCCAGAATCTTCGCTGGCCCCCGCCGACACTCACACTCATCTGCTACCCCCTGAAAGAACCCACTAATACTCGCCCGAGTCATATGCACCCTGTGCACCACTTTAAACTGTATCTGGCTCATCCTTGCACAAGAGGAGGTCCCGTTTATCCTACGCAGTGCCGCACTCCATACTCCCCAATTGATCTCCCCTCCCAACTCCGCTTCCCATTTCTCCTTGATCTTCACCACTTGCTCGCCTCCCTGCTTCCCCAGTCACTTATATATGTCCCCAATTCCCCCCCACTTCTACATCCGGATGCAACAGTCGCTTCAACAGGTGTATCCCGGCATCCTAAGGAACCCCCTCCAGACCTTTCGCACAAAGTCCCTAACCTGCAGACACCTGAACTCACTCCCCCTCGGCAGCTCTAGTCTCTCCCTTAGCTCCTCCAGTCTGGAGACCCCTTCCTCCAAATACAGATCCCTCACTTTGACCAGCCCCACTTCCCTCCACCTCCTGTGTACACTATCCTTCCCTACCGGCTCAAACCCATGATTCTTGCACAGCGGCGTTAGCACCACCATCCCTTCCACCTTAAAATGCCGCCTCGACAGATTCCATATCTTCACCGTGGACTGCACCACCGGGCTTCCTGAATACCTACTCGGTGCCATTGGCAATGCTGCCGTCACCATAGCCCTCAAACAGGGCCCCTTACAAGATTCCTCCTCCACCCTAATCCTCATTTCATTTCATTCTACCCCTTCTCCTTCCCACCATCGCCGCACCTTGTCCACATTGGCCGCCCAATAATTATTATGCACGTTCGGCAACGCCAACGACCCCCGCTGCCTCTGTAGCAGAGTCCTCACCATCCTCGGTGCCTTCCCCGCTCATACAAAGTCCGAAACGATCGTGTCCACTTTCCAAAAAAAGGCCTTTGGTATAAAGATAAGGTGAGCCGGAAAGATAAACAAGAACCTCGGCAGAATATTCATTTTCACTACTTGGACCCTCTCTGCTAACATTAAGTACAGTGTATTCCACCTCCTAAGATCCTCCCTGGCTTCCTCCACCAGCTTTGTTAAGTTCCACTTATGGAAACCCGTCCATTCCCTCGCTACCTGAATCCCCAAGTACCTAAACCTATCCCTCTCTACCATAAATGGCATCTCCCCTAAATTAACCCGCTGTCCCAGCTCATTCACCGGGAATACCTCGCTTTTCCCTACATTCAATTTATACCCCAAGAACCCTCCAAACCTCCCCAGTAGGTCCATATTCCTTTCCATCTGCTCCATGCAGTTGACTCTTAATTGCGCTCTGAAATAGCCTAGCAAGAAGGTGGCTTTGCCAATGCAATCCATATTCTGTGAATAAATAAATTATTTCCCACATGCTTGGGAAAGGCATTTGGCAACATGGGCCATATTTTGTAGTCAGCTATGATTGTTTATCACGGCTAACACTGTGGATGTCCCAACCTGACACTGAAGTAGTTCCACAAGGCACTTTACCACAAACATTTCAAGATAATTTGAAAAATGAAAATCGCTTATTGTCACGAGTAGGCTTCAATGAAGTTACTGTGAAAAGCCCCTAGTCGCCACATTCCGGCGCCTGTCCGGGGAGGCTGGTACGGGAATCGAACCGTGCTGCTGGCCTGCTTGGTCTGCTTTAAAAGCCAGCGATTTAGTACTGGCAATAAATGCTGGCCTTGCCAGCAACACCCAAGTGCCATGAATGATATTTAAAAAAAGGCTCACTAAAGGCTTTTAGCAGTCATTTGAGTGACACTTTACAGTTCCTCAAGATCATTTACTGCACAACGTCCTCTTGGGTGGGAGGTTCTGTGGCAAGTGCGAGTGGGACAAGCAACAGCAACGATCTTCACCTGATCAAAATTAACAAGTCCTTATCGAAGCGTGCAGTGTCTAAGGAAGTATAAACTGGCAAATTTAATTCATTTTGAAGCCATACAGAGAACGAGAAATAGAGAAAACATATGGGATTATGAGAGGGAGAGTTGTAACACAAAGAGTCATTAAAACAATTTAAACCTCCAACAGCAATTATGTTCTAAACAAATTTTCAGTACCAGAGAGGTTTTCTCCAATTTAGACTTTTTTGGTGTGTACCATAACAGCATGGACTGATGCATTTCTATGGTGAGTTTATCAGCGAGATGCCGATGTAATGAAGCTAGTGGAGGAAGAGGCTATGTTGGATAATGATTTCTATATTTAATTGCGCATATGCAAACTCTGGAGGTTGCTTTCCAATTTACTCCATAACAATGGTGGGTGCTGTTGACCTCACCATTATTCTTCATACAAAATCTGTGTCTTTCTTTTTGGGATCCAGAGTCAAATTTTTAATCCTGCTTTGGTGAAAAGAATGCCTAGCGCTGGTCATGAGCATAGTCCATCCTGAGTATAATGTATTTTGCACAACTTTTTAAAGTCTCCAGTGGATTTGGCACAGAACATTGCTGTGCAACTATGGAAGCACTTAGTTTACATGGATATAAGTGATGTGTTTCATGGTTTTGTGTTGAAGGGTTCACTATATAACCAGAACATTGCTGGGACACATTCTTTGCACTGACTGTGCCTTATATGCTTTTGTTTTTGCCTAATTCTGCCTACTATATTTGTCATCTGAATAACTATCTGGGGAGCATAAAATTAATCACGGTGTCATCACACCACCTAAGCAACATAGCTTTTCTTTGTTTTCTGTTCTTGCCCTTAAACAGACTTAAGTTTAATATTTTCCAGAGTTCATTGATATTTAATTTCCTAAGGAACCTGAAAAATGCAAACGCTCAAGCTTGCCTGATGTATTAAGACTCTGCTTCTTTATTGCTATGTCCTTTCCGTGACTCCTCATCTGGTTGCCAGGTAATGGTAATTATGAAATGCGCAGGATTTAGAAATGATTTTGGAGGTTGGGGAATGGTATGCAAGATGCTGTGCCCTAAATTAATATTCAAATAAAGCTCCCATTTTTTCGAGGCAGGCGCTGCCAAAAACAGTATTCACAGCCCACAGGAAATTGTGTGTGAAAAACAGTTGGCAGAGATCCAGAGTTGCAGATCTCTACTTGTTTTTTTGACCAGGATCGTGCAATCTGTGTGCTCTCATATCTTTGATAACACTGATTCAAAACTCTCGGCCTCACTGTCAAGGTGAGATACAATCTGATAAGATGCTCATGAGCTTCTTTAGGGTTGTCACCAGGATTTCTGTAAAATAGAGAGCCCCTACATAGCTTCACCAAAAGTCACATACCTCTCCCAACTGCAATTTCTCCCACTAAGCAAAGGGAACCATGATGCACCGGCCATCTTTCTCCCCACACAAGCCCAATGCAAACACATTTTTTCCAATAGAAAGTGCACAGAAAAGCAGGACTGTTATTTTTCTTGTATGTACTGGGTGGAGCTCCCAAAACACAGAGTAAATAAAGTACAATGTCAATAGCAGTCACATTCCATGGTTTCCCACAGCACAACAGAAAAACACATACATGGGACGGGGTTCTCCGACCCTGCGCCAGGTCGGAGAATCGCCGGGTGGCCGAGCAAATAGCGCCACGCCGCACCGATGCCGGAACACAATTCTCCACAGAGCGGAGAATTGGCGCCATTGGGGCCAACATGGTCAGCGCGCCACCTGTGCCCCCTCACGATTCTCCGGCCCGGATGGGACGAGTGTCCATTAAAAAAAGAAGAATGAGTCCTGCCGGCGCCATTCTAACCTTCTCTGAGCCGGCGGGACATCAGCATTGAAGGGTCGGGTGGCGGCCTGTTGGGGGGTGGGGGGGTGGCTCTGACCCCGGGGGGCACCTCCGATGTGGCCTGCCCCGCAATCGGGGCCCACCCACCGTCGGGCCAGCCTCTCTGGCTGGGATCCTCCTCTCCTACGCGCCGGCCCTGTAGCACTGCGCCATGTTGCATCGGGGCCGTCGAGTTGAAGTAGGCCACTGCACATGCACGCATTGGCGCCGGCGCCACTGTGCATACGCGCATCTGCAGCGCACAGTTCGCGCCGGGATCGGCAGCTGAAACAGCGTCAACCGCTCCAGTGCCGTGCTGGTCCCCTGTAGGGGCCAGAATTAGTCCTTGGCTCGGCCCGTTCACGCAACGGCATGGACACTCTGCCTCGGGATTAGAGAATCCCGCCCATGGTGCTTCCTTCCCACACTCCAAAATAAAACCCACAAAACGGCTGCAAAAAAAACACACCACACTCATCAAACAAAAAGAATAAATGGCCACAAAATAAATTACAGGATTGAGAATCTTGTATTTAAATGGATTTAATTTGGACTCAAATTCAGTTTTCTTCTCTCACTCACTCACTCGCGCACATCTATTACAGTCCGCTCTGTCAACCAACATGCAAGTTTTCTTCTCTATTCCATGCTCACTGACCAAGTCTGGTGTTTGAACCCAGGACACTGGGACTCCTGTCAGTGGCGGCAGAACTGACAAGCCCTACAAAGAGAGTGTAAACTTTTGGGAGCAAAGTGTGGCAACACAAGTGCTAGGTGTGAGAGAGCACAGCAGGAGACAGCAATTTTCAAATCATGTGGAACTTAAATGGTGACGGCTGCAACAAAACATTGATAGGATTTCATTTAGATAGCCAACATTCTGCATCATGCTGGGGCCCTTGTTGTACCCGACTTAAGACACAATGAGGCCATTAAATCTTGCAAGAGGCCTTTAGCGAGATTTATGCCGCTCAGGACACCTCATGAGATATAAATATCTTGCGAGACATTGCGATCTGGATCTCGACCTCACTGGATCGATCCAGATTTGCATATTTAAGTGAACAATTAGGCTCACTTAAATATTTATGTGTTGGATTCTAAGGCCCAGATTGAACGCACGTGCATGGGAGACCACAAACATGAACCAGATGTAACGGCACTTGGGGGGAGGTGGGGGTCGACCATGCCATCAAAGGTCTCCCTGAGATCAGGCTCTGGGAAGGGCAGTACCTTGGCACTCCCCCTGCCAACTGGGCATCCTGACACTGCTAGCCTCATGCTATGGCACTGCCATCAGACACCCTTGCATTGCCACCCTGGTATTGCCAGGGTGCCTTGGCAGTTCTAGGCTGGCAGTGCCTAGATGCTGGGTGCACAGTTGGCACTGCCGGGGATCAGGCCCGGGATGCACCGCCCTTATGAAGTGGGGGGCTCGAGGACCCCCAATATGTAAATTGGGGGATTGAGAGGGGTCCAGAGGCTGCGATGGATGTGTCCAGAGTTCAGGGTAACATTTCAAAATGGTGCCCCAAAGGTAAATGCGGCCTCAGCGGGGCCTTCCTCACCGAAGCCAAAACAACAGAGTCCCGTTTGATGTAACCACCGAGAAACACACCACTAAACGAACCCAAAACGGTGCCTTTTTTCCCATTAAATCACACCCCTGGTCTAGACTCTGAAGAAAGGGGAAACCAATCAAATTGTCCTTCATCCAAAATGACTGTATTTAATTTTTAAGTATGACTTGCAATCCATTTTAATGGTGCAGTTTGAGAATAGACAATGCTAAATATAAATGCAATGTCCTATCAGGAGATTTGTCTGGATTCTTTGCACCTATATGCTGGTGGTCAAAATTGACCATTATTACAACACCAGATTGAGCCTGATCACTTGCAAATTCCAGATTCTGAGCTGCAATGAGAGTTTATGGTAATTCTGCAAAATTAGACAGCGCGTGTCTGTTAAATATTTTTTCAAGCTTTCAATTGATTTGTTCCTGATCAAAAGATTTCGATTTATACTCTACATGTAGGAGGCTGAATTTTATCAGTGATTAAACTGTGAATGAGATGTTAAGCTTTTTTTGAAAATGAAGTGGATATGAATTGTCATGTAAACCGCAATACTCAAACCTGGTGACTAAAACACTGGCTAGATCAATAAGATGAATTTTCATATGTGGTTTTCATTCATTTTACTGGTAGATGTTAACAATGCTTCACAAAATAGGATGCTCACAAATGCAGTGCTTGATGAGGAAATGATTCAGTTCTTCAAAATTTGAAGAGGCGCGAATAAGAGAGGTTTTGTACTGGTTTTATGTTCTAATAAAGTTTTTTTTTGTACTTTATTTATTTTCGCCCCAATAGCCCATCTGCCTGGTCGGAGAATGCTCAGAAAGGAGTGCCACCAATAACCGGAGGAAGCAGATCAACAGAGAGCTACCTTAGCTCTTCAAAGTTTGGTGTCAACTCAGGAAGTCCATCACTTGAGGTCTCTATCCTGTCACAGTTTCCTTCTCTGGAATCGCAGGCTGTCTCTCCTAACAACCACTCTATTCACATGAGTAATTCTGAGAGCCTCACTTCAAATCTCCAACAAGATGGTGCTGCAGGAACCCGTATGTTGCATCCATTGGCTGCTAATTCCAGTAACCAGGGTTACATGCATTACAGTGTCAACAGTGGACCTCAGTACGATGGGGAACAAGCCATACTACCCAGTCTTTCTACAGGATCAAACAACACTGCTACAAACATGAACTCCCCAGCGACTGGTTTCCTGGGTAATGGTAGTCTGCAAGAGAGAGTGCTTACTACAGTTAGTGGGCAGGCACAAAGCAATGCAACACTAATGAATGATGCTTTGAGTTTGAATGTGCATCCTCCACTGCCAGAAAAGAAAAGGATTTCTGAGGGAGATCATTCATTTACCTCCATCTCACCCGCTTCAAGTGGCTTTTCAAGTCCCCACAGCGGAAGTACAATCAGCATTCCATTCCCCAGTGTTCTTCCCGAATTTTCAAAAGTCGTAAATACTTCTGTTGTACAAGGTAAATGCGGTGATTTTTGTTTGTCCAATATTGAGTCGTTTAAAGGATTCCATACCCAATCGTATTTACAGAAAATGAATGATCCTTTTATTTAAATACTTGACTTTTGCCATCCAATTGTGTTTGCAGAGATTTAATACAGAGAAAAGGAATATAAATGACTTTCATTGTGGGTACCGCCTTTTTCCTTGTAAGCCTTATAAAGGACAGCTATTGGAACGCCACATGCTGAGCAGACAGACCACCCACAGACAGAAAGCCACCTCCTATGGAGGCAGCAGATTCACCTTGTTTACATTACTTGGTTGCTGTCCCGGCTGTCATCAACAACACTATTGCAATATAACAGGGGCATTGAGCACCATGATTTCATTTGCCTTGCTTTCTTGTTTCCCCAAATATATTTCGTTGACAACAATTAATCAGGGCTGGAACCCAAAAAGGGGACAATTATTTTCAATCTTAGCTATGCTTTCCCAATCAAGTCTGTTGAGACGTAACACTCATTGCTGATCCTTGCGTTCACCATAAAGTATTGCAATTGTTTTAAATGTGAGCCCAGGTTAGGCGCTGTTTAGGATTTTCAGGAGTACCAATGATCTTGGAAGGTTGAGGCATTGACATTAGTACAGTGACATTACCACAGAATTTGTAGATATTTGCTAGTTGTTATGAATTTTGTTTTGTCACGTCTTAAGGGCAGCAGGGTAGCATTGTGGATAGCACAATTGCTTCACAGCTCCAGGGTCCCAAGTTCGATTTCGACTTGGGTCACTGTCTGTGTGGAGTCTGCACATCCTCCCCGTGTGTGCGTGGGTTTCCTCCGGGTGCTCCGGTTTCCTCCCACAGTCCAAAGATGTGCAGGCTGGGTGGATTGGCCATGATAAATTGCCCTTAGTGTCCAAAAATTCTACGTGTAGAGCTGGATCTAAAGTAGTTGCAACTCTGAGATGGTAGTTTTATTTAAGTGAAACATGCTATGTGATTGCTTTCTGCTAGTTAAGGATTAGACTCTCAAGTGTGTACCCTCTTCGACACCAAGGGTGGTTCTTGACATTTTAATATCGATTGTCTGAGGAAGCAGGTGTTTCCAATTGCGGCAAATTACAAGAATATTTAGTCTAGAATCTCACCCTCTGCGTGGGGAATTTCTGTGGCTAAAAGGAAAAAAAAACAGAACCAAAGATAGGGGTTACATCTAATGGGGTGCGGAATGATCCAAGAGATTCTTTTTGGCAGCTCTTAGCAATCACAATTCAGACAAAAAAATTCTTCTCGGGTGTCATAAATAAAAACATAAAAGAACATACTGGTCTGTCATAATTAGTAAAAAGATGGACAAGTTCATGTTTCTGGCCGATACCCATACCGTCATCAAAACTGTCTGAATGTCTGAGCTTGAAGTTTTTGACAGTTAACCTAAAATAACCAGTCCTAAACCTTTTGTTTACCTTTATCTACACCTTCATCATTGAGATTTGGAGTGCAGTTTTTAAAAAGGGTATTTTGAAGGCCATTAAGTCAATTTAATTCCTCAAAGCATTAACTGAGCAAAGGGAATATGGAAAGATACCTGATTGGTGTTCAATTTGGACCATAAGGATTTCTCAGTACTGATGCTGCATCTGGTTTAACCTGAAGCGTTAAAACTTTTAAACGTGGCAAGGTGTGCTGTGCTGCCTAACACGAGATTGAAACTCCAGTGTAAAATAATTGGCTGTTTCATTACTGTGACTTGGGGGACCAAAAGCTGCGTCACAATATGACAGAAATGTAATGTTAATTTATTTCTAGTATTAAGTTCTGTCTCTACCGTGGTAATGTTGCTGTAATATTTATGCTCATCATCCTGCATTGTCAGTTTGACCTGTATATTATTTTTCTCCATTTCCACCTCTTTGTCTCCACAAACTATGACTCCTTGTTGGGCTACGTTTTCAGGATGCCTGGAACCCTCTTATCCTGTCTATATAGTTGTTATTTATGTGCGAGCGCTAACATTGAGCATTAGAAGAATCTTCAGTCTAGTCTTTTCCTGGCTGAAAATCCATGGAGTGCAAAGGTCTTACAAGAATGAACACACCACAGGCCAGGGGGCAGGATAGTGAGAGAGAACAGTGGTTAGATTCTTCCCTCCTTAATTCAGTGGGTATAAGCCCTTTTATTGTCAAGGTTGAGATCAGATAATGCAGCATAAAATAGTGGCTATATGTGGGCTGTCCTGGTTTGCAAGGCTCAGCTACTCATATATAAATGTTTATATTTTGCAATCATTTTAAAATCTGTTCATAATATCAATCTGAATGCTTCCTGTTACTCATTAAATGATCTAATGACAGTTATGTTACTCATTAAATGATCTAATGACAGTTATGAAGTCCAAAATCATTAATACCCATGTGAGTTAGTGCCACATGGGTAATTATTTGTTGAAGTTAAATAAGGCTAAAGAATTATGAAAATAATTTAAAGTGTTTATTTCTTCAATGCGCTAAGATATGATTTTCTGATTAATAACTGAAAATGCTAGAAATATCCAGCAGATCTGACAGTATCCAAGGACAAAGAAAAGGTGGAGGTTTTGTGAAGCCCATGAGCAGGAGACATGTCGCACAGGGTGACTTAATTAGGTGGGATGTGAGATTTCAATTTCCCAACAGTGGGTTGAGATGCAGAGATAAAGCCAGCTGCATTTTTGTGATATGTTGGATATTACGCTGGCCTGTGGTGTGTTCATTCTTGTAAGACCTTTGCATGCCATGAATATTCATTAATGTCAAACAGTTTCTCATAACTTTATCTCAAGAGTAGTACTTTAACGGTGCACAAGAATCTCATGGCACCCCGATGATGATTGTTTATTGGTGCTGTGTACCAGTTAGTTTCATGCAGTTGTGTGTCAGGCTAGTAGTACACCTTGTTTAATTTTATGGCACAATATAAGGGGCAGGAAAAATGGCAGCTTCTATGGGTGCTCGGAAACAACAAGGGTGAGTCACTGGTATGGGGGGTTGTGCACTGGGGTCAGGAGCATGGAGGAGTGAAGTGGGAAGGGCCTGGTATCTTGGTGTGTTTGTGCGTGGCGGTTGTCCGGGGGGGGGGGGGGGGGGGGGGGGTTGGAACAGCTGGTGTGTTGGTGCCACATGGGTAATTATTTGTTAAAGTTAAATAAGGCTACTGAGGAGTCTAAAGGGCAGTGTCAATATTGTCCAAATGTCAGTCCATCTCGCCGTGTGAGCTGGTAGAGTCCTTATAGGGTTTTTGGTTCACCTATAACATTTCAATTATCCCCACTGAGAGTGTTCCCAGACAAAGTCCTTTGCAATGCATAAAAGGGAGGGCTGACTGAGCCTGTGAGTTCAGTCGTGTCCCACAGAGTAGCGAGTGCAACACTGGGCGATAACATGAACATTCGATAAAGAGTAAACAAAAAATAACATTATTTCCTTCACAAAATAGAAATGTCCCTCACTTCACTATAACCATCAAAACATGCCAACCATGAGACGTGCCAGTACATTTTTCTCTCCGACCAAGCTAGTTTCAACAAATATTAATGTTGCACATACAATGTAATGTGAAATATGTGCATGAGAAATTAATTTGGAAAAAACACCCGTGACACCTTTGTGCTCTCGATGTGTCTTGTGTTAATGGAAGTGGAGTTGTGAAGGAAAGTTTTGGACAGGAGGCTCTTTAACAGCCTACCAGTAGCTGCAATATACAGCTGACAGAGGGCTTAACCAATGGTAAGCTTTCTCTACTGCGTAATCGCACATGTTTACATGCATGCTGCTGGCACTGCGTATTTTTATTATACTTGCATCGGAAACGGGAAAAGAATAGTGTGAAAGTGGAGCATAGATCTGGTTACGGCATTAGAACATGTAGAACATACAGTGCAGAAGGAGACCATTCAGCCCATCGCGTCTGCACCGACCCACTTAAGCCCTCACTTCCACCCTATCTCCGTAACCCAATAACCCATCCTAACTTTTTTTTGGTCACTAAGGGCAATTTATCATGGCCAATCCACCTAACCTGCACGTTTTTGGACTGTGAGAGGAAACCGGAGCACCCGGAGGAAACCCACGCCGACAGGGAGAACGTGCAGACTCAGCACAGACAGTGACCCAGCAGGGAATTGAACCTGGGACCCTGGTGCTGTGAAGCCACAGTGCTAATCGCTTGCGCTACCGTGCTGCCCAAATTGGGAACAACACGCTGATGATTAAATCATAGTCAACATTTCAGATCGATAACTTTTATCATTTCACCATTCATGATTTTGTGAATTGTGTTGTAAAATGGATCCATCTACTTGTTTTGACTGTCATATTGTGCATTCATTTTTGCAATTCTAGAGTCGGAGCTTAAAATTGAAAGTGGTACATTTTCATGCATTGATTTGTGTTTGCCTCTAGTTACAGACACTGCTTTCTCATCTGACAAACATGTCACTGTAAAATTTGTGCAAGACACATCCAAATTTTGGTATAAGCCAGAGATATCACGTGAACAAGGTGAGGGAGCGACACATTCTGTTTCAATCAATTCTGAATATGTGAAAAAATCTTTGTTATTGTGAACTGTCCCAGTGGAAATGTTCTAGTAAATGTAGAAGCAAAGGTATTAATAGTAGCGCGACAGATGTGATGTCCACCTAAAGAACTGGTTTATGGTATGTCTCTGAAAATATGTTTTGGAGATAAAAGGGGACAAATCTATCCATAGAACTCTGTGCCATGATGATCACCTGAATTATATCCCTGATAGTGCAGATACCTACCATTAATATTATAATGAGATGGCATCATCCAGATTCTTTCAAGCCGTAACAGTATTAGGCACAGTAGCACAGTGGGTAGCACTGTTGTTTCACATTTCCAGGGTCCCAGGTTCGATTCCCGGCTTGGCTCACTGTCTGTGTGGAGTCTGCACGTTCTCCCTGTGTCAGGGAAACCTGTGTCAGGGTTTCCTCTGGACACTTCGGTTTCCTCCCACAAGTCCCGAAAGACATGGGGTGGAATTCTCCACTCCCGGGAAAAATCGGGAGGGCCGTCGTGAACTCGGCCGAGTTTCACAACGGCCTCGGAGGCCGCTCCTCGCCCCCTATTCTCCCCCCCCGGCGGGGCTAGGAGCGGCGCTCCGTAGTAAATCTCGGCCGTGGGGGCGTCGTGCCAAGAATGACGCGGCCGGCGCGCCTAATGACATCAGCCGCACATGTGCAAGTTGGCCAGCTCCAACCCGCGCATGCGCAACTGACGTCATGACGCTGACGGTACGAACCCGCGCATGCGCGGTGGCCATCTTTCCCCTCAGCCGCCCCGCAAGACGCGGCGGAGGGGAAATAGTGCGTCCGATTTGGACGCCGGCCCGACGATCGGTGGGCACCGATCGCGGGCCTGTCCCCTCCCGAGCACAGCCGTAGTGCTCTTTCCTTTCTAGGCCACCTACAAGCCCCAAACGGGCTTCTCACTCCTGTTTCACGTGGGCAACGACCAGGTGTGTTTGCTGCCGTCGTCAAACGGACGCAAACGGCAGGCCGCTCGGCCCATCCGGGTCGGAGAAGCGCCGTTCGCCGTGAAAAACGGCGAGCGCGATTCTTCCGAGCCGGGGGGGGGGGGGGGGGGGGGGGGGGGGGGGGGGGAGATCGAGTGGGGCGTGAATTTTGTCGGGGGGCCCTCCCGCGATTCTCCCACACCGCGTGGGGAGCGGAGAATCGCGCCCATGCTGTTAGGTAATTCTGAATACTCCCTCCGTATACCCGAACAGGCGCCAGGTTGTGGCGACTGGGGACTTTTCACAGTAACTTCATTGCAGTGTTAATGGAAGCCTACTTGTGACAATAAACATTATTATTATTATTACCATCAGTGATGGATGTATCTCGACACTAATGTCAGAGTCAAAGGTCCGCACTTTATCAACTGTGAATGTTTTGTGCTTAAAAATAATCAGTTTCTCCACAAGTTTCAATGTAAGTTAATGGAAATTGCAGAGGAGAAGCATTCAGTGTTAACACATACTGTATATTTGAAATCTGATGTGAAACAATGTGAAGACTTTTTTAATATGAATTCCTACCAGAATTCTTCAGTACAATCTTGGAAAACAATCCACTTTGTGAATCTTCTCTAAGTTTAATTATTAACGAGAAGCCATTCTACTTGCAGCCATTGCATTACTAAAGGACAAAGAGCCAGGATCATTCATTGTTCGAGACAGCCACTCTTTCCGAGGTGCCTATGGATTGGCAATGAAAGTCGCTACACCTCCAGCTTCTGTGCTTCAACAAAGCAAGAAAGGTATTTCATGTTTCAAAATGGCTTCCACATAAACTTTGTCTTTGTATTTCATCCACACCTTTTGCTTCATTGGTGACATCAGAGAATTAATGTTGAGACATTTTTTTATAAATGTTTTTTATTGGGTTTTCGAACATAGTCGGGGAGAGAATCATAAAAGCTGCCGTGGGACAGGCCGTGACCCACGGCAGCCTTCACGCCCACTTCCGGGGCCGATTCTCCCCACCTAGGCGGGTCATGGCGGCACGGCCTTGACAACGGTCGTCAAGGCCGCACGTCAAGCGTCACGCCGGCTGACACGGCCAATGACGTCGGCCGCGCATGCGCGGGTTGGACAACGAAAGAAGATGGTGTGCAACAGGTAGTTGGAAGAGGACAGAGATGAATAAGACACTAGTTAGAGTGTGGCATCATTCAAAGCTATAGCACGGTCAGTTTTGAAGCTGACGGTACGGGGGTGGTCAAAAGGGAAAAGAATGGAGATGAGAACCATAATAGCTTCTTTGAAATCTGTTCAATAATCAGTCCTATGTTGTGACAAAATCCTTACATATCTTTGGCCTAATGAAGAGAGCTGTCGTTTATTCCATCATAAGGGCAGCACGTGGCATAGTGGTTAGCACTGCTGCCTCAGAGCCAGTGACCCGGCTTCGATTCTGGCCGTGGTTGATTTTGTGGCGTTTGCATGTTCTCCCCATGTCTCTGTAGGTTTTCTCTGGTTGCTCTGATTTCTTCCCACAGTTCAAAGGTGGGTTGGCCATTCTAAATTGCCCCTTCATATCCAAAGATGTGCAGGTTAGGCAGATTGGCCATAATCAATTCGTGGGGTTGCGGAGATAGCGCGGTGGATTGGGCATAGGCAGAGTGATCCGGTTTCCTCTCACAAGTCCCAAAAGACGTACTTGTTGGGTGTATTAGACATTCTGAATCCTCAGTGTACTCGAACAGGCACCAGAGTGTGAGAACTAGTAGACCTTCACATTAACTTCATTGCAGTGTTAACGTAAGCCTACTAGTGACACTAATAAAGATTATTGTTAGTGTTCTTTCGGAGGGTTGGTGGAGACTCGATGAGCCTAATGGTCTCCTTCTGCACTGTAGGGATTCTATGGGGGCGGGGGGGAACAAAAGGTGCTCAAAAATCTTGCACCTCATCTGCACATTCTCTGTGGCCAAGCATTCCTCCCAAAGTAAGGCATCAGAAATTGTGACCTAATCAATAACTTGTTCATTGATGGCGATTACTGCTTTGCTTATACAGTATACTTTTACTTAAAAACCTAGGATCTCTATGCTTTTTATTTTACAACTTGTCCTTCCAGTTTAACGTTTGGTGTATCTGAACCACTAAAACTCTCTGCTCCTTTAAAGAGTTATTTTTGCCTTCTCATTAATTATTCCTCTCAAAATGCAAGACTTTTGCATTTTCCACATTAGAATTTGATTGGACATCTATCAGCACAATCTACTAATCAATGTGCATGTTATCTAACACATATATAACACCGGCTTGGGTCACTGTCTGTGCGGGGTCTGCACATCCTCCCCGTGTGTGCGTGGGTTTCCTCTGGGTGCTCCGGTTTCCTCCCACAGTCCAAAGATGTGCAGGTTAGGTGGATTGGCCATGATAAATTGTCCTTAGTGTCCAAAATTGCCCTTAGTGTTGGGTGGGGTTACTGGGTTATGGGGATAGGGTGGAGGTGTTGACCTTGGGTAGGGTTCTCGGATTTCCAAGAGCCGGTGCAGACTCGATGGGCCGAATGGCCTCCTTCTGCACTGTAAATTCTATGATAATGTGTGGAAAAGATTTACAATGAGGAACTCCATTAATGTGGATAGATTGGAGAATTTAGGACTGTTTGCCTTGAAGAATAGAAGGTTGAGAGGAGATTTGATAGATGTATTTAAAATCATGAGGGGCCTTAATAGAGCAGAGAGGGAGAAACTGTCCAATAAATTGAAGGATCAAGAGCAAGAGGGAACAGAATTAAGGTTAATTGGAAAAAGAAGCAAGGGGAAAGAAAGTTTCACACACCAAGTGTTTCAGATCTGGAATGCGCTGCCTACTGGTTTGCTGGAGACAGGTTCACTTGAGGCATTTGAGAGTGAATTGGATTATTATTTGATAAGGAAGAATGTGCAGGTCTGTGGGGTGAAAGCAGGGGAAAAGCACAAGGTGAATGCTTATTCGGAAAGCCACCACAGACACAGTGGGCCGATTGGCCTCAATCTGCGCTGCAGTGATTTCTGATGTGTAAACCTCTATTCTTTTATTTGGCAGCAGTGGGAGACTTCTCGAATGAGCTGGTCAGACATTTCCTGATTGAATGTACCCAGAAAGGAGTCCGATTAAAGGGTTGCCCCAATGAACCATACTTTGGTATGCTTTTATGTTTACTCTTTAGAAGTAAAGTATATACAGCTAAGATGATCCAGATGTTTTGAAGCTGAATTTGTTTCTAATATACATTACTGTGTTTCTAATCAGGGAGTCTGACTGCTTTGGTTTATCAACATTCCATCACGCCACTGGCATTGCCTTGCAAATTACTCATCCCTGACAAAGGTAAATATATAAAATGGTAGAAGAACACGGCTGAAAAACTACGCAAATAAATACTCTCCAATTAATACAATTGTAATTAGATTTAAAATGTATATGGCATGGAATATGTCAGCTATTTTTTTGGTTTTGTTGTGAAATAAGTCTTTATCGCTCTGAGTGTTACTGAACATGTTAGCCCAGATTTTCCCTTACTTATGTGCATTAGGCCTGAATGACAATTGACAAGCTTTAAACAGACTCAAATGGAAATATGGATCTGCACAGATGCAGGGAGTACACAGGTGGTAGAAGTGAAAATTGCATATTGTGACACTTAAAACTAAAGGACAAGTTAAAGGGGAATGTCGTAAGAGATGAACAAAAGTGCTGAACATCTCCATAGAGCCTCAGAAGTTGTGAGCCCATTGGTACGATTGACCAAGAGTAAAAGAAACTAAAAAAATATGTCCCAAGATTAAAGCACAGGCATGCAATATCAGCCATTGGAAAGTTTTAATGGTTCTTTATGTAAACCTGGCCGGGGGGGGGGGAGCTCGGTTGACTCGATTAATCGAGTGAAGAATAATGACAAGAGGTTCAATCCCCGTACCAGTTGTGGACGTTTATGGAGGCCTGCCACACTTGTTAGGATGTGGTGCATTAAGAAAATAAAACAAAGACAATTGTGAAGTGTTTTTTCAATAAGTGATGTTTAAGTTTTGAGCGTTGAAGTGACTGACCTAAGTCTTTCAAATTGGCTGTCACCAGAGCTGTTTGCCCAGCAGAGGTGGATCATTTTTTTTAGATTTGGCTTCCTGCACACCCACAAGTCAGGAAATATTTTACAAATCCATACGTTAGGGAAGCACCTGGCTGGGAAGTTTTATGAGACATTACAATCTGTAGCAACAAATTTGGGCTTTATGTGTGGAGTAACAGTTCAGTAGCCAACGTGTGAAGAGTTTAAATAATATCATTTTCTACAGCTAGACGCCACAAATTCTTTCTTGCGTTTTTTGTGCACATGTATACAGGTCTTGAAGCTTTGTTGTGCTCTTAATTCAAATTTATCCAATTTTGACTCCAGGGGCGACATTCTCAGTTCAGGAGACTATGAGCGGGATTCGCCGATCGCCAACGCCGAAATAGTGTTTGGCGATCAGCCGGAGAATCAATTTTTACGTCAGAATCGGGTGGTGCCGTTTTTCTGATGCTCCGCCCCCTCAAAAACGGCGTACGATGCGCCAAGTCCCCGACGGCGTCGGTTGTGTCCTCTCACTTTTCGGGGACCTCGCATGGCGGCAGTGGACTGTGTCCAGTGCCGCCATAGCAGAGGGGGGAGCCGTTCTGCTGGCAGGGGATCTTCGGCAGGGGCTGGGGAACTGGTGGGGGTGGCCAGGGGACTTACAGAGGGGCAGTTTTTGGCAGGCCAGATCTGCGTGCGGCCAGTGCCATGTTATATGGCGCCACCAGGGCCGGCTCAAGGCACCGGCAACTCGGGCTGTTGCCCGGGGCGCCATGTGCTCGGGGGCGCCAGAGACTCGGGTCCCGCGCATGCGCAGTTGGGCCGGTGCCAACCAGCGCATGCGCGGTGGCCGCCCGCCCCCAGGGCGGCCCCCCGGCTCGGTCCGCCCCCCTGCTCGGTCCCCCCCGCCCCGCCCTCGGGTCCGCCTCCCCGCCCCGCCCTCGGGTCCGCCCCCCCCGCCCCCCCCTCGGGTCCGCCCCTCCTCGGCCCCGCCCCCCCCTCGGGTCCGCCCCCCCCCCGCCCCGCCCTCGGGTCCGCCCCCCCCCCCCCGCGTGTCCGCCCCCCTCGGGTCCGCCCCTCCTCGGCCCCGCCCCCCCCCCCGGGTCCGCCCCTCCTCGCCCCCGGCCCCCCCCCCGGCCCCGGCCCCCCCCCCAGCCCCCGCCCCCCCCCCCCCGGCGCCCCCCCCCTCCCCGGCCCCGCCCCCCCAAGGGCGCCGAAGTTCAGCTTGCCCGGGGCGCCAGCAACCCTAGAGCCGGCGCTGGGCGCCACCGCCATGCGCATGCAGAGCCACGACTTGGCCATTCTGCATCTGTATCGGCAGGTAAAGCCGAGGGCTTTATGTAGTGCAGCTGCTAGCCCCCCACTTGGCGGAGCATCGGTGCAGGGGTGCCGCCAACGTTTTAGTCGTAAGATCAGGCGGAACCTGCGGAGATAGCCACAGATTCGGGGAATCCAGCCTTATGTTCCCCCACCAGAGTTGAATTGCTATTGATTTAGTGTAAATCAAGAAACAATGCCAATTCTTAGCCTTGCGGATTGATACATCGCAATGATTGGGAGGGGTTCCCGAAAGAATCCCGCCATCAGGCCACCATCTTGAGCGAGCGGCCCCATAGGGAGGTCCCATCATTGGCCACCCCTGCCCTCCACACCGCCAGTGCCAGTCAGCACTCCACTCCTCCTGCCCCCGCATCGCACATCAGCACCCCACTCCCTGGAATTTCTGCATCTCCCCAAGTGACCCGAACTTCCTGCCCTCAGAAACGCCCTACATGGGGAGACCCACCCCAGAGACCCCTTAAATAGGGGAGTCCCCCCCCATACAGAGGTCCCCTAAATATAGAGGACCCACCCCCAGACACCCCCTAAATACAGGGACCCACCCCAGAGACTCCCGAAATAGGGGGATTCCCCCAGTGACCCCCTAAGTAGAGGACCCACTACAGAGAGCTCCTAAATAGGGGACCCCCCCCCCCCACACGCACACACACACAGAGGCCCCCTAAATATAGGCGACCCCCCCCCCAGGCACCCCCTAAATAGGGAGTCTCCCACAGACTCCCCAGAAATAGAGACCCCTGTCAGGAAGCCCCCCAGAAATGTGAAACCTGTCAGATAGCTCCCCCAGAAAAAAGACCCCTGTCAGGAAACTAGAGAGGAGTGGAAATGGAAAGTAATTGCAGTTGTAAGGCAAACCTGGGCATGCACCTGTTGGCTCTGACAAAGGAAGCACCACGTGTCAATTCCTGGAAAGAGAAAGCAGTGATCTATTTAAACCCCTCAGATCCTTGAGCTGCTAGCCATTCATTACTTTCCTTTGGTGGGCTGTGATTGGCAGCTTCCACACAGCTGTGAGCTTTGCTTCATTCATCTTTTCATGGTTCAGTAACTCTGAAGTGCTTTGACCACAATGTTTACAAACATCAACCACTTCAAAGATAGTTAAGTGCTGTCAATTTCCAGCTGAGCGCTTGAAAAGCAGTCAAGCATGAAGAGGGGTGATTGGAATGCACTTATGTACTTAACTGGTGGTTGGGGAAGCTTTGGGGGTGTCAGGTGAGGTGGGTAGATCTGACATTGTGGGGTGGGAGAGGGTGGTCCTCGGATGGACTTTGGTGGCAACTTCCTTAAGGCATTACCCCCTTGGCCCATGTGAGATCCACCACATCAGGGCCAAGCTGGGCAATACCAGTAGTAACCTGCACCCAAGTGATTCCCAACCCAGAGGACTGGAGAATCTCAAGGGCCCAGAGAATAGGGCATCAATCCTGTTTTTTACCCCAGCCACCCAATTCTCTGCTGCGTCGGAAACCCTGCTGCCAGCGGCAGGCGGTGGAGAATTTTGGCCCTGGGCTATAAAACACACATGGGAAAGATTTTCAAACCCTGGAAAGTGTCTATAGTTATAAATGTACTAATTTGTGTTAACTCTTGCATTGCTTCAAAGCGCATTTCCCAAATGTCAAACTCGAGCTGCACCTCTATAATGAATTAACTCACTATATAATCATGAAAATATTGCTTGCCACTGTAAATTGCTATGCCTGCAAAGAGGTCAAAATCAAAGTAGATTTGTTGTCATCTCCTTCATATGGTGTTTAAGTGCAATAATATCCTGGGTGAGACTATGTCTGGTGATGCTCAAAGTTACAGTTTATTTTTAGTAATTTCTAAATTTGATGGTCCAGTAGCTTTCCTCTGGTGATGAAATGGTAACAATGAGATGTCTATGCTATCCACTGGCCTGATTATTTTCTCATAGCCACATGTGATTATTTCATCTGATTGGCATTGTATACCAGAAGTTTAAATAACGCTCCATTTTGGAAGACTAATTTTACAGTCCAAAAAAGATTTTTAGGACACGCAACTTATTCACCCTTAATTTGTATACATTTAATTCATGTTTGTTTTTCTTCTGATTATTAATGACAGTTGTTTCACCAAAATACTCACCTCCTGGATCTGTGGGATCGACGGGCCGATATTTAGCTTTATTTTATAATAAACCTCAGCTAATTTATCATTGGCTTATCAAAATTGGATCGTTGAATCTGGTTTTACATTTTTTTTTCACAGATCCTTTAGAAGATGGAATAGACACTTTAGCACAGGCTGCTACAAACTCTGCAGCAGAATTATTGAAGCAAGGGGCAGGTAAGCATAATGTAGTGTTGCTGTGAGAAATCACTACTGTTGCTGATTTATTTCCCATTGTTGGATAACGTGCAATGTAAAAGAACAACTTAACTGCTTAAAATCCTTTACCAGTTTTGTTAGATGTTGTGTATTTTAGTCACATTGATAAATATTAATACTCTCCCTATGCATCTGCTGCTGGTCACTCCTAATCAGTTTCTGTATTGTCGCTGGTTGTAACATTGTATTCACAAACATTTAAATACTTATTATACGCTCATTAATATTTGTGAATATTAGGAAATTTGATTATTTACGAAATAGGCTGTTTGACATTAAGTATTGTGGGAGAAGTGTGATTTGAAAAGTTTTCCTGTGTGCTTTTGTTTTCAGCATGTAATGTGTGGTATTTAAACTCTGTGGACATGGAGTCTCTGACTGGCCATCAAGCAATCCAGAAAGCAACATACGAAACATTCATGCAAGCTCCATCTCCAGCCTCCACTGTTGTACATTTTAAAGTATCTGCCCAGGGCATTACTCTGACTGACAATCAAAGAAAGTAAGTTTATCCTGTACTTTAACCTGGACAGGATACTTTAACCTGGGCAGGAAGAGCAAAATAAAACCTCATGAACATTTTCCTCTGAGCCCACAGTGTTTACATCAATGAATAATATGGAGAGGGTTACCATTTGGAACATTATAAAATGCATTGAAATAGTCATGGAATGTGCATAACAAGAGTGTGATAGCATTCAAAAAGATGTGTTTTAACTAAATGACTGGGTTAAAGAATGGCGATAATTTTATTGAAATGTACAAAAATAATCCATTATTAAACAAGAAAAGGAAAAAATAGTTGACCTAAATGAAATAGATCAATAAATATGATGCAGCTTTAGCACAATTACCCTTCTTTAAGAAGAGATTTTCACAGAAAGTGGGAGTCTGGAGGTTTTACTCTTTGGATGAGCACTACAAAATTATTTTATTTAGAACATTCAGTCTACCCTTGCAGAATATCTTAATACAATAATTCAAAAGTGTTCAATTTATTTTGTGCTATTGGATATACCACATAGCTATATTATGGAAATAAATATTTGTGTGTAAAGTTCTTGAAGTTCCAAAGTTGTAAGTGATTAAAATTTATGACCTGATCAGTGATGTAGAAAGGTATCCACAAAGTCATAGAATCATAGAATTTACAGTGCAGAAGTAGGCCATTCGGCCCATCGATTCTGCACCGGCCTTTGGAAAGAGCACCCTACTTAAGCCCACACCTCCACCCTATCCCCATAACCCAGTAATCCCACTTAATCTTTTTGGACACTAAGGGCAGTTTAGCATGGCCTATCCACCTCGGTGGGGCGGGGGGGTCCCGGCGTGACATGGCGTGAACCACTCCGGCGCCGGCCCGCCCCAAAGGTGCGGAATCCTCCGCACTTTCAGGGGCTAGGGCGGCGCTCTAGTGGTTTGCGCCCCGCTGGCCGGTGTGGAAGGCCTTTGGCGCCACGGCAGCCGGGGCTGAAGGGACTCCGCCGGCAGGCAAGAGTCCGTGCATGCGTGGGTGCGTCAGCAGCTGCTGACGTCATCCCCGCGCATGCGCAGGGCGGGGGTCACCTACGCATCTGCCATCGCGGAGGCTGACACAGCCGACGCGTAGTAAAAGAGTGCCCCACGGCACATGCCCTCCCGCCAATCGGTGGGCCCCGATTGCGGGCCAGGCCACCGTGGGGACACCCCCGGGGCCAGATCACCCCGTGTGCCCCCAGGACCCCGGAGCCCGCCCACGCCGCCAGGTCCCGCCGTTAAGGGACCTAGTCTGATCCACGCCGGTGGAACCGGCAAAAAACCAGCGGGACTTCGGCCCATCGCGGGCCGGAGACTTCGGGCAGCCCCGGGGCCCATTGAGTCAGCCGGTCCCCGCCATTCTCCGGAGCGGGCGGCACGACTCACGCCTCGCCAACCTTTGGAGGGCTGGAGAATTTGGCGGGGGCGGAATTCACGCCGACCCCCGGCGATTCTCCGACCCGGCGGGGGGGTCGGAGAATCCCGCCCCAAAAGTCTGAAGCAAGTGGCTCCTGTTAATGTTCACCTCCAAAAACAATGATAAGGATATTGTAGCTGGTTAATTTCCTCGGAACTGCTTCAACTTACTGCTGGAAGTACCATGAAAAGCCTAGTTCCACACACAAGCAACCTGACTGCCACACTTATGGCTTAGTTAGAGCAATGGAAGAGGAGCATCTCTCAGGCAACCTCCTGCTGTTGTATCTCATTTTAATATGTTTCTCCCACTGTTAGCCAAGGTGCAGGATTGAGCCTCATAGATGCTAGGTCTCTGTATCACTTCTGAGTGTTGTACAATACCAACCTGCTTCTTGCTTCATTCAGGCAACCCAGGCTAACTTGAGAGGAGTGATTATTTTCGGAGAGTAATGAGAAGGAATGATTTCATTTAATGTGAGATATGTAATTTTGATATAATTTAAAAGAGGTAAGCTTGTTCTGGCAGGAAGTCTGCAACAACAGTGTCTTATTAGCAACTACTTTTTCAAATGAAAGGATAGTTTAAGCTCAGTGGATTGTAAAGCAAATCATTTTATTCCCTATTTACTGACAGAAATATTAAGGACT
This sequence comes from Scyliorhinus canicula, assembly GCF_902713615.1. Lineage (NCBI taxonomy): Eukaryota > Metazoa > Chordata > Chondrichthyes > Carcharhiniformes > Scyliorhinidae > Scyliorhinus > Scyliorhinus canicula. The sequence continues at coordinate 138,289,602 of NC_052150.1, forward strand.
ATGTATAAATAATGGAGTCACTATAATTTTTAAGGTTTTCTTTCTTGTATTACCGTCTTCTTCTATGAGCGCCACATATCACCCAGTTTTGTTCCCAGCACGCCCAAGTAACGTTCAATTTTGGGGGAAGACCTTCGAACAAGAAGGACGCCAAAGCTCAGGACTTTCCTATACATCCAAAATCCATAGTGTTCATTTTTGAATAAGTCACTACATACAGTGTTTACTTTCTTTCCCAGGGCAATACTATGAGATGTCGGCCATTTAGCCCCTCAAACCTGTCCCGCCATTCAATAAAAACGTGAGCCATCTGCCAGTAAGCTCCATATCCTCGCCTTCAGCTAGCAATCTATTATTTTCAATATTAATATTTATGTTAACAATTAATCTAGCAACTGTAGATGATTTAGCTCAACCGTTACAAATCAAGATGAAAAAAATCTCAAATGTTTCAAAATCAACCCATTATCTTTCTTTCATGCAGATATGCAGAGTTTTAGCAGAATATCCCCACTGTTGCATAATTAACATTGTCCTGATCACTTGCTTTTTTAACAATTGTTTTTTTTTAAATAGACTATTCTTCAGACGACATTATGCTGTCAGCACCGTGATCTTTTGTGCCTTGGACCCACAAGAAAGGAAGTATGTTTCTAGTTGTCTTAATCTATGCTCTAATACAATAAAGTGTTTGGACCATGCAAGAGGGTTTTGAGATTCTAAATGGTCTTTTCTTTTCTTCCCTCCCCTCCCCTCTTAAGGTGGACAAAAGATAGTACCTCAGCAAAGTAAGCATTTAAAATCTGTAGAATTTTACAAAGGGGTTTTTAAGTTAACTCTTGTATATAAAAACCACAAACACTATGCTTTTATTTTGATAGAATCTTTGGATTTGTGGCAAGGAAGCAAGGAAGTGCCACCGATAATGTCTGCCACCTATTTGCCGAACATGACCCTGAGCAGCCTGCCAGTGCTATTGTGAACTTTGTATCAAAGGTCATGATAGGATCTCAGAAGAAGTAAATAGGTCCTGATGCTGCCGGACCCCACTTTGAGGAGAATTACCCTTTTTATTCAGAACAAATTAAGAAAAAATAAATAAACTGCAGGATGAAAATAAGTTGGAGAAATAACAGGTCTTGTTTTGAAGGTTTGTATATGTTGAATGATGGTAAGAGCAGGTTTGATTTCTTTCAGAGTGGAGCAGAGATGTGAACTTTAGGGAATAACTGATCTTAGTTCAGACAGTCAGAAAAGATATTTGGCTTCTGTGATTGATTATTCGTTATCATTTGATTTTATTTGTTGAGGTGAAGGGTCAATGCTTAGTTTTATTTTTTTACTGTCTTGAGCTGAATGAAATAAAGCAGTTTGAAAAATAGACCAATCAGGAAAAAAAACACTCATAATTTATATTTATTTGACACAATATCCTGAATAGATGGCAGCTGATCTGATGATTGAATGAAACAAATACATTTAGGTTAATGTGCTCAATCACATTTTGGCTGTCGATTTTGTGTTACTAGGCATTCTTGGAGGTGCATGCCATGCTATATTGTGTGCAACACCTTGTGTATCATTCCAGAATCACTGGCATTTTAGTACAAGTAGGATAGATATTAAGGTTTACGTAGAATAATTTTATATCACTGCAATTTTTTTACAATCTACACAACTATATACAGTTGGGTATGAAATTCTTGCCAAAGACATACCATTTAACCAGCACTTTGAGCTACCGTGTAAACGTGAGTTCAGTGAATGAATTCCACCCTTTCCCTCCTATTAAACCACTGTATCCTACCCATGTGTTGCTTCCAGTGTTAACTAATTGTGAAAATGCCAAAATACAAGTATGAGTTTTCACTTTGACCAATAATCTGTATTATCAAAATTATAATTTTACTCATAACTGTCTCTTTGGCTATTCCATATTTTGTAGTATTCTTCTAAGCATTCTGTAAAAAAAAACTTGTACTCATTATGTAAATGAATTATGTGCTATAATTCTTTGTATAGTCCTTTTCCATTCTTTGAAACACAATCTATTAAAATTATAATAAATACAATAAATTTTAGTTTCTGTGTTCACTTATTGATAATGTGAGTCACACAAAAAATAAGATTTATTATTGAATGGTTTATAGCAATGGTTCGGATTTGAATTCCATGCAGATTATTTCTTCATCTGTGTGTTATTGATACCTGCAGCAATTTAACTAAACATTTTGGCCCTTCAGGTGGTCTTTTAATTTCCGTGTTATTCTGGCCCTTGAAATATAGAAACCCACGCAGTTAGCAGTAAAATAATCTTAAGTAATAAAAGCTAAAAACACTGATGAAACTCAGCTCTGGCAGTATCTGTGGAGAGTGAAACAGAGTTAAAGTTTTAAGTCTGTATGACTCTTCAGAGCTAAAGAGAGGAAAAAATGTGGTGAATTTTATATAGTTTAAGAAGGTGTGGAGCAGACGAAGCATAATAGGTGGGAGCTCAGGGATACTGCCAAATAAGCTATGGGGAAAGCCATATGTTAATGGAGTGTTAATGGTAATGTTAAAGACTAAAGAAGGTGCTGATAGTAGCATAAGCACAATCATCGGGTTCATTTACACTTCAACTTCTACTTCACAGCAACATTAAAGTTGCAGTATAAATCTGGAGTTGGGGCATGACCTGGAGGGTTCTGGTAATCCCTCAAGGAGGAAACCTCCCTTTGCCTGGGTTTGACTCCACACAGTGCAAATCCGGTGGAATATCTGGCCATATTTAGAAAGTACCCAAGCTCTGCTACCTGCACACCCTACGTTGAGGGAAATCCTATTTGTGTTGTTGAGCTTGTCACAAGGATTCAAAACCACGTTTGAGAGAGGTTGGTGCAGATAGGATGCCTGCTAGATCTAATAAATGATTTCCTCAGCACAAGAGTATTGGAATGCCAAAATGTTTTTGTTAATTTTCACAAAGGTTACAGTAGGTTCAACCCTTTCCTACCGGCTAGTAAGTGAAATTTCCATGATCTATTGAACTTACATGATCTTTTGCTAAACCTACCCTGATTAACATCTCTGGGGAAGAAGAATTAAAATTTAAGACGGAATTGGAATTTCAGGCCGGGAATGTCATCGTTCCTATTTGGCTGGCAGCATAAGGCCCCACCTACCTCAATTGAAAATTGGTACGCAAACCCAACTCTGAAGAGCTGGAACGCCAAAACAAACTTCAGTGGTTGTCAGACTGTTAATTAACTACGGTTGTGGTTTCCCACACCACCTCGGGCGATTTTCCACCTTCGGGAACTGCCAGCCAATCAGGTGGCCAGTGGTTCTCCAGTTCCAGCTGGGATGGCAACACGCAAATACAATAAGAAGCCATGATGGAGGTTGGACTCAAAAGTAAATTGAGGTGGTGTTGCTGGGGCCAGTCAGATAAGCCCCAATGAGCAAGGTTTGGGGGAAGGGGGAAGACAAACACAGACAGTGATCATCTTGACGGAGGGCCCTATATTAGGTGCAGAGCAGGCTCCCAAGTCTGGCCTCATGTGGCATGGGCACATCCTACCAGTGGCAGTGGGAGGAGGTCCTTCAGCAGCACCTGTCCTGGGTAGGGGTGGGGTGGTTGGTGTAAATTCATGGCCATTATTGCAGCTGATACTTGCAGTTGGTGCCTGGAGGTAGAATTGCAGAAGCAAGATTGCATGACAAATGGTCACTCAACCAGTCAAGCCTAACCTCTCCACATATAATTCTCTCCCGTGGCTTCTGCCCCAGGTATTTGTAAATGCTGCTTGATAGCAGAAGCAATCTAATCCAAGAAAACCTGCGCACCATACTTTGAGCATAATATACAGACACATACATACAATGTCCTTGGTTTGCCAAACACTCGTGGTTCTGTGAACACTTTGCAGAGTCATTCAAGTGACGAATAATAGACTGTAAGGTAATAGATGTTTCAGGACACTTCACATAAGAGAAACAAGATTGAGGAATAACAGAAGAAGAAGAAGAATTAGAGAAGTTGATGGAAGGTATGGTTAAAATAAGGGTTGGAGGAGGTTTTGCAGGTGGGAAGGCAGAAGAGGCCAGAGGCAGGAAAGCACATAGTGCACATGGACAAATAGTCAAGGAGGGTGCAGTGACAGGATAGAGTAAATCAAAATATGCGCATTTTGAATTGAATATACAGGGAATGAGTTAACAGAAAATATTAGCAACAAGTAATCAGCATAGAATGTGTACAATGTTGTTTTAATGGCCACCTGAAGTCTGTGACTATCTTCTATGTTAATTATATGATGTTCCTAGCAATTTTGAAATGGAACCCCATTGGAATCAGAGAATGGGAATTAACTTCCTTTTCAGAGTGGCAGTGTAGCCATGTAAAATGGCCACCTGCAGAGGATCATGGGAATTGTGGTCAATTTGGGACACAGACAGGTGCACAGCCTCTGTGTATTGTGCAAAGAAACCAGACTTGACTGAAACTTGCATCCATTAAGAATTAATTACCATTTTCCCCAAGACAAAAGCATTCGCATTAAGGACCATCAACAATAGCAGACTAACTGGCGTCCCCCCCCCCCCCCCCCCTTATTTGGTAAGGCCTACGTGCCTAGGGCAATGATAGCTAGGACTCGCACCGCCATTAAGGTATCCACCCCCTAATTTGCTAAGATCGACGAGGGTGATCGAAATCCTATCGATCCATTGGACCTGGAGTAAGGATCGCCCAAAAGGGCGCGAAAGAGACCAAGGATAAAAAGCCCTGCGCACTAAAGATCGGTCTCTTTTGGAACTGGCCTGTGCTTGACCAACTGTAGCAGAACAACCAAGTTCAAGGACCCGCGACCATTCCTAAAGGACGAGCCCAGTGTCATAATATACACCAGTATATCATGGTGCAGACACACACTGATGGACACACACAGGGACCAATCAACATGTATAAACACCGCAGCCAATCACCAGTTAGAATACACACACTATAAAGGCAGAGGGCACCACGGTTCCTGCTCATTCTGGGTGCTGCCTCTCAGTGTAACAAGAACTCATCCAGCCCAGCACAGACTCACACCACGTTCTGAGAGAATCAACTGGTTCGGACAAGGCTTAGGTCTCTAGTTTAAGTTAGCATCATTTAGACCCACAGTTATCGTGTGTTAGTTAGTTAGAAGTTAGTTAATTAAATTGACTTGAACCTTCATCAGTGTTGGAAGTGTCTGTTCATCTCTCAAGTCTACACTAGCCAACACTTCACCCAGCTGAGACGAACCCGAAAACTTCCAACCGACCTTGTGGACCCAGATAAAGGCCTTATCTCGCACAGTGCCGGTCACTCGAAGTTAAGTAAAGGTCACCTGAGTCGTTAGGTGTAGTTTAGTACGGAGCCGTGTGTATTATTGCATAGAGATGCAAGTCTTGCGTTATTAAGAAACTGTGTTTTTGAGCTAACATACTGGTTGTGTGGTCATTTGGTCAATATAAGAAACAGCTTGTGGTTCACATAAAGGGTAAAAAGGCAACAGCAGGCAGTAATTAGTGGGGTAAGGCAACTTTCAGTGCTGGGACCCCAGATGTTCACAATGTAGATTTTCACAGTAACTTCACTGCGGTGTTAATGTAAGCCTACTTCTGACAATAAAGATTATTATTGTATAATTAATGATTTGGGTGAAGGAATTGTATGCAATATCTCCAAATTTGCAGATGCCACTAAGTTGGGTAGCAGTGTGTGCTGTGAGGAAGATGCAAAGAGGCTGCAGGGTGACTTGGACAGGCTGGCTGAGTGGGCAAATGCACGCAAATTCAATATAATGTGGGTAAATGTGAGGTTATGCACTTTGGTGGCAAAAGCAGGAGGGTAGATTATTATGTGAGTGGTGGCAGTTTAGGAAAAGGGAAGTGCAACAAGATCTGGGTGTCACGGTGGAACAGTCGCTGAAGGTTGGCATGCAGGTACAGCAGGTGGTGAGGAAAGCTAATGGCATGCTGGCCTTCACAGCCAGACGATTTGAGGATAGGAGTAGGAATGTCATGCTGCAGTTATAGAGGCACCTGGTGAGGCCACACCTTGAGTATTGTGTGCAGTTTTGGTCTCCTAGTTTGAGAAAGGACATTCTTGCTATTGAGGGTGGCCAGTGAAGGTTCACCAGACTAATTCCCAGGGTGGGAGGATTGATATATGAAGAAAGACTGGATCGACTGGTGGTGCAGGCTGGAAGGGCCGAATGGCCTACTCCATCTATTTTCTATGGTTCTATACAAAATCAGGTAATTAATAACTATCATAAGAAGCAGTGGCCCTAATAACAAACTCCAGAGGACAGCACTGCATAATTCCCTCAACCCTGAAAAACAATCATTCACCACTATTCACTGCTTCTGCCTTGGAGCCAATTATGTGTCCATACAGTCACTGCTTCTATAATCCTGTGGGCTCCAATTTTGCTAACAGGTTTTTATTATTTGATACTTTTATCAAATGCCTTTTGAAAATTCACCTACACATCAACTACACCACTTTCATCGCCTTTTTTGTTTCATCAAGCATCTAATTTCCAGCAATTAGTTCCTCTTTTGCATCCTTTGCTTATGTATATCCTAACATTTCTTGTGTCTTTTTTGTGCCAATGATATGATCACCCACAATATTGGAATGTTTCAGGTGCCAACTGCAGCCCATACAATCTGGCACTCTGTGCCTGCCACATGCAGCTCCAGTGTGGCCTGGAGCACTACACGGCTAGATGTCCCAAAATCATGCAAATTCACGAATTTCCTATAAGTAGAAGCTCCAGTGCACCAAAAGGTGCTCCAGCTGCTATGTGACTATTTTTTTTAAAGTTTTTTATTTAACACAAATTTGTAACAGTTACAGAGCGAAAAATGGCCCTGTGCAAAGAGCCTTAACATAGTGAAAACGAACAGTGGGAAAGAATAAACATGTTAATAAGTGTTGAAGCCAAAGATCCTTCCATAAGGCACTTTCCCTGCCAGCTCTGTTTGCCCATGCCACACGTGTTCAACTAAACTAACGTGGCCCTAACCCTCTTCCCCCTCCCCGCCCCCCTCCGCCTGGTCTCCCCTACTCCCCCAGGCCTGACCTGCCAGGTCCGCCCTGCGCTTGGCCCTAGCCCGCCCCGCCCCCCCTCCGATCTCCCTGGTGCCCCCTGACCTACGCTAGTCACACTGACCCCTGCCCTTGGCGCCTACCTGTCTCCCGTCCCAGCGCTCAGGCCCTCCCCCCACACGCCAGGGACCCATTAACCTAATTGTATCCCACCGAGCCCTTTCAAGTCCCGTGACTAGCCCCTAGCCCATCCCCCTATCAGAGGCCCCGATCTCGCACCAAAAGGTACCAAGCACAGGCCCCCCCCCCCCCCCCATTGCAATCCCCCCAAAGGACCCTAAACAGTGCGCCCTCCAGCCCCCGCTCTCTGTCCAGGCTGAAAACAATCTTGGATAAAACATTACAGTACAGGATAGTTTAACAAACCGCCGCCACACAAAATGTCTGAAAGCCCCGAGTCCTTTAGTTCCAGTCCAGCTTCTTTTTTTAGTAAAAGTCCTAATCAGAGCAATTTTAAGTTAACAGGCCGCCGCCACTGTACAGCACTGAAAGAACTAAGTGCCCATTAGTTCAAGTCCAGCTTCTTGTCTTTAATAAAGGTCCAAACCTGTTCTGGTGTCTCAAAGTAGTAGTGGAGTTCCTCAAACGTAACCCAAAGCTTTGCAGGATATAGCATTCCAAACCTCACCTCCTTTTTGTAGAGGGCTGCCTTTACCTTGATGAATCCTGCACGCCTCTTGGCCAGCTCCGTTCCCAGGTCCTGGTAAATGCGTACCTCGCAGTTCTCCCATCTGCTGCTCCTCTCCGCCTTGGCCCATCGCAGCACACGTTCCCTGTCAGCAAGCCGGTGAAAGCGGACCACCAAGGCCCTCGGTCGGTCGCCCGTCCTGGGCTTCCTTGCGGGGGCTCTATGTGCCCCATCCAACTCCAGGGGTTGAGGGAAGGCCTCCGGTCCCATCAGCGCCTCACGCTATGTGACTATTAAAGGGACAACAGGACAGAAGCCATTTCAGCAATGTTTCTGTTCAGCCTCGTGCCTCTGATATGAACAATTCACCAAATGCTAATTTAGTTAGCGATGCAACTGATGGTCCAGGTGCAGAAAAATGTTGACGTTTGACATAATCAGTAAAACACCCATGAGAAGTGAACTTCGCATTCCAAGATACGGTATGTTAAGCTGGAGTGCTGCGATGCATGGCTGCATAGAGGCAAATAATTTTGTGTGAGTGCAGAAAGAGATCGGGAATTAGAGGGAAAGGTGTTTGAGAGAGGCCTCCAATCACTCACCCCATTGCCTCCAGACCCAACAATTCCGGGACCCCCTCCTTTCCAGATGTGAAGTAGCACGTTGTCCATGCTTCACCTGCCCAACAACCTTTTGAGTCCATTAAATGCAACCTTCTGCCAACAAATAGAACAATATGCATCTTGGAGTTAGGAATCTTGATAGATTTATATGATCCAGGTTCCAGATCAGCACTAGCCACCTACTGTGCATGTGCCAATGTGTAGGTACATGCTGGGCACAATGTTTGCCACTTTGTCACCTGGCAAGCATCTTGCCCTGACAACAATGCAGAGGAAGAGTTGACAAAGTGTACAGAGTGAAAAGGAGTTAATGTGCATCGTAAGGCTACAACTGAAAGAAAGTGAAATGGAAGCAACACACTGCAGCCTTCCAAGGCCAGCAAGCCTCTGCCTGATCTCCCTAGAACAGCTGGCATTGTTATATTTCTACACACTTCACATTATCAGGTATGATCAACCATGTGGGTCACCACCACAAGTTATCAGAAACGATTGCTATGGCAAAGTAGAAGCAGGTATATACCTACTTTTATTTTGTGTTTGAACAGCAATAATTATGATAGTGATTAACATAAAATGAAACACACAGGGTATGTGATTCTTTTCTGTGGTGGCAACAGGTGAGCACTACCTAGACGTAAGTGGTATTCCTAATGACCAGGGCTTTGCTGCAGCAGGGCAAAAGAAAAATTGGGGGCTGTATTTGCCGATTCTCAGGCTATGTCCTCACGCCGATGTGGGAACGGTGGTCTTTTACTGAAAATTTGGCTGGCTCGGGCACCCCTGACCACCCCCCCCCCCCCCCCCCCCCAACAGTGACCCCAGTCCCTGCCAAAGCCCCCCTACCTGCGGTCTGGCCCTCCACCGACTGTGGTGATGCTAGACTGAGTCCGCCACGCCAAGTGCCCGACAGGTAAGACCATGAGATACCCATGCAATCGGGAACTCGGCCAGTCGGGGGCAGAGCATTGTGGGGTGGGCCTCAGGCAATGTCCTGAGGCCGTACACAGCTTTGGAGGGGGCGGAACATTGCAAAACCAGCGCTGCTCCCGATTTTGTCGGAAACGGATTATCCGACCGATCGCCAAGCGTGATTTAGGCGCCGGAGACCTGAGAAACCCGCCCAGGAATTTATTTTTTGAAATTTGATTTTTTTTTTGTAATTTCCCACAATTCATAACTTGAATCCCTATTTTCAATGGTTCACTTCTGGGAAATGAGTTTGGCAGTCTTAACAATTATCACTATAAAATGGCTACTTATGCTATTAATTACTAATTATCAGATTTAACATTCGGGCAGCATGGTGGCGCAGTGGTTAGCACTGCTGTCTCACGGCACCGAGGTCCCAGGTTCGATCCCTGCTCTGGGTCACTGTCCATGTGGAGTTTGCACATTCTCCCCGTGTTTGCGTGTGTTCCGCCCCCACAACACAAAGATGTGCAGGGTAGGTGGATTGGTCATGCTAAATTGCCCCTTAAATGCAAAAAATGAATTGGGCACTCTAAATTTATTTTAAAAAGACTTAAAATTCTCTGGTGAGTTTACTGAATAAATTATGTGTAAATAAAGCAACTTCACCAGGATAAGGGAGAGGTTTGAGGGCAAGATGCCAGTTTCCAAATTCATGGGCTATCTCATGATAGTTGCTGGCCAGATTTCACTTTTTCAGCAGACAGCCAATAGTCACATTCTGTGAAGTATACCGAAAGACTTCAGGTAAGAATAAACATATTAGAAAGTGTAAGCCTAAACCCATCTAATTTCCAGACCGCTACTGTTAGTATAAATGTACCATGTTTAATTTTGATAAAACACACATTATGATCCATTTTAGTGTGTGAGATTATTTTTAATGTATTTTTATCTAATAACCATTTGAGGATTTTCTTAATGTGCAAGTTAAGTGTGGTGGATATAAGATACAATCACATACACACAGATGGAAAGTTCCCATCATGCTGTTAAACATAAAGTTCAGTATCTGTTAAGGGTATAACTCAGATAAGTTTGGTTCAAATTCCTTAAGCCACTCAGTCATAAACATCCAGGGACAGTTTCCAGCTCATTTGAAATCAAAAGAAAAAAGGACTCCGATGAGCGAGAGTCTATAATCAAGTATGGTGTAAATCTGATAAAAGTATGAATAGCTATTGCGATGTCAAGTTAATCTAAAGATACAGAATGCTACAGCCGTCTAGTCTAACTGGCTGCTTCAATTATCAAAGGAAGCCAGAATCTCTTGAAAGAGACTCTATTTAATTCAGCCAGAGAGTGGTTTTGGTGATTAATGTATGTACCAGGCATAATTTTATTTTTGTCTCCAGCATTCTATTATTTTTTGATCAAGATGGTAGTCAAATGATCCCTGGGCAGACTTTTGCTAATATCCTTGAATTAATTGAAAATGGTTGCACAGATGCACTTCGAGGTGTTCAGGTATTGATATACTCTTCTGGACCTCTGTGGAATAAGATATTGGGCTGAATGATATGGATGGTGTGGGGAGGGGTCGATGGACCTTCCCTCAAACTCTTTACCTACCCCCCACCCCAATAACGCTGGAAACAGCGATGACGTGGTTTTGGCTGCAGGGCAGGTGAATGATAGCTGAGTGGGACTTCCTCCCCACTCATTGGGCAGAAGTCCTGCCCTCGAGAGCTGACGGCCAATCGGATTTACCAATAGCTTCAGTCCTGTCAGCACCAGGAAGGCATCAATTGCGGCTGCTGGCACTAGAATAGAAGAAGGTGATGTGGCGGAATTTTATGAGGAGTTTTCGACGGACCTGGCACCACATCTCTTGGGGGGTGTTTAATGAGGTGTTGCAGAAGGGGAAGCTGCCAGAGACGATGATGCAGGCAATGATCACGTTAATACCAAAAATGTGAGTTTGAGAGAAGGTCCATCGACCCCTCCCAACACCATCCATATTTTATCTGATCGCAGTCGTCATTTTAAATTCCACACGCAGCCGGCATTGTTAAAAGCCGGCTGCAGTGATTGTTGTGCGCAAATCTGTGCAATCGGGAGCGCCGCTTCGGACAGCCCCTCGACCCTCGACTTTTAAAATGCCTGTGCTGGGGTATAGGGCAGGGGTGTTTGCCTCCTCATCGACATCTCCTGGTGCTCGAATGTGGTGTCCCGAGCTTGCCACTGCTCCCCTGACCTAGAATACCTGACCGTGAAGTGTCGCCCGTTCTACCTCTCAGTGAATTCACCTGTGTACTCATCACAGCAGTCTACATCCACCCCCAGGCGATGGTGTAGAAAGCACTTGACGATCTAAACTCCACCATCAACAACCAAGAAACAATTCACCCTGAAGCCGTGACAATCGTGGCTGGAGACTTCAACCAGGCTAACCTCAGGACGGTTCTACCCAAACTCCATCAACATATCTCCTCCCCACCAGAGATGCAAACACCCTGGACCACTGCTATGCGAGCATCAAAAGGGCCTCCAGCTCCATTCCCTGACCGCACTTCGGCAAATCTGAACACAAATCGATACTCCTACTTCCGGCTTACAAACAGCAAATGTCCTGAACCAGTCAAGAAAACAGTGCAGTGTTGGTCTGAGGCATCAGAGGACACTCTCCGCGAGAGCTTGGAGTCCGTAGACTGGTCCACATTCAAGGCCGTGGCAGCTAACCTGGACGAGTACGCAACCACCGTCACAGACTTCATCCCCAAGTGTGTCGAGTACTGTGTACCAAAGAAGACAATTCGGGTGTTCCCCAATCGGAAACCCTGGCTCAAACAAAAGGTCCACTTCCTGCTAAAGTCCCGGATGGAGGCATTCAAGTCTGACGACCCTGACCAATATAAGAAATCTGGGTACAACATACGGAAAGCCATCAGGCACACCAAACGACAATACCGCATCAAACTAGAATCCCAGGCCAACGACACAAACCCAAGACATCTATGACAGGCCTTACATGAGATCACAGGCTACAAAGCAAGGCCAGGCGGAATCTCTGGTGCTGGAGCATCCCTCCCCAATGAACTGAACAAGTTCTATGCCCACTTTGAACAGTCAGCCCATACATCAGTGCCACGCGCCCCAACAGCCTTGGACACACCCATATCCACAATTACAGTCTCAGAGGTAAAAGCTGCCTTCTTGAAAGTGAACCCGCAGAAAGCGACAGTCCCCGACGGAGTCCCTGGGTGAGCACTCAGAGCCTGTGCATACCAGCTGGTGTATTCGCAGGTATCTTCAACACCTCACTTCTCCGCTCCGAGGTCCCTACCTGCTTCAAGAAGACCACCATAATACCAGTACAAAGAAGAACAAGGTCGCCTGACTCAATGACTACCGACCGGTGGCCCTGACGTCTGTTATCATGAAATGCTTTGAGCGGCTAGTCATGAGACAGATCAACACCAGTCTCCCAGATGGTCTCAATCCATTGCAGTTCGCCTACCTTGGCAACCGATCCATAGGAGATGCTATCTCTCTGGCCCGTCAATCAACTCTCAAACACCTCGACAACAAGGGCACCTGTGTCAGACTGCAATCTGTCAGGATAGGTAACAACACCTCCCCCACAATAGTCCTCAACACCGGGGCCCCAAAACGATGTGTGCTCAGTCCTCTACTGTACTCCCTATACACACACGTATGTGTGGCAAGATTCAACTCCAATTTAATCTATAAGTTTGCGGATGATACGACTGTGATGGGTCGTATCTCACATAACGAGTCAGACTGCCGAAGGGAGATAGATCACTTGGTTGCATGGTGTACCAAAAACAACCTCTCGCTAAATGTTGGAATGACCATCGACTTCAGGATGCGTAGCACGACACCCCTCCACCCCCCCACGTCTACATCAATGGCTCCGAAGTGGAGATGGTCGATAGCTTTAAATTCCTCTGGTTGATGTGTTAGGCAGGCTGGGTCGATGTGGACTGCACTTGATGCAGTGTAGCGAGAGACAGACCTCCAACACTTGATAAGATGCAACACGATTTTATTTAACATACATGTTCAACTGTGGGTTGACACTATGCTGACTTGACTGGAGACCTGATATGAGCCTAACCAGACTTACTAGCTACCACATGGTGTTTGTTCTAATTGCTGCTACCGAACTCTGACTGTCTCAGAGGTCGGGTCCTGAGACAGCGGGAAAACTGGTGCCCTCTGGCTTTATAGTGGTAGTGTCCTGTCTGGTGATTGGCTGCTCTGTTCTGTGAGCTTACTGGTCATCCTATGTGCCAATCACTGCCTGTCTGCACTCCATTATATACATAGATGTATATTATGACATCTCCCCCCTTTCTTTTGTTTATTGTTTCTGTTTAAATAATAAATATTAAGGTGCATGTGCGTGTGGGTGTGTATATGTGCATGACTATATACAGTATGTGCTAAAATCCTTATATACATAGGAAGGTGTCGCTGGTGCAGATATAGGGCAGATGAAACGGTAAATACGAGATTTACAGAGGTCAAAACGATGAGGTAACAAAATTGTGCAAAAGTTCAGTCTATAAATTCAGTCTCCGTGGCGGGTGACGAATTCTGGTTGACCGCCTCAAGGGTGGATCAGGGGCCGTCTGCACTTGGATAGGCGGGACTGCCGCCAATGCGGTGGTTGCAGAGGTCGGCAGGATTGCTGGTAGATCGGTGGCCTTGAGGTAGGGCACGTCCAGAAGAAGCAGTGTGTGAGGCGGGACATCATGGTTAGGTAGCAGACGTGGAACTCTGTGCAGCGTCCGTCTGTTACATCGTAGGAAAGAGCCATCAGCTATGCGGACGAGGAACGATCTCGGGCCCACTTGCTTAACCACCACAGCTGTGGCGGACCAGCCGCCGTCATGTAGCTGTACACGAACCCGATCAGTTGGGACCAGCTCGGGGAGATCCATGGCATGAGCGTCTAATGCTGATTTCTGTTGGGCCCGAGACCGCTGCATCTTCTGTATGACCGGGAAGTGGTCAAGGTTTGGAACATGGATGGCTGGAACCGTGGTTCGCAGAGTGCGATTCATGAGCATCTGCGCTGGAGACAACCCAGTGGACAGCGGGGTTGCTCTGTATGCCAGCAGCGCCAGGTTGAAGTTGGAGTCTGAGTCTGCAGCCTTGCATTGTAATCTCTTGACGATATGGACCCGTTTTTCGGCCTTCCCGTATGACTGCGGGTAGTGGGGGCTGGAGGTTACGTGACGAAAGTTGTATAGCCAGGCAAAATCAGACCATTCCTGGCTGTAAAAACAGGGACCGTTGTCACTCATCACCGTGAGTGGTATCCCATGCCTGGCAAACGTTTCTTTGCAGGCTTTAATCACCCCCTTCGATGTGAGGTCAGACAGTTTCATGACTTCTGGGTAATTGGAGAAGTAGTCGACCAGGAGGACATAGTCTCCTGGCGTGGAAAAGGTCGACACCGACTTTGGACCATGGGGAGGTCACTATCTCATGTTGCTGCAGAGTTTCTTTGGGTTGAGCTGGCTGAAATTTCTGACATGTGGGGCAGTTGAGGACTGCCTTAATAGACTGCCTTCGGAGCTCTGCGTCAACATTTCTCGACCCCCAGGTGACCCTCATGGAGTTGGCCGAGCACCATAGCTCACGTGCTCTGCGGAATCACGATCCTATCGAGCTTCATGAGGGTGCCGCCCACCACCGTCAGGTCTTCCTTGACGTTGTAAAACTGGGGACACTGTCCCTTTTGCCAGCCATTCCTAAGGTGCTGCATCACACGCTGTAGCAGAGGATCCTTGGCCGTTTCCTCACGAATTTGGATGACCCTCTCATCAGAGGCCGGAAGTTTGGAGGCACACAATTGCACCTGCGAGTCGATTTGGCAGACAAAGTCAGTTTGTTCACACGGTGTGGTGATAGACCTGGAAAGGGCATCTGCAACAATGAGTTCTTTGCCTGGCGTGTAGATTGATGGAACAATCAATTCACCAGACACGTGTTTCCGATGTGAATCTAGGCTTTAATCGACTTACTTCAGAGCCAGCCTGTTACCTGTCAAACTCGTAGTGACCCAGGCTGACTCTGGACATGGGTACTTATACAGCTGCACTGGGGGAGGAGTCATGGGCGGAACCAAGGGTGGAGCCCAGTACAAGTTCCTAAGTGCTCCCAGTGCTACTCCCCCTAGTGGTAGGACAGCGCTACTGCGCTTACAACAAGTGTGAATTAACATATATATTAACATATATTACATTCACCACATTCACCCCCTTCAAAAAAATCAAGTCCGGCGGGGGTGGTGGTCTAGTCTATAAAGTCAGTCTGTCCGGCGGTCGAATTGTCCGCTAAGATCTGCGGAGCACCGGGGTTACAGCCTCTTGCGGTGGCCGGATGGGTGTGGTGTGCTGGGGTACGATGGGGGACTCCAGGGAGGGTTGTATCTGAGCTTCATACTCTCCTGGTTCGACCAGGGACTGGGGGCGCTGGGGGCTGGCCGGCGCGGGGGCGCGGAACTGGTGGAGCGAGCTCGTGGGCTCTGGAGCGCAAGGGGGCGGAAGCATGGGGTGTAGGGTGAGAGATCCTTCTGTGGGGGTAGGGGGTGCGCTGGATCCGGCGGGTGCCAGATCCCGGAGGGATACAGTGTCCTGACGGCCGTCAGGGAACTCGACGAATGCGTACTGGGGGTTGGAGTGGAGCAGGCGCATGTTCTCAACAAGGGGGTGGGTTTTCTGCGCCCTGACGTGTTTCCTCAGGAGTACGGAGCCCGGTGCCCTCAGCCATGCCAGAAGTGAGACCCCCGTGGTAGTGCCCCTGGAAAAAATGAAGAGCCTCTCGTGAGGGGTCTGGTTGGTCGCCGTACACAAAAGGGACCTAATAACGTGGAGCGCGTCTGGGAGGACTTCCTGCCACTGGGAGACTTGGAGCTTTCTAGACCGGAGGGTCAGTAGGACGGTCTTCCAGACCGTCGCGTTCTCCCTTTCCACCTGTCCGTTCCCCCTGGGGTTGTAGCTGGTAGTCCTGCTCGAGGCAATGCCCTTGTCGAGCAGGTACTAACGCAGCTCGTCGCTCATGAAGGACAAACCCCGGTCGCTGTGTACGTAGCTGGGGAAACCAAACAGGGTGAAGATGCTATGCAGGGCCCTAATGACTGTGTGGGAGGTCATGTCGGGGCACGGGATAGCGAATGGAAAACGTGAGAACTCGTCTACGACGTTTAAGAAGTAAACGTTCTTGTTAGTTGAGGGGAGTGGCCCTTTGAAATCAATCGCGAGGCGTTCAAAGGGCCTAGAAGCCTTGACCAGGTGGGCCCTATCTGGCCTATAGAAGTGCGGTTTCCACTCCGCACAGATCGGGCAGTCCCTGGTGACCGCTTTTACCTCCTTGTTGGAGAAAGGCAAGTTTCGGGCCCTAATGTAGTGGGCGAGCCGGGTGACCCCCGGGTGGCAGAGGTCATTGTGGATGCTTTTTAATCGGTCGATCTGCGAGCTGGCGCATGTCCCGCGGGATAGGGCTCGTTGAGCTTCCCGGGTCGATATTTGATATTGTAATTGTAGGTGGAGAGTTCGATCCTCCACCTCAGAATTTTATCGTTTTTTATTTTGCCCCTTTGCGAGTTGTTGAACATGAAGGCAACCGATCTTTGGTCGATGATGAGGGTGAACCTCCTACCTGCGAGGTAGTGCCTCCAGTGATGGATAGCCTCCACAATGGCTTGTGCTTCTTTCTGGACTGAAGAGTGTCGGAGTTCTGAAGCGGAGAGGGTACGGGAGAAAAATGCAACTGGTCTCCCTGCCTGATTTAACGTGGCTGCAAGAGCTACCTCTGAGGCGTCGCTCTCTACCTGAAATGGGGTGGATTCATCCACTGCCTGCATGGCCGCTTTGGCGATGTCCTCCTTGATGCCGTCGAAGGCCTGGCGTGCCTCGGCTGACAGGGGAAATCGTGTGGTCCTAAAGAGTGGGCGGGCTTTGTCCGCATATTGAGGGACCCACTGGACCTAGTAAGAAAAATTCCAAGCACCGTTTGAGGGCCTTGGGACAATGAGGGGGAGGTAGTTCTAATACGGTCCGGGTCGGGGCCCAGGACTCCGTTTTCCACGACATAGCCGAGGATGGCTAGTCTGGATGTGCGGAAAACGCATTTCTCCTTGTTGTACGTGAGATTCAGTTTCTGTGCCGTTTGGAGAAAACGGTGGAGGTTGGCGTCGTGGTCCTGCTGGTCATAGCCGCAGATGGTGACATTTTCCAAGTACGGAAACGTGGCCCGCAGCCCGTACTGGTCCACCATTCGGTCCATTGCTCGTTGGAACACTGAGACCCCATTGGTGACGGCGAAAGGAACCCGGAGTAAATGGAAGAGGTGGCCATCGGCCTCGAATGCTGTGAAGTGGCGGTCCTCCGGGCGGATTGGGAGCTGATGGTGTGCAGACTTCAGATCCACCGTGGAAAAGAGCCGGTACTGGGCGATCTGGTTTACCATGTCTGCAATCCTGGGGAGGGGATACGCGTCGAGGAGCGTAAATCTATTTATAGTCTGACTGTAGTCGACCACCATACGGAATTTTTCCCCGGTCTTAACGACCACCACCTGAGCTCTGCAGGGACTATTGCTGGCCTCTATAACCTCCTCACTGAGTAGCCTTCGGACCTCTGCTCTGACAAATACCCTATCCTGCAGGCTATACCGCCTGCTACGAGTGACTACGGGTTTACAGTCCTTAGTGAGATTGGCAAAGAGAGATGGGGGGGGGAATTCGCAGCGTAGCGAGGCTGCAGATCGTGAGTGGGGGCAGGGGCCCTCCGAAGCTGAGGGTGAGGCTCTTGAGGTTGCATTGGAAGCCTAGGCCTAATAAGAGTGGCGCGCAGAGTTCGGGCAAAACGTAGAGTTTGAACTTCGAGTAACTAGCGCCTCGGATTGTGAGTGTCGCGGCGGTGCGCCCCTGGATCTGGACCGAGTGGGAGCCTGAAGCGAGCGCGATAGTTTGCTGCGCGGGGAAAACGGGGAGCGAACAGCGTCTTACCAGGTCTGGATGTATGAAGCTCTCTGTGCTCCCGGAGTCGAAGAGGCATGGCGTTTTGTACCCGTTGATATGGACCTCTGCCATTGAGTTTCGTAGGTTCTTTGGTCGTGATTGGTCCAGGGTGACCGTGCTGAGTTGCGGGTAGTCGGCGGCTCGATCAGCTGTGCTGGAGTGGCCCCGTGATGACTGCCCTCTAAGTTCATATTTTAGTTCGAATTCCTCCGCTGAGTTGTTCGAGCGCGGAGATGCCGATCGGGCCCGTGGATCGCACGTGGCGGGCGGCGAGGAAGATGCCGTCCAAGATGGCGGCCCCCATGAGTCGCACGTGGCGGGCGGCGAGGAATATGGCATCCAAGATGGCGGCCCCCATGAGTTGCACGTGGCCGGCCGCGTGGTGGAGGTTTTCCAAGATGGCGGCCCCCATGGATCGCACGTGGCTGGAGGGGGCGGAGTCGGGGCATAGGCCGCAGCATTTCGGGCCCCGCGGGACTGCGAGTGAGGGGAGCGGTTACTGCGAGTCGCTGGGGAGTTGGAAGCTGGGGCCCTTTTAGCGAGGCACACTCTTGCGTAATGCCCTTTTCGCCCGCAGGTGCTGCAGGTCGCGTTGCGGGCCGGGCAGTGCTGCCGCGGGTGCTGATTCTGGCCACAGAAATGGCAGGCTGGAGCAGCGTAGTGGATGGCTGGAGCAGCATAGTGGCTGGCTGGGGCAGCATGGTGGCTGGGCGGCCGCGTAGCACAGGCCTGGGGGAGTCGCTGGTCGGGGGCCCATGATTGGGTCACAGGGTCTGCGGGGAACGAGTTAAGGCTGCGGAAGGAGACCTCCATCGTGGTCGCAGCTTCCACAGTCGTTTCTAAGTCCTGGGCCCCCTTTTCCAACAGTCGCTGGCACACATAGTTAGACCTGAGGCCCGCTACAAAAACATCGCGTACCGCCAATTCCCTGTGTTCAGCCGTGGTAACCGCTTGGTAATTACAGTCATTGGACAAATTGTTAAGTTCTCTTAGGAATTCGGCGAGTGATTCCGTAGGCCGCTGACGGTGAGTCGTGAACACATGGCGAGCATAAACTTCATTAATGGGCCTTACATACATTTTTTCGAGAACTGCTAGCGCCGCAGTATATGAACTGGCCGAGTTTAGTTGCGTCGAGATTCTGTTGCTCACCCTCGCGTGCAGTAGACTTAGCTTCTGATCCTCTGTAGTTTCGGCTGTGCTCGCTTCGGCCAGGTAGGCCTTGAAGCACCGGATCCAGTGGGAGAAGATTTCTTTAGCCTCTGCATCCTGCGGGTTGAGTTCCAGGCGTCCAGGCTTGAGGGCCAATTCCATAATCGATCTTTACTGTTCTTAAGTCGATTAAATTGATGGAACCATCAATTCACCAGACACGTGTTTCCGATGTGAACCTAGGCTTTAATCGACTTACTTCAGAGCCAGCCTGTTACCTGTCGATGAACTTGTAGTGACCCAGGCTAAGTCTGGACACGGGTACTTATACAGCTGCACTAGGGGGAGGAGTCGTGGGCGGAACCAAGGGTGGAGCCCAGTACAAGTTCCTAAGTGCTCCCAGTGCTACTCCCCCTAGTGGTAGGACAGCGCTACTGCGCTTACAACAACAGTGTGAATTAACATATATATTAACATATATTACATTCACCACATAGACAAATTCAAAGTTGTAGCGGCGTAGCTTGAGAAGGATTTGTTGTAACCGAGGCGTCATGTCATGAAATCCTTCTCGATTATGTGGACTAATGGCCTGTCGTCCGTCTCAACCCTGAATTTTGGGAGGCCATACACATAGTCGTGAAACTTGTCGATTCCCGTTAGGAGGCCCAGTCATTCCTTCTCAGTCTGAGTGTACTGTTCCTCAGTGGGCGTCATGACTCTGGAGGCATACGCAACTGGGTTCTAGGAGGAGGAGTCATCCTGTTGGAGGAGCACCCGCCCAATACCGTCCTGGCTCACGTCAGTGGATATTTTGGTCTCCTTGGTAGGGTCGAAGAAAGCCAGCACCGGGGCTGTGGTGAGTTTTGCCCTTAGCTCATGCCATTCTTTCTCATGAGCGGGCAGCCACTGGAATTCCGTTGATTTTTTGACCAAAATCATTCATAAGATGTGGGAGCCTCTGGCAAAGCTACCATTTATTGCCCATACATAATGTGCATGAGAAGGTGATGGTGAACCCCCTTCTTGATAACTGAGTGGCTTGCGGGACAATTTTAGAGGACAGTTCAGAGTGAACCATACTATCATTGTAATTATGTATTACAATACTTAATATTGTAAATATTGATGCTTACTTTTTAAATCAGATTTTTAATTAAATTAATTGAATTTATATTCCCTAGTTGTCATAGTGGGATCTTATTCATATCTCCAGATCATTAGTCCAGTGCTCTGGATTACTTGTCCTGTAACATACCACTCAGCTACCAATTCCAGTGAATAAATACATTTCCACGAGAGATAGTGGGTGGGATTCCCCATTGCCTGACACTGAACCAGGAACAGCGATCAGGCAGAGAATAGCTCCCGACGCTGAAATCGCCGAATTGCAATGCTCCACCCCCTCACTTTGTGGCATTGTGACGCATGCTGCGTGCAGTTGCGACCGTGTTCGCATCTCATTATCAGGCCCACCCAATGTGCCGACTTCCCGACGGCGTGGGCCATGTGTGGTCTCAACAGTCGTGAGCCTGGCGTGGTGGCCGCGGAGAGAGAGCAGGCATACAGTCCAGCACTGCCACACGTCGCCGACAGTCGTGCTGCAGGACGGGGGGCTTCTGCCAGCTTTGGGGGTAGTTGGGGGTGTGGCCGGGAGGTGAGCTGTGGGGTGGGGGTGGACTGGTACGCTGTCCAGCACAACCGGCGCCATCTTTTCGGGTGCAATCGGTGCGTATGTGGGGGGGGGGAGATTCGGTGTACACGTGGATGCAGCTTCATACCAGAATCGGTGCGGGTGTGGCGTCGACTTTTTCCGTTGTGGAACTCCATAGATTCTCCATTGTCATCAGCACTTAGCTGCAGGAATGGAGAATCCAGCCCAGTGCTACAACAGTTTGATGAACAGGCTTCAAATATTCAAATGCTCAACTTAAATTTTTGTGTATAAAATGACCTAGAAATATCATTATGCTCTGCATTTTTTAAAGTTTTGGATGGGAGACAAGTATGCACATGGGATATAAAAACAAATTGATTGTAACTGAAGAAAATTGAGGACTTAGCGCACTGTCAGAGAATACAGGAATCTGAGAAGAAGATAAAGTAATTAAATCAAATAAAAGTGTTCGTGAAATATTCTGACCCAGACTATAAAGCACTTATAATAAAATTTTAGTTCCGAGGTCCCTCTCCAATCAAAGAACTGTGAAATTGCCCTTTGTGTTATTTTCTTTCACTCTAACATTGTTAACTAACAGCTCTCAAATATTCTGGAGGACAGGGTCCAGTGGATGAACAGTCAATGCATAACGGTTCGGATAATGTTAAACAGTCTCAGGTCAGCCTAACTGATTGTTAGGCAATACCTAAGAAAAAGCTGAGAAATAACATCAACTTTACGTAGACGAGACAGTGGTTGGGAATTTTGTGGTTAAGCCAGTAACTTTGCTCACCCTAATTGTGGGCTCAAATCCAAAGATGCCATCTGCTCCAGATTGTTATTGAAATTATGTGTGCATGCATGTCTGATGAAATCTTAGCTGGATCCAAGTGAGGCCTTTTGCCAGGGAAATTTCAACTCAGCCTTTGCTCTATCGTCGAATAGCTTTTGCTGCTCCAGTCACCCAGCACCCAATCATTTGACGTTGAGTCACCTGAAGGAAATGGAGGTCTGGTGCCTGGTGGGAGGCAAAGTGTATTTAATTACAAAACTGAAGTGAGTGTTATAACTTACAAGCAACCAATGGGGTTGGAGTGTCCCCGTGAGCCTTATCGAGTACGAGCTACACAATTGAGGGGCGGGGAGTCCATGGACAGGGTAATATACTTTAATATAAAAGTTGACCAGACTTGGAAACAACACCTCACATCCAGCTGGGATCTGAAGAACATTGTACATATTATTACTCTGCAATAAAACTGGTTTCTCTTTCTCCACTCGCCTCGGACTCGTCTGTGGCCACTAAACTGACCAAGTGTAGTTTAAAATCATAATGTGGAACTTTATCTTCCAGGAGCCGGTGCAGACTCGATGGGCCGAATGGCCTCCTTCTGCACTGTAAATTCTATGTAATTCTATGCTAAATGATAAGATATGATATGTATTATATTACAGTAGCAGCATTAAACCAAGCTGCATCATGTAACTCCGAGTAGTTAAAAGTAGTTCTGTGAAAAAGATTGGCACATTGCCACTTCTCTAATCAGCAGAATCATTTCTAGGGCAGCACTGAGTTAGCCCAGACAGAAAATGTAGGAGTATGTATATTGTTAGGATAAAGACGTGGGGAGAATTATTAAGGATTGGATTGGATTTGTTTATTGTCACGTGTACCGAGGTGCAGTGAAAAGTATTAAAAACATAAGAACTAGGAGCAGGAGTAGGCCATCTGGCCCCTCGAGCCTGCTCCGCCATTCATAGAATTTATAGTGCAGAGGAGGCCATTCAGCCCATCGAGTCTGCACCGGCTCTTGGAAAGAACATACTACCCAAGGTCAACACCTCCACCCTATCCCCATAACCCCACCCAACACTAAGGGCAATTTTGGACACTAAGGGCAATTTATCATGGCCAATCCACCTAACCTGCACATCTTTGGACTGTGGGAGGAGACCGGAGCACCCGGAGGAACCCCACGCACACACGGGGAGGATGTGCAGACTCCGCACAGACAGTGACCCAATCTGAAATCGAACCTAGTACCCTGGAGCTGTGAAGCAATTATGCTATCCACAATGCTACCGTGCTGCCATTCAATGAGATCATGGCTGATCTTTTGTGGACTCGGCTCCACTTTCCGGCCTGAACACCATAACCCTTAATCCCTTTATGTACAGTTCAGACAGATCATTCCTTGCATGAAAAGAGAATACATAGGGGAAACACAAAACACATAATGTAAATACATAGACACAAGCATCGGGTGAAGGAATGTACTACTTAGTAAAGAAGATGCGTAAAGAGATCAGATCTGTCCATAAGAGAGTTGTTCAGGAGTCTGGTAACAGTGGGGAAGAAACTGTTTTTAAACAGCTACTGATGAAACTATGCTGCAATGTCACGTGAATAAGATCGAGTGGGAAGCAAAAGTACAACGCTGTGTAAAGTACTGTGATGTAAATAGATCTGTAAGTAAATGTTTTTTATGGTTAATAATCTATGGTCGCATTCTTAGGGTAACCAGCAAACCCTAAAGAAACCCCATCTCGACCTGAACTCAAGACAAAACATAATAATAATAATCTTTATTAGTGTCACAAGTAGTACATTAACACTGCAATGAAGTTACTGTGAAAAGCCCCTAGTCGCCATATTCTGGCGCCTGTTCGGGTACACAGAGGGAGAATTCAGAATGTCCAATTCATTTAACAAGCAGGTCTTTCAGGACTTGTGGGAGGAAACCAGAGCACCCGGAGGAAACCCACACAAACATGGGGAGAGCATGCAGACTCCGCACAGACAGTGACCCAACGGGAATTGAACCTGGGACCCTGGAGCTGTGAAGCCATAGTGCCAACCACTGTGCTACCATGCCACCCATGGTGGCAGTGGACAGATTGTAATGAGCCTGAAAAACTCATGAGAAGACGGCAGACCTAATAGGTGCACAAAAGACACCTGAGGACAGAGTGCTACAGATGCACAGACCTGGAGTGCAAACAGCAGTGAGCACAGTACACAATCTACAATCCAAATGAAGCAGCTACAGATCCAGGGCTTAGGGTAAGCATTAAGTTGGCATTGATACTCCCCAAACCATTTTGATCTGTGGAAGACTCACAACAAGCTCAACACTGGGACAATTGGAATAAGAGATTCTTCAGATACAGAACAGCTTCAGGTTTGCATGAGACAGGTAGATCAGGTCAGTACTTTACTCTATGAAATAGGGGCCACAAAAAAATGTTCTTAGAAGACAAGGTGCTGATGAGATTTCACACAGGCACTTGATTCACATTTCAGTGTTTGAAATGAATTTGATCATGAAGTGAGTAAATTTAGTCAGAAAAGGCAAAAACCAGGGGGATCCATGGGCTCATTTATAAATGATCTGTAGAGATGCGCAGAGAATTGTGACTATGGGATCCTCACAGATTAATTGTTAGTAACCACAAAATGGTATTCTGGAATGGTCACTGTACCAAAGCATCATAGTTCAATTTGTGTCTGGATGGAATTTGTTAGCGGGAATAAATCCACTCAACACTCAGGTATACTTCAATGTCAATGTCAAACAGCTCCAGAGTCGCAGGTTCGATTCCTACTTGGGTCACTGTCTGTGCGGAGTCTGCACATCCTCCCCGTGTGTGCGTGGGTTTCCTCCGGGTGCTCCGGTTTTCTCCCACAGTCCAAAGATGTGCAGGTTAAGTGGATTGGCCATGATAAATTGCCCTTAGTGTACAAAATTGCCCTTAAGTGTTGGGTGGAGTGACTGGGTTATGGGATAGGGTGGAGGTGTTGACCTTGGGTAGGGTGCTCTTTCCAAGAGCCGGTGCAGACTCGATGGGTTGAATGGCCTCCTTCTGCACTGTAAATTCTATGAAAAAAAAAATAATGGTTTATTACGCTGGTGGAAAGATCTTTTGCCGGGCATAAGAAATCATCAACATTTATACAGTTACACAGCCCATGTCGGCTGGACACAATTCCATAACAAGTATTGGTTGCTAGATAGCATAGGGCTGTGCAGCCTGCTCAATAGCTGATAGAGGCCTCCCTTACCCACTGTCCTTGGTTCCCTGGATACCTGTAGACTACGACTATCGTATCTGTGCGACAAGCAGCATTCCATTGAGGGCAGCTGCTGATAAAGGATGTCTTGCAGAATAAGACATTTCAGTGTACGTCCGTGGGAACTAAGGGTTCACGTATGTGGCCAAGTTAGTTGCTAAAAACCCCATGATGCCTCACAACCTGTTACTTTTCACTTGAAAGCAAGTTTTAGGATTATGTATGGGGTATATTGCAGGTACCTCTGTCCCGGGCCAAAGTCTACAAATTGACTCAACTGAACAAGCCAGTAGCATGAAAGATGCACCCAATGGCATCAATGGATGAAATTCTCGCCAAAATTAGAAAAGAATGATCCCAGAAGTGAAGGGCTTGTCATACGAGGAGCGGTTGAGGACTCTGCGTCTGTACTCGATGGAGTTCAAATGCTGTAAAGGGATCTCATTGAAACTTACAGAACAGCGAGAATCCTAGGTAGAGTGGATGAGTAGAGGATGTTTCCACTAGTAGGAGAGACTTGAACCCAAGGGCACAGCCTCAGTCCTTTAAAACTGTGATGAGGATGAATTTCTTCAGCCAGAGGGTGGTGAATCTGTGGAACTCATTGCCACTGAAAGCTGTGGAGGCCAAGTCACTCAGTGTCTTTAAGACAGAGATAGATTGATGCAGGGAGAATGTGCAAACACCACACGGATAGTGACCCGGGGCCAAATCGAACCAGGGTCCTCAGCACCGGGAGGCAGCAGTGCTAACCACTGTGTCACCGTGCCGCCCCAGGCCCGCAATCTTTAAACCCATTGTGGGCTCTTTTGACTTTGGGCAACCAACTGATGCAATATGTTTGTCCACCATTCATCTCGGCACCAAGAGGTTCCCGTGATTTTGTGCCTCTGAGTTTATTTAACTTTACCAAGTGAGCTGCAGGGCATCAAACAGGAACACAACACAGCTCATTAATGTACTGACAAAGCTCATTTGGTGTACAGTTTGCCAGGTACACTGATATATTGTCAAGGTAGAAAGATTGAAAATTGGAAATCGGGATGGGGAGTTGGGGGAACGGATGGGGGCAGCATTGGGTCATCCTGCTTCTCTGTACCTGGAGAACTGTTCAACAGGTACTCATGGAACTGATTGAAGTCTGTACTGTGCAGGTTTCTATCAATTCCTAACAAATATGGCAATCTGGGTCCTATTTGAGCAATAAACCACAGGTTATGCTGCAATTGTATAAGGTGTTGGTGAGGCCACACCAGGAGTGTTGTGTTCAGCTTTGGTCTCCTTACCTGAGCGCTGGAGGGTGTGCAGAGGAGATTCACTAGGTTAATCCCAGAGCTGAAGGGGTTGGATTATGAGGGGAGGTTGAGTGGACTGGGACTGTACTCATTGGAATTTAGAATGATGCGGGGGGTGTCTTGTTATGCTCTAGGAATAGCAGAAGCGTCGTCCTTGTGGTGCACTTGACAAAAGAAGGTTCAGACGTGGAGATAACTTCAACATATTTATTAAACTATATACACTTCTATAACTTGGGTTCGACACTACTGTTTATCCTACTATAGCTACGCAGACTGACTAACCAGACTGCTACAATCGACGTGGTGGGAATGATATCGAATCAACCCTGTCTCTGTATCACTGACTGTCTCCACTGGAAAGAGGCAGATCATGTGTGCTGTGTCCTTTATATATGAGTTGGTGTAATGCCCTCCTGTAGTCGTGTCACCTCTTGTGTGTATCGTGGATGCCCATTGGTCGTGTCCTATCTAACTGATCTATTGGTTGAGTGTGTGTGTGTGATGTCTCTGGTGCTCCCTCTAGTGTCTAGCTAGTCTACATGTATTTGCATTAACCCCTTGTGTATTTACAGTGATGCATATCACCACAGGGGGTTCTTATAGAAACGTATAAAATTATGAAGGGACTAGATAGGATAGATGCGGGCAGGTTATTTCCACTGGTGGGTGAAAGCAGAACCAGGGGGCATAGTCTCAAAATAAGGGGAAGTAGATTTAGGACGGAGTTTAGGAGGAACTTCTTCACCCAAAGGGTTGTGAATCTATGGAATTCCTTGCCCAGTGAAGCAGTTGAGGCTCCTTCATTAAATGTTTTTAAAATAAAGATAGATAGTTTTTTGAAGGATAAAGCGATTAAGGGTTATGGTGTTCAGACCAGAAAGTAGAGCTGAGTCCAAAAAAGATCAGCCATGATCTCAAAGAATGGCGGAGCAGGCTCGAGTGGCCAGATGGCCTACTCCTGCTCCTAGTTCTTCTGTTCTTATTTACATATTGAAAGGGGTCTGTTGACTGAATCAAGATGGTGATACCTGGTAGCTTGCTTCTTTAAAAATTGAACAATCTTGGGTCTGTTACTGCCCCATTAATAATAGGTGAGGTCACCACAATGTATATGTTCAGTTTCTGATGAAACGCTTGTTGAACCATGTGCCGGTAAATGTAGTTGAGGTGCATCAGCCATGATGTAATCAAATAGTGGAATAGGCTCGAGGGGACAATGGCTTTTTCCTCTCCCAAATCACATACACCTGTTTCTATGTTCCAATGTTCGGAAACACAATCCGAAGACGGATTGAGCTCACGCGGATGACTAGATTTCATCTGCAATGTATGTTGCGATTCTCCGCTCCCACGTCGGGTGGGAGAATCGCGGGAGGGCCACTCTGGCAGCCCACGCGATTCTCCCACTCCCCCCAAAATGGCGTGTCGCGTTTTGCGACACGCCGCTTGGAGAATCGCGGGCCGCCGTTTTTCACGGCGACCCGCGATTCTCCGGCCCGAATGGACTGAGCGGTCTGCCATTCCCGACCTGTTCATGCCGGCGGTAACCACACCTGGTCGCTGCCGGCATGAACATGGCGCCAAAGGTTTGTTTGTGGCTTGTGGGGGGCGGACAGGGGAGTGAGCACCACGGCCGTGCTCGGGAGGGGACTGGTGCCCACCGATCATCGGGCTGGCATCTCCAAGGGACGCACTTTTTCCCCTCCGCCGCCCCGCAAGATCAAGCCGCCACATCTTGCGGGGCAGCGGAGGGGAAGACTGCAACTGCACATGTGCGGGTTGGTGCTGGCCAACCTGCGCATGCGCGGCTGACGTTATTAGGTGTGCCGGCCGCGTCATTCTCGGCGGCCGAGATTTACGGCACGCCGCTCCTCGCCCCCCGGGGGGGAGAATAGGGGGCGAGGAGCGGCCGCCGACGCCGTCGTGAAACACTCCGGGTTTCACGACGGCGTTGGGCGTCGCAGAGAATTCCGCCCCTCATGTGGGACCGGACCTGGGAGATAACTTCACTATCCCTGTGTTTCTCTGTATTTCTGATTGTTCTCTAGTGACATCTGCTGGTAGGTGCTGGCATGCAACTATCAAGTAAAGTCAAGTCAAGTCGTCATAGAGCCAAATGTTGACTTTCCCTTTTGACGTGGGGTTGGGGTGAGGAGGGTGGGGAGCTGATTGGTGGTGATTTAACCTGAGGATTACTACACCTCAGGTGAACAGGCGAGGGGCGAGGTTGAGAAGGCGGGCCTTCATGAATAACCTCAGCCAGTACAGGAATTGAACCCGCGCTATTGAGCCTCACTCTGCATCATGAACCAGCTGTCTAGCCAACTGAGCTAAACCAGCCACCCCTTGAGAGAGAGATGACTGGTGATAATTTAATCTGAGGGTCACCACATCCAGCCTAAGTCACCTCACCCAGGTGGCCATTTTTTTTATACCTCAACCTTGATCAGAAGCTAGAAATTTCATTGCAGAAGGTGTCACGGCTACACCCAATTCTATCGTCATGGGACCCACTCCTTCAGTGGTACTGGAGAGCAATAGATTTATTAAGAGCTGTGAGCTGTTTACAAATGAAAAAAAAAATCAGCAAGATAATATAGTCAATCTGGTTACATTTAAAAACCACACAAATACTGTCCTTACGGAGTCAATGCTTCCTTCTTTGGACTGATATAAGCTGAGAATTTGGGTTCTGCAACATCTGACCTTTGGGACGGTTTCAAGTTTAAAAATGATGTTTGCAATGGGTGTACATATTTACAACATGAAATGTGCTGGATGCCATATTTGTAGAAGTGTTTGTACACATGCACCTAATGACTTCCAGCAGCATGAAAATCAGACAGGCTATGATGTCTGCCAGTATGCCATGCTGATTTGACGCCAGTGCTGCCATTTTTAAGCTTCACACTGCAGCCTACATCCACTTTTAACCCTGCACAGCTGGACATAACGATAAATGGCATAAAGGAACCTCCCTCCAATCCACGATCAGTGCGATGGCTTAGTGGTCGCATCACGGAAGATGGTGAAATTTGAATTCAAAAGAAATATGGAATTAAAAGTCAAATGATCATCACGAAACCATTGTTGACTGTCATAACCCATCTGGTGCACTAATGTCCATTCGGGAAGGAAATCTGCCACCTTAAGGAAATCACCTTACCTGGTGTGGCCTACATGTGACTCCAGATGGATAGCAGTGTGGCTGACTCTCAAATACCCTCCGAAATGGAGGGCAGTTAGAGGTGGGCAGTAAATGCTTGCCAAGCCAGCAATGGGCACGACCAGTAAATTAATAAAAACAATGAAACGATCATCAAAACTTTCAGGTCAGTTACAGGACGATTTCTTCTTGCTGTTTGTGCAAGTTTGTACATTTTAGTGAGTTTTCCTTACTTGTACAAATTTTAATAGTCTTCAGGGTTTTTTTTTCAATAAACGTTTTATTGAGGTATTTCTTTGGCATTTTAACATCAACAAAATCAACAATATACATTGTTGTGTTATGCTTCTTCACGTAGCATAAGCTGCTTCCTTGATGTATACTCAGACAAAGGAAGGTTCAGAATTGGAAATAGATTTAATACATTTATTGAACAGTTAACAATTCTCCTACTTGGGTTCGACTTCTGCTAATCTAACTATAGTAACTTGATCTAACTAACCAGTCCGCTGTAATCCATGCGGTGGGTGTGATGCTTCCCTGATCTGCCCCTGTCTCTCTCAATGTCGTTTGTGGAAAAGGGAAAGAGCATGTGTGCCTTGTCCTTTTATATGGGTAGCCCCCTTGTGGTAGTGTCACCTCTGGGTGTGTCTTGACTGCCCATTGGTCGTGTCCTATCTTACTGACCTATTGGTTGAATGTCTGTGTGTCATGATGTCTCTGGTGGTCCCTCTAGTGTTTATTTAGTTCTAGTGTATTTACATTAACCCCTTGTGTATTTACAGTGATGCATATCACCACATACATAACAAGGAAAATATAAACATAGTGCAAATTCCACCTCCCTCTCCCACAGGTCTTGGCATTACTTACCCTCCTAACCTACGCTAACCTAACCCCCTCCCCTTTCTGCTGACGATTAGATCTCTGCGAGGAAGTCGATGAATGGTTGCCACCTCCGGGCGAACCCCAGCAGAGACCCTCTCATGGCGAACTTAATTTTCTCCAGGCAGAGGAAGCCAGCCATGTCTGAAAGCCAGGTCTCCGATTTTGGGGGCTTTAAATCCCTCCATGCCAGCAATATGCGCCTCCGGGCTACCAGGGATGCAAAGGCCAGAATGTCCACCGCTTTCTCCTCCTGAATTGCCGGGTCCTACAATACCCCAAAAATCGCCTCCTCCGGACTCATTGCCACCCTCATATTTAATACTGTGGACATGGTATCAGCAAACCCCTGCCAAAATCCCCTCAGTTTTGGATATGCCCAGAACATATGGACATGATTCGCTGCCCCCCCCCCCCCCTCCCCCCTGCACACTTCGCACACCTATCCTTCACCCCAAAGAATTTGCTCATCTGGGCCACTGTCATGTGAGCCCGGTGAAAACCTTAAATTGTATCAGGCTGAGCCCGGCACATGTTGTGGTAGCATTGACCCTTCCTAACGCGTCCGCCCAGAGGCCCTCCTTTATCTAACCCCCAGCTCGTCCTTCCACTTTCGCTTCAGCTCCTCGGTCTGCGTCTCCTCCGAACCCATAAGCTCTTTATATATGTCCGAGACACTCCCCTCTTCTATCCATCCTCTAGAGATCACCCTATCCTGAATCCCCCTTAGCGGCAGAAGTGGGAAGGTTGGTACCTGCTTCTGCAGAAAGTAAATATCGGAATTCATTTCCCCCAGTCAATGAAAACTTCTCCTCCACTGCCCTCATACTTGGGAATCTTCCTTCCAAGAACAAGTCCCCCATCCTCTCAATCCCCGCTCTCCGCCAAATTTGGAACCGCCCCGTCCATCCTCCCTGGGGAAAACCAATGGTTATCGCAGATTGGGGACAGTAGTCTTCAGGGATTGATTTGGCTTGTGCTAAAGTACGTTTTTGGTGACTTAAAGACTGTTGATGAATCAAGTTACCTATAGACATAGATGGACTTCTTCTTGGAATTTAACATGACTGGAACAATGAGGAGAGACCAAACAGAGCAGGATAAGCTGCTGGAAGTGGGAGAAGACATCTTGGCAGGAGGCCAGAGGTAGAGGTTGTTGAAGGAGCAATTTTCTTAGCTAACTTTCAGGGATAATCAATGTATGTCTGCTACACCAAAGAGATTGTCACTGAAATCTTTCAGCTGCAGATGCCACAACTCCAATCTCAGAGCAGGGAAAGGACAATGTTGCCTGTGACTTTGACAAGTTCTTTCCAGGTTGTTGCTGGAGAGTGAAGCAACATCTTGCAGTTTGTAGAGTGCAGCTGCATTAGGAAGATCACTGAGCCTCTCAATACAAAGAGAGACATCTTCCTCTCATTCCTTCTTACCAAAGCCAATCAGCTGAAGTGAGCACAAGGGTCTGCTCAGATTGTAGATTTTCCTAAGGTACAGATGCCATTAATGGAACTACGTTCCTTTGCATGTGCCTCATTTCAACTCTGCTGTTTTCCTGAAAATCCAGGTATCGCATTTTGTAGACCGATGCCCAGTATCTTGGCAATAGACACAATTTGTTTATTCTGTACCAGTGCTCTGTTCTAGTTGACTTTGACCCAGCACAGCAAATCAAAGGATTTTGGCTGTCAAGGATTATCCACTCATGATATGGTTCATGACCTGCATCCAGTACCTATGGCCACCTTCAAGGCAGCGATTCAAGGAAAGTGTGCTGCCACAAGGAATATTTCACAGCACACCATTGGCATCTTCAAGTAACATTTCCACTGCTTTGGTCGAACGGGACAAGACCTTCAGTACTCAGTTGAGTGGGCCTCAGGTTTTCTGGTGGTATGCTGCATGCCGCACAACATTGGTATCATTAAACTCTCGTCAACACCTGCCAGGTGAGATGCTGAACAGCAGGGGATTGATGAAGAGAAAGAAGTGGAGTAAGTGGAAGAGTGGTTGTCTGGGTTCTCTGTGATCAAAATAATTCATGAATGATACCAGTAAACCTCAATTACATCCCCCCCCCCTCCCTCCGCCCTACCCACCGCCATTCACCAACAGCTGCAGGTTCTTTACCATTCTTCACTCACTGCCCATCTAATTGTTCTCTATCCCATTATGCAAAAATAATTGCCAACATAAAATACAAATTCCAGTCCACGTTTAGAAATTAAATTATGTGAGGCCCGAATCCAGGAGCGAGGCAGCCGAAAGGCAGAGGCTGAGACAGCTGGAGCAGCAGAACTGAAGATAAAGAGTGGAACAGCAGGGCGGAAGTTTAAGTGTGGAGCAGCAGGAGCAGTGAGACTGAGGTCAGTGCTTGAAGCAGCCGGAGCAGCGGGACAGGGCCCAGAACACAGGGCAGCCAAAGGCAGCATGTAGAGGGGTCGTCATACGTTGGGTGCTTCCTGCTTGAGGCTTATGTTTTTTTTTCTTTTTGGCAATTTTTAATGCCTGGTAGAGGAGGCAATTGCCCCAGTGAAGGAAGCTGTTCCAAAAGCATCGGCTGAGGTGAGGGAACAGAGTGAGAAGATGAAGGGAGTGGAGGAGGCCATGTCGCGGCACAGCAATCAGCTCACCTCGATGGGAGATGAGCTGCAGAGCGTGGTTGAGGCCAATAAGGGGCTGCGAGCAAAGCTGGAGGACATGGAGAACCGATCGAGACAATGACATTTAACGGTTATGGGCCTGCCCGAGGGGGCAGAGGGCCCGAGGCCGATGGAGTACTTTGCCAAGACGTTGGCAGAACTGATGGGGGTGGGAGAAGAACTCTCTCGGTGTGAATTGGAGCGAGCTCATCAGTCGCTGAGGTCTAAGCCTAAGTTAAACAAGCCGCCAAGGGCAGTGATTATCTATTTTCACACATATCACATGAAGGAGAAGGTATTGAACTTGGCAAAGGAGGAGTGGGAGGTGCAATGGGCTGGTGCAAAGGTTCATAGCTATCAGGACTTGATGGTGGAACTGGCAAAGCGGCGAGCGGCTTTCGGCCAGGTGAAGGCGGCGTTGTATGACAGTGGAGTACGGTTTGAAGTGGTGTATCTAGCAAAGCTAAGGGTGACCTACAACTCCAGAGACTTTTATTTTGAGATGGTGGAAGTGGCGGAGGCATTTATGAAGGAAGAAGGCTTGGGATGTAAGTAAAGAGTGGGAGAATGTACATATGTAACTTTGAATAATGTTCCTACTTTTATACTGTTCTAGAGTTTAAAAGATTTTTGTTGTTCTTTATAGCTTTGAATAATGTTCTTACATCATGCTGTTATAGAAGTTAAAGTTTATTTCTTGTTGTTGTTCTTTGTAGCTTTGAATAATGTTCTTCATGCTGTTATTGGCTGTTAGCAGCGGTTTATTATGAAAAGTATATATTTGATTTTTTTGTTCCTGGGACTGGGCGGGAGGGGAGGAAAGAACTGAACAGGGTTCCCCGCACTAGCTAACTTAGATTGGCTAGTGAGTGGAAGTGTTGTGGGGGGAGGGGCAGCGGACATTGGCGTCTGGTGAGCAGGTGTCAATGAGCCTGTGAGGTGAGAAAAGGGAGGAGAGGGGATCGATTGAGGGTGGGGTTTCTGCGAGAGGGAGTGTAGGGGGGATTCTGGGAGGGGCAGATGGGGTTCGATGTCAACAATGGATAGGAATGGGTCAGGCTCAATGGGTAGGGCACAAAATTATGATGATGGTGGATATGCATGGAATGTGGAGGGGAGGGGAGTGATCCCATGTTAGGATAGTTATGTGGAATGTGAGGGGTTGGGAGGCCCAGCGAAGTGGTCGAGAGTGCTTGCGCATTTGAAAAGTTTGAAAGCAGATGTGGCGATGCTGCAGGAGACTCACTTGAGGGTGAAGAATCAGGGGAAGTGTAGAAAGGGCTGAGTTAGCCAGTTGTTTCACTCGGGCTTCGATAGTAGGGCGTGGAGGATTGTGGTTCTGGTGAATAAAAGAGTGAGGTTCCAAATGGAGAAAGGTGTGACAGATCAGGGAGGTAGATACGTAATAGTGACAGGGGCATTGGAAGAGAGGTTGGTGGCGTTGGTAAGCGTGTATGATCCCAACTGGGTATGTAAAGAAGATGTGTGGGGCCATCCCCGACTTGGATTTACATGAATTGATAGTGGGTGAAGACTGGTACAGGAGCCAAAATTAGACAGGTCACGACCGCAATCGCTTACCCAGTCAGGGGAGCGAAAACGTTGGCTGGGCTAATGGTGTAAATGGGAGGAGTGGATTCTTGGAGGTGCTTTCACCCGAGGGAGCGGGAGTATTCTTTCTTCTCTTCAGTTCGTAAGGCCTATTCGCGGATATATTTTGTTGTGGTAGGGAAATCGCTGTTAGCCAGGGTCAAGGTATCGCAATATTCGGCAATTGCGATATCGGACCATGCGCCACACTGAGTTGATATAGTATTAGAGAAGGGAATAGTGCAGAGGCGGGGGTGGAGATTGGATGTGGGGGTGCTGGGGGACCGAGCATTTTGTGATATGATTGGAAAAGTGATTGAGGAATATGGGCGGTTTAAGGGCAGCACGGTAGCAAAGGGCAGCACGGTAGCATGGTGGTTAGCATAAATGCTTCACAGCTCCATTGTCCCAGGTTTCGATTCCCGGCTGGGTCACTATCTGTGTGGAGTCTGCACGTCCTCCCCGTGTGTGCGTGGGTTTCCTCCGGGTGCTCCGGTTTCCTCCCACAGTCCAAAGATGTGCGGGTTAGGTGGATTGGCCATGCTAAATTGCCCGTAGTGTCCTAAAACGTAAGGTTCAGGGGGGGGTTGTTGGGTTACGGGTATAGGGTGGATACGTGGGTTTGAGTAGGGTGATCATTGCTCGGCACAACATCGAGGGCCGAAGGGCCTGTTCTGTGCTGTACTGTTCTATGATCTATGATCTATGATCTATGATCTAATTGTATGGGTGAGGTCTCTGAGGCGGTGGTATGGGAAGCTTTGAAGGCAGTGGTAAGGGGGAAGGTGATAGTGGATAAGGAGGAGAGGGTGGAATGGCAAAGGTTAATAGATGAGATGTTGGAAGTGGCTAGGAGATATGCAGAGGATGTGGATCCAACACTGTTTTGACAGGCTGTCCACAGGGAAGGTGGTTCGCCAATTCAGGCGGGCAAGGGGAGCGGTCTATGTGTATGGAGAGAAGGCAGGATTAACATAGATTAACATAGAATTTACAGTGCAGAAGGAGGCTATTCGGCCCATCGAGTCTGCACCGGCTCTTGGAAAGAGCACCCTACCCAAGGTCAACACCTCCACCCTATCCCCATAACCCAGTAACCCCAGCCAACACTAAGGGCAATTTTGGACACTAAGGGCAATTTTGGACACTAAGGGCAATTTATCTTGGCCAGTCTACCTAACCTGCACATCTTTGGACTGCGGGAGGAAACCGGAGCACCCGGAGGAAACCCACGCACACACGGGGAGGATGTGCAGACTCCGCAAGACAGTGACCCAAGCCGGAATCGAACCTGGGACCCTGGAGCTGCGAAGCATTTGTGCTATCCACAATGCTACCGTGCTGCCCGGATGCATGCTGCCAGGATGCATGCTGGCAGGTCAACTTCTGAGGAAGGCAGCGGGAAGGGAAATTGTTCAGGTGCGGGATAGGGCAGGGAAGTTGGTGGTGGTTCCAGATCAGATTAATAGGGTTTTTGAGGAATTTTACGAGATATTGTATAGGTTAGAGCCACCTGGCGGGGGAATCGTAAGATGCAGGAATTCCTAGATGGTTTGGTATACCCGAGGTTGGGGGAGGGGGACAGGACCATATTGGAGGGGGCGATAGCCGAGCAGGAGATAAAAGATGCGATTGGGAGGATGCTGTCGCTGCTGATGGTGGGGATGTGAGAAAGCGATAGGGAAGAGGGTGTTGCCGCAGACTTTGGGGAGGCATCAATCACCCTGTTGCTCAAGAAGGTTAAGGATCCGACAGAATGTGGGTCGTATAGGCCCACATCACTTTTGAATGTGGATGTAAAGGTGTTGGTGAAGGTATTGGCGGGTAGGTTGGAGGAGTGCCTCCCGAAGGTGATAGGGGAAGATCAGACGGGGTTTGTGAAGGGGAGGAAGCTCTTTTTGAACATTAGGGCATCGAACATGGTTATGGCGCCAGTGGAGGGGAGAGAGACCGAGGTGGTTGTGAGTAGAGTCGGGGTATTTGATGGCAATTCTGGAATGGTTTGGGATTGGGCCATGATTTGTGGATTGGGGTAAGGCTGCTGTACAGGGAGCCAAGGGCGAGTGTCCGCACAATAACATGAATTAGGGTTACTTTTCTCTGTACCATGGGACCAGGCGGGGATGTTCTACGTCCCCCCTGTTGTTCGCACTTGTGATTGAACCATTGGCCATTGCGTTGAAGAGTTCGGAAGTGTGGAAAGGGATAGTGCGGGGGGCGGGGGGCGGGTTGTAGAGCAATAGGTATCTCTGTATGTGGATGACTTGTATGTACTGGAACCAAGTGTGTCAATGGGGGCATATAGGAGCTGCTTCAAGTGTTTGGGTCTTTTTTGGGGTATGAGCTAAATTTAGATAAAAGTCAATATTTTGCAGTGTCTAGGCCAGGGGTGGGGGCAGGGGTGGGGGGGGGGGTACTCCCATTCAGTAGGGCGGGGACTCACTTTAGATATCTGGGGGTGCAGGTGGCACAGGATTAGGAGGGGCTCCGTAGGTATGACATAGGTATCACGGCAGAATTTACGACTCTCCGCATTTGCGGAGAATCGCGCCCAGGGGGTTGGGTCTTGCGAATTTACCCTAGTCTGGTGAGGAGGGTGAAGTCGGACCTGGCAAGATGGGATGGTCTCCCTCTGCCGCTGGCAGATTTTTGTTTATTTTTCGTGTCTGCCGATCTTCCAGCCAAAGGCATTTTTCAAGGAGGTTGAAAATATGATTACCTTGTTTATATGGCGGGTGGGGGGGATATGGCTAGGATTAGGAAAGTGTTGTTGCAGAAAGGATGACAGTCAGGGGGCGCGATTCTCCGCTGCCCACGACGGGTCGGAGAATAGCGGGAGGGCCTTCCCGACATTTTTCCCGACCTCCCGCCATTCTCCCCTCCCCCCCCCCGCCACGGCCGCCCCACGACACGAATCGCTGCTCGCCGTTTTTTACGGTGAACAGCGATTCTCCCCTGGCCGATGGGCCGAGTTCCCAGGCCTTTACGGCCGTTTTCACGAACGCAAACACACCTGCTCTCACCGTTCGTGAAAACGGCCGCAAAGTGCCGTCCCGGACAATCATGGCACCGATTGGCACGGCTGCATCACGGCCGTGCCAAGGGTGGCATGGGCCCGCGATCGGTGCCCACCGATCGCGGGCAGCGGGACCGATACCCGCGTATTCTTTGTTCCTCCGCCGCCCTGCAGGATCAGTCCGCGGGGCGGCTGAGGGGCATGACGGCCCGCGCATGTGCGGGTTTGACGCATATGCGTGATGACGTCATCCGTGCATGCGCGGGTTGGAGCCGTCCAACCCACGCATGCGCGGCTGACGTCATCGTGTGCGTCAGCCGCCGTGACGCTTGCCGCGCGGGCTTAGCGACCGTCGCTAAGCCCGCGATGCCGTGCTTCACGGGGCCGCGCTGCTAGCCCCGACCGGGAGGGAGAATCAGGTCCCAGGAGGGGGCACGGAGGCTGCCGTGAAACACGGCCAGTTTCACGGCAGCCTTTACGACTCTCCGCATTTGCGGAGAATCGCGCCCAGGGGGTTGGGTCTTGCGAATTTACTATATTATTACTGGGCGGTGAACGCGGAGAAGGTGAGGAGCTGGGTTGGATGTGGTGGGAGCTCCAAGTGGGTTAGAATGGAGGAGAGTCTGTGTCGGGAGTCGGGGCTGAGGGTGTTGGCAACAGCGGCACTCCCGATGGCCCCGGGGAAATACTCAGGGAGTCCGGGACTGGGATCGTACCCGGGTCCTCAGCGCGTTAGGCAGCAGTATTAGAGACGTTGAAAATCTGAAGGCAGATGCGTCAGCACTTTAGGCTGGGGGCGGGGTCAAGGGAAATGCCAATTCAGGGGAATCACAGATTTGAGCCAGGTAAGTGGGATGGGTGTTTTTGGAGATGGGAGGAGAAGGGAGTCAGGGCATTAAAGGATTTGTTTCTAGGGGGCCGGTTTGTGGGATTGAAGGAGCTGGAGGCGGAATATGGGTTGGGGCAGGGGAAATGTATAGGTACATGCAGGTCCCAGATTTCGCTAAGAAGGAGATACAGAGCTTTCCGGTTGCACCGGCCTCCATACTGTTGGAGGAGATACTTACGACAGGGGGAATGGAGAAGGGGGCCGTGTCGGCAATTAATGGGGTGATTATGGGGGAAGAGAAGGCAGCGCTGGAGGGGATTAACGCAAAGTGGGAGGAAGAGCTGAGAGAGAGAATGGAGGAGGGGTTGTCGTGTGAGGTGCTCCGGAGGGTAAATGCCTCAACTTCATGCACGAGGTTGGGGCTGATACAGCTGAAGGTGGTGTATAGGACGCACCTCACAAAGGCGAGGATGAACCGACTCTTTGAGGGGGTAGAGGATGTTTGTTAGCATTGTGGGGGACCCTGCAATCAATGTTCATATGTTTTGGTCCTATCCAAAGCTGGAGGGGTATTGGAGTGAGATGTTCAAGGTAGTTTCGAAGGTAGAACATGTGAGGCTTGATCCGGGTCCTCTGGAGGACATGGGCGGGATTCTCCGATCCCGCCCCGGTTCGGAGAATTGCCGTGTGGTGGGCACTGATCCCATGACACCGCTCCGACGCCGAGCCGCAATTCTCCGGTGACCGGAGAATCGGCGCAAGTGGCACCGGCAATTCCGGAGGGTACCTATGTTCCTCCACGCCGGGCCCCTGTAGGGCTCTGCCATGTTTCCCGGGGGCCGGTGTGGATACGATAAGCCACGCACATGCGCAGACCCTCGCTGGCTGTGGCGACCTGCCGCTGGGCGTGGCACCCATGCGTGGACCCGCACCGCCTGTGCTGGTGCCCGTATCGGCAGCTGGAGCTGCGTGAAGTGCTCCAGTGACGTGCTGGCCCCCTGTACAGCTATTCCTAGCGGCCAGATGACACTGTCGTAAAATGCTCTGGCCTTTCCGACGGCGACAATAATTAGCCCCATTATTGGAGAATCCTGCCCCATATTCGGGGTGTCGGATCGACCAGGGTTGGAAGGGGGTACAGAGGCAGATGTTTTAGCTTTCGCCTCGCTGATCGCCCAAAGGTGGATCCTATTGGGGTGGAGGTCAGTTTCTCCACCTTGTGCCCTGGCGTGGTGGAGGGATCTGTTGGCGTTTTTGTCACTCGAGAAGGTGAAGTTTGAGTTGAGGGGAAGGATGGAAGGCTTCTACAATTCATTGACTTTATTTATTATGCACTTTCAAGAATTGGATAACATCGAACATTAAGGACTTCCGGTTGCGGCTATGACCAGCTAAGTCGCACATTTGGCAGCTCCTGCGACAAAGGTGTTTAAGGGCCGATTGGAGGGCCCCGACGGTACTGTAAAGACGAATCCCGGTGGGGGAAGGCTCCCTGAGGAGAGTGAGACCAACTTTATGGTCGGTACTCGGAGTGGGGCGACAAAAAAAGCGGCAGCAGCTCCCCGAAAAAAGCGGGGGAAGAGGACCAAAATGGCGGCCGGTGGCGCACTAGAAGATTGGAGAAAATGGGCGGAGGAGCAGCAGGCCGCTCTCCTCCGGTGTTTTACGGAGCTGAAAGTGGAACTCTTAGAGTCTATGAACGCGACGACCACAAGGCTGATGGGGGCCCAGGCGACCCAAGAGGCGTCGATAAGAGAGCTGCAGCAGGAGATGACTGCAAGGGAGGAGGAGGCCACGGTCCTCGTGGGAAAGGTGGAGGTGCACGAGGCACTCCACCTGAAATGGCAGAGCCGCTTTGAGGAGCTGGACACTCGAATGAGGCGGAAGAACTTGAGGATCCTGGGCCTAGCAGAAGGCCTGGAGGGGCCTGATCTCCCGAAATATGTAGCGGAGATGCTGAGCTCCCTGATGGGAGAGGGGGCCGGTCCATCGCCCCTGGAGCTGGAAGAAGCATATCGGGTCATGGCTAGGCGGCCTAGGGCGAACGAGCCCCCGAGGGCGGTGCTGGTGCGATTCCAGCGTTTCTGTGATCGGGAGAAAGTGCTGAGGTGGGCCAAGAGGGAGAAAAGCAGCAAATGGGAGAATTCGACGGTGCGGATATATCAGGACTGGAGTACGGAGGTGGCAAAGCGGCGGGCCCGGTTTAACCGGACGAAGGCGGTGCTGCACGCAAAGAGGATCAAGTTCGGAATGCTGCAGCCAGCGCGCTTGTGGGTCACCTACAAGGACCAGCACCATTACTTTGAGACCCCAGAGGAGGCATGGACTTTTGTTCGGGAGGAAAAGCTGGACCTGAACTAGAACTTGGGAACGCCGGCGGTCGAGGCCGCCCGAGTACCCTTGACTGATCAAGTGGCCCATGTCTTTCTTAGGCCAGGTCGGAACTTGGTTAAAGTTGATGGATCGTTTGGTTTCTTTGAAACTTGTGTTATGGGGGGTTTCTTTGTTCCTTTTTGTGTGTCTCTTCCCGTTGCCAACTTCCCTTAATTATTGTTGTTGTAGGGGGGGCTTTTTTACTGTTTTTTGATCTGTTCTTTAAGGGTTATGGTTACTGTTCTGTTCGATGGAGGGTGATGGTTAAATACGTTATTATTGGGTAGTTATTTAGTTATGCAGGCATAGTTATGTATTTATGTATTTATTTGAGATTTGTTATTTATATTGTTATATTGTTAAGTTGGGGAGGCGGGACGGGGGGGGTGCAAGTTGGTTATGCGTGTTTTCTTTTTCTCTTTTTTCTTCCTCTCGTTTTAAGGGGGCTTTTTTATGGGCTTGGATGGGGACGGGGGTGGAATTGAAGATGGCGGGGTAGGGTGTGGCCGGGCGAAAGCGCGGGCTTTCCCCTGTTTCCCGCGCGCGGGACGGAGGAAGGGGGAGGAGAGAAGAGTGGGGTGTGGCCAGCAATGGCGGCTTTTCCCGCGCTGAAGCGGGGTCAGAGAGGGATGGCAAGGGGGGGGGGGGGGGAGGCCCCTCCCCCCCACATCGGGAGGAGTCGGAGTGTGGCAGGGGCAGCCGGGTCAGCGAAAACCGGCTGACTCTCGGGAGTACGATGGTGGATACACCGCGGCTAGGAGGGGTCCTAGCCAGGGGGGGGGGGGGGGGGGGGGGGAAGGGGGGTTAGGGGGGGATACCGGGTTGCTGCTGGAAAGGCCGAGGACGGGAAGGGAAGAACGGGAGGAGAGAGGGGGAGGGGCCATCGCCATGGGGAACGG
The DNA here is from genome assembly GCF_902713615.1 of Scyliorhinus canicula. NCBI lineage: Eukaryota > Metazoa > Chordata > Chondrichthyes > Carcharhiniformes > Scyliorhinidae > Scyliorhinus > Scyliorhinus canicula. The sequence goes on from NC_052150.1 coordinate 138,331,534, forward strand.
GTCAGAAGGGGAGGGTCGACCCGGGGCGAACAGGGGACAGGACATGGCTAATAGACAGGGGAAAGGGACGGGTCGCTCCGCGACCCGGTTGATTACTTGGAACGTGAGGGGGCTGAATGGGCCGGTCAAGAGATCAAGGGTTTTTTCACATCTAAAGGGACTGCAGGCGGATGTGGCAATGTTGCAGGAGACTCACTTGAGAGTAGTAGACCAGGTACGCCTGAGAAGGGGGTGGGTGGGACAGGTGTTCCACTCAGGCTTGGACGCAAAGAACCGGGGGGGTGGCAATTTTGGTGGGAAAGAGGGTGTCGTTCGTGGCGGCGCAGGTGGTAGCAGATAAGGAGGGTAGGTACGTGATGGTGAAGGGTAGGCTGCAGGGAGAGAATGTGGTGCTGGTGAATGTGTATGCCCCGAATTGGGATGACGCGGGTTTTATGAGGCGCCTGTTGGGCCTCATTCCGGGTCTGGAGGCAGGGGGCCTGATCATGGGGGGGGACTTCAATACAGTGCTCGACCCTGGGCTGGACAGATCGAGTTCCAGGACGAATAGGAGGCCGGCAGCGGCAGAGGTGCTAAGGGGGTTCATGGAGCAGATGGGGGGGGGGTAGACCCTTGGAGATTTGGCAGGCCAAGGGCGAGGGAGTATTCTTTTTTCTCCCACGTCCACAGGGTGTACTCCAGAATAGACTTTTTTGTACTGAGCAGGGGGCTGATTTCGAGAGTGCAGGACACGGAGTACTCGGCCATTGCGATTTCGGACCATGCACCACACTGGGTAGAGGTAGAACTGGGGGAAGCACGGGACCAGCGCCCGTTGTGGCGCCTGGATGTGGGGCTGCTGGCGGACGATGAGGTGTGCGGAAGGGTCCGGAAGGGCATTGAGAGATATCTGGGCACGAACGACACGGGCGAGGTGAAGGTGGGGGTAGTCTGGGAGGCCCTGAAAGCAGTGATCAGAGGAGAGCTGATCTCCATAAGGGCACACAGAGAAAGGAAGGAGAGGCAGGAGAGGGAGAGACTGGTGGGGGAACTTATAGAAGTGGACAGGAGATATGCGGAGACACCAGAGGAGGGGCTGTTGAGGGAGCGGCGCAGTTTACAGGCCCAGTTTGACCTACTGACCACTAGGAAGGCGGAGACGCAATGGAGAAGGGCACAGGGCGCGGTCTATGAGTACGGGGAAAAGGCGAGCAGGATGCTAGCACACCAGCTGCGCAAGCGAGATGCAGCCAGAGAGATTGGGGGAGTGAGAGAGAAGGGAGGGAACGTAGTGCAGAAGGGGCAAGAGGTGAACGGGGTCTTCAGGGATTTCTACAGGGAATTGTACTGGTCTGAGCCGCCCAGGAGGAGGGGGGGAATGGAGAACTTCCTCGATAGATTGAGGTTCCCAAAGGTCCAGGAGGAACGGGTGGAGGGGCTGGGGGCGCCGATAGAGCTGCAGGAGCTAGTTAAAGGGATAGGCCAGATGCAGGCGGGGAAGGCGCCGGGGCCGGATGGGTTCCCGGTGGAATTTTATAAGAAGTATGTGGACTTGGTGGGTCCAGTGCTGGTGCGAGCCTTCAATGAGGCGCGAGAGGGGGGGGTTCTGCCCCCGACAATGTCACAGGCCCTGATCTCCTTGATCCTGAAGCGGGACAAAGACCCTGTACAGTGCGGGTCCTACAGGCCTATCTCCCTCTTGAATGTAGATGCCAAACTGTTGGCAAAGGTCCTGGCAACCAGAATAGAGGATTGTGTGCCAGGGGTAATCCATGAGGACCAGACGGGGTTCGTAAAGGGACGACAACTTAACACAAATGTCCGGAGACTGTTGAATGTGATTATGATGCCAGCAGTGGAGGGGGAGGCTGAGATAGTGGTAGCACTGGATGCGGAGAAGGCATTCGATAGGGTGGAGTGGGAATACCTGTGGGAGACGCTGGAACGGTTTGGGTTTGGGGAGGGATTTATCAAGTGGGTGAAGCTGCTGTATTCGGCCCCGATGGCGAGTGTGGTTACAAACGGGAGGAGGTCAGAGTATTTTGGGCTCCATCGAGGTACCAGGCAGGGATGCCCCCTATCCCCCTTACTATTTGCATTAGCGATCGAACCGTTGGCGATGGCACTGAGGGGTTCAGGGGGGTGGAGAGGACTGACAAGGGGAGGGGAGGAACATCGGGTATCACTCTATGCGGATGATTTGTTGTTATATGTGGCGGACCCGGAAGGGGGAATGCCGGAGGTAATGGAAATACTAGCGGAGTTTGGGGACTTTTCGGGATATAAATTAAATGTGGGTAAAAGTGAGGTCTTTGTGATACACCCGGGAGATCAGGGGGAGGGAATTGGGCGGCTCCCCTTTAAGAGAGCAGTAAAGAGCTTCAGGTACTTGGGGGTGCAGGTGGCAAGGAACTGGGGGACCCTCCACAAGCTGAACTTTTCAAGGCTGGTGGAGCAGATGGAGGAGGAGTTCAAGAGGTGGGACATGGTACCGCTGTCGCTAGCAGGGAGGGTGCAGTCAGTCAAAATGACGGTCCTCCCGAGGTTCTTGTTTCTGTTCCAGTGCTTGCCCATCTTTCTCCCCAGGGCCTTCTTCAAGAAGGTAACTAGCAGCATTATGGGCTATGTGTGGGCACATGGCACCCCTAGAGTGAGAAGGATTTTCTTGGAACGGAGTAGGGACAGTGGAGGATTAGCGCTACCCAATCTTTCCGGATACTACTGGGCGGCGAACGCATCGATGGTGCGCAAGTGGGTGATGGAGGGGGAGGGGGCAGCTTGGAAACGTATGGAGAGGGCGTCCTGCGGCAATACAAGCCTGGGGGCGCTAGTAACGGCACCATGGCCGCTCCCCCCCACAAGGTATACCACGAGTCCGGTAGTGGCGGCCACCCTTAAAATCTGGGGGCAGTGGAGGCGACACAGGGGGGAAGTGGGGGGTCTGATGGCGGCGCCACTGAGAGGGAACCACAGATTTGTCCCGGGGAACACTGGCGGGGGATTCCAGAGCTGGCACAGGGCGGGCATCAGGCAGCTGAGGGGAGGTTTGCGAGCCTGGGAGAGCTGGAGGAGAAATTTGAGCTCCCCCCGGGGAACACGTTTAGATACCTGCAGGTGAAGGCATTTGCCAGACGACAGGTGGAAGGATTTCCCTTGCTTCCCGATAGAGGGGTGAGTGATAGGGTGCTGTCAGGGGTCTGGGTCGGAGAAGGGAAGGTCTCGGACATCTACAAAATAATGCAGGAGGTGGAGGAGGTATCGATAGAGGAGCTGAAAGACAAGTGGGAAGCGGAGCTGGGAGAGCAGATAGAAGATGGGACATGGGCGGATGCCTTAGAGAGGGTCAATTCGTCGTCGTCGTGCGCAAGGTTGGGCCTCATCCAATTTAAGGTGCTGCACAGAGCCCATATGACGGGGACCAGGATGAGTCGGTTCTTCGGGGGTGAGGACAGGTGTGTTAGGTGTTCGGGAAGCCCTGCGAACCATGTACATATGTTCTGGATGTGCCCGGCACTGGAAGAGTTCTGGGAGGGGGTGGCGGGGACGGTATCGAGAGTGGTGGGAACCAGGGTCAAACCAGGGTGGGGGCTAGCGATTTTTGGGGTTGGGGTGGAGCCAGGAGTACAGGAGGCAGGGGAGGCCGGAATATTGGCCTTTGCGTCCTTGGTAGCTCGGAGAAGGATCTTGATTCAGTGGAGGGACACAAGGCCACCAAGTGTTAACACCTGGTTAAACGACATGGCAAGCTTCATCCAATTGGAAAGAATCAAATTCGCCCTGAGAGGGTCGGTACAGGGGTTCTTCCGGCGGTGGCAGCCCTTCCTTGACTTTCTGGATCAGAGATAGGAACTGGAGGCCGAAACAGCAGCAACCCGGGGAGAAAGGGGGGGGGGAAGGGAGGGGGGGGGGATAGCAACGAAGGGAGCACGTCAGCGGGGGGTCGCGGGCAATGACTGCCCGAGGCCATCGGCAGAAAGGGAAAAACGGTTTGGTTGCTAGACTGGTAGCGCGGGGGGGGGGGGGGGGGGGGGGGGGGGGGGGGGGGGGGGGGGGGGGTGCGCGCGGGGGAGGGCGTGGGGAGGGTTTTCCAGGGGGGATTTGTTGTGTTATAATTTAAAATGTAGTAGGGGTAAATGTTTGTATCGAAAAATTTCAATAAAAATTATTTAAAAAAAAAAAAACATCGAACATTAAGGGGGGGTTGGGGGTTGTTGGAATGGAGGGATGTTGGTATGTTGTTGGTGACTTTGTATGGGTGGATGGTGGATTCTTGAATCCTTTTCTTTGATGTTTGTTTAAAATGTTGAGGGTTGTTTGGGGGTTTGTCATGTGAGAGTAGCTTTAAGAAATGGGTGTTTATAAATGGGTGTGTATATAAATATCTTTAGTGAAAGTACCTTTAAGAAATGGGTGTTTACTACTGCAGTGATGTCAGAGAATGGGTGGAGCTGGGCTGTCTGTCAGCTTTTTCTTTTGTTTTAGGCTGTTTGCTGCAGGGTGTGTTTTATTTTCGTTTTCAGAGCCGGATAGCTGCAGTCACAGTCAGAAGGTGTATGAATCTCTTTCTGTAATCTAAAGACTGTAAATCGATCCTGGTGATTTAAAACTAATAACAGTTGTGACGTTAACCTGATATGCTTCTGTTAAAGGTTTTGTTTTAAGTTGTATGGATGTTAAAAGGAAAGCTTAAAGGATTACTTAGTGTTGTAGTCTTTGGGGGTTGTATTTGAATTGATGGTTGCTAAGATGTTCACTGTATGTTTTAAAAAGGTTAACTTGAGTTCATAGAATAAACATTGTTTTGCTTTAAAAAATATTTTTCCATTTCTGCTGTACCACAACTGTAGAGTGGGCCATGTGCTCTCCATACCACAATCTATTAAAGGTTGTGTGTCAGGTGAACTCCACGATACACTTTGGGGTTCTCTAAACCCTGGCCCTTAACAAATTGGGGACTCGAGGGGGATAAAAGTCTATCTATTGGATTGGCTTAGTGAATTAAAGACAGTGAGGGGTGAGCATATTGTGGGTGCTTTTACGGTATGGTATTCTAGTTTAAGTGGGGAGTGTGTTGCAAACAATGGCTCTTTCAGAGGCTCTGAAGTTTTTGGGGGTGGAGACGGTCACATGCACTACCTTACGGACAGAGACTAAAAGCAGACTGTTAGATTTGGCAAAAACATTGCAGTTAACATTACCTGACAACATGTGAAAAGATGAGATAATTATGGTGGTGGCTAAGCATTTAAAGTTGCCTGAGATACAGTCTGACTCTTTAGAAATGGCAAAGATCCAATTGCAGACCAAGCAACTTGAACATGATAAAGAATTAAAGCAGCTTGAATATGCAATGAGAAAAAGAAAGAGAAAGAGAGATACAGATCGGGGGAAAAGAAAAGGATAGAGAAGAAAGAAACAAAGAAAGAATAGCCCTAGCAGAACAAAAAGAAAGAGATAGAGAGGAAAGGGAACAAGAGAGAGAGTTTGAACTTCAGAAAATGGCTATGAAACATAAAAGTCAGTTAAAATTGGCAGACGTAAAGGGAAAGCAACAGTTGGAGGATAATGATGAGGATAGTGAGAAAGAGCGGCATAGTCCAAGGCTTGATTGGGATCTATTTAAATATGTCCAAGCATTACCAAGGTTTGATGAGAAGGAGGTAGAAGCCTTTTTCATTTCATTTGAGAAGGTAGCTAAACAAATGAAATGGCCACAGGACATGTGGGTATTACTGATTCAAACAAAGCTGGTCGGTAGGGGCTAGTGAAGTGTTTGCATCACTACCGGAGGAGGTATTTGGGACATATAAGGAGGTGAAAAAATCCATCTTAGGTGCATATGAACTAGTGCCTGAAGCCTACAGACAAAGGTTTAGAAATTTAAGGAAAGAATTTGGCCAAACATACATGGAGTTTGAAAGGCTCCAACAGAATAATTTTGATATGTGGATAAGGGCGTTGAAAATAGATCAAACATATGAAGCTCTCAGAGAAATTATGCTTTTGGAGGAGTTTAAAAATTCAATTCCTGATGTAGTGAGAACTCATGTGGAAGAACAGAGCGTTAGAACTGCGAGATTAGCAGCAGAAATGGCAAATGATTTATGAATTAGTTATTAAATCAAAGCTTGGTTTCCGATATCAGTTTCAGCCTGTGAGGGATATAAACTGGGGACATGAGAAAAACTCAAGTGGTCGTTTGCTTCCCTGGTAGCCCAGCGACAAATTATGCTGGCATGGAGGAACTCAAAACCTCCGAAGTCGGAGGCCTGGCTATCAGATATGGCGAGCTTTCTCGGTCTGGAGAAAATTAAGTTCGCTTTGAGAGGGTCACTGTCAGGGTTCGCCCGGAGGTGGCAACCATTTATCGACTTCTTCACGGAAAGTTAATTGTCAGTGGGGTAGGGGAGATGGGAGGGGGGGGGGTAGGGTAACGTAGATTAGGGGTGTAGTTAGGCTGGTCCTTTTAGGAAGGGAGCTGGTTTTCTTGCACTATAATGATTGTTTTTTGCACACTGTTTTATATTGTTGTTTATTGTGCCAAAATATCTTAATAAAATTGTTTATCAAAAAAAGTTTATTCATGTGTATCAGGAGCAACAGATAAAGAAGTCACAATTTTAAGAGATGCGGGAGCTAGTCAATCTTTAATGGTAAGAGATGAGGAGTTATGTAGTTTGGGAAAAATGTTGCCAGAAAAGGTGGTAATATGTGGAATTCAGGGTGAGAGGAGTAGTGTTCAATTATATAAGACAAGGTTGGAAAGTCCAGTGAAGAGTGGTGAAGTGGTAGTAGGAGTAATAGGGAAACTATCTTGTCCAGGAATACAGTTTAGCTTGGGTAATGATATAGCTGGATCGCAGGTGGGAGTGATGCCTACTGTGGTTGACATGCCAGTGGAAAATCAGACAACTGAAGTGTTGAAGGACGAATATCCTGGGATTTTTCCGGATTGTGTAGTAACAAGGTTGCAAACTCATAGGTTAAGACAAAAGGAGAAATCAAAGAGCGAAGATGACGTTGAAGTGCAATTATCAGAAACGATTTTTGATCAGATGGTTGAAAAGAACAAGAAAAGGTGGAGGATGAGGCGGATATTTTTAGTTCAGGAAAATTGGCGGAGTTACAACAAAAGATATAGAAATAAAACGGATGTATCAGAAAGCAAACACAGAAGAGGAATCTGAGTGTATACCAGAGTGTTAGTACTGTAAAAGTAATGTCTTGATGAGAAAATGGAGACCTTTACATATGCAGGCGGATGAAAAGTGGGCAGAAGTTCATCAAGTAGTATTGCCGGTAGGGTATATAAAGGAGGTGTTGAGAGTTGGCACTGGCACATGAGGTACCAGTGGGAGGTCATTTGGGAATGAGGAAAACTCCAGCTAAAATACAAAAACATTTTTTTGGCCTGGGCTACATAAAGATGTAGTTAAATTTTGTCAATCATGTCACACATGTCAAGCGATCGGGAAACCTCAAGCAATGATAAAACCAGTGACCTTCATACCTATCCCCCCACTTTAGGTACCTGGGGTGCAGGTTGCCCGGGAGTGGGGGGGGGGGGGGGGGGGGGGGCTCCGCAGGTACAACATTTCTAGTTTGGTGGGGAGAGTGAAAGCTGATCTGGCAAGGTGGGCTGGTCTCCTTGTCACTGGCGGGTCGGATACAGGCGGTTAAAATGAACGTGTTGCCACGATTTCTGTTTATTTTTCAATGCCTGCCGATTTTCCTGCCAAAGGCTTTTTTCAGAGAGATTGAGGGAAGGATTATGTCGTTCATATGAGGAGGGAAGTTCATATGAGGAGTTAGAAGGGTGCTACTACAGAGGGGAAGGCAGGCAGGTGGTTTGGGTCTTCCGAACCTGGTGTATTACTACTGGGCAGCTAATGTTGAGAAGGTGCGGAGCTGGGTCAGAGGGGTTGATTCCCAGTGGGTCAGAATGGAGGAGAGGTTGTGCAGGGGGTTGGGGTTGAAAGCACCAGCAACAGCGCCGCTCCCGATAGCCCCGGGGAAGTACTCAGGGAGTCCGGTAATAATAGCTTCATTGAGAATTTGGAGGCAGTTTTGCCAACACTTCGGGTTGGGGGCAGGGTCAAGGGAAATGCCGATGGAAATTTCCGGAAATGGGAGGAGAAGGGGATTAAGAGAGGGTGCAGAGGAGGTTCACCAGGATGTTGCCTGGTTATGGAGGGTGCTAGCTATGAAGAAAGGTTGGGTAGATTAGGATTGTTTTCATTGGAAAGACGGAGGTTGAGGGGAGACCTGATTGAGGTCTACAAAATTATGAGAGGTATGGACAGGGTGGATAGCAACAAGCTTTTTCCAAGAGTGGGGGTGTCAATTACAAGGGGTCATGATTTCAAGGTGAGAGGGGAAAAGTTTAAGGGAGATGTGCGTGGAAAGTTTTTTACGCAGAGGGTGGTGGGTGCCTGGAATGCTTTGCCAGTGGAGGTGGTAGAGGCGGGTACGATAGCATCATTTAAGATGCATCTGGACAGATATATGAACGGGCGGGGAACATGGAGAAGTAGACCTTGGAAAATAGGCAACAGGTTTAGATAAAGGATCTGGATCGGTGCAGGCCCGGAGGGCCAAAGGGCCTGTTCCTGTGCTGTAATTTTCTTTGTTCTTGTTTTAAGACACTGAAAGATTTGTTTTTTAGGGATCGGTTTGCAGAATTGAATGAGATGTGGGCTGGAGCAGGGGGAAATGTTTAAATATGTGCAGGTTCGAGATTTTGCCAGAAAGGAGATACAGAGCTTCCCGGAGGAGCCGGCCTCCATATTGCTGGAGGAGGTGCTGACTACAGGCTGACTGGAGAAACGGGTAGTGTCAGCGGTTTACGAAGCTATTTTGGAAAAGGAGAAGGCACCACTGGAATGGATCAAAGCAAAGTGGGAGGAAGAGTTGGGAGAGGATATGGAGAAGGGGTTCTGGTGTGAGGTGCGCCGGAGAGTGAATGCCTCCACCTCGTGCGCGAGGTTGGGGCTGGTACAGCTGAAGGTGGTGTACAGAACACATCTCACGAGGGTGAGGATGAGCCAATTCTTTGAAGGAGTAGAAGATATGTGTTAATGTTGTGTGGGGGGTGGGGGTGCGGGGGGGGGGGGGGGGGGGGCGCTAATCACATTCATATGTTTTGGTCTTAGCCAAAGCTGGAGGATTAGGAAGGAGGTCTTTAGGATAATTTCTAAAGTGGTGCACGTGAAACTGGGAATCAATATCTTTTGACTATAATGGATGTGTCTACTAGGTTTCCAGAGGCCATTCTAGTACGTAATATTACAGCTAAAAAGATTGTGGAGGAGTTACTTAAATTTTTTACTAGATATGGACTACCCATAGAAATACAATTGGATCAAGGATCAAATTTTACCTCGAGGTTATTGAAAGAAGTTATGGATAGCTTAGGAATAAAACAATTTAAATCAACTGCGTACCATCCAGAATCGCAGGGAGCATTAGAAAGGTCGCATCAGACATTAAAGACAATGTTGAGGGCTTATTGTCATGATTATTCAGAGGATTAGGATAAAGGAATTCCATTCGTACTGTTTGCAATTAGGGATGCACTGAATGAATCAATCAAATTTAGTCCTTTTGAACTAATTTTTGGTCATGAGGTAAGAGGACCACTTAAATTGATTAAGGACAAATTGGTGGGTGAGCAATCGGAAATTACATTATTGGAATACGTGTCAAATTTTAGGGAACGATTAAATATAGCAGGTAAATTGGCTGGACAACATTTGCACAAAAGTTGCACAAAATGTGATGAAATGGGTAGTGGACAGGAAATCCAAAGTTCGTAGTTTTGCCAGTGGTAGGTGAACCATGAAAAGCTAGGTTTTGTGGACCGTATCAGATTGAATGGAAATTAAGTGAGGTGAATTGTGTGGTAAAAACACCAGATAGAAGGAAGACTTACCGAGTGTGTCATGTGAATATGCTTAAAGGTACTTTGAAAGGGAAGGAGAGAAAAAGTAGGAGGTTTTAATGATTCTAACTCAAAGTGACGAACCAAATCCAGATGACTGTAAATTTGACATACCTCAAATTAAATTGGAAAATGAGGATGTTCTTAAAAATTGGGATAAATTGTTGAGTTATCTTCCAGAGGAAAAACGGACTGACCTGAAAGAGTTATTGATATCACGTGGGCAAGTTTGTAAATGCAGTCATTCTGAGAGAAGACAGCAGACTCATTGTCCATGGAGCCACTGTCACATCCCCATGGTGGCACCTCAGCAATCCTAGTAATCTGCTGTTCTATGATACACTGGATGCTCTCCTGAGCACTGGCATCCACAGCTAGGCTGCCGGCTTTCTGGGTTTCGTTGGCAGCATCCAGACATTTGGTGGAAGCTGCTTGAGCTTCAATGGAAGCTAATATTGACTATTGAACCTGTATTATGGCAGGTTCTACAGATATGCTGATAGAAGTGACTAGTCATTCCGTGTCAGAAAGGATGAGCTCGAAGCTCTGCACAAAACCCTCTGCCAAGATGCGTGCTGGAATCCCTCATTTCCTCTACATCTACATCAAGCAGAGACATTTGACAGCGTTCCAAGTGCAAAACATATTCGGGTATGTGCAATCAACAGCCTTCTTCTGTAGCCTGGATCTTCAAAGATCTCAACTGAATCTGATGCAACAGAACTAATGTGTGATCTCAACCTCAGGGAGATTACACCTTTACTGTTTTCCCCCATTCTTGCTCCTGTGTTCGTGTGCCCAGTATCTCATCATGTATGATTCTCTCCTCTATGCTACCCTCTATAATACACGCAGACTGTTAGTATTTAATCAGGTGGGTTTGAAAAATAGGATTCTCCAGTTGATTTGTCCGACCGCCATCAGCTATCGGGTTTGAAGTTCCAGGTTCCATCTCTAAGCACCGGTCCAGCACACTCATATCACTCTTCCCAGCCCAGCTGTTCTCATGAGGCAATGCAAGATGTCCGGAACCTAGAGGGAAAAGGTCAGCAGTCTCACAAGAAACCTGATCGATGTAACCACCTTCCCCCAGATCCTATTACCTGTAACGAACCCATGCCCCATTTGAACCCCTGCCTACTGCAACTGGAGGCTTTGAGCATCTTTTCCAGTAAACAATGCGGTATCCCTTGCATAGCCCTGCTTTCACATTGCTCCCTTTGTCTTCATTGCTGCCTCCCCTCACATCACACCCCACCCCCAATCGAACTTTGACCATTGGTGTGGAGGGTCTATGAATCCTGAAGCACAGTGCTGTCCATGAAGACCAGCTCAGTGTGGAGGACCCAAACTAGTCGGCTCCAGTCGAGTGGCGTTCAGTGCAACAGGAGCGGCGCAGCATTATGACAAAAAGGCAGTGTTGCACTCACCTCAAAGTCTCGTGCGAACTGAAGCCTGCCTTGTGCATGTCATGCTTTTTCAAACGGGTTTGAGGCTGACGTGATTTCCCGCTGGCCTGACAAGATTTTTGCAATTAGCGGCCTTAATGAGCATTCATGCGATGAAAATGAATGCAAATGGTATTCACACCACCAGGCAGCGGGAGAAACAACCCACCATTGGGAAAATTGCAAATTGTCTTCATGCTGGCTGATTCCTGAGTTTTGGCTCTAGCTGGATTCTCCACTTCCACCATTACTAAACCGGCCTATGGATGGGGGAGTTCCACCCAGTGTCTCTTTACTTTCACTTTTGTTTTCCTTTTCTTCGCAGCCTGAGTATCTGACATGAACACAGAACATGGATTTGGTTGTGATGAGGGAGGAGGAGAAAGTAAGAATTACATGCTTACATTCTCTTCAGCCTCTCAGTCAGAATTGACCCTCAAGCGCAATTGAATTGTTGGATTTTGTTTATTGTCGCGTGCACCGAGGTACAGTGAAAAGTATTTTTCTGCAAGCAGCTTACACAGAACATTTAGTACATGAAAAGAAAAGAAAATACAAAATAGGGCAACACAAGGTACACAATGTGTTACCTTGTGTACACATTGGTAACACAAGGTTGTACCAATATTGTTGACATCGGCATCAGGTGAAGCATACAAGAGTGTAATATTAATCAGGTCAGTCCATCAAATGGTTGTTTAGGAGTCTGCTGACAGCGGGGAAGAAGCTGTTTTTGAATCTGTTTGTGAGTGTTCTCAGGCTTTTGTATCTCCTGCCCGATGGAAGAAGTTGGAAGAGTGACTAAGCCGGGTAGGAGGGATCTTTGATTATGCTGCCTGCTTTTCCAAGGCAGGGGGCAGTGTAGGTGGCGTCAATGCATGGGAGGCGGGTTTGTGTGATGGACTGGTCTGTGTTTGCAACTCTCTGAAGTTTCTTGCAGTCTTGGGACGAGCAGTTGCCATACCAGGCTGTGATGCAGCCAGATAGGGTGCTTTCTCTGTTGCATCTGTAAAAGTTGGTAAGAGTCAAAGAAAAGAACAAAGAACAAAGAATATTACAGCACAGGAACAGGCCCTTCGGCCCTCCCAGCCTGCGCCGACCCAGATCCTTTATCTAACCCTGTCTCCTATTTTCCAAGGTCTACTTCCCTCTGTTCCCCGCCCGTTCATATATCTGTCTAGATGCATCTTAAATGATGCTATCGTACCCGCCTCTACCACCTCCGCTGGCAAAGCGTTCCAGGCACCCACCACCGTCTGTGTAAAAAACTTTCCTCGCACATCTCCCTTAAACTTTCCCCCTCTCACCTTGAAATCGTGACCCCTTGTAATTGACACCCCCAATCTTGGAAAAAGCTTGTTGCTATCCACCCTGTCCATACCTCTCATCATTTTGTAGACCTCAATCAGGACGCCCTCAGTGTGAACATGCTGAATTTCTCAGTTTCCTGCGGAATTAAAGGCGCTGTTGTGCTTTCTTGGTGGTAACGTCGACGTGGGTGGATCAGGATGGATTTTTGGTCATGTGCACACCTAGTAATTTGAAGCTGTCAACCATCTCCACCTCGGCCCCGTTGATGCTGACAGGGGTGTGTACAGTACTTTGCTTCCTGAAGTCAATGGCCAGCTCTTTAGTTTTGCTGGCATTGAGGGGTAGATTGTTGTTGTTACACCACTCCACTAGGTTCTCTATCTCCCTCATGTATTCTGACTTGTCGTTGTTCGAGACCCAACCCACCATGGGTTGTCAGCAAATTTGTAGATGCAGTTGGAATCAGATTTTTCCACCCAGTCGTGTGTATATAGGGAGTATAGTAGGGTGCTAAGTACGCAGCCTAGCGGGCCCCGGTATTGAGGACTATCGTGGAGGAGGTGTTGTTTATTCTTACTGATTGTGGGTCAGAAAGTCGACCTTGCAAGTCCTGATGCACTAGTCTTTGCGGACGTGACCAGCAAGGTGGATAATGGGGAGCATGTGAATGTGGTATATCTAGACTTCCAGAAGGCTTTTGACAAGGTGCCGCATAAAAGAGTGATTCAGAAGGATTGGGGGTAGAGTATTAGATTGTATTGAGGATTGGCTGCCTGACAGAAGGCAGATGGTTAGAATAATTAAGTCCCTTATGGCTGGCGAACTGTAACTAGCGGGGTGCTACAGGAGTTAGTCTTCGGAGCTCAACTGTTTACAATCTATATAATCCAAATTCACTGACCTTGATACTCAGTGAGAACATTAAACCTCTTTCTGCACTGAATCCAAATTCTTGTTGCTATATCCCTGGCTATGAATTCCCACTAAGCACATATCAGGAGAGTTTTCTTCCTCCACGGATATCTCTCTCTGTTCCATCAGGATCTCCAGTGTAGTGGTTGAAAACCTCGGTGGACCTTCTCTACCATGCTCAAGCATTGTTGAGTCTGCCATAGCGGTTTTGAAAGTACCCTCAGTAACCTCTAGCAGCCACAATGCACTTCCGCTTTAAGAGCTGGAGTCTGCCTTTAAGTAGTGCTACACATTGGACCCGCTGCCTATGCATACAACCAATGAACCATGTAGGAGCGCTGGCTGCACACATCATAGAAATTAGCAAGCAGCAGGATATTTGATCTCCTACCTATAATGCAATCAATAGGTGTAGGGTAACCACATATTGCAATGCAATTGCAGAAAAACAAATTATGTTTATTTAACATTTTTCACGACCACTTGACATCTCGAAACATTTGACAGCCAATGAAGTTGAAGTGCAGTCACTGTTGTAATATGGGAAATGTTGCAGCTTACACATCACAGCATGTTCCCAGAAGCATCAATGCGATAATGTACCTAATTTTTTTTCAGTGATTTTGACTGAAAGATAATCATTGGCCTGGATATGAAGGACAAACACCCTAGTCTTCTTCCTAATAGTTCCATGGTTCTTTTACACCCATTTGAGAGAACACACAGGCTCAGTTTAACATCTTATCTGAAAGATGGCACCTATAACAGTGCGGCACCCCCTCAATGTAACATTCAACTTAACTTTTATGCTTAAGTGGGACTTGAAACCAGGACCTTTTGACTCAGAGGTGCAAGTGCCACCTAACTGAGCTCCTGCTGACCCTTCCCTATTCTTCTGTTTCAGGAAGGTGTTATCTTTAACCCTCGCAGAGCTGAACCAATGTCTTACACTTCAGTGGTTTTGTACCTACATAACGTGTAAACCCATAACCTTTGTTAAACATTATGATTGAACATATTTGATCTAAACTGTGACTGGGATTTCAGTGCAATGGCTAATAATAACACAAGCTTGCTCATATGTGCCACCTTGAGGACAAATGAAAAATGAATGCTGTTTATTAAATAACATAATAAGTCTTCTTGTAAATCAATCGAAGGTTAACAGTTCAAATTTTTCATCAGCAAAGTTTGCTACGTTTTTCTGTGCATTATTTTTCACAGAAGTTTTTGTTTGAAAATATTTATCTTCATGATGTGATGTTAATAACCTTGATTCGTCGATGATAAATGAAACCCGAAGGTCTCACACAATGATTCTTATGTTATTTAAAAGCCAGGAAGACACAAACACTTGGAGTTTCCTCAAGGGTTTTCATGATCACTGTGACTCCTGTCACTGGATGCATGTGTACTCGACCCACACTGCGGCTACCGGTGCAACTCCATAATGCTAGCGGCAGGATGGAATTTATCAGGATTACTGTGTGAAATCTGGTTTTTGCACCTCGGTAATTTCCTTGCAAATATGTTCCTCTATTTCTGGTTTAGACCTAAAACTCAATCTTTAAGGCCAAAGACAAGAAAAGTAAACGTCTATATTTTCATTCTGGTGGGTAATCAACTGTTCCTAGAAATTAAAAAAAAATGTTCCACACTTTTTTCTCATCTTTCCTTTTTGTCTTTTTTTTCTCTCGAACCACTTTCTTTCTTTCCCTCTCAATTTCATTTTTGTATCTCCTTTAACCCTAATTCACCTTATCTCATTTAATGTTGTTAGGCTTCATCTTTCTCAATCCTAAAATTTAATTGGTTAAAAACGTAAAAGACAGGACCTGATATCCATGAGGTTTCAGATGCCCTGTTCTCCATCTCAGGCCATTGTCAATTCATGCCTCCAGAAACTGTGATACTAAACTAATATGTCTTGAAAAGAGATGAGGTAAAAATCAAAATCACATTTCTTTGCTGCAAGATGCATGCTCCAACAATTTCTGGGCTATGTGTGAAGACATTCAGTTGATGCATTTTTAGCAGATTGGATGGAGCTGTCATGTGGGAGGTACAAATGGGGCCCTTGGCTATTCACGGTGCTTCGAGTCCTGTGAACTTTTAGTCTGGCTTTGGTTACAATAGACAGTTGGGACATTTTCAGACAAGCCCCCGGTGATAATTTCCAGCTGATGATTTACAGTGACAAATGTTTGCTGTTCATTTATAGGCAACATTTCTTCACCTGACATTGTGCCTCATTTTACTTTCTAACAAGTGTGAGCTCTGAGACTGGAATGATCACTTTTGCTGAGTACAAACAAAACGACTGATGTAGTCTGAGAATCATAGCAACCAGGAATGCCGAGGCACCGAGCGGCAGAGCAGCACGTTGATAGATTTATTTGGTTCTTCAAAATCTCAATGTTTGTGCAGAAGTGTCTGAAATAAAAGACACCTGGAGCTGTGAGGCAGCAGTGCTAACCACTGTGCTGCCATGCTGCCCGACGAATTGTCACCTTGCTAACCAGCAGCTTTCTGTCAGATAACAAGCCATTGATCGTTATTTTCATTAGTCTGTGAATTTACAGTGATAGGTAACCCAAGGCAACCTAAGTATTACGTTAGTGGGCTGCACGAGTGACCTTCCTTCATCTGAGTGGAGCACAAAATTGAAATTAGGCACGTGCACTCACCATGATCCCAAATACATACATTTATTATGCACCAAATAAAGGTGGCACGGTGGCACAGTGGTTAGCACTGCTGCCTCACGGCGCTGAGGATCGGGTTTGATCCCTGCCCCGGGTCACTGTCTGTGTGGAGTTTGCACATTCTCCCTGTGTCTGAGTGGGTCTCAGCCCCACAATCAAAAAGGATCTGCAGGGTAGGTGGATTGGCCATGCTAAATTGCCCCTTAAATGGAAAAAAAGAATTGGGCACTCTAAATTTAAAAAATATATGCGCCAAATATTTAATATCAGATTACAGAGAATGCTTAATTATTCATATATTAAAAGAACTGCCATCAAATTCAATTGGTAAAACTGAAAGAAATATTTATGTTTACATTTTATGCTTCAGTGGACAGTTGCCAGTGAATTGGGAGAGATCATAAAGAAAGAATCACTGCTTCAAACGGGGGAGGCAATAAATGCACTACCATGACATTGAGGGATGCCCAACTGACAGACAGCACCACCTACCTCTGCGCCATGCGCCATAGGATTGCAAGGAGAAGTGTCTGCTGTTTTGGAGTATCAGTATAGCAGCTGGCATGGTGGAAAGCTATAGCAAATATGCTTAAAATAGAAAATGCCTTGCGAGCCACACTCAGAATCGTGATGAGCCCCAAACAACCCATGGGCCGCAGGTTACCCTCACCAGGTGAGTGTTAATTTCAGTATTTATTGACAAATGTACTTTAGATGTTACTCCCAGATCATGCACAACACATTCAATCAGAGAATCCCTACAGTGCAGAAGGAGGCCATTCACCCTATCAAATCAGCACTAACCCTCCGAAGGACCACCCTACCTAAACCCAATCTCTGGCCTATTCCCTGAGAGGCAATTTTTCATGACCAATCCACCTAACTTGCACATCTTTAGGTTGTGGAAGGAAACTGGAGCGCCAGTAGGAAACCCACGCAAACATGGGGAGAATGTGCAAACTCCACACAGTCACCCGAGAACAGAATCAAACCTGGTTCCCTGGCACTGTGAGGCAGCCGGGCTAACCTACTGTGCCACCATGGCACCCCTTCATCATGAAGTGAACACATTTTATGTCTTTCCTAAGATATAAGAATTTATTTTATTTTTTCCTCTTGTCACAGGTTTTATGTATACTTTTGCCGCCAAGGGGAGATCCTGGTTCCAGCTTTCTACCCATGCCAATCAGACCCAACCATCCATGGGAACATGACAGCAACACAGATACAGGCTGAGATTCTCCGTTACGAGTCTCCCCCACTTCCGTAGCTAGCAAGGATGGAGAACTTGGTGTGCCGTTCGTTGGCGGTGGGATTCTCTATTCCCACCTGTTGTCAATGGAATTTCCCATTGAAGGCATCCCACACCACCGGGAAACCTGCAGGTGCGCGTGCGCTGCAGGTGCGCGTGCGCTGCCGGTGGGAGCAGAGAACCCTGCCGGCAGCGAATAACCGAAGAATCTGTCCTACAATGTTTGGATCCCATTTGAGCAAAGTGATCATGAATATTGAATTTAGAGTCTGCTAAACTAAAATGATTAATTTCTGAGACATTATCCATTGAAAGAGAAAGTTGTGCAGGGAAGCCATGAGTCGAAATTCTACAGGTTCTAAACCTCCAAAGTACTTCAGAGATTTGTCGATTTATATACAGACTGGCGTTAACAGGAAGTTTGATAACTATCTGAGATCATGGCCAATACTTCCACTACAAATGACGTTTTAGAAAAGCCATATTAGTAGCTGCTCTTATTTTCTTAATTGTTGTGAGTGAAAAACACTTCAGAACCTTGTGTATTACTTTCCTTTTCTCTCCTGAACATGCAGACTCTTGCTGGGCATTGGTTTCAGGAACATTGACCACCTCATAAAAATGGATATTCAGTGTCAGCTGACAGCCACCAAGCCACTTCACTATGAAAGGCATCACTGCTTAATCCTGTCAGCTACATCTATTGGCACCACTATTCCTGACCAGAATAGCGATGATTACGTCAATCATGCTTGGAGACTGAACTCCTGTAAGTCACTGAGGTTGAATTTATGCACATAATTTGCATTATGTATCTACTCTGCACACCCCTTCTGCACTGTAAATGCTATGATTCTATTACTCGCTGCATTTGGTGGGTGAAATCACAGTGGTTTTAGTGGGAGATATTGCTGTAATTACTGTCATGAGTTCTCTTTGCTGCAGTTTGGAGCGACTGTTCAAATGGGCTCTATAGATTGTTTGCTGTAGTAAGCTGTTCAAATAGACTCTTTTTACAGAACCTCTGGGTGGGATAGTGGAAGGGGACAGCTGCTACCATTTATTAAACTAATGAATACATCAGATGACAACAAATGAAACAAATGTTGCCCGACAGAATATAAAAGGGTTTCTGCTTTGGGTGCAGTCAGTGAATTGGGAGAAAATTGAGTCCAAAGTTGTGCCCAGTTTAAGAAGTGTCTTATATCTGAGTTTATCTTCAAACTCATTTGCAAAGCAACTAAACGATCTGCCATGCCCCAGCACAACCGGGCAGTGTTCTACAACGTAATTTCAAAAAATATAATACTAAATAATAAATATATATATGTGCAAGAGTGGTGTAGTGGTTCAGTTTGTTTGATTATAGCTGAAAATAGGTTTATCACAAAAAATAAATCATTTTTGATCACAGTGACAACCCACCATCTCTGAGTAACCCAGTATTGAATCAATGAAATTGGCTTTTCAAAAATATACAACGCCATTTTGTGGATCATATTCGAGGGCGGTGAGTAAATTTTAAGTAGCTACATTCAACGACTTCCAAAGGCATCCAATAGTATTGCGGCCACAAGAACAAGCTTAATTTCTTTTACAGCCTCCTAAAAGGCCTACAAACGAGTACAATTAACAGAAAGTCACTAATCAGAGCTAAATAATCCCAAAACCAATGGATGTGATCAACACTGCGCAGTGTTGCGAACCCCAGTGCTGGCCCCATGAAGGTTTATGGACTGGTGGAGTGTCTGGCCCTAAACTCATCTAGGGTAATTTGCTGCACTGTGACAAGTTGTAGTAAGGGTACTCAAGAAGGATTATTTCAGCCAGTGTGTTTAGTTGTATAGATGATGAGGCAATAAATGTTCAAAATGCTCATCATTACTGACATTGACTTTATGAACATCGGAGCTGATAATAAAACATCTTGTATTATGCTGACGTTCTATTTTGACCCTCAAATGTTTTCTGGAAGTCTTTCAATTTCTGATGTGAAAATGCACATTTCTTGTGGTCTGCAACCAGTGTTCCATTCCTTTTGGCTGGATGAAGGGAATCTATCCATATAGTTCAGTTCTACACCATTCCTGGGATGGTGATGAGTTTATTGGCTGGCACATTTAGGCATACATTAAAATTAGACCTGATGTGTATTAGCTGAAAAACACTTTTAACGTTTTGCGCGTATACTTTCAACTGAGTCTTCAGGGTTACATTTTAATGCTTTTTCTTGTAAATAAATTCCAATTACCTGAAACTAACAGTAGAGGGCAGTGTTGCATTAAGTACAGGAAGGAACTGAAGAAGCACTGCTTGATATTGAAAAATGGAACAATATTTTTAGGTTACTTAGATGCCACTGGTATTGAAAATCCCATCAATTCTAAAGAGTTTTAAAGGAAACTTCACCTGTGCCATGCTGAACTCAGTGGGATGACTTCCATAATCAGCAAACCACCTATCGAGCAGACACCTCAAATTGACAGCACAAAATAATCACACCCTGCTCAGTTGTACGTTAAGCAGCTTGTCTGCAGAAAGGGCAAATCCTGGATTAGCCTGTAAGTTTTAGTACAGCAATACAGCATGACCATTTAAAATTGAATTCAAAGTATATTTTCAATTGTTACTTGTCCAATTTTTTTTCTGAAAGCTGTCTGAACGGTGTGAGCCCACGCGAGTGATGCTGTCGGGGACTCGGCCGATCGGGGACAGAGTTTTGGGGGAGGGCCTCAGATGATGTCCTGAAGCCGTCCATATGGCATGCAGTGTACTCCCCGAGTATGCCATTTTTGAGGGGGCGGAGCATCACAAATATGGCGCCACCCCCCGAGTCCGGTGTAAACGGTGATTCTCCGGCCGCTCGCCGAACGCGATTTCGGCATCGGTGATCGGAGAATCACGCCCGCACTGTTTTAAGTACTGGATGGGCTTTCCTACAAGCATTCAAACAGCAGAAGCATTACTTCGGGAGGTCAGTAATGTGCTCCACAATATTCCTTGTGACTGCTTGGCTCTTGTTATTGATATTTTCACCCTTGTGTAGTCTAGTGGCAGGTAGGAGTCATCAGCCAGGTGTACAGATGTTTTCCCTTATTACCAGCAGCGAGTTCCAGTTCATTATGGTTGCTCCTAGATGTTAGGGATGGCTGACTGCCTCAGGATGACGCTGTCATGGCTGTTGCCAGGGTAATGGGCATTTACCAATATGAAGTGCTGTGCATGATCACAAAGCAGCTACACATTGATGGAATGGTAGCCCTTGAGGCTTTGTAAATGCAGGGCCTGCAGAACCACTTGGTGCAGTCAATGGCTTCCTGCACCACTAAGGATCCCACAATCCCACCAAAGTCATATACACACTCCTTCTACTTCTCTTTGGTACGGGAGAAGACGATGAAGTCCCCCCTCCTGCCATCACCTCTCAGATACAGCGATAGACATCATGAATGGGGAATTATTGACTCTGTTGCTTTCTCCTGTCTAGAAGTTGAAGGCTATGGTAACCTTAAGGGCCACTGACAGAGCTGTCCTCACCCTGCCTTATGGCTGTGGATTCTGTTGACGAAGGTGGCACAGTCCAGTAACCAGCTGTTTGCTCAATCATAGAACATCTCAGATATTAATGCAGGCTGAGGTAGACAGAGAAGTGCTCCCTTAGCGAATCAGCCCTTCATTAGCGAACCCTCCTCCGTCTCCCTCTGTCGACAGCTTTCTTTCTGCTGCCTGTGCTCCATGTCTCTCTCATTTGTGTCCCAGAGTGACTGTGACTAAAACTCCCATAACTCTAACTGGTTCACAGTTGATAGACACAAAATTCCTCTGCCTTCTCAGTTAAGATGCAGCAACATTCCTGTCAAAATCCAGCCAGTCACTAAAGATCTTCCAGGAATGCACACAGTTCTTCCACAAATGTTGCAAGAGCGAAAGTAAGTCAACATCACCACACCTGCGAGCTGATTTAAAGAACACTAGTGACCCTCAGGCAACAGAAGGTGTGCTCAGCTTGTATGTTCGCAGAGATTAGGAGAGAGTTTGCATGGTCCAATTTAGCAGAATGTGAGCCAAATTTGATTAGCTTTCGAGGTTGGAAATTTGTCCATTTGTGTATGCTTCCAGTGCATTTACAACACTGTGCTAGCTTCCTTACAAACATGGTGTGCCACATGGGTGTGCTGGAAGTGGCTGGAAGCAGCACAACCATCACTTTCGACCTCTGTAGCTTCTGGAGCATCTACACAATTGGCTCAACAGAGCAGAGTGTTATGGCCTTGAACCTCGCAGCATTTACACCAGTTAATCCTCTGCTTGGGAAATGTTAAAGGTTTGTTACTTCAAAGACTATTTTTTCAGCAAAATCACCGAATCAGGAAAGACTGTGCCTCCATGTTAGTGGGTTATAAATCATAATGACGAACAGACATAAATTTATGTGTTTTGAATATTGAAAATGATCAATAAATCCTCACTTGCTCATTGAATGCTCTTGAGGGGGTGTAAATTTTTATTTGTGGAACAGTAAGTACCCTGCACATTAAGCAGCATTCAGTAAATTCAATGCTTGCTTACGTGACAACCATCACGATTAGTGGGTAAACTGAAGGCCGATAAGAACTGCCTGCGTGACCATTCTTCAGCTTCTTTTGTGTGAATCTGAAAAGGCATGGAATTCCTCGGCTTTACTCAGCATGCAAATATTTGACAAAGCTCAGTGTAGAAGCACTTTCTTTAATTTGAATTTCGTGTTTTAAAAAAAATATATAGTGCAATAACGTCCTGTAACAAAAGAAGCTATTATGGCCACGTAACATTTTTACATTTTGTTTCTTACCGTCAGTTATTGTATTTCCTATCCGATTTTTTTTCCATTCAGCCCTGTGAAAATAATGCAGTCAATGCACAATGGGCACACGGTAGCACAGTTGTTAGCAATGCTGCTTCACAGCGCCAGGGTCCCAGGTTCGATTCCCGGCTTGGGTCACTGTCTGTGCAGAGTCTGCACGTTCTCCCTGTGTCTGCGTAGGTTTCCTCCGGGTGCTCCGGTTTCCTCCCACAAGTCCTGAAAGACATGCTGTTAGATGAAATGGACATTCTGAATTCTCCCTCTTTGTACCAGAACAGGTGCCGGAATGTGGCAACTGGGGGTTTTTCACAGTAACTTCATTGCAATGTTAATGTAAGCCTACTTGTCACAATAAAGATTATTATTATTATCTGTCATGCCAGCAAAGGACCATGGGGAAATTGGCACTTCTAAGATACATATTTTTTTTATTTTCATAAGTTATTTCTTCCCTGAAACATATGGGAATCTCTGCTCAGATTTCTAAATCATTGGACCAACTCATTCTGATAAGAAATGTTCACAAAAGCTTGAGAGTGGACAATAGAATATCATTTTAGTCGTAATTCCACTCTTTACCGCCTCTCCTTCTATCTTGTGCTCTTTTGAACTCAAAGTGGAAATCAACAAATCCACTCTTGCATAATGAATCAGCTACAATTTCCACAGGTGTCTTAGCATAATAACTTTGAGACCCAACTTTTCTGTTTTAGTTTCTTTGCTTCGATATCATGGCTTGTATTCAGATTGTTGGGTTACGGGTATAGGGTGGATACGTGGGTTTGAGTAGGGTGATCATTGCTCGGCACAACATCAAGGGCCTGTTCTATGTTCTATGTTATAAGCTTTCCCTCTCTGACTTGCCTCCTTAGCTCACTTTTCTGATAATTTTAAATTCATTTTGAATTTCTTTATGAGGAAGGTGTATTTTGAGCTTAAGTTGCAATATGGGGATGGATTCACCGTTGCCGATGCCGGAAGCACGAAACGCGATTGGGCGGAGAATAGCCTCCCTCGTCAAAAACATGGTAGGCATCGGTTTGACGCCATATCATTAGCGGGTCTGACTCTTCATTCTTCGGAGCCTCCGTGATTCACCGCCTCTAATGGGCTGAGTTCCCAACGGCGCGGTTAACTTGTGATTTCAAAAATCGTGAACCGGGCATCGTGGCTGCTGAGTGAGAAAGAGAAGAGGTAGGACACGGATTCAAGTGATTGCATGCTGCCGCCCAACTCTGGCCGTGCTGGCAGGGGGGCCCTCTGCCAAGGCTGGGGCAAGGGAGGGGAATGGGCCGAGTAGCCATGGTGCCCCCCCCCAATACAGGACGGTGCCCAGGCACCAACCGTCATTATGGTGGCCATCTTGCTGCGCATCCACTGACCACCCACCTCGTCCTTGTTCTACACAGTGACACCGGCCGGATGGAGGCGTCCACCCCCGCACCACACTCCCCCGCCACAGCGTGCCCCCGGCCTCAAACACCCCGATAAATTGACGGCCATGCACCGGCGGACCACCCAGGGACACAACCAAGGCAAACCCCAGTGAGGGCAATGGCAGCCAATGGTACCCTTGGCACCAGGGCGTTAGGACCAGGAGCCCCCATGGTGCCTGGCAATGACGGGGCAGGGGTGAGGGTGTGAGTGGACATGCGGGGCTGAGGCCTGCAGTGCCAACTGGGGCCACAGTGTAGCCCATGGAACCTGGTTGGGAATGGGAGCATGCACCATGCTAACATGTTGGCCTTTCACCCCCTGCAGACAATGGCGTTTGGAGTTCGAGCAGCAATGTTGACTGCCCTGGTGATGGCCGCAGCTCTGTGAGATGCCCTGTGGCAGTAAGTGCAGAAACTGCTCAAAGAGGAGGGGGAAACTGCAGCAGCGGAGCATCAGCAGCGGAACGGGCAACAACAGAGCTGCCAGTAGTGGAACGGGCTGCAGAGGGGCAGGTGGCAGCCGCAAAGGCTGGAGGGCCAGCTGTCCATCAGGCTGAGGAGGAGAAGTGCCAAGGAGGCACCGTGTGAGGCCCCCTGTGTACCGGCCGTGCCTGCCATTCGAGGACCTGCGACTGGGCATCCCGTCAGAGACTCCGGTTGAGCAGAGACACACATCTGCTGGATGATGGCACACCTGGCAACGTGGGGGTCTGGGGGAGGACGCCCGTTCCCGGTGACCGTCAAGGTGGCGGTTGCCCTTAACTTCTATGCCACGGGGTTCTTCCAGTTGCTGAGTGGGGACCAGTCCGGGATATCACAGAGCTTGGTTCACAGGTGCATCCGCGCCATCACAGAAGTCCTATATGCCCAGGCAGATCAATATATCCATTTTGATGTGGACCGAGCCCACCAGGATGCCTGGGCAGCGGGGCTCGCCGCCATCGCCAGGATGCACCGGATCCAGGGTGCGATTGACGGGATGCATGTCGCCCTCCGGACACCTGCAGTGAATGGGGAGGTGGGGTCAAGGTCATATCAAATGTCCAGGCTGCTCAATGAAGGCTGGCAGCCTGGTGGCTGGTCCAAGGGTGCTTCCTTTTTGTGCACTCTGTGCCCTTAAGAGCCCCCAAGGATTCTCATTTTCCATTTCCTCTCCCCCACCTGCCCAGCCCAGACTTCTATCTCCTTCACTGAGGCGTTCCAGCCTGGTCCCAGACTCACCTTGTGCCCACTCATCAGGGGACTTACTGCAGTCCCAGCAGTAGCCACTGCTCTAGATGGCACTCCAGGGACAACAGCGTTGCCAGCCAATCATTCGGAAGCAGGACAAGCCCCTCAGATGGAGGCTGAAGTCCAGCCTCAATGTAATTAAAGGCTCGATGGCTGTTGAATGGTTGCAGGGCAAACCAGTCAACCACAGGTGGGCCTGCTCCTGACTTTTGTATCAGGGGAGGGGATCCATGTAAAATTCATCCCTTTGTCCTCTGCACTCAGTCAGATATCATGGACTACAAATCATTTTACCTGATAACACTTCAGAATACAGTAGCAATGGTTGACATTTCTTTTGTCCTCAGGATGTGGGTCATACTGTTAAAACTTATTGCCCATCCCTAGATTCTCTGAGAAGATGGATGTCGGGCATCTGAGAATGCATCCTTTTGTCTCCTCATGAGATAAGGGAAAAGTGGTTGAAATTCATAAGAGAAGTCACGGGCAGCACAGTTCACTATGGCTTCACAGCACCAGGGTCCCAGGTTCGATTCCCGGCTTGGGTCACTGCCTGTGCGGAGTTTGCACATTTTCCACGTGTCTGTGTGGGTTTCCTCTGGTTTCCTCGTGAAAGACAAGGGGCGGGATTCTCCCCTACCCAGCAGGGTGGGCCATACCGGCGCCGAGGAGTGATGTGAACCACTCCGGCGTCGGGCCGCCCGGAAGGTGCGGAATCCTCCGCAACTTCAGGGGCTAGGCCAGCTCCGGTGGGGTTGGCGTCACGCCAGCCGGCGCGGAAGGGCTTGGCTCCGTGCCAACTGGTGCCGAACGGCATCTGCCGGCTGGCGCGAGTTGGCACACGCGCGGGAGCGCCAGCATGTGCTGGCGTCATCCCAACGCATGCGCAGGGGGGATCTTCTCCGCGCCGGCCATGGCGGAGGTTGACAGCAGCCGGTGCAGAGGGAAAGAGTGCACCCATGACACAGGCCTGCCCGCGGATCGGTAAGCCCCAATCGCGGGCCAGGCCACCATGGGGAGACACCCCGGGGCCAGATCCCCCCGTGCCCACCCGAGGACTCTGCGGGCTGCCTGTAAAGCCACCACCCGCTGGTACGGACATGATTTGATTTATGCCAGCAGGACCCGCCGAAAACGGGTGGCCACCCGGCTCATTGCGGGCCGGAGAATCGCCGGGGGGGGGGCGCTGCCAACGGCCCTCGACCAGCGTGGCGCGATTCCCACCCCCGCCAAATCCCTGGCGCTGGAGAATTTGGCAGCCGGCAGCAGGGCGGGATTTGCGCCGCCCCCCCCCCCCCCCCCCCCAGCTATTCTCCGACCCGGCGTGGGGTTGGTGAATCCCACCTGTGCTGTTAGGTAATTTGGACATTCTGAATCTCCCTTTGTGCACCCAAACAGGCGCCAGAATGTCACGACTAGGGGATTTTCATAGTAACTTCATTGCAGTGTTAATGTAAGCCTACTTGTGACAATAAAGATTATTATTAAGTGACCTCCTTAGCCCGTTTTGACTTACAGTTCATTTTAAAGAATATAACATTTAAAATATAATTTTCACAATTTATTTGCCAACGCTTTCATGACAGTGAAAATTAAAATTTCCCACTGAAACAACATTGCACTTGCGATAAACCAATCTAATCAAGGAATTAATGTATTCTGCCACTTCAATGCTCCTGTCAGGACACCTGTAGACAACTCCCATTTCAGTTTTAAATTATCCCTGCTGCCTCAATTCTAACCTTAGGGTCTCCCCTTTCGTGTTTCCTTTCTTACAATTGGAAGGGTCCAGAGGAGGTTCACAAGGATGATCCCTGGAATGAAGAACTTGTCGTATTAGGAACGGTTGAGGACTCTGGGTCTGCACTCGTTGGAGTTTAGAAGAATGAGGAGGGATCTTATTGAAACTTACAGGATACTGCGAGGCCTGGATAGAGTGGATGTGGAGAGGGTGTTTCCACTTGATGGAAAAATTAGAAGTAGAGGACACAATCTCAGACTAAAGGGACAATCCTTTAAAACAAAGATGAGGAGGAATTTCTTCAGCCAGAGGGTGGTGAATCTGTGGAACTCTTTGTCGCAGAAGGCTGTGGAGGCCAAATCATTGAGTGTCTTTTAGACAGAGATAGATAGGTTTTTGATCAATAAGGGGATCGGGGGTTATGGGGAGAAGGCAGGAGAATGGGGATGAGAAAAATATCAGCCATGATTGAATGGCGGAGCAGATTCGATGAGCCGAGTGGCCTAATTCTGCTCTGATGTTTTATGGTCTTCTGGAGTTAATAATGCTATTATAATCCCTGTAGAGATTGATAATGTAGTACCCTCAATAATGACACAAAAGAGTAGAACGGTAAAAGAAGGCTTTAATAAGCAGAGAACTAGCCTGTTGCCGAGATGGGTGCTTACTGGGTGCCACCTACAGGGCGGCCCCTTATATACGACTCCCTGGTGATGGCCGCAGCTCTGTGAGATGCCCTGTGGCAGTAAGTGCAGAAACTGCTGAAAGAGGAGGGGGAAACTGCAGCAGCGGAGCATCAGCAGCGGAACGGGCAACAACAGAGCTGCCAGTAGTGGAACGGGCTGCAGAGGGGCAGGTGGCAGCCGCAAAGGCTGGAGGGCCAGCTGTCCATCAGGCTGAGGAGGAGAAGTGCCAAGGAGGCACCGTGTGAGGCCCCCTGTGTACCGGCCGTGCCTGCCATTCGAGGACCTGCGACTGGGCATCCCGTCAGAGACTCCGGTTGAGCAGAGACACACATCTGCTGGATGATGGCACACCTGGCAACGTGGGGGTCTGGGGGAGGACGCCCGTTCCCGGTGACCGTCAAGGTGGCGGTTGCCCTTAACTTCTATGCCACGGGGTTCTTCCAGTTGCTGAGTGGGGACCAGTCCGGGATATCACAGAGCTTGGTTCACAGGTGCATCCGCGCCATCACAGAAGTCCTATATGCCCAGGCAGATCAATATATCCATTTTGATGTGGACCGAGCCCACCAGGATGCCTGGGCAGCGGGGCTCGCCGCCATCGCCAGGATGCACCGGATCCAGGGTGCGATTGACGGGATGCATGTCGCCCTCCGGACACCTGCAGTGAATGGGGAGGTGGGGTCAAGGTCATATCAAATGTCCAGGCTGCTCAATGAAGGCTGGCAGCCTGGTGGCTGGTCCAAGGGTGCTTCCTTTTTGTGCATTCTGTGCCCTTAAGAGCCCCCAAGGATTCTCATTTTCCATTTCCTCTCCCCCACCTGCCCAGCCCAGACTTCTATCTCCCTCACTGAGGCGTTCCAGCCTGGTCCCAGACTCACCTTGTGCCCACTCATCAGGGGACTTACTGCAGTCCCAGCAGTAGCCACTGCTCTAGATGGCACTCCAGGGACAACAGCGTTGCCAGCCAATCATTCGGAAGCAGGACAAGCCCCTCAGATGGAGGCTGAAGTCCAGCCTCAATGTAATTAAAGGCTCGATGGCTGTTGAATGGTTGCAGGGCAAACCAGTCAACCACAGGTGGGCCTGCTCCTGACTTTTGTATCAGGGGAGGGGATCCATGTAAAATTCATCCCTTTGTCCTCTGCACTCAGTCAGATATCATGGACTGCAAATCATTTTACCTGATAACACTTCAGAATACAGTAGCAATGGTTGACATTTCTTTTGTCCTCAGGATGTGGGTCATACTGTTAAAACTTATTGCCCATCCCTAGATTCTCTGAGAAGATGGATGTCGGGCATCTGAGAATGCATCCTTTTGTCTCCTCATGAGATAAGGGAAAAGTGGTTGAAATTCATAAGAGAAGTCACGGGCAGCACAGTTCACTATGGCTTCACAGCACCAGGGTCCCAGGTTCGATTCCCGGCTTGGGTCACTGCCTGTGCGGAGTTTGCACATTTTCCACGTGTCTGTGTGGGTTTCCTCTGGTTTCCTCGTGAAAGACAAGGGGCGGGATTCTCCCCTACCCAGCAGGGTGGGCCATACCGGCGCCGAGGAGTGACGTGAACCACTCCGGCGTCGGGCCGCCCGGAAGGTGCGGAATCCTCCGCAACTTCAGGGGCTAGGCCAGCTCCGGTGGGGTTGGCGTCACGACAGCCGGCGCGGAAGGGCTTGGCTCCATGCCAACTGGTGCCGAACGGCATCTGCCGGCTGGCGCGAGTTGGCACACGCGCGGGAGCGCCAGCATGTGCTGGCGTCATCCCAACGCATGCGCAGGGGGGATCTTCTCCGCGCCGGCCATGGCGGAGGATGACAGCAGCCGGTGCAGAGGGAAAGAGTGCACCCATGACACAGGCCTGCCCGCGGATCGGTAGGCCCCGATCGCGGGCCAGGCCACCATGGGGACACACCCCGGGGCCAGATCCCCCCGTGCCCACCTGAGGACTCTGTGGGCTGCCCGTAAAGCCACCACCCGCTGGTACGGACATGATTTGATTTATGCCAGCAGGACCCGCCGAAAACGGGTGGCCACCCGGCTCATTGCGGGCCGGAGAATCGCCGGGGGGGGGCGCTGCCAACGGCCCCCGACCAGCGTGGCGCGATTCCCACTCCCGCCAAATCCCTGGCGCTGGAGAATTTGGCAGCCGGCAGCAGGGCGGGATTTGCGCCGCCCCCCCAGCTATTCTCCGACCCGGCGGGGGGTTGGTGAATCCCACCCGTGCTGTTAGGTAATTTGGACATTCTGAATCTCCCTTTGTGCACCCAAACAGGCGCCAGAATGTCACGACTAGGGGATTTTCATAGTAACTTCATTGCAGTGTTAATGTAAGCCTACTTGTGACAATAAAGATTATTATTAAGTGACCTCCTTAGCCCGTTTTGACTTACAGTTCATTTTAAAGAATATAACATTTAAAATATAATTTTCACAATTTATTTGCCAACGCTTTCATGACAGTGAAAATTAAAATTTCCCACTGAAACAACATTGCACTTGCAATAAACCAATCTAATCAAGGAATTAATGTATTCTGCCACTTCATTGCTCCTGTCAGGACACCTGTAGACAACTCCCATTTCAGTTTTAAATTATCCCTGCTGCCTCAATTCTAACCTTAGGGTCTCCCCTTTCGTGTTTCCTTTCTTACAATTGGAAGGGTCCAGAGGAGGTTCACAAGGATGATCCCTGGAATGAAGAACTTGTCATATGAGGAACGGTTGAGGACTCTGGGTCTGCACTCGTTGGAGTTTAGAAGAATGAGGAGGGATCTTATTGAAACTTACAGGATACTGCGAGGCCTGGATAGAGTGGATGTGGAGAGGGTGTTTCCACTTGATGGAAAAATTAGAAGTAGAGGACACAATCTCAGACTAAAGGGACAATCCTTTAAAACAAAGATGAGGAGGAATTTCTTCAGCCAGAGGGTGGTGAATCTGTGGAACTCTTTGTCGCAGAAGGCTGTGGAGGCCAAATCATTGAGTGTCTTTTAGACAGAGATAGATAGGTTTTTGATCAATAAGGGGATCGGGGGTTATGGGGAGAAGGCAGGAGAATGGGGATGAGAAAAATATCAGCCATGATTGAATGGCGGAGCAGATTCGATGAGCCGAGTGGCCTAATTCTGCTCTGATGTTTTATGGTCTTCTGGAGTTAATAATGCTATTATAATCCCTGTAGAGATTGATAATGTAGTACCCTCAATAATGACACAAAAGAGTAGAACGGTAAAAGAAGGCTTTAATAAGCAGAGAACTAGCCTGTTGCCGAGATGGGTGCTTACTGGGTGCCACCTACAGGGCGGCCCCTTATATACGACTCCCTGGTGGGCGGAGCCAGAGGCGGAGTCCCCCAGAGTTCCAAGTCCGGTCTTAAAGGGGCATCACCTACATGATGGTAAGGGTACAGTAACCATTCATCACAGATAACTTTTTAAAAAGAAAGAAATCATCATAATGCCGAAGGAAAGAAACCGATGGACAAGATTCCACTTTTTAAACTTTTACTGTACAAACCAACTAAATTCAACATAGTTCAAACATTAACTAACAGGTGAAGCATATTTCAAGTAAAAAGATGAATTTCACTTTAAAATGTTGTCTCGTGCAGCTACAAGCACTCAAATTACCCCCCACATGAAAGTGGGACCACACAATTTCAGTCTTTCCAACTTGGCCTTGACTATGTATGGTCTCTCATATCCCACCTAATTATTTTAGACCTTGCGTCACATTAGCCAGTGCTTTCCACCCAACGTACCCAGATGTGGTTACCATCTGATGTACCATCAATTGGACGCGAGACACGATGAAGGTCCAAACTTAGGCTTTAATCAGCTAGATGTTAGCCCGGTGGTCGACTACAGTGAAAGGCCGACCACCGGGAACTCTGGGTACTTATACCCCGCCTCGGAGGCGGGGTCTACTTGCCTCTCGACCAATTGGTGAGCAGTCACATGACTAGTCCCAGCCAATCAGACGAGAGGCACATGACCAGCCAGAGCCAATGGGAAACAAGTGCTCTGCACCAATGGCAGTGCTCCTATTCATACCACCACACCATCGTCAAGCTTCTTGTCTATGAACCAGCTCTCACATGGGTCACAACAGACTTGATGCACAGAATCGTCAGAGACACCCTTCTTCGACACATTTAGATGGTTTGGTTGGCTTTGGCAAAGGATTTTGGCAAGGAGATCATTTACTGACCTGCTTATAAATTACTCTTGCATGAGAGCCCTATAACAGTTCCTAATTCCCTCAACTGGGTTTGGAATGCACCTTAAATGTCTCAGCTGTGCCTTCCTCTTCAATTGGAAATTTAGAATTTTAGAGGGTACCCCTTCAATTGGCCCATATGTAGAGCAGTGGACTCTTCTGAAAAGCCCAGAGAGTCCCCCCTGCAGACTGTTTTCATACTTTCCTTATCAACTACACAATAGATTTAGATTGAAAATGGTGCTGAGATTTTGCTCCCAGGCCAGCTTTGATCTGCTCCCTGTAACTGTGAGCATAATTTTCAGGTTACCCTGCTTCCAATCAGTCTCCTTCCATCCCCTCTCGTCTTAATATCATTGTCATAGTCATGCATGGCCCTCTCGTATCCTCTGATGTCCCTATGCCCCATGTTGACCTGACCCCTCTCCATCTTGAAACTTAATGCACTGTCACATACAGAGACCACTTCCCTCCCAACCCTACCCCCCAGCATGCCGTAAGACTATTGAGTGCCCACACTTACATTACTTCTTTCCCATCGAAAGGCTGCTGATGCTTTACCTTACAGTGACTGTGCCATCTGCAGCCCAGAATGAAACCAGAAACTCCCAAACGTGAGGGGCTTGCCATGTCCTTCTCACACCATGCTGGACATGACTGACACAGGACTGACAGGCCCTCCCCATTCCTAGACTGGGACAATAACAGTCTTTACAGCTCCAGCAACATAAATTGTGTGCTCTGCTGCAGAACTGTCTTTACATTCTGCCCCAAGTACATTTCCTCTGCTCGTCCCCCACACCAGTCATGTGTACGTTTACACCCTTCCCCAGTCTCCACCTCCCCACCCCTTAGACCTTTGTCCTTGGGCCCCTTCCCTTATCTCTGTATTGGTTAACACCAACTATCCCCTCCGCCTCCCACCACTTCTACCCTCCCCCATCTTACCGCTGGTCTGGAATGGAGAGTCTTGTCTCTGCTCCCATTATTCATCCATTTTGCTATGCCACTGATCCCAGCGCAGTTCAAGTTCAGCCTGCCTTTGTTGTTTTTTTTATTTTTATAAATTTAGAGTACCCAATTCATTATTACCAATTAAGGGGTAATGTAGCATGGCCAATCCACCTACCCTGCACATCTTTGGGTTGTGGGAGCAAAACCCAAGCATACACGGGGAGAATGGGCAAACTCCACACAAACAGTGACCCAGAGCCAGGATCGAACCTGGGACCTTGGCATCGTGAGGCAGCAGGGCTAACCCACTGCACCACTGTGCTGCCCTGTCTTTGTTGTTTTTAATACAGTGGTTTATGATAGGGTTTTATTCTTAAAAGGGAAGTGATCTTTAAATTGACCAGCATTGTGAAAGTGTTCAGATGCTTTCTGTAGTTTTGCCAGTGGATAAAGTGTTATTTTTCATTCAACTATATTTACATTAAAATTATACTGTGTCAATTGGACTCTGTTCTTTGATCTTTACTGTGATTGACAGCCATCCAGCTGTTCAGCCTTTGAAGCAGAGCAAAGACGGCCATCTGTTCCACTATGTCACTGTCGCTAATGTATTCAGCTTTGGAGGTCTAAACTTTATGCCCAGCCCTATTGCAATTAACAGAAGACTTGAGAGTACAAAGTGTTTTTCAAAATTAAATTTCACTTGCAAATGCTTTACATTGCTTTCACCTTATTCATGTTTGCATCATCATTATTTTGTTGGAATTAGCTTAGTCAGAGAGCTTATGGTTGACCACATTGATGGTTACACTGGAGTTAGGGACATTTTCTTTACTGTGGAAGAAACAATGTTGTGTTTTTTGTTGATTCTTTATTGCATGCTCATGTTAGTGCCCAGCATTGTACACACTACCTTGTTGGACATGGCTTAACTTGCAGGCTTAGCTGTCCCCCATCCTATGCTTTTGTAAGGATATTGTCTAAGGTCACTATCAGCAGGGATCGTTGCAATGTTATAAATGTATTCAAACCCTGGAAGGACTCTGTCAGCCGACATGCTGACTCATGTGTTGACAGTACTGACTACACTCTTCAGGCTCCTCAGTTTCTTAAGTAAGCAAAATACTGCTGATGCTGGAATCTGAAACAGGAACAGAGAACGCTGGAAAAACTCAGCAGGTCTGTCAGCATCTATCAGGAGAGAAACAGAGTTAACATTTTGAGTCCTTGGACTCTTCGTCAGAACTGAAGGGAGAGAGCATAGTTTAGAACTGTATAAACTGCAACAAAAAGTAGCAACTTTAAGAACAAAAGACCTGGTATGAGAGAGGGAGGGTGGGGATGAGTGTGGGGGTGGTGGGGGTGTGGGGTTGCATTGAGGCTTATACATACAGGATATTACAAAAGAGGGGAGTTTAAGATGGAGGAGAAAGGTTACAATCTAAAGTTGCTGAACTCACCGTTGAGTTGCAAAGGCTGCAATGTACCCAACTGAATGTTCCCACCATGTCCACCCACTCCGCTACCACAAGACCCAGGATGCCAGGCCCTTCCTACTTCACCCCACCATGCCCCTGACTCCACCCTCTGCCCTTTCTTGGGACCCTCTTCCACAACTCTATCCCCCCCCCCCTCCACCACTGACCCACCTTTCCAGGTCCTGAGCATTCATTTAAGCTGCTATCTATTGCTTCCCTCCCTCTTGAGTTAAACAAACTGTACTGCTGACCTTACAAACAAGTGCACAAAGCTGACTGCTGTACGCCACCTACAAGCAAACATGAACCCAGTGCCATAGGATTCTGGTGCGCCCAGAAGGTCGGGTGTAATGAAAAAAATGTTTATGCCACTGAGTATTCATGGAATTTAAATGTATTACAGGTATGAACCTTCAGAGGCTGGCATGAGGCTCAACAGGCCACAAGCACATTGTTGACTTTATCTCTGTGTCTGAAATTGGCATTGGGAAGTTGAAATTTCACATCTGACCTAATTAAATCAACCCAATTTCCATGATTCCACTTTCCCGGCCTTCATTTAGTGTAAACTCCTTGCACCTCCCTCTTAATAGACAATCTGTGTCTTCCTCAGATCTCTAATAATTAAACTACCCAGGTTTAGCGTCAGGCAGACTGCAAGCCAGGTCATGTGACTCCTTAGGGGCAGCACGGTAGCATGGTGGTTAGCATAAATGCTTCACAGCTCCAGGGTCCCAGGTTCGATTCCCGGCTGGGTCACTGTCTGTGCGGAGTCTGCATGTCCTCCCCGTGTGTGTGTGGGTTTCCTCCGGGTGCTCCGGTTTCCTCCCACAGTCCAAAGATGTGCGGGTTAGGTGGATTGGCCATGCTAAATTGCCCGTAGTGTCTTAATAAAAGTAAGGCTAAGGGGGGGTTGTTGGGTTACGGGTATAGGGTGGATACGTGGGTTTGAGTAGGGTGATCATGGCTCGGCACAACATCGAGGGCCGAAGGGCCTGTTCTGTGCTGTACTGTTCTATGTTCTATGTTCATCTAACCTACATTTACAGGTAGAGACCTAAAATATAATAATCTTCCAAATCAAAATAATACAATTGGAAAGCTTTATATTCTTATTAACCTCACAATTGTAACATTACACTTAAAGTTGATAAGGAACCAGGACTGGATGAGATGCACCCTGGGATACTGAGGGAAGTGAAAATGAATATGTGGAGGCACTGGCATAATTTTCAAGTCTTCCTTTCAGAGGACTTGAGAATTGCAAATCTTACATCCTTGTACAAAAAAGAGCGTAAAGATAAGTCCAACAACAATAGCCAATCAGTTCATCATTGGTGGTGGGGAAGCTTCTTGAAACAATAATTCGAGACAAAATTAATAGTCACTGAGGAAGAATGAACAGGGCTATGGGATTTTTAATTTTTTAATTTCAATAATC
This sequence comes from Scyliorhinus canicula, assembly GCF_902713615.1. NCBI lineage: Eukaryota > Metazoa > Chordata > Chondrichthyes > Carcharhiniformes > Scyliorhinidae > Scyliorhinus > Scyliorhinus canicula. The sequence goes on from NC_052150.1 coordinate 138,367,106, forward strand.
TTTATTGTGACAAGTTGGCTTACATTAACACTGGAATGAAGTTGCTGTGAAAAGCCCCTAGTCCACATTCGGGTGCCTGTTCGGGTACACAGAGGGAGAATTCAAAATGTCCAAATTACCTAATAGCACGTCTTTCGGGACTTGTGGGAGGAAACCGAAGCACCCGGAGGAAACCTACGCAGACACAGGGAGAACGTGCAGACTCCACACAGACAGTGACCCAAGCCGGGAATTAGGGGTTGGTTTAGCACACTGGGCTAAATCGCTGGCTTTTAAAGCAGACCAAGGCAGGCCAGCAGCACGGTTCAATTCCCGTACCAGCCTCCCCGAACAGGTGCCGGAATATGGCGGCTAGGGGCTTTCACAGTAACTTCATTTGAAGCCGACGTGTAACAATACGCAATTTTCATTTCATTTTTTCATTTCATTTCATTTCATTTTCAAACCTGGGACCCTGATGCTTTGAGACCATAGTGCTAACCACTATGTTACCGTGCTACCTACGGATAAGGTGGGGGAGTGGAGCTTGGTGAATTGCTCCTTTATATAGTCAGCACAGACATGATCAAATGAATGGCCTCCTTCTGTGCTGTAACCATCGTATGATTCTAAGGTTTTATTATATTTTGATACTTAACTAATCTTCCATTTTCTCTACTATTGATGAATATTGTTCTACTTCTGTCTTTCATTTTGCAATTCATATCGTTCTTCAGTTCAGAGTAGGACTCTGACGGAGGAAACATTGAATCCCGCTTTTCTAGCCATTCAATTAGGGGTGAAGGAAAATGGCTGCCAGAAAACTGACATTGAAGAACAAAAGGTAGAATGTGTGTAAAATGAGCAACTGGTCTGTTTCTGTCCACATGATGGGGAAAGTTCCAATTCACACCTGGCAGTTTAGTTGAATGCAAACCTTCATGCTTCTGTGGTACTGATCATTCACCTGAGAAATATTCACGATAGAGAATTACAGGATTCCATTTCTTCCAGCAGTTGTATGATAGGAACAGTTTTTAAAAAGCCTCGAATCCTACAGCATTCAAGCAGTTAATTTGAAAGTGGTTATTTTTGTGACCACATAGTGCTTCAAATTCAGCCTTGGTACTTGCCTGAAGAATAGATAAAATATCAGCATTGAAAACGCACCACACTCAGTCCTGCTGTTAACTAAAATATTTCATTTGTGGGTAAATCACACTGAGATGAGATGAACAGTATGTGAACAGTATGTGCGTGCATTTGTGGATTCTATTAGCTGTTGCTATAGCACCAACCAAGCAACAGCTGTGGTTCATTTCTTTGGTAAGTACTTATGTGTAGAAGTGTTATGTACAGTTAGTTATGTGCAAAATGCAACAGTGAATGAGATTTTCTGGCTTCCCCGTGGCATTTTCCTCAGTGACGGGAGGTGGCCCATGTTGGCCGGCAGTGGGATTTTCTGGTCCCGCAGTCAATGATATTTCTAATTGAATCCACTCCTTTCCGTCGGAAAACCCATAGCGGCGGTGCACCATCGGTAGGACTGCAAGACGCCACGAGCGTGAACAGCCGAAAGATCTCACCCATTGACTTTATCATCCTGTAACAAAGGTCAAGGCACCTTTGCAAGAATAACGGAAGTTCTTAGAGTCAATTTTGGACATATTAGGGGAACATTTTCCAATTGCCATTGCCAATGTTGCTGAAGTGAAATGAGTGTGGGTTGGAAAATCAGGCAGGTATTGATCTTGGCGGACAACTGTGTTGTCGGGTGTTCGTTACAGTTCAAGAGGTTTGAAGAAGTCTTCACGGTCATATGTAGATTAACTCCAGGTCTTTATTGACTCTTAGAACTATTTGCAAATATACATTAAAGGTACAAGCTTGGAGCTGGCTCCATGCTTGCTGGTACACTGTGCTCTGTCGAATACGCAACTGAGCCTGAGTCTTGTTCATGTGCTCTCTTACATCAATATCTGAGCAGTACTGTACCTAGTCTCACATTAACCCAATATGTACCAGACCATTATACTACAAGTCCCGCAAGTCTTTATGTTTATGTCTTATGTTGTTGTTACTATCATATATCTACATTCCCATTACCACATTATCACAATCCCATCTTCCCCTTTGAATTCAAAGGTGCAGGTGGTCTGGAGGCCATATAACCCTTCTGTGACACCCAGTGTCACAGGATGTATTTACCATGGGAGCTGCTGAGGTACCATGTATATACTTGAAGAATCTTGGTTTTGTGGTTGCCTACGACCTGCACATTCATGGAGTGGAAGCCCTTCCTGTTTACGAAAGCAGCTGACTGACGCGCTGGTGCTTTGGGACGCGTGAGTCCACTCCCCTGGTTGCAGCGGAACGCAACAATAACTGCAAAGCTTCTGGCTCACTCAGCTGGCTGGCTGCATCCATCTGGTAATGATCTCTCCCTGAGGACACTTGGACAAAATAGTGTTAATGGTAATGTCACAAACTAAAGAAGGTAATCTTCGTCAATCTCTTCCAAGCTCCCACCTATCCCTGACCTTCTATTCTACTCCACCTTGTCCAGTCCTTCTTCAACCATATAATTCAATTTCTGTCCCTCTTCAGCTCTGACGAAGAGTCATACTAACTTGAAACATTAATGCAGTTTCTGTCTCCACATCTGCTACCAGACCTGCTGAGTCTTTCCAGCATATTCTGTTTCTTATTTCAGATTTCCGGTATCTGCAGTGGTTTGCTTTTATTAAATAAAAATTAATGTTTCACATGTTTGGCTCATTGGATGAGAACAATCATTGCGTTCCACTCTTGAATTGTAGTTTAAATTAGTTAAAATAGCTGGAGTCAGATTATTGCAGGTTTCCTTTTAAACAAATATGTGCAGATTAGGTGGATTGGCCATGTTAAATTGCCTCTTTATGTCCAAAAATATGCAGGCGAGGTGGATTGCTCATGATTAATATGCAGGTTACGGGGGTAGGGTGAGGTGTGGTCCTGGGCAGAGTGCTCATTCAGATGGACCAAATGGCCTCCTTTTGCACTGTGGGGATTCCATGGATTCAGCAGCTCACAAAGTTCAGCACCTGTGGCTTCACACCAGGAAGTCAAATGGACTTGGATTATGGAATCAGGGTGGGATGTAGCATCCTCCAAATTTAAAAATGCTTTAGTGTTAATGCCGTCGTCTCCAGCTGATGTTCTGCAGTGGTGTACTTTGCAGACTGCCCAGGTCTTTCTGGGTCTTCAGATAATAAAACTTGTTATGTCAAGCCACTTTCAATCACATGACCAATATTGTCCAACCATAATGGTTTGGAAGTCCAAAACTATTCCTGCACAATCAGATATAGATTGTTGGGGGGGAGGGGGGTAACTTACTTGTGGGTAGCTGGTCTCTTCAGCTCTCATTGACCTTGGAGACATGCATTCTGGAGGTCTATTAACTACTTTTTGGGTGGATCATAGGCATAGCGGAGGTAAATATCCCTGCTAGGTTACATACAAACACATGAATTGGGATCAGGTGCAGATCATTCAAACTCTCAGGTCTGCTCCGCTGTTCAATAAGATCATAGCTAATCTGATTGTGGCCTCAACTACGACCATCCATAATCTTTGAGTCCCTTATTTTCATGGAATCGTAGGGCACTGAATTTAAGTGATCCAGCCCATTGTGCCAGTGCTGACTCCTTTGAAGAACTGTCCGAGTAATCCCACTCTTTTGCTTTGTCCACATATCATGAGGTGTAAAGGTCAACTTGGTGGCCATCTTAGCCACCTTGTCAGTGTCCATTTTGAAAAATAAAAGGCAGTTCCAGAAGCTTCGGGACAAACACAATTCATGTATAAAGCGATTAATAGGGCATGCCTTTATTAGGCATAATACAATGTTCATTTTCATTTCAAAGTTCATGCCTGTTTATAGACTAGTTCTTGTAATCCCACTTCTGTGTTTTCTACAAGTGCTTTGTCATCCGCAAATCTTTTTTTTTCTTAAATCTTTTTATTGGCATTATGCACAATCAATTGTATAAAGACTCAGATTGGGTACAACTGTGGCTTTATTGCAGTAAGATGCGTGGCCTCCTACAGCAGCTGGCGAAATGGCAGTTGAATAGGGAACACGCATATTTATACTCCTCTTCCTGGGCGGAGCCAGCAGGCAGGAGCTACTGGGGAACCTGTAATACAAGTCCTACCTTACATCACCTAATACAGGGGTAACAGTGGTTTACCACATGGCATTTCTCATATTTATAAACAGTTGTATATATACACATCTCATTTTTCTCACCCGTGCTAATTGCCTATATTATACAGAGAGGTTTATTTTGTCCTTCGTTTAACTGGCCCTATGTGCATTTTGTTGTCCTCTGGATCAGTCTATGGTTCCTCCCCCTTCCCCGTTGCACCACTTTGAGCTGCATTAGGCTTAGCCTTGCGCAGGAGGAGGTGGAGTTAGCCCTGCTCAGCGCTTCGCTCCAGAGTCCCCCCCCCCCAACTCTGCCCCAGTTCGTCCTCCCATTTTCGTCTGGTCTTGTCCAGAGGAGTCCGGGCTCAGTCCAGTAGCTGTCCATATATTTTCCCACATAGCCCCACCTTCTCGTTGCTTGTGCCTATCAGGTCCTCTAGTAGTGTGGTTTCTGGGACCCCAGGGTACCCTACTGTCTCTTTGCGGAGGAAATGTTTTATTTGGAGGTGTCTCATTTCATGTCCTTCTGCTAGTTTCCACTTCATCGTCAGTTCGTCGAGTGTCACCAATCTGTGCCCTGCATCGAAGTCCCCGACCGTCAGTGTTCCCCTGTCCCGCCTCCATTTTTTGAAGGTGGTATCCAGCATGGCTGGGGGGAATCTGTGATTGCCACATATGGGAGCCATGGGGGACATTTTGGTTACCCCGAAGTGTTGCCTCAGCTGGGTCCACGTTCTCAGCGTGACCGCTACCACTGGGCTTGTTGTGTATCTTGTTGAGGAGGATGGGAGTGCTGCTGTGCCAAGGCCCGGAGGGTCGTTCCTTTACAGGATGCCTCCTCCATTTTTACCCAATCTGTGTCGGGTTCTTGTACCCACCCCTCAATCTTTCTGGCATGGCTGCCCAGTGGTAGTATTATAGGTTTGGTAGGGCCAAGCCCCCTTTGATTATCCTTCTTGTCATCTGTAAATCTAACTGATGCTATCATTCACCTCCCAATCTCAACACTGGATTCTCCACCTTCTGACAATTCTTTGATCATGCCTTCAGAATAGATAATGAAGAGGACTGGTGATAAACAACATACATGTCAAACCCCTGTTCCAATCTGATTTCTCCAATGTACATAGGACACCACACCCACAATCAAACAAAGGATGTAACCACCTTCTTTCCCACTTTTTCATAAATGTTAGTCAAAAAACAACCTTCCCACTCTTTCCTGCCATTAAATCCAACCCACCGTTTCTTTTAGCTACTTTCACTGTTTGTCCCATGTATAAATTTGTTATGAGTCATCTGTTTCTCCAGTAGGGCTTTCCAGGCCCATTATTCCTCCCCCTGAATCATGATTGATATTGTTCACCTTTCAAGATTCAACAATCAACAATCAATTCAGCAAACAATCACAGAAAGTTCCTAACAAAATGATGACACCCACCGCTGGTGTCTGATTACAAATATTACCCAATATATATGCAGCATGAGTCATTAACTTAAAGAGCACCAATGGTATAATGCAGTGTTAATTTGTGTGTGCCTTTTAGGTGACCCCCACCATGGCTATTAATCAAACCGGAGCGTGCACATTTTACTTTAACAGCATCATGCAATGTTATGATTTGATAGGAAAATACCCCATTAGTTATTTACAACTCCGTGGAGACGATAAAACTGATTTTGCTGAGTGCTTCAGCCCTCATTAACATGTTATGCACATTGGACACGGTGACAGTAAATTCTTGGGGAATGATTCAATACTTGCAACCCAGACAAACTGCACAAGTTCTTTTCCATTCTGTGGAAGTAGAAGGAGACTTTCTGCGTGATATTATCCAATATCGTTATTTCATACAAGGAGTGCAGTTGGATTCTATTTTATCAGTAATCTCACAGGATAGAAAAATCAAATGACTCCTGAGTAACAAAGTGGGATGATTGAACTACAGAGGTCTTTACTGCCAGTAAGAAGCATTGGAGCCCTCGAGTGCCTCTGTACAACACAACTAAAAGTTCAGAAAACAAAGACTGAATAATTCACAATTGTACCTGTGTTTTCTAGATCAGCAAGTCTGAAGACTCTGCTGATTACTGCCTCTCAATTCAAAATATTCTCAATATCTGCACAACACAACTTCATCATGACATTCCAATACTTCAGAAAACTCAAAAAACACCAAGATCGAGTGGGATAATAGGGAAGTAAACAAATGACAAGATTAAAGTCAATAGAAAAGACTTTTGGGAATCATGTGCAGTGTAAAATTGGTTACTGATTCACTATGAGCCCATTAGGCATTCCTATCATGCCAATCCCACCCCAGAAAGCACACTCACAGTAACCTTACATTAGCAACAAAAAACATCAAGATAGAGTGGGATAATAGGTAAGTAAACAAACTCCAACCTTGATTCCACCCTCTGTTTGCAAGATATTTATGGATGACAACAGCCATCTAGTCCCGTTCATCTCAGCCATTCCAGAATGATATCTAAACATGTATAGTATGACCAGGATTAAGCCATTCGGCCCATTAAGCCTGCACCACCATTTGATAATATTGCTTACATTATACCAGTGACTACAACTCAAAAGCACTTAATTGACTATAAAATGATTTGAATCATTTTAAATGGTGCTGTATAAATGTAGGTTTTTGTCTTTCTTTCATTACACCAACATACAGTAGGTGGAGTGACTTTAGCAATGGTGAAATTGAAGGCCCAATGCTGATTCGCTAAGGATAATTGAGCACAGAGCAATGAACTGAAGTTATGAAAGTGACCACAAATAGATCACAACATTTACAAAACAATTAATCTCTATAGCTAATCTCCCTCCAACCGCCACACCAAACTCCCCTCAATCCACCCTTACCTTCTCCAAACTGTCATGTGAGAGTACCTTTGAGAAATGGGTGTTTATAAATGGATGTGTATAAAAGTATCTGTAGTGAAAGTACCTTTAAGAAATGGGTGTATTACTGCAGTGATGTCAGACAGTGGGTGGAGCTGGGCTGTCTGTAAGCTTTTTACTTTCATTTTAGGCTGTTTGCTGTAGGGTGTGTTTTAGTTTTGTTTTTCAGAGCTGGATAGCTGCAGTCACAGCCAGAAGGTGTATTAGAGTCTCTCTCTGTAACCTAAAGACTGTAAATCGATCCTGGTGATTTAAAACTAATAACACTAGTGACTTTAACCTGATGTGCTTCTGGTAAAAGGTGATTTAAGTTTTATGGATGTTAAAAGGAAAGCTTAAAGGATTACTTAGTGTTGTAGTCTTTGGGGTTGTATTTGAATTAATGGTTGCTAAGATGATCACTGTATGTTTTAAAAAGGTTAACTTGAGTTCATAGAATAAACATTGTTTTGCTTTAAAAAATACTTTTCCATTTCAGCTCTACCACACCTGTTGAGTGGGCCGTGTGCTCCCCATACCACAATCTAGTAAAAGTTGTGGGTCAGGTGAACTCCATGATACACTTTGGGGCCCATAACAAAACCCAAAACTGAAACTTTCAGCATTCCTCCCCATCTTACTCTCAACCCCCTCTCACTCACCAAAATCCCATCCCACACCCACAACACCCCTTCAATCTCCCCTCCACATCCCCTTTCTCCTTCCCCCTCCCCCAAGCTCCCCCCTCAACCCGTGGTGCGTACCCCCTCCCAACACACATACACAGCATCCAATTGGTTCTAAAATTGTGGGGATTTCAATTAACATTTTTCTTCTGGCAATTGATGTGCTGCTGCTGCTCCTGACTTTCAGGCAACTTTGGTTTTCTGGCAGGCTTCTCGAACAAAAATTGGACCCATGAAGCTGCCCAAAGGTTGAAAGCAGTGGCACAGCAGTGAAATTGACACTGACAGACCGACTTTAAAAAGAATGGAACTCTCCGATGCTTAGTGTGGACAACAAGAAACTCCATTTAAAAGACAAAGCCCGGCTCCCAGTGTTTAGTACTATCTGATTACATGCTCTCCAGTCTACTCCAATGTCTTTAGGCACTGGCCAGAACTTAATCCTGTCCACCTGATCAAATGCTTTTCTCAAAGTCTACAAAACAAATACTCCTGTCTAAATTCTAAATTGTGTTCACTCATTAATCTTATAATTCCAATTGTCTTTCTCACCCCTTTTAGTCCCGGGAACTAAACTGTTCATCAGAGATGTGGGGCGAGATTCTCCCAAAACGGGAGAAATCGTAAAGCTGCCGTAAAACCCGGGCGGGTTTTACGGCAGCGCGCCCCTTCCCGACCGGGGACCGATTCTGGTCCCCGGTCGGGGCTAGCAGCCCGACGCCGTAAGCTCCGGCAAGACGGGCTTAACAAAAATCGTTAAACCCGCTTGCCGGAGTTAGCGCCAGCTGACGCGTCATATGACGTCAGCCGCGCATGCGCAGTTTGGAAGACTCCAACCCGCGCATGCGCGGGTGACGTCATCGCGTTTTTGCGCGAAACCCGCGCATGCGCTGTCCGGGTTGCCCCTCAGCCGCCCCGCGAATGGAGACTGCGGGGCGGCGGAAGGACAAGTAGTGCGCGGGCATCGGGCCCGCTGCCCGCGATCGGTGCCCACCGATCGCGGGCCCATGGCACCCTTGGCACGGCCGTGGTACTGCCGTGCCAATCAGTGCCATGGTTATAAAAAGCGAGTTTGTGACGCCGTTTTTACGAACGGCAAGACCAGGTGTGTTTGCCGTTCGTAAAAACGGCGGAAAGGGCTGGGACTTCGGCCCATCTAACAGCTGAGAATCGCTGCCGGCCGTAAAAAAACGGCGGCAGCGATTCGGGTCGGGACTTCGGCGGGGGGGTGGGAGAATAGCGGGAGGGCGGCAAAAATGTCGGGATGGCCCTCCCGCTATTCTCCCACCCGTCGTGGGGGGCGGAGAATTTCGCCCGTGGTTCTGTGCCTTTCCATGGCGGTGTAGGCTTGCAGATCATGAAGGTACAAACAAGGGCCGGGATTCTCCGAGTCTCCGCGCTGAAATCGCGCCCGGCGCGGGGGCGGAGAATGGGTCCTCAGAACCCCGATCGGACCCGATGCTGGGACATGAACCTCCGACGACCGGAGAATCGGCGGCAGTCGCGCGTACGTGGAGTAGGTCGGGGGCCGCTGACAGGGCCCCCCCCCCAGCGATTCTCCGCGGTCGACCGGCTGAGTTCCTGCCGGCGTCGTTCACGTAATGTTCCACCCAGTGGGAGCTTGGCGTCGCAGCTGCGGTGGCCGTCCTGGTGGGTGACGAGGGGAGGTCAGTCTCTGGGGGGGGGCTCCGCAATGGCCAGGCCACCAATCGGGGGTCCCGATCGGCGGGCCCGCGCAATCTGGGGGGTGCCTACCTTCTTCTGCACCATCCTGCTGTGTGGCTCTGCTGTGTTGCGCAGACCCGGAACCGCAGCCGGCCGCCGTGTGCATGCGCGGATCCACGGCCAGGAGTGCAGGGCCCCATATCAGCAGCTGGAAATGTGTGGACCACTCCAGCACCCTGCTGGCCCTCTGTAGCCCACGTAATCGCTGGGCCAAGGGGCTCATTAATGCCAATGTGAAACACTCCGGTGTTTACGCTGGCGGTGTCAACACTTAGCCGCGTTTTTGGAGAATCCCGGTCAAGAGCTTTATTGGAAAGGTGTTTACTTTACGGTCTGTAAAGATAGATTGCCTGCTTGCATGTGATTAGACACTTAAAGTGACCTTGTTCCAACTAGGAACAAACATGGATACAAAACTCCCTTTTGTTACAATTCTCAAATGTTAAAAATTGTGTTGTGAACACACACACACAAATACACACAAACACACAAATACACAGAAACAGACACACTGGCAGATACATGCAAAAAGATACAGACATGCACAGACACACACAAAGACACACACATACATACATGAACGCAGAAACACACATAGATACAGCCACACGTGCACGGATACACAGATGTACAAAAATTAACACAGATACACACATAGACACACACACACAGATATATATGCAGATATAAACACACAAACATATATACAGACATCTACGACTTACCTCCATAAATTTGAGATCATCCAAAACTCTACTGCCCGTAACTTAACTCACACCAGGTTCCATTTACCCATCATTCACCCTTCACCCCTGTGCTGAATGATTTATATTGGCTCTTCTTTAATCAAAGGGCAGAGTTCTCCCAAAAAGTGTAATTTTGGGCACAAAGATCAGTGTGAATCGGGCTGGTTGTTGCGGCACAATTCCAATCACGATTATCCTGCCATTGGTTTTAGAACTGGAGGTGATTTGCACCATTCCTGAGATGTGCTGGACCCAAGGATGCCAGCAAGCCTGGATCTTCAGTGATTGGGGCGCTACTTTTAAAGGGCGCTCTGATTTGAGAATAATGCAACAGATACTCCCCTTCCCGCTGGCAAAGACCCCATCCTAATCGCCAGCATTGCCCCCCCCCCCACTCAATTGCCAGTCCTAGTGCACACCAGGTGAACAACACCCACATCCCACTATGGGGTTGCCAAATGTCCCACCCTCTTCAAGCCCTGTAGCTTTCATGCCCGCCCCATTCCAAGACAGTGCCCTGTTGGCAGTGCCCCCTTGCACTGCCCTCTCCTAACCACTCAGGGACTACAATGCCTCCAAGCCCTCCGGCATGGTCATCACATCTGGTCTCCGTTTGTGGAAACAAGTAGCAATTCAAGCCCGCTTCAATCTGCGCCGGTGGGTGGGAGATTTGCAGGAGCCGGGAGAAAGCCAATTCTGAACATTTAAATTAGATTTTAAATATGCTAATCATGCCCAGCGAGGGCGTGAACCAGCTTACGTCTGCTGGGACGACCCAGGAACATCGCACACTGTGTGTGGCCTGGCACAAATCCCATTTCTGGCCTCTCCTGCAATTTTCCCGACATAGCGGGATTTGCACCGGGCACAATGCAACCAGAAAATCACCCCCAATATCTCTATCTTAAAATTTGCATCTTTGTTTTCCAATCTCTCCATCTTTCACGCCTTCTCATCACTGCAATCTCCTGCACCTCATAAACCGTCGAGGTATCTGTGTTTGCATACTTTTGGTCTCCTCGGCACGGTGACACAGTGCTTAGCACTGCTGCCTCACTGCGCCAGGGACCCGGGTTCAATTCCAACCTTGGGTGACTGTGTGGAGTTTGCACGTTCTCCTCATGTCTGCATGGGTTTCCTCCGGGTGCTCCGGTTTCCTCCCAGAGTCCAGAAATATGCAGGTTACGTGGATTGGCAATTCTAAATTAGCCCTTTGTGTCCAAAGATTTCTGGGTTACGGGGATAGGGCGGGATGTCTCGGTAGTTGCCCTTTCAGAGGGTTGATGCAGACTTGATAGGCCGAATGGCCTCCTTCTGCACTGTAGGGATTTTATAGAATCTAATAAATCCCAGACTTTAATTGCCCTACCATTGCCACTTGTGCCTTTAGCCGCCTGAGCGCAAAATTTCTGAAATCCTGCCCTTCAACATCTTTACCTCTTTCTGCCCCTTTAAGACTTTGCTTAAAACTAGCTTTTTGTGCAAACCTTTTGCCTTCTGCCTCAGACCACCATATGTGGGTAAATGTTAAATTGTGCTCTATAATGCTCCCTTCAAATACTTTGAGATGTTTCATTACATTAAAGGTGCCATTATATATATACATACATATATATGTAAGTTGTTGCTGTTGTAGTTACTTAACAATCTGCTTTTCTGAAACACAAATGTTCTTCAATGGCCTACAACTTACAAGAATATCAAAAATCTATATTCTCTTAAAATTTAATTCGGATGAAATTGAATACAGCAAAACATCTCTCAAATTGCAAATATTCTTTAAATAAATTAAAATATAATAATCGCATAACGTATATTTGGTCAGATTAGTGTTGACATTCTCCCTCAGTTTCAATGGGTAAATATGTTCAATATGAGAGCTACTTCCCCCTTAAAAATAGTCTCACAGTTGGTATATTTTCACTCTGTTGTACAGGGATCTGAAAAAAACTCTACATAGGTCTGAATAAGTCATTTAAATCCATTGCTGAAAAGATCAGATTCCAAGGATGCACATCTGAAGTGTATTAGCAGTTCAATCCACAGCTTCCTGAGGGAACAGATGTTTAATTTGGGTGCTTAATCCCCATTTTCAGCCATTAGGACCTTGGGCTCTGTAAAATTGGTGACTGGATTAGTAAAACGTGCAGCTTTCTAAGCATAACAAATGGATCCCAGGAGCTGAAAAGCAGGCCCTCTGGCATCCGTTAATACTTTACAAACAAATGTACTGTGACAGGTTAAACCAAGGTAGCACATAAATGGACACAATGTAGTGGGTGATTCAGAAGTATCTGCCTGCATTTTGTCTCTGAGAATTGTTTTGTTTTCAGACTGCTAGGGCATCTGTTTGATTCTAGCAACTGTGTTTGTTTGGAATTTTGGCAGGACCTTCCAGAATTAAATTGTTTAGCATCTCACAGCAAAGTGAGAGGAAACAGGATTTCATTGGAATACACATGGTATTGAATCAGCAACAGAGGTCCCCAGCTCCACTGTTATGACTTCAGATACTCACAGGTCATTGTGTTCAATGGGAGAATCAGAATTACGAGTCTTTTACTGGTTGCTACACTTGAGATGTGAATGCTCAATGTTGGCAAGGTGCAAAAAGAAAGGGGGAAATCATTTTATTTTTGTATCATTGACAATCCACACCTTGAAAAGTACAAAACCTCACCGACAGATTCTTCACATTAACGTTTTAAGTGTTGTGTTTTACAGATTATTTCAGGCAGAATTTCTATAGGGTTCTCCCAATCTGCCTAATCACTTCAGTAAATGATTGATGGGGTAAAATCTTCTCTGTAGATACTTATGTTTTTTTCTCTCTGTGGCCACACCAGTGATATAGTTTTAGATCAGGAGATCACCGCCATCCAACCCCACCCAAACAAAATTCCAGCTGCACATCTTACTGCCAGCTCTGAGCTGTTGAATAGCATTGTCATTCTCTTATAATGACATTTGACCTCGTGCTTATTTGTTCTATAAGACACAAGGCGCCAATTACTCATAAAGAATTGGGGAAACACATTATGGATTCATTTAGACTAGGCACGTGAGAACAGTCTTACACAGTTGTATAACTTAGAGACATTGAGAGCTGTGTGCGCTCTGCTCAAAGCTAAAGTGAAACTAAGATGGATCTCATGACCTATTTCCCTTCTAGTACAATCCTTCAAAGGCGTATTACAATAGGTATCATTATTATCATTCTTTAAATGTGCAGAGCCTGCTACAAGGCTTGTTTAGATACATTCAACTTGACTGATTCACAAACTCACTTGTAGTGTTATTAATCCATACCATAAGTTGGCAACTATTATTCACGATAAACTTCCATTCTGAGGCACACTTCTCTTTTGGGTTTCATAATGCCACCATAATTATTCGCACCCAGCAAAAACGCTGAGTGTCTTAGCTCATCACCAACTCAGAAATGCGCAGGATACTGTGCCAGTGTACATTTTCCTTCTTCCGTAACATCCATTTTCATTCCATCCGTAAACAAGATTAAATTAACAATGTCAACTACAATTGAATTCTGGGCATTTTATATGTTAGACCTGTACTCAGCTGAAAAACTACTGAGACTCAAACATTCATTTCATTAAGAATTTCTAGCCAACCCATTGATACTGGATTAATAACATGTTCCTCCACATCTATCATATTTGATAAACTTGACCATCCAGTAATACGATTAAAAACAGTTGTCAGCTATTTGATATAAATAGTTGAGTAGTGTAGCTTGCATGGCTCCTTGGCACTTAATGGGAGATGGCTTTCACCTAAATGTTATTTGCTTCAATAGAACCTTTTATTTTGGTGAGGGCAAAGAGCTTGGGTATTTATTTACACTGGCAGGACTTTAAATAGAAGAACAGTATTCGTAAACCTCACAGGAGCTGAGCCAGAATTCTTAAATAGGGGACTGTAATTTAGCATCTGTCAGGTTCCATACACCCAGTCATAGAAAGAGTTCTAAAAATAAATGAATAATTTGTTTGGGCTCATTGTGTCAACAAGTAATTATTATTTTTATTTTCTCTCCTGCCAATGTGGTAGAAAAGATTCATCCTAAGGGCCTATTTCCAGAAGGTCAACAAAATCATTTGCAGAAGTTCTTTGTTCAACTTGTTCTTAAAAAGTTTACTATGGTTCATGGTACACAGGAACTCTGATATTTCGGACATGGGATCAAAAATCATGAATAGCATCGAGGGTTTAAGGAATCCAAACCTATTAGCTTTTATTTGAAACATCTGTTGTTTTCACTTGGCAAATTCAATACTATTTGGATTGCCATGTCTTGTCTACATCTCTATAGGCTGCAACATGTGTTTCATGCGTGTGTTGAGAAGATCATTCACTCCACAACACAAGCCCAAATGACAATATAGCTTTTTTTAAAAACCTTGATTCCACGCAGTTTACTTGCTTCATCTGAAGAGCCATCTCTCGCAACCTACAGAGCATTTATTAAGTGATATTCCTTCCTTTTCACATATATTTAATAGACACTAGACCAAATTGGTCCATTGAAATGCATTGTATTCTTGGGAAGCCTGCCAGCCAATAAAGTTGTTTTTCTTCCTTTCTTCTGGGATAGTGATAAAGGTGTACTCTAGCAAACATGGTGGCAATCACTTGCTCTCTACAGAAATAAATTACAGAGAAGCCTCTCAGGATACATTTGCATAGAAGCTTAATATCACAGAGAACTTCACAGCAATGAGAGACAATCATTGAAGTTGTTACTATGTTAGCCGGCAGCAGATGACACAGCTTTGTTACTGCTGCTCAGCAATGCTGATGCAACAAAGATAGGGGGCTGGATTCTCTGTAGCCTGACGATGAAATTGTGTTCGGCGATCTGGCAGAGAATGGGTTTCCACGGTGAAATCAGGGCTGGCGCCGGTTTGACGTGGTGCGCCAGACTTCGCCCCCTCCAAACTGGCGTCATCATGATGTGCGGCGTGTACCATTTCAACAGCGTTGGCACATCATCGGCCAGCGCACCTGCGATGCTCCTCCCCGATGGGCCGAGTTCTCGATGGCGCGGGCCACGTCTGGTCCCAACCGTGCGGAAACCCGGCGTGACAGCTGCGGACAGTGTCCAGCACTGCCACACTTGGCCGGGATCCATGCCGCTGGACGGGGAGGCTTCTGCTAAGTCTGGGGGGGACTGGTGGGGGGATGACCAGGGGGTTGGCTGTGGGGTCACGGTTGGAGGGTTGGGGTCGCGCATGTCCAGCGCCATGTTGTATGGCGTGACCATTGCAGGTCGTCAGCCGTGCGCATGCGTGGCCCGGGACCTGGCCATTCTCCGGCCATTTTCAGCACAGGCGGCGGGAGTTTCAGTCGGCGCTGGTGCGAGCCCTTCACCGGTACTGGACATTTTGGTCGTTAAAGTCCACACATGCTCCGCTGGCATGAGCACTTAGTCTCCCAAATGGAGAATCCAGCCCAGGGTACCTATCATGTAATCAATCAGGACTGGCTGTAAGCCTGAGGGCTTGGGTACCAAAGCAGTGAATATAACTCCTAACATGCCTTGGCCCTGTAAATGTTGTCTTTTAATTAGCTGGTCCTCCTCATCTAATTTATGCACAGCAAGTCAAACAGTCTTGCCTGTTGGCTGGAACTTGTACTGCAGAAATATTGAGGAAGACTTCAGGAAAGTGTGTCTCAGCAAAGTGAGAGACTCAGCAAAAAGACAGAAGCCTAGATAGAATTAAAAGAATGCAAGGTGTTTAAAATTAAAAATATAAGAAGGATCCCGCCAAAGAATTAGACTTCAACAGCAATTGAAATAATATTAAGCTGCTTTCAGAAGTACTCCAACTATGCATCTATAGATCCCATTTTATTTCTTTTTTGTCATCGTATTATTCTTTGTTTCCAGGATGTTGGCCAACATGGGCAATTGTTTTCATTTTATCTCCATCTTCAGTTGTCCTGGGAAAGTAGCCATTGACCTTCTTCTTGAACAATTGCAATCATTGTCCTAATTCTGCTTCTCTCGAATATTTTTGTTACCCCTCTGTGGTGATATGATTTGCATAGCTGTCTGCCATTGGGGCAGAACACCGGCTTACCATTGGCCCTGGTCGGTCATGTGCCTCTCGACCGATTGGTCGAGAGGCTGAGTTAATCACGCCTCCTTGCCGAGGTATAAATAGTATAGATAGTATAAATAGTCAAACGCCCGGCGGTCGTCCATTTTATTGTAGACAACCGCAGGGCTAAGTTCTAGTTTATTAAAGTAAAGCAACTCGTCTCTCGTGCAATTGATGGCTCATCACCCTCCAACTAGGATTCAGCATTCACTCATTTTTTAAATGTTTCCCCTTAAAGAATCTCACAATGCACTCGTTACAGGCACCATATGTCATGTATACTCGTGTGAAATTTGATCTTCTGTAAAAATCGACCCCATGACGTTTGGCCCAAAACACCCCATACATTTTCATATACCTCATGTACAAGTCAACACTAGTTTTTCAGGGATCAAATCACTAAGTCCCCACGCCGGCATGAAAATGGTGGCATTTTACACCAGGAAATCTGGCGCATAACGGCCACCAATTCACCGTTTTGCTGGGGGCAGTGTAGAGCTCGCAGCTCTAGCTGCCCACACAGCCCTGAGCATTTCTGGGTCAGTGGCCGCGCAGGTGCACGGTGATGGCTTGCAGCGGCTGGTCCATGATCCATGGCGGACTCAGTCCGCAGACCCTGTCCGCAAAAATAGTTCCCCCCCATTCGGCCACTTGCGCGCCCTGGACTGCCTGACCACAGTCTCCCCAGCCCCAAATGAAGCCCTCCCCCCTGCCCGCGGATCCGCCCTCCCCCAACTGTGGCAGTGCCGGACTGAGTCTGCAGCCGCCATACCGCATTCCTGATGGGTGAGACCACACGTGTCTCACGCCGTCGGGAACTCGGCCAGTTAGGGACGGAGCATCACAAGGCGGGCCTCAGGCAATGGCCTGAGGCCATGGATATGTGGTGCGGTGTACTCCTAGAGTATGCCGCTTTTCAAGGGGCGGAGTATTGCGAAAACGGCTCCACCCCCGACTTAGGCATCATCAGGGATTCTCCGCCCCCTTGCTGAACGCGAATTCGGCTTCAGGGAGCGGAGAATCCAGCCCGTGATTTATCACAATGCATTTGAGAAAAAAATAAGAAGAATGCAGCTTAATGTGAACTGAAGGTAAAAGGGGAAGAATAGGTTAACGAGCATTGGCTAATTGGTCATATTATCTCCCATGGAGCCATTTTACTCCACGCCATCAGTGAAACAAAGAAAGATGGAATTTCAGATTTCAAAGCCAGTGCCAGTGATGCAAAAGGTTCATGAAAAGAAGCAATTTAGTACAATAGCAGAAAATAAAACATTCACAGCATCTACAACCTGAACCTGATGATAAAATCATCAAATTCCAATGTTTTATCATCTGATATCAAGAAAAGAATGTGAATTCATTGACCAGCATTTGAAATATGGATGAAATACTGGTGAACTTCAATCTGGCAATAAACAAGATCATTACCAAGATTGGTGATTAAAAGAAAATCAGTGGGTGCGATTCTCCGGAAAGATTTCCAAGCGTTATAGCGAGCGGAAACTGCTGCGAGCTTCTCTCGCGCTCGGCCCAGCGAGGCTGGCAATGCTATTCAACGTTAATTGCTCCACTTAGTGAGGCCCCACGGGCTTCTCGCCACAAATGAAGGCTCACCAGCTGATTTTCCAGCACTGTGTTCACCAGCCTCCCATTAAGAAGGTCGCGGAGCATTTTAGTAACACTTGCTCAGCTAACCCAGCTAGCTTGCAACAATGGCACCCAAAAGACTGTCCCAAAGAGTCAGGGATGCAGATGTGGCCAGGTTCCTAGGTGCAGTGGAGGCCAGGAGGGATGTTGTGTTCCCCTGAGCGTCCCGGAGGGTCAGCCAAAGGGCGTCCAGTGCTGCCTGGGATGAGGTGGCAGTGGCTGTGAGCACCGGGAGTGTGACCAGGAAGACTGGCATCTAGTGCCCGAAATAACGTCAATGACCTACTCCTGGCAGCACGAGTGAGTAGACATCAACGCTCCCCCACCCCGACACCTTGCCGCCCCAACGCAATCATCCAGCCCCCAACTCTCCATTTGATCTCCAACCCTCACTCCACACCCCCCTCTCCATTCAAACCCCCAACTCTTCCTGGACACCCCCTCTCCCTTCAATCCATCCCACAGACCGCCACGATGCGGGTGACCCCCTGAGCATCATACTGGAGGGCCCCTTCAGTGCTGTCCAGGCACCTGAACCATGAAGCACAGCTCGATCATGCTCCTAGTTGCTGCATGTGCTTCACTGTAGCGGGTCTCAGCATCGGTCTGTTGACTCCGGCTAGCCATCATCAGCCACGACCGCAGTGGATAACCCATGATGCCCAGGAGCCAGACCTCAGCCGTGGGGGCATCTCGAACATGTCAGGAACCGTCAAATGTACCAGAATGAAGGCATCATGCATACTGCCTGAGCATTGAGCGCATGATGCACAGCTGATGGTCACAAGTCAGTTGCACGTTCATCGAGTGAAACGCATTTCGGATGTTCCTACCTCCACCTGCTGTACCAGAGCATGTGTGAGGTGCGCAGCAGATTGTCTCCCCGGAGCCTTTTCATTAAAGTGGCCAACCGAGGTGAGTGTCTGTGGGATGGTGGAGAGTGTTGGAGACAGCTGTGATGGGAAATCTGTGTCATCCCTGGACTTGAGCTCCGGGATGTCCTGGGATTAGGGTCAATGGCTCTGGTCTGTATCGGTGTCGTCCTCGTTGCTGATCGGCACCTAGGGTTCTGGGTGTGGCTGTGGCTGAGGTCGGGGAACACCAGAAGGGCCCACCCCATCACCAGAAACTCCTACAAGACACAAGACAAGGTGCATGATTGCATCGCAGGCTGGGGGGTGGGGGCAGTGGAGGTGGTGGGGGTTGTGTTTGGGAGGGGGAGGGGGTGTAGGGTTGGTCGTGATGGTGGAGCAGGGGTGTTGTGGGGGTGGGGATAGTGTGTGTGTGGGTGTGATGGTATTGGTGTGATGGTGCTGTGGGAGTGATGTTGGGGGTTGGCGACAGCCCTTTCTTCTGTCCTGACGAACACATCCATGCCCTCTGCTCTGTTGCAGTGAGGGGGCCGCAGGTCCAACGGTCCCCCTCCAGTCTTCTGCCGTTCCTGGCGGTTATGGGTGGCCTTATCCTGGGGGGAAAAGAGAAGGGAAACAGAAGACCCACGGTGTCAGACAGTCCGACGCATTTAGCCCAGGGGTTGGCTCCAGTGATCAGGGCACCTGGGCATAGAGGCCGGTAAGTGTGCCGTAATGTGGTGCAGGGAGGGGGTTTGGCATCCTCCAGGTCAGGGGTAGGTAGGGTAACAGGTGTGTGGGATGGGGTTTGGTGCCAGGGGTACAGTGCTGCCTACTCAGTCTGGCCACCCTGAGGAGGTTGTGCAGTTTTTTCCGGCACTGCTGGCAGATCCGAACGGTGTTTCCCAGAGGGCTGACCACCTCTGTCACCTACATCCAGACCAGGGGAACGGCAGCAGTTAGCAGCCTCTTTCCCACCCCATGGTACAGGGTCGCTCGCCTTTCCTTCACGGCAGCTAGGAGGATCTCCACTTCTGTGTTGGTGAACCACGAGCCTGTACATCTTGCAGCCATCTTGTTGGTTGGGGTGGTGCTTGTGGGGAATGAAGTGTGTATATTTAGCTGCACCTTGTCAGCCTCCTGAATGTCAATTGTGAACCTGGAGAATCCCGAACCGTTTCTCATTGGAATTGATTGTGTTCCACGTGGCATCGTGCGAGCCCCTTAACAATAGCTGAATCGGTCCAGGTACAGCACCAGATTTGCTGTCGCAGAATTCCATGAATCCTGCCCCGGCATCAACACTTACGGCGGAATTCTCTAATAATGGGGCTATGTCCCCACGCTGGCGTGAAAAGCGGCGCCAGCCACTCTGGCATCAACGGAAAGTGAGGAATTCTCCCCTTCCTAGGGGGCTCCGTTGGCGCCGGAGTGGTCCCTGCAGCTCCAGCCGGCGTGGAACAACCCGCATAACTTCACGCATGCGCAGAACGGGCGCCATAATTCTGCGCGTGCGCACTACGGCCGGCGTATTTCCGCGCATGCACGGGAGTTCCCTTCTCTGCACTGTCCCCTGTGCAATATGGCGGAATTCAACAGGGGCCCGGCGCGGAATAAAATAGGCCCCCACGGAACCAGCCCGCCCGCCGATCGGTAGGCCCCGATCGCGGGCCAGGCCACCGTGGGGGCCCACCCCCCCAGGGTCGGATCTCCCGCCCCCTGTCCAGGACGGCCCTCGCAGAATCACCTTCCAGGTCCCGCCGTCGGCCACTCGGCAAATCGGGGCCCGGAGAATCGCCGGGGGAGCCGCTGTAAATGGCACCCGACCGGCACAGCGGGAATCCCGTGGCCGGCCGGGAATTTGTGCCGGAGAATGTGGAAGCTGAAGTCGGGGCGCGATTCTCGCGTTCCCCCCGGGGATTCTTCGAACCGGCGCAGGGTCGGAGACTCCAGTCCTTAGTCTCAGGAACGAGAATCAGGTCATCAGTCTTTCCTATGCTTGAAATTCATGTTGTACCAGACAGAACATCAGCTACTCCTTAAAATGTTATTGACACAAAGCTCCTTTAGCTCCTCTTCAAGCTAAGCACTTAAGAAACTGGCCTAGTCTTGCAATATGATGGTTTTGTATCACGACTGATTTGACTGTGCCTTCTCACCAAATAAGCCTTCATAACTATCCATGAAAAGTTTGCTGAAACTATTCAATAAATGATTAAGCTCCTTGGAAAACATGCTTCCAGCCTAACTTCAGTTTATGTATAGCCAATCTTTGTCTATTAACAATGGTTTGTAGACATTTGTCATTACAACAATGGGCAACTTGAGGGATTTTTCCTTATGTGAGACATTACATTACATTTACCTGGAAGTTTCAAACACCTCATCAAAGTAAGTTTTCAACTGAACTGTGCTCTCAATTAGAGGTATATCATTGAATTTCTGCTTGTATGTGTCTTTACCCATAATGGAACAATCTGCAACCCCATTGACCGGGATAATGATGTTCAGTTGATTTACCAAATTGATTTTGTAGAAATGTTTATGATATTTTAGTGATTGATAATGGCATAAATGCCGCACAGTCCAATTCCTCTTTGCTTCAGCACTCTGGATTAACTTCAAGATTGTAAACTCTACCTTTATGCCATTGCTGTTTCCATCATCACTGGAATGAGTTTTCTTTCCTGCTTTAACCTTCAGTCAGCGAGCAGTTGCAATATGGCCTTTCTTTTGTCAATTTCAAGCATTTCGTATTTCTGTACTGAGATGCCTGTGTTGTGTGTGTCATTACAATTGTGATAAGTCGCAAAATTGCTACCACAAGCACTCTTCTATCTAGGATCTCCATTTGGGCTTGTCAGAAGCCTTCTGACAGTGGAGAGAAACTGCACTTGCATTTGCATAGGACTTGCATAGGACCAAATTCCTGAGTATTCATTAAGCCATCTCCATGGAAAAAACAATCTTGTAAATTAGCTCAAATGTAAGATTTTGTGTGTTCAGTAACTTCAATTGAATTCTTTTGTCCACCAATCCACACATAAATCTGTCTTGTAATGCACGTATTAACAATGTGCAAAAACCTGCAGTGTCGTGATAAATTCTTTAGTCCTTCAATGTACTCACCAATTGTTTCACAACATTTTGATTTCTGTTTCCAAATTTGTAGTCATCTGCTTTCTCTAGTGATGGGTTGATATATTCCTCCAATTTAGCGATGGTTGTTTTGAATGCCATATCTTTTGACTTGTTGGGAGCAAGAGGTTTATTTGCATACTGTACACGTCTGAGGCAACTTCCATTAGCAAAGTTGATTTGGATGCGTGGATTAAACAAAATATTTCCAAGTTTGCAGGTGACACAAAGCTAGGTGGAAGTGTGAGTGGTCAGGGGGATGCAACAAAGCTTCAAAGGGATTTAGAAAGATTCTCCAGGCAAATCGGCGAAAACATTGGTGGGTAGAATACAATGTGGGGAAATGTGAGCTTATTCGCTTTGATAGGAGAAACAGAAATACAAAGTATTTATTAAGTGGTGAGTGGCTGCAAAGTATTGAACTTCAAAATCACCATGAGTGCCCTTGTTCATTGGTCACTGAAAACTAACTTGGAGATACAGCAAGCAATTAATATAACAAATGGTATGTTGGCCTTTATTACAAGAGGTTTTGAGTAGAGGAGTGTAATCGTTCCAGGAGGTGTGGAATGAAAGGCCAAACTGGTTTATTTTAAACTGGAAATAAAGCCATTACCGTGGCGTACAAAAAAACTTCCCAGCTCAGGACTATCTGGAATTCCCGTCGGGGTCTGGGACCAACATTTCAAGGTCCCACTAATGAGCCTAACTGGGCGGGCTTCTGCCATCCCACCATGGGAACTCACATTCCATGTAGCCCACAGGGAGATCAATCAGCAATTCCCCCAATGTCCTCTTGGGGGTTATCACAAGGAGCAATTTTTTTTTACTGCAATTATACAGAACCTGGTTGAGATTGCACGAGAGTATTGTGTATAGTTTGGTCTTCTTACTGAAGGAATAATGGGCGCGATTCTCCCAAAACGGGAGAAATCGTAAAGCTGGCGTAAAACCCGGGCGGGTTTTACGGCAGCGCGCCCCTTCCCGACCGGGGACCGATTCTGGTCCCCGGTCGGGGCTAGCAGCCCGACGCCGTAGGCTCCGGCAAGACGGGGTTAACGAAAATCGTTAAGCCCGCTTGCCGGAGTTAGCGCCGGCTGACGCGTCATATGACGTCAGCCGCGCATGCGCAGTTTGGAAGACTCCAACCCGCGTATGCGCGGGTGACGTCATCGCGTTTTTGCGCGAAACCCGCGCATGCGCGGGCCGGGTTGCCCCTCAGCCGCCCCGCGAATGGATACTGCGGGGCGGCGGAAGGACAAGTAGTGCACGGGCATCGGGCCCGCTGCCCGCGATCGGTGCCATGGTTATTAATAGCGAGTTAGTCATGCTGTTTTTACGAACGGCAAGACCAGGTGTGTTTGCCGTTCGTAAAAACGGCGTAAAGGGCTGGGACTTCGGCCCATCTAACAGCTGAGAATCGCTGCCGGCCGTAAATAAACGGCGGCAGCGATTCGGGTCGGGGGACTTCGGCGGGGGGGGGGGGGGGAGAATAGCGGGAGGGCGGCAAAAATGTCGGGAAGGCCCTCCCGCTATTCTCCCACCCGTCGTGGGGGGCGGAGAATTTCGCCCAATATACTTTCAAAAGGAATGCAAAAAAAGGTCACCAAACTAATTTCTGAGTTGGTAGGATTGTCCGATGAGGAAAGATTAAATAGACTGGGGCCTTTATTCTCTGGAGTTTAGAAGAATGAGAGATAATCTGATTCAAACATAACAACCCTTACAGGAGTTTTCAGGATAGATGCAGGAAGGATGTTTCCCTTGTCTGGGGTGGTTTGGAACAAGGGACACAATCTCAGAGTTAGGGGAAGCCCATTTAGGAC
Organism: Scyliorhinus canicula; assembly: GCF_902713615.1. Classification (NCBI taxonomy): domain Eukaryota; kingdom Metazoa; phylum Chordata; class Chondrichthyes; order Carcharhiniformes; family Scyliorhinidae; genus Scyliorhinus; species Scyliorhinus canicula. The sequence continues at coordinate 138,390,920 of NC_052150.1, forward strand.
TGAGATGAGGAGGGATTTCTTCACTCAGAAGATGGTGAATCTTGGGAATTCTCTACGCCAGAGGTAGTTAGCACTAGGATTCATGAGGAGGAAAGAGGCTGTGGCGAGTCCGCAGCAAGGGAGAAGGTGCCTGGCAGAGGGGGAAGGGGGGGGGGGGGGGGGGGGGGGGGGGAGTGGGGAGCAGATAATGGATTCAGGGGGATAGTCAGGGGAAGAAACAGGGGAAAGCAGAAGGGGGCATTAGCTCTGGGATTGTGGAGAGGGCAAAAGAAGATGGGGGGGGGGGAGAGGGCACCATGAGGGAGAGATAGGTGAAGAAAGATGGAAGGCATTAGACTGGCTACAACAGGCCACACATGGCAACTTGGAACAAAATGGTGCTGGAAGCAACTTGGGAATGACCCTGGACAAAGGGAAACCCCGGAGTGCAAGGGCTCATCGACATGGCTAACGCACAGTTGGTGGCCATGTTGGACACCCCTGGAGAAAGGGAAACCAACCTGGAGCGCGGGACTCAACTTCAAGGGGAGAACATTGACCACGGCCATTTTGTATGGTCCCCTAACAAAGTGAAACCCTGGAGTGCAGGGGGACGTCCATCAGGTAGGAATGGTTGATTCTGGAAGAAGTGGGGGACAGAAACTCCCCCACCAGGATTATCACCTTCAATGTCAGGGGACGTAAAGGCCCAGTGGAAAGATCCAGAGTCATTGTCCACCTGAGAAACATGAAAGCTGACATAGTCTTCCTCCAAGGGACGCACCTGAGGGAGAAGAACCGACTGCAGGTAAGGAAGGGCTGGGTGGGGCAGACCTACCATCCCTGCTACGGGATGAGGGCCAGGGGGGCAGCTATTTTGCTAAATAAGAGGACGACGTTCACGGCGACAGGAACAGATATGGGCCCAGGGGGACGGTACGTTATGGTCAGTGGTGTCCCAGACAGGGCACAGGTAGTCCTTGTTAATGCATATACTTCCAACTGGGCCGATATGGAGTTTATAAAGAAGACCATGCCAGAAATCCCTGACATAGATACGCACCGACTGATCATGGGGCTGGGAGGTACTTTAACTGTGTACAGGACCCACGGGTGGACAATTCGAATCCCAGAACAGGAAAAACCTCCAACATGGCAAAGGAATTCAGCCTATTTATGGATTGATGGGGGCGGTGGACCCATGGCGATTCACCCACCCAGGGGAGAGAGAGTTCCCAAGTACATAACGTCTACTCAAGGATCGACTTCTTTGTAGTAGGAAAATTGATACTTCCAGGGCTGGTCAGGATAGAATACTCCGCGATGGTAATCTCCGACCACGCTCCACATTATATGGATGTGAGGTTGGAGATAGGCCGTGCCCAACGCCCCCATGGAGATTGGACACAGCCCTCCTGGCCGACAAAGCTTTTTGGCATATCACAGGCCATAGAAGAATATACTACTAACAACCAAAATGGGGAGGTCTCACCCTCCTGATTCTGGGAGGCACTGAAGGCTGTGATCAGGGGAGAAATTATCACTTTTAAAGCACGAAGGGACAGGGAAGAGAGTGCAGCTAGTCAAGAGCTGGTCAACTCCATACTGGAGGTACACTGGCGATACTCCGAGGCCCTGACTGTAGAGCCCATGGCAGAGAGGAATAAACTACAGATGGATTTTGATCTGCTCTCCACAAGGAAAGCAGTGCACAAACTCAGAGAGGCACGGGGACCCTGTACGAGCCCGGAGACAAGGCAAACTACCTGCTGGCTCACCAGCTAAGAAAGCAGGCAGCCATGAGGGAAATAGCACAGATCAGGGACAGCAGAACAAATTAGTAGCAGAACCGAACAAGATCAACAAGGCCTTTGAGACCTTCTACCAGGGGTGTAAACCTTGGAGATCCCCTGGGGAACTCGGGGATGAAGCACACCCTTGATGGACTGGAAATGGCAGTTGTGGGGGAGGACAGGAAATGGGACCTGGAAGCACCATTGGAACTGGGAGAAGTCATGGAAAGTATTAGCTCCATGCAGAAGGGGAAGACACCGAGACCAGATAGTTTCCTGGCAGACTTCTACAAAAGATTTGGGACAGCACTGGCGGCACACCTGCATGAGATGTTCACAGACTCACTGGCGAGGGGCACACTGCTGCCTACGCTGGCACAAGCCTCAATCTCACTGATACCTAAAAGAGACAAAGACCCAACGGAATGTGGTTCCTACAGACCCATCACGCTACTAAACATAGATGCAAAAATACTGGCCAAGATCCTAGCCAAAAGGCTGGAGGGCTGCGTTCCAGAGGGGGTTGCAGACCCAGATGGGCTTTGTCAAAGGTAGAAAGCTTACCTTGAACATCAGGTATCTGCTGAATGTGATCATGACCCTGTCCCTGGACTGCTTCCCTGAACACCGAAAAGGCCTTCAACAGCGTCGAATGGAAGTACCAGAGGGGTTCGGCCTTGGAACAGGGTTCACTGCCTGGGTGAAACTCCTCTGCAACGCTTCCATAGGGAGCATATGGACACATACCACCAGCTCTAAGTACTTCCAGCTGCACAAAGCAGGGTGGCTCGTTATCCACACCACTGTTCGCCGTAGCGATCGAGCCACCAGCGATCGTGTTCAGGGCAGCAAAGAATTGGAACGGGACCTGGAGAGTCGGCAGAAAGCACAGAGTTTCGCTCTATGCTGATGACCTGCTCCTCTACATCGCGGATGGGCGAAGCAGCATGGAATAATCATGGTGATCTTGAAAGAGTTTGGAGCTTTTTCGGGCTACAAACGTAACCTGAGCAAAGGCGAGATCTTCCCAGTGAACCCGTAATGGGGGGGGTGGGGGGGGGGGGGGGGGGGGGTGGTGCGCAGAGCTGGAGGGGCTCCCATTTACACAGGCCCAATACAATTTCCGCTACCTGGGGATACAAATCGTCCACAACTGGACAGGGATCCACAAGTGGAACCGGACCAGCCTGACAGAGGAAGTTAAAAAGGACCTGCAGAGATGGAATATCTCCCACACTCCGTGGCAGGGAGGGTGCAGACAATCAAAATGAACGTAATGCGCAGGCTCCTCTTTCTATTTAAATCCATCCCGACCTACAACCCCAAGGTCTATTTCAACTCACTGGACAAACTTTTATGGAGTTTATATGGGGGCGTTGGGGGTGGTGGGGGGGGGGGGGGGGGGGGCGGGGGGGGGGGGGGGGGGCGGGAGAGGGGGGAGAATGCAAGGATCCTAAACAGAGTACTGCATAGAACGAGATCCATGGGTGGCCTAGCCCTCCCAAACCTACAATATTACCTATGGGCAGCGACCACAGAGAGAATAAAGGGGTGGATAAAGGAACCAGAAGCTGAGTGGGTGCTTATGGAGGAGGGCTCCTGAAGAGGGACCTCTCTCCTTGCCCTAGCCATGGCAGCTCTCCTGTCCCCACCTAATAAATATTCAACAAGCCCAGTGGTGGTAGCAAAACTCCGGTCGTGGAACCAACTGCGACAACATTTTGGTTTAACTAAAATGTCCGACAGAGCCCCCACCTGCAACAACCACAGGTTCATGCCGGTGACTATGGACGCCTCCCTCAAAAGCTGGAGACAGGATGGGGGGACGCTGACAGTTAGGGACTTTTACACCAACAACAGGTTAATGACACTCGAAGAGCGGACAGAAAGATTTCAGCTGATGGGGGACAATGAACCTAGGTACTTACAACTCAAAAACTTCCTACAACAAGAGACAAGGATGTACCCATGGTCACCACAACGGTCACTACTAGAAGACCTTCCAGACACAGACATCTTTGGAAAAGGGAACTATGGTGACATTTGCAGATGACTGCTAAGGGTGGCCAACTGCCAACTGGTTGAGACAAGGGAGAAGTGGGAGAAAGACCTAGGGTTTGAAATAGGGAGGGAACTCTGGAACAAAGCACTGCACAAGGTCAGCCTCACCTCCACATGCCCAAGGCTGAACCTAATGCAGCTAGAAGTGATACACAGAGCCCACTTAATCAGAACCTGAATGAGCAGGTTCTTCCTGGAGGTGGAGGATAGATGCGAACGGTGCCAAGGGGGCCCGGCCTACCACGCCCACATGTTCTGGTCTTGCCCCAGAATCACTGGGTCCTGGACAGTCTTCTCTGAAGCAATGTTCAAAGTAGTGTGGATGAGGGTGGAGCTATGCCCGAAGGTGGCAGTCTTTGGGGTATCAGAACAGCCTGATCTCTTAATGGGCAGTAGGGCAGACTCCCTTGCCTTTGCCTCCCTAATCGCCCAACAAAGGAACTAGGAGACACAAGGGGGGGGGGGGGGGGGCATGGGCAACAACAACCTGAACAAAAGAGAAGAAAAGCAAAGGGAAAACAGGTGGGGAGCGTATCGCAGGGGACCACAATTACCACGGCAAACACTGCAAGGAAGGAATAAAAGAAAAGGAAGGGGAAACTTTGACGTATGTCAATAGTCAAATCCGATCATGGTGTAAATAGCAAATAATTCCAGTTTTACTTCTTATATACTCTCCTGTTTAACTCCCACTTGTTCATATTTATATTTGTTCTGTATCCCAAAAACTCAATAAAAAACACTTTAAAAAAATGCACACTGATTCTCTGTGTGGCTGAGACTGATTATTAGTGAATTTGAACAGCATGAACTTGCAATCAAGAAAGCGTGCCCCGCTCACAGGAAACTTGCCATTTTTAAAGTGAGAACCGAACACAAAGAGAAAATGGAATTACTTCATGGTCTTCTAATGTGAGAGGAAAATTGTGCCCTTGGAGTAGAATTAGCATACGTCACAATTGTGAGAAAATCTTGTGGGAGTAAATTTTATTTCCTTCACCACAAGGAGTTTTGATAATAACTAAATTGACCAGTACGAAAACACAATGTATTCCACATCCTGCACTGCATTTGGCCAAAAGGTTGTCGGATGTGAATTTGTGCTTACGATTCAACATACAATCAGCTCCTCAAAGGGATCATGCAATTAGGGTGAGTCATTCCATACAACCAAACTATATTGTTTAGGTTGGGATTGACATCAGCAGAAGTCTAGAAGAGATAATCTGTTCTGTCACATGACAGGAGAACAAAATAAAGCTGTTCTCCAACAAGAAAATATTATTAAAATATGAAACTGAATTCACACATCGTAAGTGCAACATTACGTCACAGAGTCATATAGTGCAGAAAAGGCCCTTCGGTCTATCGAGTCTACATCTACAATAACTACCCCAACTCTCGTGCTAATCCCATTTACCAGCACTTGTCCCATATCCTTGAATGTGAAAAAAAAATGAAAATCGCTTATTGTCACGAGTAGGCTTCAATGAAGTTACTGTGAAAAGCCCCTGTGATGGTGTTTCAAGTATTCATTCAAGTGATTTTTAAAGGTTGTGACTTTTTCAGCCTCCACTACTTTCCAGGCAGTGCATTCCAGATTCTCACCTCCCTCTGAGTGAAATTTGTTTTTCTTAAATCCCCTCAATCTCCTGCCTCTCACCCGAAACCTATTCCACTTTGTGATTGACCCCTCAACAAAGGGGAACAGCTGCTTCCTATTTACCCTGTCCAAAACTCTCATAATCTTATGCACCTCAATCATATCCCCCCTCAGCCTTCTCTGCTCTAAAGAAAACAATCCAAACTTATCTAGTCTCTCCTTTTCGCTCAGATCTTCCATCCCAGGCAACATCCTGGTGAAATCCCCTCTGTACCCTCTCCAATGCAATCACCTCTTTCCTTTAGTGAGGTGACCAAAATTGCACACAGTCCGCAAGATGTGGCCTAACCAACGTGCCACACAGCTCCAACATAACCTCCTTGCTCTTTTATTCTAACAAGACTGTTAAAGGTAAGTGTCCCATATACCTCCTTAACTACCCTATTGACCTACTTTGCCTCCTTCATGGATCTGTGAACAAGACCCCAAGATCCATCTGTTCCTCTGAGCTTCCTAGTGTCCTGCTGCTCATTACATACTTCCTTATTCTGTTTCTTCTTCTGAAGTGCATCACCTCACACTTATCAGGGTTAGAACAAAAAGAACAAAAAAAAGTACAGCACAGGAACAGGCCTCCCTCACACTAATACGTTGAATACCGTCTGCTACTGCTCTGCCACCTGACCAGCCCATTTAGTTCTTTCTGTAACCCTATAACCCTCTTCTTCACTGTTAATCACCCTATCAATCTTGGTGTCATCTGCAAAGTTACTTAACATTCCCTTGGACATTTCCGACTATATCATTTATATATATATACAACAAACAATAAGGGATCCAGCACAGATCCCTGTGTATGCCGCTGGACACCGGCATTCAGTTATTCAAACAGCCTCCTACCACCACCCTTTGTGTCCAATTACTAAGCCAGTTTCCATTCGCTTCAGCCTTCTCAATCAATCTCCCTTGCGGGACCTTGTCAAACGCTTTGCTGAAATCCATATAAACTACATCAACTGCACTTTCTTCGTCCACACTCTCCGTCAGTTTATCAAATTCGGTCAAATTTGTTAGGCATGACCTCCTTCTGCCAGAGCCATGCTGATTATCCCAAATGTTTCCAAGTGGAAATCAATCCGCATGTTCAGAACTTTCTCCAATAGTTCCCTATAGCTGGCATGAGACACACTGGTCAGCAATTCCCGGGTTTATCTCTACCACCCTTCTTGAAAAGTGGAGCAACATTAGTTGTTCTCCAGTCTTCTAGCACTTCCTCCGTGGTCAGAGATTAATTAAAATTTGCGTTGGAGCCCCTGCAATTTCCTGCCTCGCTCCCACAGCAGGCTGGGATGCAATTCATCCGGGCCTGGAGCTTTCTCTATTTTTAAGTCCACTATGTTAAACTGCTCAAGATCCTCACAGTCCCATTTCCTGAATTCTGTACCTGCATCGTCCTTTACCTGAGTGAAGACATGAGAAGTATTCATTTAACACCCAAGCAATGTCTTGCGCTTCACACACAGATACTGGCTGAGGTAGCTCTTGGGTCTCGCCTCTTCCACTTGCCCCATTGTGATATCATGGCACTATGGAAAGACAGCGAGAGATAGAGATTGTGGAGATAGAGATTGATAGAGATTAGTAATGCTTGAACAACTAAAGACACTACATGAAGAGAGAGAGGGGAAAACAATGGACTGTTGTAAAATTATTATGAAGGGAGATCAATTACAGTTATGTGTGGTTTGTGTGCACATGTTCAATGTACTCCTGTACCTCTGGTCTTCATTTGTGCTTTCCAATCACAGACCAAAACCTGGAGCAAAGACTCAAATTAACTGGCGTAATTACACAAAATATATTGGACCATAATTTACTGTATCAGGGCAATGAATGGAATCCACTTTTTGTTAAACTTGCCCTGGCCTGGTTAATCATGAGGACATTTTGTGCCACAAGATTGTGAAAGTTAGAGAAATTGGGCATCTGGGACATGTCTCTCCATTACCAACTAGCTTGAAGGATCATGAATTATTTAATTGCATTTTTCAAGTTTTTATAATTCTCGCATCAATACAAAAGAAAAAGAAAAAAGCCACAGGTACAGCATATAATTGAAGTCATTGCAAACATCGGAAAAGTAAGACCCAATGAGCAGGGGACAATATCCCCAAAGTGTTCCCTTCACAATGAATACAAGATCTGTCTGCACCAATACAGGATACAGTCAATAGCACAGAGTTACATCATACCCATATCTTAAAAAAAAGGCAGAGGAATTAAAAACCTGAGATTCCCAGAGCTAAGAGGGATTTACACTGATACCATAATGCAGTCTAACTCCCTCCGTGCTCTAGGACAGAACAGACAACTATCATGGACGGGATTCTCCAACCCGCCATCGGATCGGAGAATCCCCTGGGGGGACGGCGCGAATCCTGAATCCAGCACGAATCCCGCCCCGACACAGCTGCCGTATCCTCCGGCGCTGTTTTTTGGCCGGGGGCGGGGTTCAGGCCACGCTAGTCAGCGGCCGTTGGCAGCGCCCTCTCCCCGGCAATTCTCTGCGCCCCGTTTTTGGCCAGTCCCGCCGGATTGGGTTACGCATGGTCCCACAAGGCGGTTCCTGGCAGGTACGTCGGCTGGGACGGTCCTCAGGATGGCGTGGGGGGGAAGACTTCCGGTCGGCGTGCGGAGCGGTCGCACAGAAAGGGGCTCCCACAGGGCAACGAGGTCGGGGCCTTTTTCTCCCCAGCGGGAAAAGCAGGGAAGGGGAAGATACAACCCCCCCCCCCCCCAGCGAAATAGTGGCAGGGGAACCTCGGCAGTGGAGCGATCTGACGGTGGCGGCAGCAGCAACAGCGGCGGCGGCAGGTCCATTCCCCCCCCCCGTCCCCCAACCCCACGCCACCAGAGCGCAGACCAGGAGCGGAGCGGCAGGGACCCGGACCGAAGCGGGACCCCACGCACCCCAGACATACTCTCTTCCACCTTCTTCCGTCAGGAAAAAGATACCAAAGTTTGACGTCACGTCCCAACCGACTCAAGAACAGCTTCTTCCCTGCTGCCATCAAACTTTTGAATGGACCTACCTCGTATTAAGTTGATCTTTTCTCTACACCTTGCTATAACTGTAACATTATATTCTGCAGTCTCTCCTTCCTTCCCTATGTACGGTATGCATTGTTTGTGCAGCATGCAAGAAATAATACTGATCACTGTATACTAATACATGCGACAATAATAAATCAAATCAAATCATCCATGATCGAACGGCGGAGCAGGCTTGATGGGCCGAATGGTCTAATTCCACTCCTATATCTTATGGTCTTAAGGATTTCCTCTAATTATCAGTATTCAGTGTTATAATCTTTTTAAAATAGGAAATAGTTCAAATGAAAGGTGAGATATATTCGTGGTGGGAAATGACACATTTCCCCTCTTTGTACAGAGTGTTTTCAGTCAAAACTTCCAGGACAAGCGAATCACGAGCTTAAAGCTTCCTCTAGAACAAAACTAAAAAAAATTCAATGCCAAGCAGCAGCAAGTGAAACCTTAGAATTCCTCTGTATAAACTAAAAGTCTGCTTAAAGTCAGTGTCTGAAGTTTTTAAGTGTTAGACAGGAATGATTGACTCTGTTGTCTTTAGTTCTCGTACATTAGTGAGAATACACAGTTGATCAGCCAAATTACAAGATAAATACAGATGAGGGCGGCCTCTTTTATCTCATTTTAACTCAAACAGGATGACAAAAATATAATTTAATTATTTATTTGAATCTTGATTAATCTAAGTTTTGTGCCTCCTACTTTTGCTGAAAACTGCTCCATAGATGATCACTGTTTATGTGACAAAGTTCTGCTGACATTACAATATTAGTGCTGAGGCATATTGTGTTATTCATTCCCGATTTGTGTGCATTGTTGGCAAGGTCAACATTTATTGCTCATTCCCAAAGGGTGTAAGAGCTGCATGGTCCCACTCACCCTTCCTGTCACTTCTTGACTTTGGGATTTTATAAAGGACAAAATTACAGACACAGAGTTTTAGGCTCAACCACAAACATGTTTATTGAAAAAAACTCTGAATGCCCTAATAAAGAGTTCTAAACTATTGTAATGACACCGCACAACACTTGGAACCACAATTTATTAATACAATACGTTCACTGAAAAACCACTGACAAAACCCTCCGTTTCTGCCAAACCTCAATTCAAGCCCCCTTAGGATTTAGTTGCTACCCTTGAACTATCTTTAAACCTCTGCCCCTTAGATCTGACTGATACTTTCACCTCCCCACACAGTTGGTCATTCTGGTTCAAGCTGTAGGCCTGTGAATCAGGGTGACTCTTCCTGATCCTCCTTGGTGACTGCAGTCCCACAATCTCAGACCAATATCACCAAAATATGGCTGAAAACACTAATGATCCCCAACACGACCGGTCATGTCCAGTGTTGAAAGCAGGCCTGAGTCAAGGTGACCAGCCCGGACCCTCCTTCTGACTGCAGTGTCAGACTCTACGGTCTTGGCCTCTTTATTCCGAAACTTTATCAAAAACTATCAAAGTACGTTTCCTGGAGACATTCTGCTAACAATAGATTTCCTTCCCTAAAGGACTTTAGTGAACTGATTGAGTTTGTATGGCCTGAAGTTGGCGCAGCCAGAAACGGATGTGAAACTCGCTCCTGCTTGTGATCATGTTGCTCATGTGATATAATGCTGGTTGGCCAATTAAGGCTTGCACAGCATGAAACACTACTGCCAGTTGAGCGTTTAGTGTGCAGAGGTGGGAATGCATTGGGGCCGGGTCTTATGGGGACCGGTTGTGGGAGTTAAAAACTGAAGAAGCAGCTTCCTGCAGGTTGTCAGGAATTGTGGCAGAGGCTGAGGGAGCTGTCTACAACTATAATAATTTTCTTGTTGTCCTCATTGGCCTCAGCACCCGGTGGCCATGGATGTTGGAAGGGCAAGATGGGTAGTCACTCTTTCCCCCCCCATTTCTCAGATGAGTGCCTACGAGTCCTGGTTGAGGGGGTGAGTGCCAGGTGGCAAATCTTAATGCTCAGGAATGACAAGAGAAGGCCACCCCATCTGATCAAAAGGTGCTGGACAGAGATCACCATCCAGGTCACCACCTAGGTCAATGGGCACAACATGGTGCACTGCATGTGGCTGTAGTGCTACAAAAGCTCATTGATCTTCTACGGTCAGCAAGGATAGGTGCAGAGAGATGTAATTGGGTACCCATTTCTTGGGATGCTTAGCAGTTTGAGTGTGTGTGTCAGCTGGCACTGAAGCCTGCCCTGCCAAAGCTGGGATGTCAGCATGATTGGCCTCAGTGCATTGCAGAGTCAGGTGCACAACATTGGAGCAGGCGTGTCACCGGCCAGCTCACTCCTCTGGCCGTGAATGCAGGTTCACAGATGCATGTGCATCAGGTACATAAAACGTCAGGGGGTACTCTCATCAGAAGGTAAAATGTTGCAGGCGGAGTGCCCATGAAAGCTCCAGTGTGGATAGTATCATGCAGCAGGTCTCCATTGTCTCTTCAGCCTGTCTAGCATGGTGACTATAGTGATTGAATTTATTGATATTTTGCCTTCCATCTGAAGGTGTGCCATCAACAGGAGCTGCCGACATTCCCGAAGACCCCCGTTAAACCATGAGGAAAACATCATACCTGTACCAGCATCACTTCATCTCTCGGAACCAGGCACTAATGCAAATAAGTCGTATGCCAGTGGGCATTAGATCATTGGCTCCATGGGTAGAGCTCAGTGATGGGGGCAGATCACATGGCAATCTGGCAGAGGCAGAGAGGTCCCAGGGTGCTGACAGTGGGAGTACTACTGGACACCAGGACCATGCTGAGTCCAAGGCAGATGACGAGCCTCTGGAGTCATCCATCGGGTGGTAGATGCTGGATATCTAGTGAGATGCACGGGAAGATCTGGCGGATATCCATGTGGGTCTGCGCTCCTTGGTCTCCATCATGGATGAGTCCATACGGAGTGTACATACTGCTTTGACCTTCAGCACTGAGCACACAGCATCCTCCATTGAGTAAGTTGTGGCTTTCGTGGAGAGACAGCTCTGGTGACACCCCTCGGGTTTCCTCAGGTTGCGCTTGGACCTGCAATCCAACACACCAGCTGTGACCTTAGGAGGTGACTGCCAGTGTGACTGGTGGATGTGGCACCGAGTCTCTCTGCCCTGCACCAGTCTGCCAATGGTGAACAGGGAGATGCAAACGCACCTCACACTGGCAGATGAGCGGCCTGTCATCTCTGTCGGATTCTCTCAAGGCACCATGGATGAGGGCACCATCTTCTCCGCCCCTGCCAGGGGGCCACTCATTGGATGACGTTGTGATGACTGAGGAGTTCCCAGCTATAGGGTTGGATGCATGCTGCCAGACAGAGCCTTCTCAAGCTCCAGCAGTCAGAGGATGAATGCCAAGGTCATTATGGCCACTGGCAGACATAAATTGAAGGCACCTTTAGCACTACATGAGTGTTTCATGGGTGATATTATTTGCGTTCATTATTTTGAAGATTGTGCTTGGGATGGCAACTTTGTATGTTCTTTGTTCATGTACGGTAATAATAACATTTATTTTGGGTTAATGAGCTTAGTTAGCTGGATGGTTTGAATAAGTGCCGCATAGGCTTGTTACTGTATGGTGTTATTTGATGATGGCATTCTAGACTGTATTATCATTTAATGGTTGTTTGCAAATGTGATAGCGCCATTAGCTTGAGGAAGCAACAACACCTTGAATGCCTGACTGAAGGTTTGCAGGAGAAAAGCACTGACTCCTTGAAGCCTTCTGTCATCTGCACCTTCCCAGGTTCTTCCTCTGACCCATCGCTGGAGTTATCCTCTCTGGCCTGTGGAGCTGCCTCATTTTCCTCATCCTCTACTGGGTCCCCCCTTGCCAGAGCAAAGTTATTCAAGATAACATGCCACGACTATGAGGGAGACATGCTCTGGAGGATACAACAATTCTCTCTCTGATCCAGTCATCTGAAGTGCATCTTCAGCAGCCCGATAGTTCTCTCGACCATCAACCGTTTTCTCTCCTTATCCTCAGTTCTTGGGTGAGAGAGTGAGGTCATCAGCCACCTTGTCAATAGGAGCCATGAATTCAACCATGCTGGAGCCAGAAACAGCCTTGGTAGCCTGGAGTGCAGCGTGATGGAAGAATCGTATGAACTCTCTTGGAGAATCTGTGTCCGGTGGGCATAGACGATCTGAACATTTATTGAGTGGAACTCTTTCTGTTTATGTAAGCTCCCAGCTCACCTGCTCATGCCTTTATAGAGTGAAATCTATTATACCCTGGATGTTGGGAACACAGTTATTACAGTGAAGACTCGTGCTCTCTATGCCTGGCTGGCCTTGTTTGTCTGATAGTGGATAAACGTGTGAATGTGTATAAAGATGGCATCAGTCACCAGCTTGACAGAACTGTGTGCGGCAAATGGAGAGACACTGCACAAATCCCCCACTGAGCCCTGAAAGGAATCAGAGGTGTAAAGGTTGAAGGCAACTGTGATCTTAAAAACCACCAGCAGGGGGTGACTGCCCACATAGTTGGACACAATTTCAGAATATATCACGTCACATATTGCGATCACTGTATCCTTGGAGAGGCTTGGCTACCTATTGCATTGGACATTTGGAGGTAATAGGAGTGCTGTCTGTACACTAGATACTGGCATATTTGGGGAACCCTCCTGTCTTGACCTCCCTGCTGCCCTGAACCAATTGAACCAGTGCCTCTGCTCTTAAAGGTCTCTCCCTGCACTCACGTTGCCTCCTCTCCCTCCTGCCCCTCTCTTCCTCTTCAGAGGAGGACCCACCAGTAGAATATACTATGTCCATTGGATGAGATGCAGAGGATCAGTGCCTTGACTATGAGAGATCATTGTGCTGCAATCATCAGGGAAATGTTCCACGGAAGATGAGGTCCTGAAATGCTGCAAGGCAGGCTTGAAATATAATGACAACTCATTGACAACTCTGTCATCACCCAGTGATGCTCTCGCAATGTGCTGTTCCGGGAGCCTTTAATCCTGCCCATGGATCAGGAAATTATAAAAATCTGATTCCCACCCACTCGGATTGCCCACACGATGAGCTGAAAATCACGTAAGTAGCATAAAACCACTTTCTATTGCCTTGTTAATGGCCTTAATTGGCCCTTTAATTTTTGGGGGGAAATGGCACAGTGGTTAGCACTGCTGCCTCAGAGTTCCAGGAATCTGGGTTCAAGTCGGGCCCTGGGTGACTATCTGCGTGGAGTTTGCACATTCTGCCCGTGTCTGCGTGGGTTGCCTCCGGGTGCTCTGGTTTCCTTCCACAGTGCAGGTTAGGTGGATTGGCCATGGAAAATGGCCCCTTAGTGTCCAAGAGGTTAGGTAGATTTAGGTAATAGGGTGTGCTTAAGTATAGTGCTCTTTCCAAGGGCTGGTGCAGACTCGATGGGCCGAATGGCCAACTTCTGCACTGTATTTTCTATGATTCAGTTGAGTTTTCGGGTTATTGCCTCATGGTAGCTGGAACCTCTTAGTGAGTTCCTCCAGAATCGCTACTCTATCGTCCGTATACATGTCCCTAACTGTCAGAATCCCCTTGTCCTGTCTCCACCTTTTGAAGGTGGCGTCCATTATTGCAGGAGTGAATCATTGGTTGTTGCAGATGGGGGCCATGGTGTACATTTCCGTTAGGCCAAAGTGTTGTCTCATTTGGTACCACATTCGGACAATGCCTACTACCACTGGCATCCTTGAGTATTTGGGTGGGGGTATGGAAGTGCGGTCGTGACTAGGGCTTGGAGGGATGTCTCTGTGCAGGAACTCTCCTCCATCCTCACTCATTGTGCTCCCGGTTCCTTGACCCATTCCTGTACTCTTTCTGCAGAGGCCACCCAGTGGGAGAACTGTAGGTTCGGAAGGACCAGGCCTTCTCCTTTGCAGGACCTTGGATCCTCGGAAGACTGGAAGTGGGCCCCATCTCTGCGAGTCCTTTTTAACTTCCTCCACCAGACTTGTCAGGGTTTCCATTTATGGTTCCGTGTCCAGTCGTGGGCTCTTTGGATCCCCAGGTAGCGAATTGGTCTGTGCCAGTTTAAAAGACAGTTCCTCCAGTTATGTCCCTCCTCCATGTGGGTTCATAGGGGAGATCTCGCTCTTACTCAGGTTCTCCAGTTCTGCCCCTCCCCCATGTGGGTTCATAGGGGAGATCCCACTCTTACTTAGGTTAAGCTTGTAGCCTGAGAAGGCTCCAAACCCCTATAGGAATTTCATTACCTATCCATGCTGATCTGGAGGTTTGAGATGTAGAGGAACAGGTAATTCGCTGAGAGTGAAACTCTATGCTCTCTGTCTCCCCTTTGGATATCTCTCCACCCCTTCAATGCTCATGATCGCCTGTGGCTCAATTACCAGAGCAAGCAATAGCGGGGACATCGGGCGTCCCTGTCTTGTGCCTCTGTGCAGCCAGAGGTATCTAGAGCTGGTGGTCTTTTCCCAGAAGCTTCCTCAGTCACCTCTCACTGCTGCCCTCTGTTGGATGGCCTCAATTATCCCTTTCATTGTCGGCGGGCATGCAACTGAATTATATTTTCCAAATTCTTAAACTGCTTTGGTCAAACCCCTAATTAGGTTAATCCGTTTAATGGTGCGGTTTCGACAAAACCTTCCTTGTTGGATGCAGGTCTGTGGTTTACATTGACTCAATGCTGTCCTTAACCACAACCTCAAATTTTTCCTCAGTGATTATGAAAACACCAGCATAGAGACACCCACTTGGAAGGAAGTAGAAGTCTGAAAGTTATCATTCGGTGAAGCATTGAAATCTCGGCAGAAAGAGGATATGGTGCCTGGTCACCTTGATCTTTGAAGATAAAGAACTGGGATTAGTGAGCGTCAACCTCATATGCAGCCAATGGAAATATACATTATATATATATTTTTTTATACATGCAGATCAGATAATGACTAAATTTAAGGATCAATGACCTTTATCTTCAAAATCTTGCATTAAATTTCCCACAATCTGGAGAATTCAGGAGAGTTTCATTGCTCAGGAGAATTCTGTGGCATCAGGGTGCCACGAACAACTCTTAAAGGTAGCTTTAGAATGGTAATTAGCTATATTGTCAAAGATATTTTAAGCAGGACAGTTTCTGAGAGAGTTCCAGAGAATTTCTGAGCCCTGCTTTGGGCTATTTGGTCTGTATTCACGCCGACCAGTAGCAGGTATACAGAAAGATAGAAAATAGAAGCAGGAGGAGGCCATTCGGCTCTTTTGAGCCTATTCTGCCATTCATTATGATAATGATTTGAACCTCACGGTAGCATGGTGGTTAGCATCAATGCTTCACAGCTCCAGAGTCCCAGGTTCGATTCCCGGCTGGGTCACTGTCTGTGTGGAGTCTGCACGTCCTCCCCGTGTGTGCGTGGGTTTCCTCCTGGTGCTCCGGTTTCCTCCCACAGTCCAAAGATGTGCGGGTTAGGTGGATTGGCCATGCTAAATTGCACGTAGTGTAAGGTTAATGGGGGGATTGTTGGGTTATGGGTATACGGGTTACGTGGGTTTAAGTAGGGTGATCATTGCTCGGCACAACATCGAGGGCCGAAGGGCCTGTTCTGTGCTGTACTGTTCTATGTTCTATGATTCATCATCAAGTTCAATACCCTGATCTTACCTTTCTGAATCTACTCTGTCCTTAACCTAAACTATTAGAGTTTTATAAGCATCAATGAGACCCCACCTTCATTCTTTTAAACTCCAATGAATATAATCCTAACCGATTTAGTCTCTCCTTATATGACAGTCGCGCCATCCCAGGAATCAGTCAAATAAACTTTTGTTGTACTCCCTATAGCAAGAACATCCTTACTCAGATAAGGACACCAAAACTGCACATAATACTCCAGGTGTGGACTCACCAATGCCCCATACAATTGTAGTAAAACATCCCAACTCCTACATTCAAATCCTCTTCCTATGAGGCCAACGTGCCATTTGCCTTCTTTCCTGCCTGCTGTATATGTGCGTTTACTTTCAGGGACTGGTGCAGGAGACACCAAAGTCTCGCTGAGGATCCACCTCTCAATTTACACCCATTCAAATAATAATCAGCCTTCACATTTATCCACATTATATTGCATCTACCATGCATATGCCCACTCATTCAGCCTGTCCAAATCACGTTGAAGCATCTCTGCATCCTCCTTACCCAACATTGTATCATCTGCAAATTTGGAAATACAACATTTAGCTCCCTCGTCCAAATCATTAACATATAATGTGAACTGTTGCGGCCTGAGCAAAGATCCACTAGTCACTGCCTGTCAATCGGAAAAAGACCCATTTATTCTGACTTTTGCTTCCTGTCTGCTAACCAGCTTTCTACCCATCTCAACATTATCTGCAATCCCATGTGCTTTAACTTTACATAACAGTCTACTATGTGAGACCTTGCTGAAAATCTAAATGAACCACATCCACCGGGTCTCCCTGGTCAACTCTACTAGTTACATCTTCAAAGAATTCCAGTAGATTTGTCAAGCATGATTTCCCTTTCATAAATCTATGCTGACTCTGTCTGATTATACCACTGCTTTCCAAATGCTGTGCTACGAAATCCTTGATAATTGACTCTAGCAACTTCCCTACTACCGAAGTTAGGCTCACTGGTATATAGTTCCCTGTTAACGTTTCAAGTCCAATGACTCTTTGTCAAAGCCAACAGACAGAGAAAGTGGGAAATATTTATACTGTGGAGTGAGAATGAAAGATGAGTCATAGCCACAGAACCCCAGGGAAAGGGGGTGCTAATGGACACAGAAACCAAGGGGAAAGAGAACTAATGGCAGTCCCCAGAGAGAACAAAAGATGTGAAAGGCCAAAAAGCAGAGAAACTGACATCAGAGGGTTAATTCTGACAGATGTAGATGTGGGGGGAGGGGAAGGGGGAAGCAAAGTGGAGAAAGGGTAAAGAAAGGTGGATAAGATGGTGGTGGTGGTGGGGGTTGCTAATATATATTAAGAAAGACAAGAAAGAAATAAGTGGTAAAAGACAGTTGAAATGGGATGAAAACAAATGGGTCGAGGTGGGGTGGAGCTAATCATTCACCTGAGGAAGGAGCAGTGCTCCGAATGCTTGTGATTTGAAACAAATCTGTTGGGCTTAAACCTGGTGTTGTAACACTTCTTACTTTCTGGAGACTAATAGAGAGTTGCTGCTTTAAGACTGCAATGCCTATTATGCCTATCATCAATGCCTATCGTATTTATTTTTGACAGCATCTTCCAAACCTTTACCACCGAGAAGGACAAAAGCAGTTGATGCATGGACACAGTGCCACTTGCATGTTCCTCTCCACACCATACACAACCTGACTTGGAAATATACAAATGTTCCTTCACTGTCCCTGGATCTTAAATCCAAGAACTCCCTTCCTAACAGCTGTCATGAGAATGTCACTTTAAGAAACGGTAGTCTGCTAAAGTTACTGCAGTGATGTCAGAGTGTGGGTGGAGCTCTGCTTTTTAGTTTCACTTTGAGAAAAGCTTGGGTGTGTCTGTTTTTTTGGTTTTGTTTCAGTGTTGGAGCTGCAGTCAGCCACAGAAGATGTAATGTTGTTCTCTTTGCCATGAAAAGACTATCTCTTGATCATTTGGTGAATTCAGAGTTATAACTGTTCTCAGTAGTGAATTTAAAACTGATCTGCTTCTGTTAAATGTTTTTTTTATTTTAAAGTCTTATGGATGTTACAAGGAAAGTAAGGATTACTTAGTATTGTATTCTTTGGGGTTGTATTTAAATTAATGGTTGCTAAGATGTTCACTATGTTTTAAAAAGGTTAACTTGAGTTCATGAAATAAACATAGTTTTGTATTAAAAAATACTCTTCGATTTCTGCTGTACCACACCTGTAGAATGGGCCATGTGCTCCCCATACCACAATCTATTAAAAATTGTGGGTCAGGTGAATTCCATGATACACTTTGGGGTTCTCTAAACCCTGCCCCATAACACAGCACTGTCGGAGTACATACACTGCATGTACTACTGCAGTTCAAGTCGGCAGCTTACACCATCTTTCTCAAGGGTATTTGGGGATGGGCAGTTAATGCTGGCCTAGCCAGCGATGCCCACATCTGTGCATGGATAATGAACATTAGGAAGCTTTAGACACCATTTGGCACCAGTGTCACTGCAGGAAAAAGGCTTTTAGAAGCTGATCCTTCTTGGACATGATTGATTGATTGATTTGATTTATTGTCACATTGCATTGGATTGGATTAGTTTATTGTCACATACCAAGGTACAATGAAAAATATTCTGTGAGCAGCTCAACAGATTATTAAGTACATGAAAATAACATAAAAAGAAAATATATAATAGGGTAACACAAGTTACACAATGTAACTACATAAACACAGGCATTGGGCAAAGCATACAGGGGTGTAGTGTTACTCAGGTCAGTCTATAAGAGGGTTGATTCGGAGCCTGGTAATAGCGGGGAAGAAGCTGTTGTTGAGTCTGTTCGGGTGTTCCCAGACTTTTGTATCTCCTGCCCGATGGAAGAAGTTGGAAGAGTGAGTAAGCCGGTGGGAGGGATCTTTCATTATGCTGCCCTCTTTCCCCAGGCAGTGGAAGGTGTAGATGGAGTCAATGGATGGGAGGCTGGTTTGTGTGATGGACTGGGCTGCGTTCATGACTCCCTGAAGTTTCTTGTACCAAAGTACAGTGAAAAATATGTTTCTGCAGGCAAGGGACAACCTTTTTCTTAAGATGGCAAGGTGGTGCTGATTTTACAGGGTGCCATGGTTCCCACACCATTCTTTACCCCCGCCTGGTTCCCCCGCCATCCGCGGGACATTACAATACCTTCCCCGCCTTTAATCCTCCGCTGGCGGTGGAGCATAAAATCCAACCTGAGAAGTTGTGCTGGATTTTCATTGAGTCACAGTGATTTGGGTGCCCTCTAAAACTGTCAAGTGGGTCCCAATTCCCTATATCCTGACATATTTTTTGGAGTTTCTGATTTTTAGGAGAGCCTGATAAGTGTCAGGCTGGTTTGGGTCACAATCACGCACCCCACACTCTAAATTTGGTCAGATTCATTGCAGGGATATGCATATACTAGTTGTTCATAATCTTCATGGAGTCAGGCCAGTTTTTCAAAGAGTTGTGGTTCTCTGCAGAGGTATGTTTATTTGCACAAGATAGAGGTTCCAAGTGCTTGTGGTTTCAGCTATTGGTACCTTAGAGGTTTGGATGATTGACAATTTTGTGGGCTGTAGTCTAAAAGAGTTTAAAAAAAAATAAAAGTCAAAATTTATCAATGAATGAGGTTTTTAAAGCTTTTTTTTAAAAACACATTCTATTGCCACTATAGGGTTCATTAGTTTAATAATGGGTAAATAGGCATGAAAGTACCATAGTTTGGCTAGGGGCACATGAACCATATGAGATAATTGGGGTGCATATCTTGGCATGGGAATATGAGCAACCTTTAGGGTGGTTGGGGGCATGAAGGAGTGTGGTGAGGCAAACAGTGCCAGGGGACATTAGCAAACATGGAGGGCATAGAGAGCCTCTCCATTATGGTAAAATGGAGTAAGAGATCCGAATATGGAAGTCCTGCCTTGAACAAGGCACCTACCATTTTTGCCAGGGCAAGAAGGGCCATAGATGTCAGGAGCTGCCTCCACTCATGCGTGATTTTGGTTTGACAGGTGTCTGAGTCCGAATGTCTGCAGATCCAACCTGGTGAGAGATGGTTTGAACTTTGTGGATTTGTTATGATAGTCAGGGTATAGGGTGCTCCCCCCTTTGGATCTGGGGGAGGCCATATGATTCTTGGGTAATGTCAGCTGATCTTTGGGATTATTCAAGCAGGCATGAATCTGTGTAAAAAGTGCATAAACATATTGGAGTTATGTCGTTCATTGGAACTGTAAAAGAGGAACTGTCAACAATGTCATGATGAACTGTCAATCTGTCAAGACATTAAAAAATCATGCCCTTTTATGCTTTGAAAAACCTTTCTAAAAATGATTGCTTGCTATTTCACTCTGTTGACATAATAGGGCGACACAAGGTACACCTGAACAATACCTTACTGGACTCGTGCTCCATGACTGATTTCACCACCACCCACTATCACAGAAGGGAGCTTATTATTTCACAGTTTTTTGACAGCTCCAAGTAGTTATGAACAGTTTGAAATGGTATTTTGAATTCCAATGCTTGCTTTTTTAAACAATTAAATGACATGTTTGTTGTTAAAAGAAATCATGTGGTTAAAGGTAAATTTAAATCTAATGTGCTTTATGAATGAGAGTCCTTTATTTTATTTAATCTAAGGTGGGCCCAGAGATTTGCCCATGCTGGATACTGGGTGGGTTAGCATGGTAGCTGTCTGGACAAAGTGGTGGCTGTGGTGTGGGGGCATATGTTGGCATGAGTTGGTATTAAACTGGAAAAGGGACCAGAAAGGGCCTTGGCATGGACAGATGGGCAAAGGTTGACATAGAGGCTATAAAGGACCATGCTGGTTGGCAAATGGGCATAGGTAGCAATGGGTGATGTGAGGAGCCATGGGGGTGGGAAGAGGGGCTGGTTTAGCACAGGGCTAAGTAGCTGGCTTTTAAAGCAGACCAAAGCAGGCCAGCAGCACGGTTCAATTCCCGTACCAGCCTAACAGGAATGTGGTGACTAGGGGCTTTTCATAGTAACTTCATTTGAAGCCTACTTGTAACAATAAGCAATTTTCATTTCATTTTTCATTTCATTTCATTTCAAGGGGGCATGTGGTGACATGAGTTGGTATGGATGGAGCATACACAATGTCTGGGGGGCATGAGGGACTGAGGACTGTGTTATGTTTCTATTTTTTCAATTAAGCTTCAACAGTAGGGCGGTACGGTGGCACAGTGGTTAGTACTGTTGCGTCACGGTGCTGAGGTCCTGAGTTCGATCCCAGCCCCGGGTCACTGCCAGTGTGGAGTTGCACATTCTCCCTGTGTCTGTGTGGATCTCCTCCCACAACCCAAAGATGTGCAGGGTAGGTGGATTGGCCACACTAAATTGTCCATTAATTGGTTAAAAAAAAAAAAATAGCGTCAACATTCTGCCGGTAGATTGAGGCAGGACTTCTGCCCAACATGCCTCCGCACCTGACATCCTTAGTTACATTGGCGCCACACAAGTGCCAAGCAATCTCCTACAAGAGGGGATCTAACCATCACCCCTTGACAATCAATGGCATTACCATCGCTGACTCACGCGCAATCAACATCCTAGGCGTTACTATTGATCAGAAACTGAACTGGACTCGCCATATTAATACTGTGGCTTCGGCTAGGTCAATGGCTATGTATCCTACATTGAGTAACTCACCTCCTGACCCAAAAAGCCTGTCCATCATCAACAAGACACAAGTCAGGAGTGTAATGGAGTACTCTCAACTTGCCTGGATATAAGTAAGTTGCAGCAACTCATCAGCGGAACAAAAATGAACCGGACAAAGTTGGAAAAGGACATATTCCATTTTAAAAGGGCAAGCTGCTGTACAGACCATGTCTGCAGGCAGACAGCAGAATATACAAAAACAAGACGGGCCATGAGTCATGACAGAACCAACAGTAAAATTATGCGGGAAGATTAAACGGCCCAAACTCACTACAAGAGGGACAATTGGAATGCAAATCATTTGTTTCCTTGGCCAGACAAAATCACAGTCCCTAATGGGAAAATGATTAAAGTTGTCTCCAGCAACCATTTTCAAGAGATCAGCAGCATCCAGAGACATTATGAACCTTTGTTGGGAAACTAATCATATCTATGACATCCTGTCAGCAATCAGCAGGCCTTTGTCTTGGAACGTACCTGTGGGAGGGGTCAGTCAGCTCCATACATGCTTTTGCCCCTTAAAAAATACGGGACTCAGGAACTAATTCAGATTTCCTGGTTGGCGCACTCTTCACTTGCTGCGAACAAAGAACGAAGAAAGAACAAAGAAAAGTACAGCACAGGAACAGGCCCTTCACCCCTCCAAGCCCGCGCCAACCATGCTGCCCATCTAAACTAAAATCGTCTACACTTCCTGTGTCCGTATCCCTCTATTCCCATCCTATTCATGTATTTGTCAAGATGCCCTTTAAATGTCACTATCGTCCCTGCTTCCACCACCTCCTCCGGCAGCGAGTTCCAGGCACCCATTACCCTCTGTGTAAAAAAACTTGCCTCGTACATCTTCTTTAAACCTTGCCCCTCGCACCTTAAACCTATGCCCCTCAGTAATTGACCACTCTACCCTGGGGAAAAGCCTTTGACTATCCACTCTGTCTGTGCCCCTCATAATTTTGTAGACCTCTATCAGGTCGCCCCTCAACCTCCGTCGTTCCAGTGAGAACAAACCGAGTTTATTCAACCGCTCCTCAACACCGTGTCGCGTCTTTTCGTCCGACGTCACTTCGTCCAACGACACTTCGTCAACGTCTTTTGGTCCAACGTCTTTTTGTCCGCACGTCTTTTGGTCCAACGTCTTTTTGTCCAATTATCCAATTACAAATTTAGCTGGACTTACCTGGTGATTTTTCTTAACTAGAAATAACTGCAAATTATCTTCGATGTAGTGCAGTAACACAGACAATATGGAAAACATTGCAAACATTGTTAGAAATACTTGTTTAGAGTTCGAATGCTCTTATTTGACTGTTAAGTGCATGAAACTAGAAAGTATTTCTGAACGATAAATGTCAACTACGACCAATCCATTTAAATTAGTAACTACGAAGCACATTCCTAAATCTAAACCCGGTGACAAAAACTTACTTTTTCGCTTGTTTTCGCTTTTGGCATCTGGTGTCAGCATCAAACACTTCCAGGTCGGAATTAAAGCTTATTTCTATTTTGTCCCAACAGCGTGTGCTGCTGCACGAAGATTATTAGTTTCTCCATTTCCCACACTAATATTCATGGCTTCTCGGAATGAGCTGCCAATTAGCGCCCAATTAGAGACAGTTTTGTGGTACACGTCCGTGCCAACTGGATACTGAATGGAGACTGCCCAAACTCTCTTTAGCCTGGCCCCTTACAAGCTCATTACATCTGACAGCACTGGGGTTGCGTTTAGGTGAAAGGCCAATGTCTGATCAACGGGACCAACCCTTTCCCACAAAACTTCATAAAATGTAGCCGATTTAATTTATTTTTAAAAATCTGCGAGGGACATGCAGAGCGTTGTCACCTCACGCCTGTGAACTTCTGTTAAATGAATGTTTGATAGTTCATTAAGGGAGGCATATGCAGGGTGTACTTGATTTTCCGGTGATTGACATTTTAAAATATATCCTCATTTGGGGCACTGGCGCCTGGCATATTTTAATGCAAAGGTCTTTGCAAAATGTGAAATGACAGCTTTGCGTTTCGCAGATATTAAACTGATTGTCGGAAGGAACTTGGTTCCCGTAAGTACACTAACACAGCAAAATCTGAATCAATCCGTACATGATCGGAATATACATTATTCAATATAAGATTTCAACCCTCTGCTAGGTAAAGTGCAAACACCCCTCTTGTAGAAAACACATACGAAAGGTGTATCACAAGGAATGGCAAGATTATGACAAATTGCAGCATCGGTTTTCAGTGATGTCCCCACTGCTAGTTACAGAGCCGGATCAAATTTAGACTGAGTAAATGTTCTGTTTATATAATCCCTATTTCAATAATCCACGCAGAGATCAACTCTGGCAATATAAGTCAAGTTACAAAAAGTCTTTGACAAAAAAAATCATCCGACAAAAAAACGTAACAAATCACAAAAAGTCTTTGACGAAAAAAAATCATCGGACAAAATGACGTTGGACCAAAAGACGTGCGGACAAAAAGACGTTGGACCAAAAGACGTGGACGAAGTGTCGTTGGACGAAATGACGCCGGACAAAAAGACATAGCACCGCCCTCCATACCAGGCAACATCCTGGTAAATCTCTTCTATACCCTCTCTAAAGCCTCCAAATCCTTCGAGTAGTGTGGCACCCAGAATTGAACACTATACTCCAAGTGTGGCCTAACTAAGGTTCTAAACAGCTGCAACATGACTTGCCAATACTTATACTCAATGCCCCGGCCAATGAAGGAAACCATGCCGTATGCGTTCTTGACTACCTTCTCCACCTGTGTTGCCCCTTTCAGTGACCTGTGGACCTGTACACCTAGATCTCTCTGACTTTCAATACTCTTGAGGGTTCTACCATTCACTGTATATTCCCTACCTGCATTAGACCTTTCAAAATGCATTACCTCACATTTGTCCGGATTAAACTCCATCTGCCATCTCTCCGCCCAAGTCTCCAAACGATCTAAATCCTGCTGTATCCTTTGACAGTTCTCATTGCTATCCACAATTCCACCAACCTTTGTGTCATCTGCAAACTTACTAATCAGATCAGTTACATTTTCCTCCAAATCATTTTGAACAGCAAAGGTCACAGCACTGATTCCTGTGGAACGCCACTAGTCACAGCTCTCCAATTCGAAAACACCCTTCCATTGCTACTCTCTGCCTTCTATGACCTAGCCAGTTCTGTATCCACCTTGCCAGCTCACCCCTGATCCTGTGTGACTTCACCTTTTGTACCAGTCTGCCATGAGGGACCTTGCCAAAGGCCTTACTGAAGTCCATATAGACAACATCCACTGTCCTACCTGCATCAATCATCTTTGTGACCTCTTCGAAAAACTCTATCAAGTTAACAGTCCACGAAGATCAGAGGGACACCAGGCTCACGACCCAGCAGCCACACGGACCAGCCAGTTTGGAGGAAGATCCAGACACATCTGTGCTGGTTTTAAATTATTTTTCCTGGGCATACTCCCTCAACCTACAGAAATTCCCAATTAGTGTAGATTGCTGAGGTTTGGGGTGGGTGAGTGGATATATCTATGTATCTTTATGTTTGCGGGCATTAAAGTAAATTTGTGTAACAGTAAGAATTTTTGATGTGCCGTTTAGCCTCTTGTTTTATACATAGTATTTCATAACTGGTGTTTGTGTGTTATAGTCTGAGTTCTGGAGGACCTAATTCTCTTGAATAAATTATTTAATTTTAAATCTACCATTGTGGTAGTCTCACCTTTCTTTCACTGTCCGCTCTGGTTGAGTCACAATAATTGCCAGAACATAATTCTATAGTCAAGGACCCAAAAGGAATCTGAGCGCTTCGAACACGCTCACTCAAGAGAGGCTACTGGTTAGGAATAAACAGTGGTCCTTCTTTCTCTCTCTCTTGTGAAGTTGCACTAGTGGGGCGCTTCGGGATGACATTTCACCAGCAACAGAAGAGACTCAGATAGGCGTAGGTGGCAGTCTAGGTAACTGGTGTGGCATAAGGACAATCCCACTGGTTAGGTATAAACAGTGAGACTTGTTCCCTTTCTCTTGCGAAGCTGTCCCAGCGTAACACTTCTGGGTTGTGGTTTCAATACCTGCAGGAGAGAGACACCCACAGCTATCTGTGACACCCATACCAGCCTGTTGTGGAGTAAAGGAAACCCTTTTGGGCAGCATGGTAGCATTGTGGTTAGCACAATTGCTTCACAGCTCCAGGGTCCCAGGTTCGATTCCCAGCTTGGAAGTCTGTACGGAGTCTGCACGTTCTCCCCGTGTGTGCTTGGGCTTCTTCTGAATCCTCCGGTTTCCTCCCACAGTCCAAAGCTGTGTAGGTTAGGTGGATTGGCCATGCTAAATTGCCCTCAGTGTCCAAAATTGCCCTTAGTGTTGGTTGGGGTTATGGGGATAGGGTGGAAGTGTGGGCTTGTGTAGGGTGCTCTTTCCAAGAGCCGGTGCAGACTCGATGGGCCGAATGGCCTCCTTCTGCACTGTAAAGTCTGTGATTCTATGATTCTTTTCATTACAGAGCGCAGCTCCAACAACACTCAAGAAGTTCAACACCATCCAGGACAAAGCAGCCCGCTTGACTGCTCCCCCTTCCACAAACATTCAATCCCTGCACCACGAACAGTGGCAGCCATGTGTACCGTCTATTTTTTTAAATTACTTGATCAGAGTTACAAAGCTAGAGCTCAGAGTGTGGACAGGGGCAAACCCCTAATCCAGCTCCTCGCATGCTCCAAATACCAATTCAAACTGAATCCAATCCATGGTCCCAACAAGAGAGGCATACCAGATCCA
The DNA here is from genome assembly GCF_902713615.1 of Scyliorhinus canicula. Taxonomy (NCBI): domain Eukaryota; kingdom Metazoa; phylum Chordata; class Chondrichthyes; order Carcharhiniformes; family Scyliorhinidae; genus Scyliorhinus; species Scyliorhinus canicula. The sequence goes on from NC_052150.1 coordinate 138,417,585, forward strand.
GGCATTACACCTGACCTCATGCTCATCTTAGCCAAAAGGCTGAGAAGTGATGTGCACCATCTATAAGGTGCACTGCAGGAACCTGCAAAGGTTCCTTAGGCAGCACCTTCCAAACACACGGCCACTACCATCTAGAAGGACAAGAGCAGCAGATACCTGGGAACCCCACCACCTGGAGATTCTCCACTAAGTCACTCATTACACCGACTTGGAAATATATCATTGTTCCTTCACTGTCACTTGGTCGAAATCCTGGAACTCCCTCCCCAACAGCATTGTGGGTGTATCTACATCTCAGCGACTGGAGCGGTTCAAGAAGGCAACTCAGGCAATCTTCTGAGGGGCAACTAGGGATGAGAAATAAGGTCTGGCCTAATCAGCGATGTCCACATCCCGTAAATGACAAACAAAATCCTCTGCATTGGTTCTGGAATGGGCTGCCCCAACTCCCAGATAACCCTGCCACCCCTGAATGAAAGTCTCATGTTTATTCAGGCATTTTTGGAAGTTCTGAAGCCAGGAAATCTCTTGACTCTGTGCACCTGATGCGTGAAGGAAAATCTAAGCCTTACGGTTTTACGGACAAAGTCTCAGAGCACCAAGCCGGGCCTTTTAAACAGCCTAACAGAGCACCTGGCACCCCCCTCCAATGCACAACATTCTCCACCAGCCCGCCCCCCCATCTTCACAGGCCGAGCCAGGATTTTTCCCGACTCCGGCTACCCCAGTTGAAAGATGTGCAAGTTAGGTTGATTGGCTGTGTTAAATATCCAAAGGTTAGATGGGGTTATGGGTAGTGTGAGGGAGTGGGCTTGGGTAGGGTGCTCTTTCAGAGGGTCGGTACAGACTTGATGGGCTGAATAGCCTCCTTATGCATTTTTGGGATTCTATGATTCTATACTTGTCTTGAGGAGGAAAATTCAATTCTTCCTTAAACTTTTGCATATTGGCTTCTGGGTTGATTTATGTCTATATGCTGAGCTCATTGGCGTTCAGACAATAGCTGGAGGATTATAAACCACTCATGAAGGAATTTCACAGAATATTTTGACTGTGGGAGAAATATAAGGATGTCAGATAAAACAGGCATGTGTTTAAAAGAGAAATTTTATTTAAAAGGTGGGGGAGAATTTTACGACCCCACAATTGTGGGAGTGTGGCTATAAAATGCAGCAAGCATTTCAAACACCATTGACTTCCGGACTAGAGACTCCCACTGGCGGGAGGAGTTGTAAATTTCTGCCCACGGTTTCTCTGGCTGCTCATTGCTTATTCCCAAAAAAACTCTCCTGTACACTCCTCATGCTGTGGAGAGAGATGTCCTTTAACCTCCTGCATATCTGGCATTGAGTGCAGGAGAAAGTGATTGACGTTTCACACCAGGTGGACATTATTAGAATGATTCCTAGTTGTGCAATTCATCTGAGGCTTTGAAAATCGTACGAATTCCATTAATTGCTCCTTGCATCTATGGAAACCCTGCTAGTCTGTTGAAATAAGTAACAACTATCTTTCTTTAACTGCTTTAATTGGGAAGGATATGAATTGTTCAGTGCTCCTGAGCGTGGACAGCATCTCTCTCAATGCAGAAATGTTCAGCTGCTTGACTAATGTGGCAAAAGTCACAGGCAAATGTCAAAAAGAAATGGCCATTCGGCCCATCATACTGTGCTGGCTCTTTGATGGGGGTACTTGCGAAAGCAGTTGGGGAGGGTTTAAACTAATATGGCAGATGAAAGCAAACCTATGTAAGGATTCAGAGTACGGGGGAATCAAGAACAAGAGAAAATGACAAAGGAGAATAAGAAAAGTGATCGGCAGAGAAATCATGGCCGGGATACTCCAATAATGGGGCTATGTCCCCACGCCCGCGAGAAAATGGGCGCGACTGGGCTGGTGCCACAGAAGTAGGTCCCCCCCCACAGATTCCGCGCGCCCACCAATAGGTGGCCCCCGATCGCAGGCCTGGCCGTCATGGAGGCTTCCCCCCCCCCCCCCCACTCCCCCGGTGACGGATCACCGCTCCCCCACCAGGACAGCAACCGCAGCCGTGACTCCAAGCTCCTGCTGGGTGGAACCATACATGAACCACGGCAGCGGGAACTTGGCTGGTCATCTGTGGAGAATCGCCGTGGGGGCCTCGTTCAATGGTCCCTGACCGGCACCACGCCAACCGCGTGCGCGCGACTGCCGGCGATTCTCCGGTCGCCAGAGAATCGCGGGAAGGCGTTGGACCTGATCGCGAATCTGATGCCCCATTCTCTGCACCCGCTCCGAGCATGATTTCGGCATGGAGGCTCTGAGAATCCAGGCCCAAGGGTCTGTACCAGATAATGACACTGTAAAAAATAGTAAGGGCGGGACAAGAAATGTCAAAAGGATTAGCCTGAAGATATTGTACATGAACGCGTGGAGCATTCAAAATAAAATGGATTAATTAGTTGTGCAGATAGCTGTAAAGAGGGATATGATATAGTTGGGATCAGGGAGACATGGCCCAAGGTGACCAAGGATGGGAACTAATCTTTGAGGGCTATTCAGTTTTTTAGGGAGGACCGACAGAAAGGAAAAGGTGGTGGAGTTGCATGGTTGATTAAAGAAATTATTGATACAATATTGAGGAAAGATATCAGTACAGATGATGTAGAATCTGTATGTGTCAAGTTTAGAAACATAAAGGGGCAAAAAACATTTGTAGGGGTGGTACACAGACCACCAAACTGAAATAGTAATGTTGGGAATAGCATTAGACAGCAAATCAGAGATGCATGTGATAAAGGAACGTCTGTGATTATGGCGACTTTAATCTGCATACGGATTGGGTGACTCAAATTAGTCACAGTACAATAGAGGAGTAATTTCTGGAGTGTGTACTGGATGGTTTTCTGGACGTGTATGTTGAGGATCCAACAAGGGAACGGGCCAACCTGGACTGGATATTGTGCAATGAGAAAGCAATAGTCGGCAATAGAGTTGTGAGAGAATCCTTGAGGGTGAGCGACCATAATATGGTAGAATTCTTTATCAAGATGAATAGTGAGGTAGTTGATTCTGAGACCTGGGTCCTGAAACTCAATAAAGTGAACTATGATGGTATGAGGCATGAGTTGGCTATGACGGATTGGTAAACATTACTGAAAGAAAGGACAGTGGACAGGCAATGGCAGGCATTCAAGAAATGAATATGTGAACTCCAAAAGTTATTTATTCCTGTTTGGCGCAAGAGTAGAAAGGGAAATGTGGCCAAACCATGGCTTGCAATAATAATAATCTTTATTATCACAAGTAGGCTTACACTACACTGCAATGAAGTTACTATGAAAAGCCCCGAGTCACCACATTCCGGCGCCTGTTCGGGTACACAGAGGGAGAATTCAGAATGCCCAATTCGCCCAACAGCATGTCTTTCGGGACTTGTGCGAAGAAACCCATGTAGACACGGGGAGAATGTGCAGATTCTGCACAGGAAAATTAGAGATAATGTTAGGTTCAAAGAAGAGGCATACAAATTAGCAAGAAAAAGCAATAGATCTGGGGTGGGAATTTCCGACCCCCTGCCGGGTCGGGGAATCGCCGGGGGTGGCGTGAATCCCGCCCCTGCCAGTCGCCGAATTCTCCAGCACCAGAGATTCGGCGGGGGCGGGAATCGTGCCGCGCCGGTCGGCGGGTCTACCCCAGCGATTCTCCGGCCCGCGATGAGCCAAAGTCCTGCTGGTTCTATGCAGGTTCTGCCTGTGTAAATTGGACTAGGTCCCTTACCGGCGGGACCTGGCGGCACGGATGGGCTCCGGGGTCTTGGGGGGGGGGGGGGGCGCGTGCCGATCTGGCCCTGGGGGGTGCCCCCATGGTTGCCTGGCCCGTGATCGGGGCCCACCCATCTGCGGGTGGGCCTGTGCCGTGGGGGCACTCTTTTCCTACGTGCCGGCCATGTAAGCCTCCGCCATGGCCGACGCGTAGGTGAACCCCTCCCTGCGCATGTGCGGGGATGTCGTCAGCAGCCGCTGACGCTCCCGAGCATGCGCGGACCCGTGCTAGCCGGCGGAGTCCCTTCGGCCCCGGCTGCCGCGGCTGCAAAGGCCTTCCACGCCAGCTGGCGGGGCGCCAACCACTCCAGGGTGGGCCTAGCCCCTAAAGGTGCGGAGGATTCTGCACCTTTGGGGCAGCCCGACGCCGGAGTGGTTCACGCCACTCCATCCCGCCGGGACCCCCTGCCCGCTGGGTATGGGAGAATCCCGCCCCTGAGGATTGGGAACAGTTTAAAATTCAGCAAAGGCAGACCAAGAGATTGATTAAGAAGGGGAAAATACAATTTGAAAGTAAACTAGCGGGGAACATAAAAACTGACTGTAAAAATTTCTATAGTATGCAAAGAGAAAAAGGTTGATAAAAAACTAATGTAGGTCCCTTACTGTCAGAAACGGGGGAATTTATAACAGGCAACAAAGACATGGTTGAAGAACTAAATTTGTACTTTGCTTCTGTCTTCACAAAGGAATGATGTTGAGATGCCGGCGTTGGACTGGGGTGAGCACAGTAAGAAGTCTTACAACACCAGGTTAAAGTCCAACAGGTTTGTTTCAAACACTAGCTTTCGGAGCACTGCTCACCTGACCCTGGATCCTGCCCGCGCCGCCAGTCATCTGAGGAAGGATCAGTGCTCCGAAAGCTAGTGTTTCACAAAGGAAGACATGAATAATGCACCAGAAGTTCTGAGAAGCACAAGTTTTAGTGAGGAGCTAAAGGAAATTAGTATTAGTAAAGAAATGGTTTTGGGGAAATTAATGGGATTGAAGGCAGACAAATCTCCAGGGCCTGATAATCTTCATCCCAGAGTACTTAAGGAATTGGCCCCAGAAGTAATAGATCCATTGGTGGTAATTTTTCAAAATTCTTTCTCTGGAATGGTTCCCATAGATTGGAGGGTAGCGAATGTAACCCAGCTATTCTTAAAGGGAGGTAGAGAGAAAACAGGGAACTATAGATCAGTGAGCCTAATGTCGGTAGCAGGGAAGTTGCCGGAGTCCATTATCAAGGATTTAACAGCACACCATTTGGAAAGCAGTGGTGTAATCACGCAAAGTCAGCATAGATTTACGAAAGGAAAATCATGCTTGACAAATCTACTAGAATTCTTTGAAGCTGTAACTATTAGAGTTGACCAGGGAGAACCAGTGGATGTGGATTATTTAGACTTTCAGAAGGCTTTCGACAAGGTCTCACATAGCAGATTTAATATGTAAAGTTAAAGTGCATGGGATTACGGCTAGTATCTTGAGATGGATAGAAAGCTGGTTCGCAGACAGGAAGCAAAACATTGGATTAAATGGGTCTTTTTCTGATTGGCAGACAGTGACTAGTGGGGAACCGCAGGGATCTGTGCTAGGACCCCAACTGTTTACATTATATATTAATGATTTGGACGAGGGAACTAAATGTATTATCTCCAAATTTGCAGATGGCACAAAGTTGGGTGGGAGGGTGAGCTGTGAGGAGGATGTAGAGATGCTTCAGCAGGGTCTGGACAGGCTTAGTGAGTGTGCACATGCATGACAGCATCAGTATAATGTGGGTAAATGTGAGGTTATCCGCTTCGGTAGCAAAATTAGGAAGGCAGATTATTATTTGAATGGGTGTAAATTGAGAGAAGTGGATGCTCAGCGAGACCTTTGTGTCCTCGTTCATCAAATGGTATGTTGGCCTTCATAGCGAGAGGATTTGATTACAGGAATAGAGACGTTTTACTGCAATTGTACAGGCCATTGTGAAGCCACACCTGAAGCATTGTGTGAAGTTTTGGTGTCCTTACCTGAGGAAGGATGTTTTTGCTGTGGAGGGTGTGCAGCAAAGGTTTACCAGGCTGATTCCTGGGATGGTGGTGTTGCTCGTTCTGGGTGAGTGTGCTTAACACTCAATTTGGCTCTGTTTCGTTCCTTAGCTGTGGAGTTGCCAGGTATCGTTAAGATACCGCCACAAGTTTCAAGTTCAAGTTCAAAGAAATAAATCCATACACCAGTTAGTAAGTTCAAACAAGACACGTTTATTATATTACAATAATCTACTAATCATGCATATAAAACTATAAGACTAGGCTAATCCTACCACTAATAGGCCAAATACTTATCTGGATAAGGGGACTGCCGGATCAGGGAACAACGGCTTCTAGCTTTGTCCTGGATCCGCAGGCTTCCAGTAGTTATGGACTAAAGGGGGTCAGGAGTGTCTACTCTCGTAGCGTGCGTTGTGACTTACTTGTTGGCGGCTACTGTCCAGACCTCTCCTCCTCTAGGTTCTTCTGCTGCAACGGTGTTCTGCTGGGAGGGCTGGCTGGTCAAGGAGAGGCTGGCAGAGAGAGCGAGCTGGGGTCGCGGTCTCTGTCTTATACCTCTCTCAGGGTATGGGCGGACCCTCTATTCACTCGCAATCAATTGGGTCTCTTCCCAATCGATTGATTTGAATTCCCCAATAACGGGGCAATCCCTCGATCACTGGGTGGTTCTTGGGACTTATTGTTTTGGACTTCCTTTGGCGCCGAGAAGTCTGGCCTTCCATTTAATGTATCGATTTGTGTTAACTTGTTTCCATTGTACCTGGGGATCGCCCGGTATCGCCTCATTAGTATGCTAACTTGTTTTCTTTCACAGTGCTGTCTGGTTTCTGTAGCATTCAGTACTGGTTTCTGCAGCAGTCAGAATACACAAGCGCTGTGCAAGCTGCTTGCTTTTGCAACATGTCCATTTTCCCTGCATTTTCCTTGCAATCTTCCATTTTGTGTTGGGCAGTGGTCACCCCAGGTGGCTACACTGGGACTGTCATATGAGGGGAGACTAAATCGGTTAGGATTATATACATTTGAGTTTAGAAGAACGAGAGGGGATCTCATAGAAAAATACAAAATTCTATGAGGATTAGACAGGGTAGAGTAATAAAGAATGTTCCCGATGATGGGGGAGTCCAAAACTAGGGGTCATAGTTTGAGGATAAGGGATAAACCTTTTAGGACTGAGATGAGGAGAAACCTCTTCACCCAGAGAGTGGTGAATCTGTGGAACTTTCAAAAGGAAATAGATCTTGGGCAGGATTTTCTGTTTCTGAGACTTTGGGCGAGATTCTCCCATATGGGGAGAAATCGTAAGGCTGGCGTCAAATCCGGGCGGGTTTGACGCCAGCCCCCCCCCTTCCCGAACGGGAACCGATTCTGGTCCCCGGTCGGGGCTAGCAGCCCGACGCCGTAAGCTCCGGCATCACGGGCTTAACGAATTTCGTTGAGCCCGCTTGCCCGAGTTAGCGGCGGCTGACGCGTCATATGACGTCAGCCGTGCATGTGCGGATTGGAAGACTCCAACCCGTGCATGCGTGGATGACGTCATCGCGTATTTGCGCGAAACCCGCGCATGCGCGGGCCGGGATGCCCCTCAGCCGCCCCGCGAATGGATACTGCGGGGCGGCGGTAGGACAAATAGTGCGCGGGCATCGGGCCCGCTGCCCGCGATCGGTGGGCACCGATCGCGGGCCCATGGCACCCTTGGCACGGCCGTGGTACTGCCGTGCCAATCGGTGCCATGGTTATAAAATGCGAGTGTTTACGGCCGTTTTTATGAACGGCCAGACCAGGTGTGTTTGCCGTTCGTAAAAACAGCCGTAAAGGGCTGGGAACTCGGCCCATCTATCAGATGTGAATCGCTGCCGGCCGTAAAAAAACGGCGGCAGCGATTCGTGTCGGGAGTTGGGCGTGGGGGGGGGGAGAATAGCGGGAGGGCGTCGGAACAGCGTGGCCGTAAAATTTTACGAGCCACGCTATTCTCCGCACCGTCGGGAGTGCGGAGAATCTCGCCCTAAGTGTTGATGCCAACGCACAATTTGTGGATTTTCACGACAGCAAAACTGGCGCCACACCTGGACCAATTCCGCTACTGTTAAGGGGTTAGCTCCGATGCCATGTGGAACACAATCGATTCTAATGAGAAATGGTGCCGGATTCGCTGGTTTCACAATTGACACTCAGGAGGCTGACAAGCTGCAGCCGCATACACACCACTCCCCACACACAGAATCCCAGCCAACAAGATGGCAGTAAGACGCGCAGCTCCACGTTTCATGGACGCAGACTCGAGACCCTCCTGGATGCCGTGGAGAAGAGGAGGATCACCCTGTACCCTGCTCTGGGAAGGAGGCTGCCATTCGCCACAGGTGGCAACAGTGGTCAGCGCCATGGGCAACACTATCCAGACCGGTCAGCAGTGCCACAAAGAACTACACAACCTCCTCAGGGTGGCCAGGGTAAGGACGCAGAACTGTGGCCCTGGCACCGACCCCCATCCCACACACCCGTAACCCGACACCTCTTTCCCACCAACGACCCACCCCTTGGGCTGGATGTGTCAGACTGTCTAACACTCTTGTTTTCTACTCCCCCCCCCCCCCCCCCCCCGCATCCAACCCCAGGAAGACTGTGCACAACAGCCGGGAGACAGCTGGATCTGTGACCCCTCAGTGTGGCTGAGCAGAGGGCCCTGGAAGTGGTCGGCAGCCCAGAGATGGAGTTCGGCCATGGGCGAGGAAGTGAGATCCCGCTTAGTTGCGGTTCCCCATGACACGTGTGTCAATCACCCCACCACCCTCACCTCCCCACCACCCTCACCTCCACACCACCCTTACCTCCACACCACCCCACACCACCCTTGCCCCCACACCACCTTCACCCCACATCACCCCCGGCCCCGCGGTCTAATCATGCGTCTTGTTTTGTTTCTTGCAGGACCTGATGGTGATAGGGCGGGTCCATCTGGCGTCCCCCGTCCCCAGCCCGAGTCACAGCTGGTGCCCCCCCACCCCCCCGTGAGCTGAGCAGCGATGAGAGCAGTTCGGATGGCAGCCATCCACCAGAGGCACAGGAAACCCCTGAGCCTGAGTCGGAGGATGACAGTGATTTCCCCTCACAGCTGTCTCCAACACCCTCCACCATCCCAGAGACTCTCAACTCGGTTGAGCACTTTGGTGAAGAGGCTCCAGGGACACACTCTGGTGCGCACCACACAGCTACTCGGGTACAGCAGGTGGAGGTCGGAACACCCAATGGGCGGACGGTCAAAGGACAAGCCGAGCCTAGGGACTTGCTGCCGTCCAGATGGATTTCGGGCCTCTGGAACAGACAGTTCCAACTACAGTGGAGATGCATTGCAGAGCCAGGGACTAAATGAGGGGTTCTTAGCGAGCGTCCAGTACCTGCATGTGCAGTTGGAGGAGTCCAACTGCATGCAGCAGCAGGAGATGGTGACGACAATGCGTGCCACCCAGGCCAACACCGCGTGGGTGGCATCCACAGTGGAGACATTGGGGGCAATGGTTTTGACTATGGATCAACATGTCCAAGGCCTGGGGCATTCTGTGAGGGCGCTGGTTGAGGCCCAGGCTGGGTTGCCGTCTCACAGGCAACCATGTATCTGAGCCACTGGACATCGTAGCTATGCTCCTGAGTGTAGTCCAGTCACAGAGGCTGTGGCAAGGAACGTCGGAGGCATTGCCCAGGCACTGGCCAAAGTGGCACAGATGCAGAGGGAGGCGGCCCAGTACAGAGGGAGATGGTGCATTCACTGGTTGATGTGACAGAAGCTCAGAAGGTGGTGGCACAGTCAATGCGTGATATGGCGCAGTCCCAGATGGCGATGGTCAACTCCCTGTGCACCATGCCACCTGGGACACCCAAGCAGCAGCCGGGCCTATCTCCAGGCCCAGTCGTCCCAGAAGACGGCCGCCAACGGGGACCCAGGTTGCAGGGCAGGAATTACAGCAGGCCGCCTCCACTCCTGCTGTACCGTCTGGCACCACCTAGATGTAGCGTTAGGGCCCGTAAAGCCACGAAGTTAGACACTAGTTAAGTTGGAGAATACCGAGAATACCGGGCCTGGCTAGTTAATGATATGCAAATTGTGTTTACTGTACGTGTGTTCCGGAATGAACTGGTGCCGTTGTCGAGGTTACGGAGAATTATAATTTGGCATCAAACCGGTGACCGCCGCGGTTTTGGGTTCAGAACCTATTCTCTGCCCAATTGCGTTTCCCGTTTTCGATGTCAGCCAATGGAGAATCCCGCCCACAGTTATTGGCGCTAAAATGATCAAGGAATATGGGGAAAGGCGGGACAGGGTATTGAACTTAATGATCAGCCATGATCATAATGAATGGTGGAGATAGCTCGACGGGCTGAATGGCCCCCTCCTTTTTCCATTTTCTATCCAATTAATCCCAGTCCCCATAGTCACGGAGTCATAGACTCATGGAGGTCTACCACACAGAAAAGGCCCTTCGCCCATCATGTCGGCCCTGGCCAAAAACAATCACCTAACTATTCTAATCCCATTTTCCATCACATGGCCCAGAGCCTCGTATGCCTTGGGATCGCAAGTGCACATCTAAATACTTCTTAAAGGTTATGAGGATCTCTGCCTCCAGCACCCTTTCAAGCAGCGAGTTCCAAATCTCACCACCCTCTGGATGAAAAACTTTTTCCTCACATCCTCTCAAAGACCTTACCTTAAATCTATACCCCGGTCATTAATCCCTCCATCAAGGATAAAAATGTCTTCCTGCATGCTCTATCAATGCCCCTCATAACCTTTATACATCTCAATCATGTTCCACCTTAGTTTCCTCTGTTCTTTTTTTGTAATAAACAATTTTATTGAGGTAGTTTTTGGCTTTGTAAACAGTTACAAACATCAACAGAAAGAAAGCAAAAAAGGCAAAAATGTGCAAACATCCATGTACTTTCAATACTTCAATCGTAACGTACTGCACAAGCCCGCTCCTCTCCCACCGGTACTACCCGCCATTTTTTCCCTCCTACTCTACTCTACTCTACCCCCCCCCCCCACCCCCCCTCCCCCCCACCCCCTGCTGACGCTCCCTCACCCGCAAATCAGTCAATAAATGGTTGCCACCTCCGGGCGAACCCCTGTACGGATCCCCTCAAGGCGAACTTAATTTTTTCCATACCCAGGAAACTCGACATGTCCGCAAGCCACAACTCAGTCTTCGGGGGCTTTGAGTCCCTCCACGCCAATAGTATTCGTCGTCGGGCTATCAGGGAAGCAAAGGCCAAAACATCGGCCTCTTTCTCCCCCTGGACTCCCGGGTCCTCCGAAACCCCAAAAATTGCCACCCCTGGACTCATCACCACCCTTGTTTTTAGCACCTGGGACATGATCCCCGCCAATCCCTCCCAGTACCCCCTCAGCTTAGAGCATGCCCAAAACATGTGAACGTGGCTCGCTGGTCCTCCCGCACACCTAGCGCATTTGTCCTCAATCCCAAAGAATTTGCTCATCCGAGCCACCGTCATATGGGCCCGGTGAATGACCTTAAATTGAATCAGCCCGAGCCTAGCACATGTCGCGGTCGAATTTACCCTACTCAGGGCCTCTGCCCACAGCCCATCCTCCATTTCCCCGCCTAGCTCCTCCTCCCATTTAAGTTTCAGTTCCTCTGTCTGGGACCCTTCCTCCCTCATGAGCACCTTATAAATACCCGAGACTCTACCCTCCCCTTCTTCCCCCCTAGAGACTATTCTGTCTAGGATCCCCATTGGCGGGAGGCGTGGGAAAGATGTGACCTGTCTACGAACAAAGTCCCGCAACTGTAGGTACCTAAAATAATTTCCCCTTACCAACCCAAATTTCTCCTCCAAGCTCCTCGCTCCTCAAACTCGCGAAGCTCCCTTCCAGGAACATATCACCCACCCTTCCCACCCCCGCCCACCGCCATACTCGGAACCCCTCATCCATACTCCCGGGGGCAAACCGATGGTTGTCGCAGATTGGTGCCCAGACAGTGGCCCCATCTCCCCTACATGCCTCCTCCACTGGCCCCATATCCGCAGGGTCGCCACCACTACCGGGCTGGTGGTGTACTTGGCCGGCGGCAGTGGTAGAGGAGCCATGACCAGGGCTGCCAAGCTGGAGCCCCTGCACGAAGCCGCCTCCACCCGCTCCCAAATAGACCCCGTACCCACCATCCACTTCCTTATCATAGCGATGTTGGCCGCCCAGTAATAATTAATCAGACTCGGCAAAGCCAGCCCTCCCTCGCTGCGGTTCCTCTCCAACATCGCCTTCTTCACCTGCGGGGATTTTCCCGCCCAGACAAAGCTCATGACCATCCTGTTAACTCTTTTGAAGAAGGACTGTGGGATAAAGATCGGGAGGCACTGAAAAATAAACAGAAATCTAGGGAGGATTGTCATCTTTACAGTCTGCACCCTCCCTGCCAGCGACAGCGGGAGTGCATCCCATCTCCGAAACTCTCCCTTCATTTGCTCCACCACCCTGGCCAAATTTAACTTGTGCAGCCTGCCCCAGTCTCGTGCCACCTGGATTCCCAAATACCGGAAATTTTCCTCAACCAGCCTAAACGGTAGCCCTCTCAATCTGTTCTCCTGGCCCCTTGCCTGTACCACAAACATTTCACTCTTGGCCGTATTTAATTTGTATCCTGAGAACTGGCCGAACTTCCTCAGCATTCCCAGTATACTTCCCATCCCGGCCACTGGGTCCGACACGTACAGGAGCAGGTCGTCTGCGTAAAGAGAGACCCTATGTTCTTCCCCGCCCCTCACCATCCCCTTCCAACCCTCTGCGGCTCTCAGCGCAATCGCCAGCGGCTCTATGGCCAGCGCAAACAGCAGCGGGGAGAGTGGGCAGCCCTGTCTGGTCCCTCGGTACAACCTAAAGTACTCTGACACTTCTCTGTTAGTCCTGACGCTGGCCCTCGGGGCCTGATATAATAATTTGATCCAATCCACCAATCCCTCCCCGAACCCAAACCGTCTGAGCACCTCCCATAGATAGTCCCACTCCACCCGGTCAAAGGCCTTCTCGGCGTCCATCGCCACCACTACCTCCACCTCCCTACCCGCCGGGGGCATCATTATCACATTAAGTAATCTTCTCAGGTTGGCCGCCAGCTGCCTACCTTTCACGAACCCCGTTTGATCCATCAAATCACCTCCGGTACACAGTCCTCCATTCTAACCGCCAGTACCTTTGCCAGGAGCTTGGCGTCAACATTAATCAGGGAGATTGGCCTGTAGGACCCGCACGCCTCCGGGTCTTTACCCCGCTTCAATATCAGTGATATAGCGGCTTGCGACATTGTCGGCGGCAGGGTCCCTCGGTCCCTTGCCTCATTGAAAATCCTCGCCAAGACCAGGCCCACCAGCTCAGAGAACTTCCTATAAAACTCGACTGGGTATCCATCCGGCCCCGGGGACTTCCCCGACTGCATGGCCTTTAGGCCCCCCCAATACCTTCTCCACTCTAATCGGGGCCCCAGCTCATCCACTCGCCCCCCACCTACTGTTGGGAAGGTTAACCCGTCCAGAAACCTTTTCATCTCCTCCGGTTCTTCCGGCGGCTCCGAAGTATACAGCTTGTGGTAGAAGTCCCGGAATACCTTATTCAATCCTGTCGGGTCCTCCACTTTGCGCCCCTCCCCATCCCTCACTCTACCTATTTCCCTGGCCGCCTCCCTCCTCCTGAGTTGCTGCGCTAACAGTCTGCTAGCCTTTTCCCCATACTCGTACACCACTCCCCTCGCCTTCCTAAGCTGTTCCACGGCCCTACTCGTGGATAGTGCCCCCAGTTCCGCCTGTAGTCTCTGCCTCTCCCTGAGTAAAACCTCCCCCGGGGACTCCGCGTGCTCTTCATCTATCCCACCCATTTCCCTGACCAATCTATCCATCTCTGCCCTGTCTGCCTCGGCTCTGTGGGCCCCAATTGAAATCAGCTCCCCCTGCACTACTGCCTTTAGCGCCTCCCACAGGGTCGCCGCTGAGACTTCCCCCGTGTCATTCACCTGCAAGTAATTTTGCATACACCTCCGAAGCCTCTCACAGATCCCCTCCTCCGACAGCAGTCCCACATCTAGCCTCCATTGCGGGCGTTGATAGCTCGCTCCCCCGATCTGCAGGTCGACCCAGTGCGGGGCATGGTCTGAAATGGTAATTGCTGAGTATTCCGTGTTCTTTACCTCCTCCATACAGTCCCTGCTTAGTACAAAGAAATCTATCCTGGAATATACTTTATGGACGTGCGTGTAAAACGAGTAGCCCCTTCCTGTCGGCTGTCTATCTCTCCAGCGGTCCACTGCCCCCATTTGCTCCATAAACCCTTTCAGCTCCCTTGCCATTGCTGGGAGTCTACCCGTTCTGGGACACGACCGATCCAAAGTCGGGTCAAGGACCATGTTAAAGTCCCCCCCCATTATTAGCCTGCGAGAGTCCAGGTCCGGGATCTTCCCCAGCACTCTTTTAATGAAGTCCACGTCATCCCAGTTCGGGGCATATATATTCACCAGCACCACCCTTCTCCCCTCCAGTCTGCCCCGTACCATCAGGTATCTGCCCCCCCCTGTCTGCGGCTATGCCCTCCGCCTCAAATTGCACCCATTGTTGATCATGATTGCCACACCCCTGGACTTCGAGTCCAAGTCCGAGTGGAAGGCCTGGCTAATCCAGCCCTTCCTTAGCCTGGTCTGGTCAGACGCTTTCAGATGTGTCTCCTGCAACATAATTACGTCCGCCCTCAGGGCCCGCAAGTGCGCGAACACCCGCGCCCTCTTAACCGGCCCATTCAGTCCCTTGACATTCCAGGTGATCAGCCTGGTCAGGGGGCACAACCCACCCCCCCCACCACGCCGGTCAGCCATAGCCTTTCTCGGGCCGGCCCCCGGCCCGTGCGTCGCGCAATTCCTGGCCCGCCCGTTGGCTGCCTCCACCCTCGACCTCCTTTCCAGTGCCTATTTCAAGTCCCTCCTATGTCAGCAGAACAACCCCCCCCCCTCCCCAACCACATCCCCCGATACTCCTACCCCTGCCATCCACTGGCTGTGATCTCCCCCCCCCCACCTGACTCCCTTGACTAGCCAATCTGCTAGCCCGGTGACTCAACACTCCGGCGCCTTCCTGTCTCATTCCCATTGTTTCCCCTTCCCCTTCCCCACTCCCCGGCGCCCCTTCCCCCTCTCCAACCCACTGGAGCAAGCCGGCTCCAGTGTCCCCCCCGAGCTGTACAAAAAGTACAAATGCGCCCAAAAAGGAAAAAACAGAAAAAAGAAGAAAAAACAAAAAAAACCATGAGAAAAAAGAGAAAAAAAGAAAACCCCCCAAACCAATGTCCATGAACAAAGGAAAGAGTCCCAAATGTTCCGCTTGGCACCTTTGGCCCAGCAAACCGTTGAACAGCAGTCCAGGCCCATTCGGCGTACCTTCCCACGGTAATCCTTGGGCCCTAATTCGCGTCCGTGGGGCCTCTTTTCGGGACCAGCCCCTGATCCCTCGCAAAATCCATCGCTTCTTCAGGCTCGGAGAAGTAGTGGTGTTGACCCTGGTGCGTGACCCATAGGCGAGCCGGGAACAGCAGACCAAACTTCACGTGCTTCTTGAACAGCACCTCCTTGACATTCTTAAAGGCTGCTCGCCGCCGAGCCACCTCCTGGCTTAGGTCCTGATAAATGCGGAGAACACTGTTGTTCCACGTGCTGCTCCTGGCGCTCTTTGCCCACTGCAGCACCCGCTCCTTGTCCACGAACCTGTGGAACCTAATCACCATCCATCGGGCGGGGGGGGGGGGGTCCGCCCAGCCGCCCCTGCCTCGCCTGCACTCTGTGTGCCCCCTCCAGCTCCGGCGGTTGCGGAAAGGCTTCGGCCCCCATCAGCTGCATCAATAGGTCTGCTACAAACGCTGCGGCATCAGCTCCCTCAGCCCCCTCCGGGAGGCCGACCATCCTAAGGTTGTTCCTGCGGACTCTATTCTCCAGCTCCTCCACTCTGTCCAGCAGTCTTCTCTGCCGCTCTTTCAGCCCGTCAACTTCTAGCGCCGCAACCGTCTGCGCATCCGCCTGCTCCTCCACCGCCTCTCCCAGCTCCTTAACTTTAACATCTTGCGCATCCAGCCTCTGGTTCAGCTGATCCACCGCTTTCTGGATTGGGTCCAAGCTGTCCCACTTCAGCGCTTCAAAACTGGACTTCATTACCTGGAGCATGTTATCCAGCGCCTGCTGGATTGCTGAGTCCAGGGTCCGTGTGTCCGCCATCTTAGGTCCCAGGTAATTTTCTTCAGGTCCTTGCCTCTGTCCCTTTTTCTCCTTTTTCTTCTGCCTTCTGGACTCCCGCTGTTCCATGTGCCGCAGCCCGCTCCTCAGCACTTTCGCTGCCGCCTTCCTTCTCCCAGCTCCTTAACTTTTACAGTTTCCTCTGTTCTTAGAGAAACAACCCCAGTCTATCCAATCTCTCTACTTAGCTAAAACTCTCCAACCCAGGCAACATCCTGGTAAATCTCCTCTGCACCCCTTCCAGTGCTATCACATCTCTCCTACAATGTGGATTCCAGAACTGTGCACAATACTCATGCTGTAGCCTGACCAACTTTTTATACAGTTTCAGCATAACCTTCCTGCTCTTATAATAACAGCCCTATAGTTTCCTAGAACAGTATGTAATGGAACCTACGAGGGAACAAGCGGTCCTAGATCTTGTCCTGTGTAATGAGACAGGATTGATTCATGATCTCATAGTTAGGGATCCTCTCGGAAGGAGCGATCACAATATGGTGGAATTTAAAATACAGATGGCGGGTGAGAAGGTAAAATAAAATACTAGTGGTTTGTATTTAAACAAAGGAGATTACAATGGGATGAGAGAAGAACTAACTAAGGTAGACTGGGAGCAAAGACTTTATGGTGGAACAGTTGAGGAACAGTGGAGAACCTTCCAAGCGATTTTTCACAGTGCTCAGCAAAGGTTTATACCCACAAAAAGGAAGGACGGTAGAAAGAGGGAAAATCGACCATGGATATCTAAGGAAATAAGGGAGAGTATCAAATTGAAGGGAAGAGCATACAAAGTGGCAAAGATTGGTGGGAGACTAGAGGACTGGAAAATATTTAAGGGGTAACAGAAAGCTACTAAAAAAGCTATAAAGAAGAGTAAGATAGAGTATGAGAGTAAACTTGCTCAGAATATAAAAGCAGACAGCAAAAGTTTTTACAAATATATAAAGCAAAAAAGAGTGGCTAAGGTAAATATTGGTCCTTTAGAGGATGAGAAGGGAGTTTTAATAACGGGAGATGAGGAAATGGCTGAGGAACTGAACAGGTTTTTTGGGTCGGTCTTCACAGTGGAAGACGCAAATAACATGCCAGTGACTGATATAAATGAGGTTATGACAGGTGATGACCTTGAGAGGATTGTTATCACTAAGGAGGTAGTGATGGGCAAGCTAATGGGGCTAAAGGTAGACAAGTCTCCTGGCCCTGATGGAATGCATCCCAGAGTGCTAAAAGAGATGGCTAGGGAAATTGCAGATGCACTAGTGATGATTTACCAAAATTCACTAGACTCTGGGGTTGTCCCGGTGGATTGGAAATTAGCAAACGTGACACCACTGTTTAAAAAAGGAGGTAGGCAGAGAGCAGGAAATTATAGGCCAGTGAGCTTAACTTCGGTAGTAGGGAAGATGCTGGAATCTATCATCAAGGAAGAAATAGCGAGGCATCTGGATAGAAATTGTCCCATTGGGCAGACGCAGCATGGGTTCATAAAGGGCAGGTCGTGGCTAACTAATTTAGTGGAATTTTTTGAGGACATTACCAGTGGATAACGGGGAGCCAATGGATATGGTATATCTGGATTTCCAGAAAGCTTTTGACAAGGTGCCACACAAAAGGCTGCTGCATAAGATAAAGATGCAAGGCATTAGGGGTAAAGTAGTAGCATGGATAGAGGATTGGTTAATTAATAGAAAGCAAAGAGTGGGGATTAATGGGTGCTTCTCTGGTTGGCGATCAGTAGATAGTGGTGTCCCTCAGGGATCCGTGTTGGGCCCACAATTGTTCACAATCTACATAGATGATTTGGAGTTGGGGACCAAGGGCAATGTGTCCAAGTTTGCAGCTGACACTAGGATGAATGGTAAAGCGAAAAGTGCAGAGGATACTGAAAGTCTGCAGAGGGATTAGGATAGGTTAAGTGAATGGGCTAGGGTCTGGCAAATGGAATACAATGTTGACAAATGTGAGGTTATCCATTTTGGTAGGAATAACAGCAAACGGGATTATTATTTAAACAATAAAATATTAAAGCATGCTGCTGTGCAGAGAGACCTGGGTGTGCTCGTGCATGAGTCACAGAAAGTTGGTTTACAGGTGCAACAAGTGATTAAGAAGGCAAATGGAATTTTGTCCTTCATTGCTAGAGGGATGGAGTTTAATGGAGTTTAATGGAGTTTAGGGAGGTTATGCTGCAATTGTATAAGGTGTTAGTGAGGCCACACCTGGAGTATTGTGTTCAGTTTTGGTCTCCTTACTTGAGAAAGGACGTACTGGCACTGGAGGATGTGCAGAAGAGATTCACGAGGTTAATCCCAGAGCTGAAGGGGTTGGATTACGAGGAGAGGTTGAGTAGACTGGGACTGTACTCGTTGGAATTTAGAAGGATGAGGGGGGATCTTATCGAAACATTTAAAATTATGAAGGGAATAAATAGGATAGATGCGGGCAGGTTGTTTCCACTGGCGGGTGAAAGCAGAACTAGGGGGCATAGCCTCAAAATAAGGGGAAGTAGATTTAGGACTGAGTTTAGGAGGAACTTCTTCACCCAAAGGGTTGTGAATCTATGGAATTCCTTGCCCAGTGAAGCAGTTGAGGCTCCTTCATTAAATGTTTTAAAGGTAAAGATAGATAGTTTTTTTAAGAAAAAAGGGATTAAGGGTTATGGTGTTCGGGCCGGAAAGTGGAGCTGAGTCCACAAAAGATCAGCCATGATCTCATTGAATGGCGGAGCAGGCTCGAGGGGCCAGATGGCCTACTCCTGCTCCTAGTTCTTATGTTCTATAATAGTGTTTCCGACATATAAAAGGTTAATATAGAATACACTTTGAATAATGGGAATAGAGCCTTAGGACTGCTATTCATCGCACAGAGTGTGATCGCACCTCCAGATAACAAGCTCAAGGCAGAAAATGTGAATAATTTTAGAAACAATTAGGCAGCAAATGAGGGGATGAGCAATGAGGAGATGAATGGCCTCCCTCAGCGCTTAACTGCCTTGTGACCGTGTGATCTGGCTATATTCCGAGCCTTGGCACCTGCTTACCCAGCAATGTAGGAACACTTTGTTCTTTTCTTCATCATTTTAGCAATCAATTCTGCACCAGAAAGGGGAATCTGCATTCTTTGGTGAGAAATCATCCTGTGGACAACACAAGAAGCCATGAAAAGTAACAAACATTCGGCATATTATACCACTGATCAGCATTCATTCAGACCAAACGTCAAGCTGGTCACACTTCCAGTGATCTAAATTTCTACTGCCAAGGAAAGGAGGAATATAGTGGATTTCTAACCATAATCTCTATAAATAGTAAATGAAAGGAAAAATGAGGTTATTGGAAACTCAAGGAATAAAAACATTCAATTTGCTCATTCATGATCCAAAACTCGGCCATGCACCACCTATCATTTTAACTCGCTTATCACTCCAACCTTTGTTAACCTGCACTGCTTCTCATTCTCGGGCCTACTGTTTCAAAATCCTTATGATCACTTCAAAAGATCTCCATCTCCTGATATGAGCACAAGGAGTTAGAATAGGCCATTTGGCACCTCGAGTCTGCTCTGCCATTTAACTAAATCATGACTGAACTTCAACCTCAACATCATTTTCCTGCACTATCCCTCTATCCCTCGAAATCATCCTCTGCTTTGAACATGATTCTCT
Organism: Scyliorhinus canicula; assembly: GCF_902713615.1. Classification (NCBI taxonomy): domain Eukaryota; kingdom Metazoa; phylum Chordata; class Chondrichthyes; order Carcharhiniformes; family Scyliorhinidae; genus Scyliorhinus; species Scyliorhinus canicula. The sequence continues at coordinate 138,437,353 of NC_052150.1, forward strand.
GGGATAGATAATTTCAAAGATTTACCAGCCTCTGACTGAAGAAATCCCTACTCATCTTGGTGCTAAATGGCCTACTTCGTATTCTGAGTTGTGTTGCTGGTTTTAGACCTCCAACGAGGGGAAACATCTTTCCTGCATCTACCCTGTCGAGTCCTGTAAGAATTTTGTACACTTCAATCAGATCAGCTCTCTCATTTTTCTAAATTCTAGAGAATACTGGCCCAGCCACCTCAATCTTTCCTCAAAGGACAATTCCGCCATCTCAGGAATTAGTCTGGTGAATCTTCATTGCATTCCCTCTGTGGCCAGTATTTCCTTCCATAGGTAAAGAGACTAAAACTGAACACAATACTCCAGGTATGGTCTCCCCAAGACCCTATAAAACTGCAGCAAGATTTCCTTATTCCTATACTGGTAGCACAGTGATTAGCACTGTTGCCTCACCGCGCCAGGGACACAGGTTCGATTCCCGGCTTTGGTCACTGTCTGTGTGAAGTTTGTATGTTCTCCTTGTGTTAGCGTGGACGTTCTGGGCGCTCCGGTTTCTTCCCACAAGTCCCGAAAGACGTGGGGCTGTATTCTCCGATCCCCGACGCCAAAATCGGGTGCAGGATTCTCTCAGCCCGGTGCCGGGCCGGGGCGGGGAATTGGAGCAACCGCCGCAAATTGCGCCATGCCACCCTGACGCCGGGACGCGATTCTCTGCAGAGCAGAGAATCGGCGCCATTGGTGCCGGTGTGGTCGGTGCGGCTCCGGTCGGGGGCAACTCTACGCGGCCCCCCCACTGATTCTTGGCCCAGGATGGGCCGAGCGGACGTAACAGAAAACCTGAGTCCCGCCTGCGCCGTTCTAATCTGCTCTCAGCCGGGGGGACCTCGGCATGGAAGGATCTGGGGGTGGCCTGTGGGGGGGGGGGGGGGGGGGAGGGGTATCGACCCCAAGGGGTGCCTCCGTTGTGGCCTGGCCCGCGATCGGGGCCCACCGATTGGCGATCCAGCCACTCGGGCTTGGTGCCTCTCTTTTTCCGCGCTGGCCCCTTTAGCCCTACGCCATGTTGCGTCAAGGCCGGTGGGAAGAAGGGAGCCACTATGCACGTGCGTGTTGGCGCCAGTGCCACTAAGCATGCGCGGACCATGTGGCGCACAGTTGACGCCGGGATCAGCAGCTGGAGCGGCATGGGCCGCTCCAGTGCTGTGCTGGCCTCCTGTGGGGGCCAGAATTGCTGATCCTGAGGCCATGTTGACGCTGTCGAGAAACGCAACGACGTTTCCAGCGGCGTCAACATTTAGCCTCAGGATCAGAGAATCCCGCCCTGGGTTCGGCGACGGGGTGGAGAATCCTCGATGATGCCGAAATCAGGGGCGGCACCGCTTCCGTGATACTCTTTCCCCTGACAAGTATACTGCACGCCTTACCCACAGCCTCCGTACATTGGCTGAGGCTCGCCCCACGATGCTCCATCCCCGACACGCCGAGTTCCTGACAGCGTGGGACTCGTGTGGCCTCATTCGTTGGGAACTCAGCATGGTGGCGCTAGACTGAGTCCGCAGGCAGGAGGTGGACATATTCGGGGCTGGGGGCATGGTGGTGGGGCGGTCCAGAGCACGCGAGCCGGTTGAAACGGGAGACTATTTCACGAACCGGGTCCGCGAGCGGCACCCGCCATGAAGCACAGCGTGGCCACTGCAGGCTGCCACCGTGCACATGCTTGGCCACGGACCTGGCAACTCTCCAGGCCATATCAGCAGCTAGAGCCAGTGCTCTATGCTGCCTGGTTGCTAGCAGCCCCCCCCCCCCTCCCTCCCCCCGCCACGCCCCCGCCGGAAAAGGGAATCGAAGGCTGTTTTGCGCCAGTCCCCCTGGCATAAAACACCACCGTTTCCACGCCGGCGTGGGGACTTAGTCTCCAGAACGGAGAATCCAGCCCATGCTGTGAGGTGATTTTGACATTCTGAATTCTCCCTCAGTGTACCCAAACAGGCGCTGGAGTGTGGTGACTAGGGGCTTTTCACAGTAACTTCATTGCAGTGTTGATGTAAGCTTACTTGTGACAATAATTGAGATTACTATTACTCACGACCCTTGCAATAAAGGCTAGTTTACCAGTCTTCCTAATTGCTTGCTGCACCTGCATGTTAGCTTTCAGTGATTTATGAACAAGGACACTCAGATTCCTTTAGGCATCAACATTTCCCAGTCTCTCCCCATTTAAGAAATACTCTGCATTTCTGTTTTTCCTACCAAAGTGGATAAACTCACATTTTCCCACATCATGTTCCATCTGCCTCGTTCTTGCCCGACCATTTAGTCTGTTTAAGTCTTCTCGAAGGCTCTTTACATCTTCCTCACATCTCACATTCCCACCTACTTTCATGTCATCAGCAAAATTGGAAATATTACATTTGATCTCCAAATCCAAATCATTGATACTGATTATGAGTAGCTGGAGTCACAGCACTGATCCTTGCAGTATTCCACTAGTCACAGCCTGCCAACTAGAAAATAACCTATTCATTCCTACTCTCTGTTTTCTGTCCATGAAACAATCCTCAATCCATACCAATATATTTCCTCAAATCCATGAGCTCTAATTTTGATCTTGCGTGGGATCTTATCAAAAGCCTACTGAAAATCCAAATGCATCGCACCTACTTGTTGTCTTTGAGAGAATAACTATCAGGTTGCGCAAGTATCGGTGGTTTCATTCCCACGACGTTCGGTTCTTGGTCCCAGATTAGCGTTGGGGGGAGGGTGTTTCCGATCCTAAAGAGACTGATCACTTGACCCAGGTGCTGGGGTGGTTTCTGATCCTGGGGGTGGGGGTGGGTGGGGGTGGGTGGGGGGGGGGGGGGGGGGGGGGGGTTGCAGGTGCAAATTCTTGACTCAAGAGCTTATGCCAGTGGGTTGGGAGAGGTTCAATCCCCGGGAGGGGGTGAATCAGTTCCATGACCCATAAAGAGGCCCAATTTCGAGGCAGCATCTGCTCCTCAATCTCATGAGGTCCAATCCCTAACTTTGGGGTCAGGGCCAATCTTAACCACTGCTGTGAAGGCCCTTGGCCACTCCCTGGGACTGCCTGAAGCTGTCAGGTTTCGTAAGGCCCGCAAACTGGGCCAGCTACAGTTAAACCTGCAAACATGTTAAATCCAAGACTTACAGCCTCATTATAATATTTAAAATGCTTCTGGGAGAGGGTTGGCTACCACCCCCATTTCCCACCTATGTAGAACCTGGGAGTTCACGTTTGGGAGTCCAGTTTCTGTTTTTCCACTTTTCACCCATTTAACCAATCCTGCCTGTTCAGCCATATTAAAATTACTCCCACTGAGTCCGAAATGGGCACTCAACGCGAATCATCTTGCAGCCCAATTACTTAAAGGTGAGGACAAGGCAGAACAGAACACAGTGATCTCGTCTGAGGACTTTGGAATGGTGATCATGTCTCGTAACATAACTGCTGGTTTCATGTAGCCTTAATAAAAACTAAACTAAAAATTGGATGTCTGAATTGAGAAAGTTTGTGTTGCAATAGATCCTGTGCCTCCCATAATGCAAACTTTCCCCAGTGAGTAATATGCATTTTGGCTTGCTTGAAAACTCTCCAGTATAGCAACACTGCGTCTTTGAGACTTGTTAAAAGCAGCCCTATTAAGATCTGTGATTTGCACAGGAAATTAGATATAAAAATGGTATGTAGTGGACAAAATGGCTGGTTGTTGACTTTAATTGATGCATTAGGAACGGTAAACTCTAAACATGCACAAATAATTCCTGGCTAGCCAAAGGAAAAATCATGTCCAAATAAAACATGAATTTCACATTTGTTCAGGTTGTAAAATGACTTTGGACATTCAAGTAACACAGGGAAAAAGATGGAACAATTGCGAAAATGTTTGTTGTTTAAAATATTGTCCCACAGTTCAGTTTTATTCTAATTTCCCTGATAATTATATCGATGTCATAAACATACTTCAAAAGAATGTTGCAAAATGGGGCTGGATTCTCTGTTTGGCAAACTACGGGTTGAATTCACCACTTCCTGCTGACCGCAGTGGGAATTGCGATCGAGTGGAGAATCCCGCACAATGGGAAAACTGCAATTTGTGCCCAACACCGATTCTGATGCCATGTTACAGTTCCCCGCTGGTGACGTTAGTGAAGTTTGACCCCTGGGCAAGCGGGCCCATGCAAAAACGTCATTTGCATGGATTTAAATCTCATTCACGGGTTGGATATTTCATGCTCCTCGCCTCCACATGTTCCACCGCTCTCAGGCAGTCGTCACGTGGGTGTGCGTTGGCGTGAGTATTTACAAGCGGGGCCTGGGCGCCATTTGTGGGGGAATGAGAAGGTAAGAAAATTCACAAACTCTTCAAAATTGTCATGTTGCTGGGGGGTGGCTACCTGGGCTGGAGTGAGTAGTGAGCAACAACTCGCTGCCAAGTCCATGCTCTGGGAATGTCCCCTCGAGATTGGGGTGGCCTGGCTCAGACCGTCATTGCTGCAGTAGATCAATTTAAATGCAGCCCTTTGGTGCTACTTACAGGCCCCTATCTGCTCACTGCTGACTGTTCATTGTGTCCTGTAATTGTTCAAAGAGCCTCTGGTCATTTGGGAACCCACCCAGACCACCCCTCTGGGAATCCTCAGACTTGAGCTGACCCATCAACGGGATGGGTTTGGCCAAGCTCAATCAATGGGCCACCAGGAGCTGACCCTCCTCAATAAACGCATCAGAATCGCAGCCCTACTGCAGGGGAAGCAGGGGAAAAGCAGAGCTCACCCCAAACAAATGACACATGCACTGTGGTCTTTGGCACCCTCCCGGGCAAGGTGAGGGTGAGTTGCGAAGGAGGTGCCACATCAGGGCATGCATATATCATCAAAGCCTCTCCTTTGGTGAGCTGCTGGACTGCCACTGAAGACTTCACCACACTATGGAGACTGTGCACCACTTGTGCCAGGTGGCGGCACATCTGGCACCGTGGGGGACCATTCCAGGGCTCGAGCGGGGACCTGTATGGGATTTTGCAAACATCCCGCACACGGGTGCACCTATTCGTGAATAAATGTTCAAGGCGACCGTCACCTTGATGGTCACCAGGAGCGGGTGTCCTCCTCCATGTCCCCACAGTGCCAGGTGATCCACATGTGTGTGATGGGGATGGTGAATGTGTGCTGCCAGTCACTTCCATGCTAAGAGGCCTGTGTACGGCCTGGTCCTACAGCTGGTGAGTAAGGGAAGTGTGCGTTTACTGGGTGCTTAGCTGCAGGGTGATATGTGACCTTGGAGTGACACACAAGTTGTGACAGAGGAGTGGTCAGGTTTCCTGGCTGGGAGCAGGATGGATAAGACAGGGGTGTGATGGAGAAGCATAGCTTTGAGATAGTTTGTGATCCTGAGGGTTGGGATAGTGTCACTGGTGAGGCCTCTACTCTGGGGGGGGGGGGGGGCACTGTGCCAGAGAGGGTTCCAAGGGCCACTGTGCCAGTGTCCTTTGGTTGGGTGAGCTCTGCTAATGCCTTACTTCCTCTGCAGTGCGACTGTACTTCTGAGAAGTGCCAACACCTGGTGGGCCAGCGACTGAGCATGGCCACGCGCATGCCACTGATGATATTGCTGGGGTATAAGGGTTTCCAGAGGCTCTCTGAGCATTTATAGGACACAGTGAGTAGTCAGGTGTGAACAGTCGGGGGCCTTTACATTATCCAAAGGGGTGCACTTAATCACATACTGCAGCAATGGTGGTCTGAGCCAGGCCACCCCGATCCCGATGGGTCACCCCCAGGACATGAACTTGGCACTAAGTCATTCACTGAAGCCAGGCAACCACACCCCAGAAAGTCAGACAGGTTTAGAGAGCTTTCTTACCTTCTCTATCCACTCAACAGCCCAGGCCCCGCTTGTAAATAATTCATGCCAATGTGACTCTCACCTGGGAGGAGTGGAGCATCGCAGAGGGGCGGAGCACACTGTCGGACTTGCTAATGACATTCAAATCCATGCAAATTACGTTTTGCCTGGGCCCCCGGCGCAGAGCGCGAACTTCACTAACAGATGAACTACACTAACAATCCAAAGACGTGCAGGTTAGGTGGATTGGACATAATAAATTGCCCTGAGTGACCAAAAAGGTTAGGAGGCGTTATTGGGTTACGGGGATAGGGCTTAAGTGAGTCGGTGCTGACTCGATGGGCCGAATGGTCTCATTCTGCACTGTATGTTCTATGTTCTAACACTGCCAGTGGAAGACTGGAGCATGGTCAGAATCGGCGCAGGGCGCAAGTCGTGATTTTTTCATTACCCGATATTCTCTGCCCAATCGCGATTCTAGCTGCTGGCATCAGGAGGCAGAGAATCAAGCCTGTTGTTTAATTTGTTTACATATTGATGAATGAGGCTCAATTACTGCTATAGAACAGAATGTCACATCTCAGAATTCCAGAGTCATAAACTATTCATATAGATTTAATTCACCAAATTATATTTAATTTTTTAAAAAATCTACAAATGACCTGCAGGGGACACTATTGGATCATACATTATCACAGTATGGTACAGCATTTGAACAAGTCCTGACTCTGCAGGTTTAAAAATATTGAGTATTTTTTAAGCCAAGAAACAGTTATGAAACAAAAATTTCTTGTTGAATTTGCAACTAAAATAATCATACATTTTCATAAAGAATATTTTACACAGTATGACTAATATACGTGTAATATTGTGTTCTCTGTTAACTATAAGAGGGATGTATTGAGTGGGAAGGAAAAGGATTGATAGTGCTGAGTCAAAGAGGTTGGATAAACTTGGTTTGTTCTCACTAGAACGGCGGAGGTTGAGGGGCGACCTGATAGAGGTCTACAAAATTATGAGGGGCAGAGACAGAGTGGATAGTCAGAGGCTTTTCCCCAGGGTAGAGGGGTCAATTACTAGGGGGCATAGGTTTAAGGTGCGAGGGACAAGGTTCAGAGGAGATGTACGAGGCAAGTTTTTTACACAGAGGGTAATGGGTGCCTGGAACTCGCTGCCGGAGGAGGTGGTGGAAGCAGGGACGATAGTGACATTTAAAGGGCATCTTGACAAATACATGAATAGGATGGGAATAGAGGGATATGGACCCAGGAAGTGTAGAAGATTTTAGTTTAGACGGGCAGCATGGTCGACACGGGCTTGGAGGGCCGAAGGGCCTGTTCCTGTGCTGTACTTTTCTTTGTTCTTTCTTTGTTCTTTGTTCGCAGCAAGTGAAGAGTGCGCCAATCAGGAAATCTGAATTAGTTCCTGAGTCCCGTATTTTTTAAGGGGCAAAAGCATGTATGGAGCTGACTGACCCCTCCCACAGGTAAGTTCCAAGACAAAGGCCTGCTGATTGCTGACAGGATGTCATAGATATGATTAGTTTCCCAACAAAGGTTCATAATGTCTCTGGATGCTGCTGATCTCTTGAAAATGGTTGCTGGAGACAACTTTAATCGTTTTCCCATTAGGGACTGTGATTTTGTCTGGCCAAGGAAACAAATGATTTGCATTCCAATTGTCCCTCTTGTAGTGAGTTTGGGCCGTTTAATCTTCCCTATTCGTTTTTTACACAGAGGGTAGTGGGTGCCTGGAACTCGTTGCCGGAGGAGGCGGTGGAAGCAGGGACGATAGTGATGTTTAAGGGGCATCTTGACAAATACATGAATAGTATGGGATTATAGGGATATGGACCCCGGAAATGCAGAAGATTTCAGTTCAGATGAGCAGCATGGTCGGCACAGGCTTGGAGGGCTGAAGGGCCTGTTCCTGTGCTGTACTTTTCTTTGTTCTTTGTTCAAAGACATGGGGCAGGATTCTCCGTTTCTGAGACTGCGTGTTGACGCCAACGCAGAATTCGTGGACTTCTGAAAACTCGGCGCCACACCTGGACTAATTCCACCTCTATTAAGGGGCTAGCATTGGTGCCGCATGGAACACAATTGATTCCAATGAAAAGGGGGGGGTGGGGCGCCATGGGGGGGGGGGGGGGGACACCTATACAACCTGTGGCATTAAGTTCATCGAGGCCAGCAACAGCCCCTGGAGAGCCCAACTGGTAGTTGTGAAAACTGGGGAGAGAAACAGGATAGTTGTTGACTACAATCAGACCATCAATCAGTACACGCAGCTGGACGCGTACCCCCTCCCACGCATATCTGATATGGTCAATCAGATTGCACAGTACCGGGTCTTCTCGACAATGGACCTGAAATCTGCCTACCACCAGCTCCCCATTCGCAAGGTGGACCGCCCGTACACCGCACTTGAAGCGGACGGCTGCCTTTACCACTTCTTTAGGGTTCCCTTCAGAGTCACTAATGGGGTCTCGGTCTTCCAGCGTGAGATGGACCAAATGGTTGACCGGTACGGACTGCGGGCCACCTTCCCGTACCTGAATAACGTCACCATCTGTGGCCATGACGAGCAGGACCACGACGCTAACCTTTCCAAATTCCTCCACACCACCAAACTCCTCAAACTAATGTACAACAAGGAGAAGCGCGTGTTCAGCACCAACCGCCTAGCCATCCTCGGCTATGTGGTGCAAAACGGAGTTCTAGGGCCCGACCCCGATCGCATGCGCCCCCTCATGGAACTCCCCCTCCCCCACTGCCCCAAGGCCCTGAAACGATACCTGGGGTTCTTCTCATACTATGCCCAGTGGGTCCCAAACTATGCAGACAAGGCCCGCCCACTCATTCACTCCAGCGCTTTCCCCCTGACGGCCGAGGCTCACCAGGCCTTCACCAGCATCAAGGCCGACATCGGCAAGGCTACAATGCACGCAGTCAACGAGACGCTCCCCTTCCAAGTCGAGAGCGATGCATCAGACGTCGCTCTGGCCGCCAACCTCAACCAGGCAGTCAGGCCCGTGGAATTCTTTTCACGCACCCTCCATGCCTCCGAAATTCAGCACTCCTCCATCGAGAAGGAGGCCCAGGCCATCGTAGAAGCTGTGCGGCATTGGAAGCATTACCTGGCTGGCAGGAGATTCACTCTCCTCACTGACCAACGGTTGGTTGCCTTCATGTTCAATAACACACAGCGGGGCAAGAACAAAAATGATAAAATCTTGAGGTGGAGGATCGAACTCTCCACCTACAGTTACAAGATTTTGTATCGTCCTGGTAAGCTCAACAAGCCCCCCGACGCCCTATCCCGAGGTACATGTGCCAGCGCACAAGTGGACCGACTCCGGACCCTACATGACGCTCTCTGTCACCCAGTGGTCACCTGGTTCTTTCACTTCATAACGGCCCGCAATCTGCCCTACTCCATTGAGGAGGTCAGGGCAATCACCAGAGACTGCCAGGTCTGCGCGGAGTGCAAACCGCACTTCTACCGGTCAGACTGCGTGCATCTAGTGAAGGCCTCCCGCCACTTTGAACATCTCAGCGTGAATTTCAAAGGGCCCCTCCCCTCCACCGATCGAAACACGTACTTCCTTAACGTGGTTAATGAATACTCCAGATTCCCCTTCGCCGTCCCATGCCCCGATATGACGTCTGCCACGGGCATCAAAGCACTCAACACCATCTTTGCCCTGATCGGTTTCCCCGCCTACATCCACAGCGACTGGGAATCCTCATTTATGAGCGATGAGCTGCGTCAGTACCTGCTAAGCAAGGGCATCGCCTCGAGCAGGACGACCAGTTACAACCCCCGGGGAAACGGGCAGGTGGAACGTGAGAATGGGACGGTCTGGAAGGCCGTCCAGCTAGCCCCACGGTCCAGAAATCTCCTGGCCTCCCGCTGGCAGGAGGTCCTTCCCGACGCCTTCACTCCATCCGATCACTCCTCTGCACCGCGACTAATGAAACTCCCCATGAATGTCTCCTTGCCTTCACCAGGAAGTCCACTTCCCGGTTTTGCTCCCAACGTGGCTGGCAGCTCCAGGCCCCGTTCTCCTCCGCAAGCACGTGCAGCTCCACAAGGTGGACCCGTTGGTCGAGAGGGTACAGCTGCTCCATGCAAACCCGCAGTACGGCGTACCCCGACAGCCGCCAAGACACAGTCTCCCTCAGGGACCTGGCACCAGCTGGGTCCCCCCCCAACCCCCTCTGTCCCGGCGCCACCCTTCCTCCCCCAGCGCACCTCACCACAGCCCCCGCTCCAGGTCGTTCCATCCTCCTCTTGGTCCCACCCCGGGATGAACATGAGGTCTACACGCTCCCGGAGTCACCGGCATCCGAGCCGACGCCTGCATCGCCACCGGGACTGTGGCGCTCACAATGGAGGATCAAGGCACCCGATCGGCTGAATTTGTGAACTACCCCCAAAATGTTAACCTATGCATGTAAATATTTCCACAACCCCCGCTGGACTCTTTTTTAACAGGGGTTGTATGTGGTAGTCACCACTGTTGTATATATCACATACGAGATGTAATACGGTAAGGCTTTTGTACTGCAGGTACGGGGTAGATCCCTGCCTGCTGGCTCCGCCCTGTAGGCGGAGTATAAATGTGTGGGCTCTCCGAGCTGCGGCCATTTTGGCAGCAGCTGCGGGAGGCTACATGGGCGGAATTCTCCGCTCCCCACGTGGTGAGGGAGAATCGTGGGAGGGCCTCCCGACATTTTTTACGCCCCCCTGGTGCCCCCAGCGATTCTCCCCCCCACCCCTCGGAAAAACCGCCGCTCGCCGTTTTTCACGGCGAATGGCGATTCTCCGAGCCCGATGGGCCGAGCGGCCGGCCCTTCACACCCGTTTCACCACGGCAGCAACCACACCTGGTCGCTGCATTCGTGAAACGGGCGCCATATGCCCGTTTGGGGCATCTAGGGGCCCGATTGGCACGGGAGCGCCACGACTGTGCTCGGGAAGGGACAGGCCCGCGATCGGTGCCCACCGATCGTCGGGCCAGCGTCCAAAACGGACGCACTCTTTCCCCTCCGCTGCCCAGCAAGATCAAGCCGCCACGTCTGGCCGGGTGGCTGAGGAGAAAGACGGCCACTGCGCATGCGCAGTTCGCGCCGTCTGCGCGATGAAGTCATCCGCGCATGCGCGGGTTGGAACCGGCAACCCGCACATGTGCGGATGACCTCACAAATGCGCCATTTTGCGCATCATTTCCTGCGTGACGAGGTCGCTGCCGGGAAAGACGGAGGCCCGTCCTAGACCCCCGGGTGGGGGTGAATTAGGTGCGGGGAGCGGGCCCTGAGTCTGTCGTGAACCTCGGCCGATTTCACGACGGCCATCCCGATTTTTATCGGGAGCGGAGAATACCGCCCCACATCTCTGCTTAATAAAGCCTCAATTACACTCTACTCTCATCTCGTCGTAATTGATAATGCACCAAGTTCCAGGTCTTGCCCGCTAATGACGTGCAAACTTTGTTTACTGTACCTGCGTTCTAGAACGCATTGATGCCGCTGTCAATGTGATGGAGAATTGCGATTTTGCATCAAATCCTGCTGCGATATTGGCGTCGGAACCTATTCTCCGGCCAATCACCTATCCCGATTTTGGTGTCGACTATTGGAGAATCCCACCCAGGGTCTTTCACATGTTGCAGCCATGTAATATACCCATCAAGTTTAATGGAAGATGGACTTTACCTTTGAAAAGGAAAATACAACAGAGAACATTGCCACTGTACCTGCACAAATGAACTTTGGAAAGACATGTTATTCCTTTTGTGCATTCTGGACAGCCAGAGATAGTGTCATCATCAAATCAAACTGGCTTGAGAGGGACATGTTCAGTTTTGATGGTCCTGGTTATCATTTGTTAGGCCTGTACCTAGGTCGGAAACCCATTCTGATAGGCAGTTTGTTAACCATCAAATAAATGCAATGGGTTGTTTTTGTTCTATTCACTTGTCAGCCTAAACATAAGGAGCATTCATTTAATCCATTTGAGTACTCTTGCAGCTTTTTCCATCTTGGGGAAAAGTTTTGGGAAATAGGATTTGAAAGTTTTTTTTCTTTTAAAATAAGAATGTATATTGTTTTCTTTCTGGTGCTTCATAATTTCTATGCCATCAACGATTAATTCTTGTTTCTTCCTGGCGGATATATCTACTTGTGAGTTTAGTATTGGTGTGAAGTAATTTGCTTCTGGGAACGTCACAGCAGAACCTGACTATATCCTCTCCCAATAGACACACACACACTTTCTGGCAGAGGTTAAAATAGAATAGAACCACAGAATTCCTACAGTGCAGAAGGAGGCCATTCACCCCATTGAGTGTGCACCGACCTCAGAAAGAACATCCCACTCAGGCCCACTCCCCCGCCCTATCCCTATCAGCTTGTAACCTCACTTAACCGCATCTTTGGACATTAAGGGGAAATTTATCATGGCCAAGCCACCTAACCTACTGTGGGAGGAAACTGGAGAACCCAGAGGAAATCCACGCAGATACGGGGAAAAAGTGCAAACTCCATAGTCACCCAAGGCCGGAATTGAACACAGGTACCTAGCGCTATAAGGCAGTGGTGTGCCACTGTGCTGCCCACAACCAAAATCAGAATACTGGACCAAAATCAGAAGCAGGAATCTGGCCTGATTGTTCCCTCTTGCTTACCCACATGGAGCGTTGAAGCCAATTGCTGTGTCCCAGTCGCTAGTCTCGCTGAAATCAGCTGACAGCACATGGCTGGAAATGCAACTTGTAAATTTTTTAATATCATACTGTGATCTTCTTAACCTATTATTAGTGAAGGACGTGCCAATGAGCTGAGTTTTTGTCAAGCAGCCATTACCATACCAAACTGAAAGCTTATTTCAGTGTTGGGGGGATGAGAAAAGAGGGAGAAAATTGCTGGAAAAACTCAGCAGATTTGGCAGCATCTGTAGCGAGAGAAAAGAGCTAATGTTTCGAGTCCAATAACTTGAGAAAAGAGGGGCGGTTTGCCTTACGGATGGGGAGCTGGTGGTAGACGGATTTCAGGTCTACAGTTGAGAAGACCCGGTACTGTGCAATCTGATTGACCATATCAGATATGCGGGGGAGGGGGTACGCGTCAAGCTGCGTGTACCTGTTGATGGCCTGGCTGTCGTCCACGACCATCCTGTGTTTCTCCCCAGTTTTCACAACTACCACTTGGGCTCTCCAGGGGCTCAATAATGCCTTCTCGAAGCAGTCGCTGGACTTCGGATCTGATGAAGGTCCTGTCCTGGGCGCTGTACTGGCTGCTTCTGGTGGTGACGGGTTTGCAATCCGGAGTTAAGTTTGCAAATAGGGAAGGTGGGTAGACCTTTAGGGGCACGAGGCCGCACACAGTAAGGGGTGGTAGAATTTCAGTGTTAGGCTCTGGAGGTTGCACTGGAAGTCCAGGCCGAGTAGCAGGGCAGTGCAGAGGTTGGGGAGGACGTAGAGGCGGAAGCCGCTGAACTCCACGCCCTGGACAGTGAGGGTGGTTATGCAGTACACCTGGATCTCCACAGAGTAGGATCCGGAGGCCAGGGAGATTCTCTGGATGGGGGGTGTACCGTGAGGGAGCAGCGCCTTACCGTATTGGGATGAATGAAGCTCTTGGTGCTCCCGGAGTCCAGCAGATAGGAGATCTTGTGCCCATCAACCTTCACGTTGGTGGAAGCAGTTGACAGGTTGTGTGGGCGAGACTGGTCAATCGTGACTGAGGCGAGACGCGGCTGGTCGTCGATGGTGGCAGGCGATGAGGTGCCCGGGGGGGTATGGGTCCTGGTAAGATGGCGGCACCCACAGGCCGCACGTGTCGTGGGGAAGACAAGATAGCGGCGCCTGATAATCCTGGGGAGAACAAGATGGCGGCACCCACGGGCCGCACGTGGTGGGGTCGAACAAGATGGTGGCGCCCATGGGCCGCACGTGGTCCAAGGAGGGGAAGATGGCGGTGCCCACTGGTCGCACATGGGGGGAGTCAGAACAATAGCGGCGACTGCGCGGGCCTGGCACACAGTAGTGAAGTGTCCCTTTTTGCCCAGGCCTTGTAAAGGGCGCTCGGGGCCGGGCAGCGCTGTCGGGGTGTTTAGGCTGCCCACAGAAGTAACTTTTGGGACCCCCGGGGTTAGTTGGCTGCCGCGCAGCACAGGCGTGGGGTTGGCTGAGGGGGGTCGCTGGTGAGGTCCACGATGGGGGCGGCCGTCTGCGGAGTCCACGATGCACAGGAGTGGTGGGCCGCGTGGCCGGGGGCGTAGGCCTGGATGTTGCGCGAAGCGACCGTAAGCGAGAGCGCTAGCTTTTTTGTCTCCGCAAGGTCGAGTGTGGCCCCTTCTAAGAGGCGCTGTCGGATGTAATCGGACCCTATCCCTGTGACAAAAGCGTCTCTCATGAGCAAGTTCGAGTGTTCCGTGGCTGTGACGGCCTGACAGTCACAGTCTCTAACTAGGGGAATCAGGGCACGCCAGAAATCTTCCACTGACTCACCGGGAAGTTGATGACGAGTGGAGAGGACGTGCCTGGCATAGAGCGTATTAGTCCGCTGAGCGTAGTTTTCCTTCAGCAGCACCATAGCGTCTGCGTAGGTTGGCACGTCCTGGATAAGTGAAAAGACATTGGAGCTCAGCCGCGTATAGAGGATCTCAATCTTCTGAGCTTCTGGAATTGGGTCTGGCGCAGCTCGATGTATGCTTCGAAACAGGCTAGCCGATGTTGAAAGTCCTTTTTGGCGTTGTCTGATTGTGGATCCAGCTGCAGGCGGTCAGGTCTGATGCGGAGGTCCATCTTCTGAAAACTTAGTGTAATAAATTGATGCACGATCAATTACACCAAGACGAGAGTTGGATGCAATCGAGGCTTTATTACACGAAGATGTGTGGCCTCCTACAGCAGCTGGCAAAATGGCTGCTGTACGGGGAGCCCACATATTTATTTTCCGCCTACTGGGTGGAGCCAGCAGGCAGGGAACTACCCCCGTACCTGTAGTACAGGGCCTGACCACAAAGCACCTACACCGACATCCGCTATATACAATATATACATCAGTGGTGACTACCACAGCTCAGCACCCATTGGCCCATCTCCCCATAATTTCATCCTCCTCCATTCAAGCCTGAAGTTTCAGCTCAGGCGAGGTGGAGGAAACGAGAGGTAGCTCAACCTCGACAACCCAACTCCAGATCAGAAAAATGGCCATGAGTTACTGGTTAACTACTTGCTTTTGACAATATGGTGCAGAGGAGGCCAGAGATCATAATGGCCTGGGCCTCTGACCGAGAGCTTGCAGCTTGCACTGTCTGTTGCCACCACATGTTTGTATATATCACATACATGAGATGTAATACGGTAAGGCTCCTGTACTACAGGTACAGAAGTAGATCCCAGCCTGCTGGCTCCGCCCAGTAGGTGGAGTATAAATGTGTGTGCTCACCGAGCTGCAGCCATTTTGGCAGCAGCTGCAGGAGGCTACACATCTCTGCTTAATAAAGCCTTGATTACACTCTACTCTCGTCTCGTCGTAATTGATAGTGCATCAATTTATTAAGCAGAGACGTGTAGCCTCCTGCAGCTGCTGCCGAAAAGCAGACAACGCCAAGTCGGCCTTCGCCCACTGGCTAGCTTGCTTTGAAGCCTACATTGGATCTGCGATAGAACAACCCACAGAAGCACAGAAACTCCAGATCCTGACTACATGGCTGAGCTCCGATATCTTTCCCCTCAACCGGGACGCGCCCACCTACGCTGAGGCCATGGTGCTTCTGAAAGAGAACTACACCCAGCAGACCAACAAACTCTACGCCAGGCACCTCCTGTCCACGCGGCATCAACTCCCTGGTGAGTCCTTGGCAGATTTCTAGCATGCCCTGCACGCTCTGGAGAGGGACTTCGATTGCCAGGCCGCTTTGACTGTTGAACATTCCGAACTCCTAATTAGGGACGCTTTTGTTACGGGCATAGGGTCGCCGTACATCCACCAGCGCCTCTTAGAAGGGGCTACCCTCGACGTTGCAGCGACCAAGAAACCTGTGATCTCACTAACGGTCGCCTCCTGTAATGTACAAGCGTGAGCCCCCGACCGCACGGTGCCCCCTACTCCTGGACTTCGTGGACCCCACTAGCGAACACCCCATTGTGGACCCCACCAGCGACCACCCCCAGCCAACCCCAAGCCTGCGCCGCGCGGCATCCAGCCAACCCCGTGGGACCCAAGTGCTACTTCTGCGGACTGCCAAAGCACCCCTAGCAGCGTTGCCCAGCGCGGCGTGCACTCTACAAGGCTTGTGGGAAGAAAGGACATTTTGCTGTGGTGTGCCAGGCCCGTTCGATCGCCGTTGTAACCAGGCCCATTGTTCCTGTACCCCCCAAGTGAGGCCTGTGGGCGCCGCCATCTTTAACGCTACCTGCCCCGTGGGCGCTGCCATCTTCCCCGCCTCCGGGCCCCTGCTCGTCGAGCACCTCATCGGGCTGCTCATCGCCTGCAACCGCCGGCGACCAGTCGGGGCCTTCCAACACCAGCTACAGCTCGCCTCCATCACGATCGAACAGTCCCGGCCGCACAACCTCGCAACCGCGTCGACGACGATAAAGGACGATGGGCACAGGACATCCTGCTTTCTTGACTCCAGGAGCACAGAGAGCTTCATCCACCCGATTCGGTAAGGCACTGCTCCCTCGCGGTACACCCCATTACTCAACGAATCTCCCTGGCCTCCGGATCCCACTCCGTGGAGATCCAGGGGTACTGCACCGCCACCCTCACCATCCAGGGCATAGAATTCAGCGATTTCCGACTCTACGTCCTCCTCAACCTCTGCGCTGCCTTGCTACTCGACCTGGACTTCCAGTGCAACCTTCAAAGTCTAATCCTGAAATTCGGCGGGCCCCTACCACCCCTTACTGTATGCGGTCTCACGACCCTTAAGGTCGACCCGCCTTCTCTGTTTGAAAACCTCACCCCGGATTGCAAACCCCTCGCCACCAGGAGCAGACAGTACAGTGCCCAGGACAGGACCTTCATCAGGTCTGAGGCCTTTATGAAGTGAAAGAGCCGGGTGACCCCTGGGTGACAGAGAGTGTCGGCTGTGGGAAGGCATTATCAAGGCCAGCAACAGCCCCTGGAGAGCCCAAGGTGTAGTTGTGAAAACTACAGTTAGACCATCAATCGGTACACTCAGCTCGACGCGTACCTCCTCCCACGCATATCTGATATGGTCAATCAGATTGCACAGTACCTGGTCTTCTCGACAGTGGACCTGAAATCTGCCTACCACCAGCTCCCCATCTGCAAGGCTGACCGCCCATACACTGCGTTCGAAGTGGACGGCCGCCTTTACCACATCCTTAGGGTTCCCTTCGGTGTCACTAATGGGGTCTCGGTCTTCCAACGGGAGATGGACCAAATGGTTCACCGGTACAGACTGCGGGCTACCTTCCCGTACCTGGATAACGTTATCACCTGTGGACATGACCAGCAGGACCACGATGCTAACCTTTCCAAATTCCTCTACACCGCCAAACTCCTGAACCTTGCATGCAACAAGGAGAAGTGCGAGTTCAGCACCAACCGCTTAGCCATCCTTGGCTATGTGGTGCAAAATGGAGTTCTAGGGCCCGACCCCGATCGCATGCGGCCACTCATGAACTCCCACTTCCCCACTGCCCCAAGGCCCTGAAACGATGCCTGGGATTCTTCTCATACTATGCCCAGTGGGTCCCTAACTATGCGGACCAGGCCGCCCACTCATTCACTCCACCGTTTCCCCACTGATGGCTGAGGCTCACCAGGCCTTCAACCGTATCAAGGCCGGCATCGCCAAGGCCGCGATGCACGCGGTCGACGAGACGCTCCCCTTCCAAGTCGAGAGCGATGCATCAGACGTCGCTCTGGTCGCCACCCTCAACCAGGCAGGCAAGCCCGTGGCATTCTTTTCACGCACCCTCCATGCCTCCGAAATTCAGCACTCCTCCGTCGAGAAAGAGGCCCAAGCCATCGTAGAAGCTGTGCGCCATTGGAGGCATTACCTGGCCGGCAGGAGATTCACTCTCCTCACTGACCAATGGTCGATTGCCATCATGTTCAATAACACACAGCAGGGCAAGATTAAAAATGATAAAATCTTGAGGTGGAGGATTGAGCTCTCCACCTACAATTACGGAATTTTGTATCGCCCCGGTAAGCTCAACGAGCCCCCCGATGCCCTATCCCGAGGAACATGTGCTAACGCACAAGTGGACTGACTCCAGACCCTACCCGACACTCTCTGTCACCCAGGGGTCACCCGGCTCTTTCACTTCATAAAGGCCTGCAACCTGCCCTACTCCATTGAGGAGGTCAGGGCTGTCACCAGAGACGGCCAGGTCTGCGCGGAGTGCAAACCGCACTTCTACCGGCCAGACCGAGCGCACCTAGTGAAGGCCTCACGCCCCTTTGAACATCTCAGCGTGGATTTCAAAGGGCCCCTCCCCCCCACTAACCAAAACACGTACTTCCTTAAAATGGTCGACAAATACTCCAGGTTCCCCTTCGCCGTCCCATGCCCCCATATGACATCAGCCACAGTCATCAAAGCTCTCAACACCATCTTCGCCATGTTCGACTTCCCGGCCTACATCCACAGCGACCAGGGATCCTCCTTTATGAGTGATGAGCTGCATCAGTACCTGCTCAGTAAGGGCATTGCCTCGAGCAGGACAACCAGCTACAACCCCCGGGGAAACGGGCAGCTGGAGAAGGAGAATGGGACGGTCTGGAAGGCCGTCCAGCTGGCCCTATGGTCCAAATATCTCCCGGACTCCCGCTGGCAGAAGGTCCTCCCCGATGCCCTTCACTCCATCCGATCGCTACTTTGCACTGTGACTAATGAAACCCCCCCATGAACGTCTCCTTGCCTTCCCCAGGGAATCCACCTCCGGGGTTTCTCTCCCAACGTGGCTGGCAGCTCCAGGACCCGTTCTCCTCCGCATGCACGTGCGGCTCCACAAGGCAGACCCGTTGGTCGAGAGAGTACACCTACTCCATGCAAACCCGCAGTCAGGGGGCGTACCCCAACGGCTGCCAAGATACAGTCTCCCTCAGGGACCTGGCACCAGCTGGTTCCCCATCCCCCCCCCATCTGCTCCGGCGCCACCATTCCTCCCCCCAGCGCACCTCACCACAGCCCCTGCTCCAGGATGATGCGTCCTCCCCTTGGTCCCACTCGGGGATGAAGATGAGGTCTACACGCTCCCGGAGTCACCGGCGACCGAGCCGGCGCCTGAATCGCCACCTGGACTGCGACACTCACAACAGAGGATCAAGGCACCCGATCGGCTGAATTTGTGAACTTTTCCCAAAATGCACCCTTTAAAATGCTCACATACATGTAACTAGTTTTCCTACCAGCCTCGCAGGACTCTTTTTTTTAACAGGGGGTGAATGTGGTCGTCACCACTGTTTGTATATATTAAATACATGAGATGTAATACGGTCAGGCTCCTGTACTACAGGTACGGGGGTAGATCCCTGCCTGCTGGCTCCGCCCAGTAGTAGGAGTATAAATGTGTGTGCTCACCGAGCTGCAGCCATTTCGGCAGCAGCTGCAGGGAGCTACACATCTCTGCATAATAACGCCTCGATTACTCTTTACTCTCGTCTCATCGTATTTGATAGTGCATCAAATATCTCTCCTCATCTAAGTTGTAAATGATCAGCTCCTTATCCTGAGACAGTGGACGTGACTCTCCGGCCGAGTTGTGCTCTCGCTTGAGCGCAATGCGGCTGGAGAATCCCGGGAGAGGATTCCAGCTAGCCTCCCGACAGGCTCCGTGCCTCCCGGGATTCTTCGAAGTCCCGCAAGACGTCGGAGTTGGAACCCCGCCCAAAGTGGGCAGCACCGAATGATGCACGCGGACGTAGGTCGTAAACCTTTCATCATTTTCAATACTACAATGAGATCACAGGTGGAATTTCCTGGCTATTTCTGTTGGCACGATCTTCTGGTACGTCTGACGTTGACCCCTGCTGCGGGTTCCCCGAAGGGTTGATACGCAAGCCATGAAAATTGCCATTTAATTAGACCAGAATGTCCTGGCGACAGCCAATGGCGAGCTGCCACCACTGTGGGAAAACCCGCCGCAGTGAAGCTGTAACGTTCCTGCCCACTTCACCTCTTCTTAACTGCAGAAAATATATTTACTCAAACTCTCTTCATAAGACAACTCTCTCATCCCAATTTAATGAACCTTTGCTGTGCAATCTCCCACCCCTTGCTCGGATGAATCGCCGCTCGCCGTTTTTCACGGCGACCGGCGATTCTCCGGCCCAAATGGGCAGAGCGGCCTGACGTTCTCGACCGGTTCACGACGGCGGCAACCACACCTGGTCGCTGCCATCGTGAACATGGCGCCAAATCTTCGTTTGTGGTTTGTGGGGGGGCGGAGAGGGGAGTGAGCACCACGGACGTGCTCGGGAGGGGTCTGGCCGGCGTCTCCAAGCGCGCACTCTTTCCCTTCTGCCGCCCCGCAAGATCAAGCTGCCACGTCTTGCGGGGCAGCGGAGGGGAAGACGGCAACTGCGCATGCGCGGGTTGGAGCCGGCAGCCGCTGTGACGTCAGCCGCGCATGCGCGGGTTGGAGCTGGCCAACCTGCGCATGTGCGGCTGATGTCACTTAGGTGCGCCGTCGCGTCATTCTCGGCACGCTGCCTTGACGCAAGCGTTAAGGCCTGGCGGCCGAGATTTACGGAGCGCCGCTCCTAGCTCCCTGGAAGGGGGGGGGGGGGGGGGGGGTGTGAATAGGGTGCGGGGAGCGGTCTCCGAGGCCGTCGTGAAACTCGGCCGAGTTCACGACGGTCTTCCCGATGCTGCACTGGAGCGGAGAATTCCGCCCCTCAAATCTGCATCCACCTACCCCCGATAGTCGATTACGCCCTTGTTTGCCAAGAATCTATCTACCTCTGCCTTAAAAATATCCAAAGATTCTACTGCCACTACCTCCGAAAGACGTGCTTGTTAGGTGAATTGGACATTCTGAATTCTCCCTCTGTGTACCCGAACAGGCAGCGGAATGTGGCGACTTGGGGCTTTTCAAAGAGGAAGACGGCAACCGCGCATGCGTGGGTTGGCTCCGGCCAATCTGCTGATATCACTTAGGCACCGCCGGCCACGTCATTATTGGCGCGCCGCCTTGACGCCAGCGTCAAAGCCCAGCAGCCGAGGGGGGGGGGGGGGGGGGCGGGTGCGAAAAGGGGGTGAGGAGCAGCCTCCGACGCCGGTGTGAAACACTCCGGGTTTCACGCCGGCGTCAGCCGTTGCAGAGAATCGCGCCCCAGGTATTTGTCTGATAAACCTTCGCTGAACCGCTTCCAACGCATTTATTTCCTTCCTTAAACAAGGCGACAAATACTGTACTGTACTCCCAATGTAGTCTCACTAATGCCCTGAACAACTGCCCTGCCACTGGGCATGGTTTTGTGGCCTTGTTCTTGTCCCACCATTATTTATTCCGGCTGTTCTTGTACCCCCTACCTCCGCTCAACCTACCCTCCTCCCCACCCTCCTCTCCTCCTTTTTCCTGTTCTTTGGTATCTTGTTAGACGCCCCCCCTCTCCTTACTCTATTGGCAGTTCCCGTCAAACAGGTCCCAGAACATGTCGGTGAATGGCTTCTATGTTTTGTCCGACCCTCGAATGGCAAATTAGATTTTCTCCAGGTGCAGAAATACCGACAGGTCTGCTAGAGTCAGCAGCTTTGGGTGCTGACTCTAGCACCTCCACCTCCCAAAATAATTTGCTCATTCGGGTTCTGGTTAGGTGTGCACCAATTACTGGCAAATTTGACAACTGTCCCTTCAATCCCTTTATCCATATCATATATATTTATTGCAAATAGTTGAAGGCCCAATACTGATCCCTGTGACAAAGTACATGTTAGATCTTGGGGGTCGGTTAGCTCAGTTTTTTAAATAATATTTCTTTATTCTCCTCCTTTTTCACATTTTCTCCCAAATTTACACCCACCAACAATAAACAATAATCAGTAACAAATATGTCAATCCCCACATCAATAACAACGATCCCATCCTCCCACCAAACCCCAAACATTAGCTCACATGTTCACACAAACAAATAACAAAAAGGAATCAGGAAACACCCATAGTCACCATCAACAAACACCGCCGCCCTCCCCCCAACCCTCCCACCCACCCCCCCCAACTAATGTTCGATGTTATCTAGTTTTTGAAAGTGCATGATGAATAATGCCCATGAATTGTAGAATCCCTCCATCTTTCCCTTCAGTTCAAACTTAACCTTCTCAAGAGTCAAGAATTCCAACAAGTCCTCCCCGCCACGCCAGGCCACAGGGTGAAGAGGCTGCCCTCTATCCCATCAGGATCCGCCTTCGGGCGATCAACGAGGCGAAGGCTACAACATTTGCCTCCGCACCCGTTTCCAACCCTGGCTGGTCCGACACCCCGAATATGGCCTCCCGGGACAGGCCCAGTTTCACGTGCACCACTTTAGAAATTACCCTAAAAACCTCCTTCCAGTAATCCTCTAGCTTTGGACAGGACCAAGACATATGAACGTGATTAGCGCCCCCCCCCCCCCCCCCCCCCCCAGCAACGCTCACACACATCTTCTACTCCTTCAAATAATTGGCTCATCCGTGCCCTCGTGAGGTGTTCTCTGTATACCACCTTCATCTGTATCAGCCCCAACCTTGCGCACGAGGTGAAGGCATTCACTCTCCGGAGGACCTCACACCAGAACCCCTCCTCCATATCCTCTCCCAGCTCTTCTTCCCACTTTGCTTTGATCCCTTCCAGTGGTGCCTTCTCCTCTTCCAAAATAGCTCCGTAAACGGCTGACACTACACCCATCTCCAATCCCCATGTCGTCAGCACCTCCTCCAGCAATGTGGAGGCCGGCTCCTCCGGGAAGTTCTGTATTTCCTTTCTGGCAAAATCTTGAACCTGCATGTATCTAAACATTTTCCCCTGCTCCAGCCCATACTTCACTTCCAGCTCCTTCAATCCTGCAAATCGACCCCTAAGAAACAAACCTTTCAGTGTCTTAATCCCCTTCTCCTCCCGTTTCCAAAAATTTCCATCCCACCTCCCTGGCTCAAATCTGTGGTTCCCCCGAATGGGCATTTCCCTTGACCCTGCCCCCAACCCGAAGTGTTGGCAAAACTGCCTCCAAATTCTCAATTAAGCTATTATTACCGGACTCCCCGAGTACTTCCCCGGGGCTATCGGGAGCAGCCCTGTTGCTAGTGCTTTCAATCCCGACCCCCTGCACAACCTCTCCTCCATTCTGACCCACCGGGAATCAACCTCTCTGACCCAGCTCCGCACCTTCTCCACATTCGCCACAGTAATAATACATCAGGTTCGGAAGACCCAAACCCCCTGCCTGCCTTCCCCTCTGTAGTAGCACCTTTCTAACTCTGGCCACCTGCTCTCCCCATATGAACAACATAATCCTTCCCTCAATCTCTCTGAAAAAAGACTTTGGCAGGAAAATCGGCAGGCATTGAAAAATAAACAGAAATCACATCAACACGTTCATTTTAACCGCGTGTACCTGACCCGCCACTGACAGAGGGAGACCATCCCACCTTGCCAGATCAGCTTTCACGCTCCCCACCAAACTAGAAATGTTGTACCTGCAGAGCACCCCCCCCCCTCCCCCCCCCCCCCCCCCCCCCCCCCCCCATTCCCGGGCAACCTGCACCCTCAGGTACCTAAAGTGAGTCCCTGCCCTACGGAATGGCAGCTCCCCCACCCCTGCCCCCACCCCCGGCCGGGACACCACAAAATACTCACTCTTGTCGAGATTTAGTTTGTATCCTGAGAAAGATCCAAACACTCGAAGCAGCTCCAATATTCCCCCTATCGACACCCTCACTTCCAAAACGTATAACAGCAAGTGTGGCTATACGGCCCACACTCCATTGGATTCTTTTCTTTTTTTAGCAACAGGGAAATCGATGCCTGCCCCAAAGTTTGTGGCAACACCCCTTCCCTATCGCCTCTTCAAATATCCCCACCATTAAGGGTGCCAGCTTATCCTTGAATTTTTTAGAATATTCCACCGGAAAGTCGGTTAGCTCAGTTGGCTGGACGGCTGATTCGGCCAACACCGTGGGTTCAATTCTCATACTGACTGAGGTTATCCATGAAGGCCCCACCTTCTCATCCTTGCCCCTCGCCTACGGTGTGGTGACCCTAAGGTTAATTCACCACCAGTCAGCTCTCTCTCAAAAAGGGGAGAGCAGCCCCTGGTCCTCAGAAACTATGGTGACTTTCATTTTTACATCTTGCAAATCTGAAAAATACACATTTATGCCTCTGTCTGCTTCCTGTTAGCCAGTCAATCTTCTATCCATGCCAATATGCTACGCCCACAACATTAACTTTTACTTTACGCAATAAACGTTGAAGTGGCACCTTGTAAATGCTTTTTGGAAATCTAAGTACAGTACATCCACCAGTTCCCTTTTATCCACAGCACATGCTACTTCCACGAAGATCACCAATAATTTGGTTAAACGTATTTCACTTTCACAAAACCCTGTTGACTCTACCTGCTTATCTTAAGCTTATCGAAGTGCTCTGCTACAGTTCTTTAATAATAGCTCCTAACATTTTCCCTATGACAGATGTTAAGATAACTGGCCTGTAGTTTCTAATTTTCTGGGTGTGATATAATGGAAACATTTCTAAGTGTCATATTTCGGGCGCGATTAGCGGGGTGTTCCTCTTTATTTTAAAAACATTTTATTGAAGGCATTTTCAAAATAAACATAACCAAGAAATATACAAGCCAACTGCAGCAATAGGAAACAAACTCCTTCCTCAACTGCACGCCCCAACAAACATTGCCCACTCACCCCACTTCCACCCTGTCACCATTCCCCTGTTCCAGTTTTTCACCCCACCCGACCACCCAAATTAAAAATAAAACTAGCCCCCCCTCCGCCGCTGATGACTCAATGCTCCTTAAAGAAGTCAATGAACAGCTTTGAACTCTAGGTGCACCCATTCTCCACGCCTCAAATGGTGAATCTTCTCCAAATGCAGGAACTCTGCCAAATCTCTCACCCATACCCCAGCCTCGGTGGCTCTGGGTCTTGCCAGCTCAGCAAAATCAGTCTCCGGGCTATCAGGGAGGCAAAGGCCAAGACGTTGGTCTCTCTCCCCACCTCTACTCCCGGATTCACCGACACGCCAAATATCGCCACCTCTGATCTTGGGATTACCTCTCCCCTCAAAATCTTTGACATTATGTCTGAAAATTCCTTCCAAAACCCCCTCAACCCTGGAAATGCCCAAAACATACGCACATGATTTGCCCCCCTACCCCTCCGCCCCCACACACCACCTGTACCTGTCCCCCACCCCTGGAAAGAACCAACTCATCCTCTACACTGTCATGTGGGACTGCACCACCTTAAACTGGATAAGGCCTAGTCTTGCACACGATGACGATGTATTAACCCTCCACAGAGCTTTATCTATACTCCAGCCCCCAATGCCCCACCCAACCCCTCCTCCCACTTACGCTTAACCTTCACGAGAGCACTCTCCCTCTTCATCAATTCCCCATATATGTCTGCAACTTGCCCTTCCCTATTTCATCCTCAGACACAGGTTTATCATGCAACACCCGGGGTGGCATCATTGGAAACAACGGCATCTCCTTCCTCATAAAGTCCCTAACCTGCAGATACCTAAACCCATTCCCGTTTGGTAACTGATTTATCTCCTCCAGGTGCCCCAGGCTTGCAAACCTCACTCCAACAAACAAATCCTGAAAATATTCCCTCCCCACCTGCCTCCAGCCCCGGAACCTCGCATCTAACCCTGCTGGTGCCAACCTATGATTATCGTAAATCGGCGCCCAGAGAGACATGCTTTCCAATCCAAAGTGCTGCCAGCGCTGATCAAAACCCCTCAGTGCTGATACCACCACCGCACCGGGGTTGTGGAGTACCTGACTGACGAGACGGAAGGGGCACCAACAACAGCACCCTGTTCCCCTTACACGAGGTCACCTCCACCCACCCCAAAACCGACCGCTCCTCCACCTTCCATTTCCTACCCATTGCAATATTAACTGCCTAGTAGTAGTTCAACAAGCTCAGCAATGCTAAACACCACCTCCCCCTCCTCCATCGATCCCACTCCAAAAACACCCTCCTAACCCACAAAGCCTTCCCAGCCCACACAAACCTTAAGATCATCCCATTAACCCTCCTAAAAAAGGGCTTGGCCACAAAAATCGGGAGGTTCCGGAACACAAACAAAAACTTCAGCAACACCGTCATCTTTAGCGTCTGGACCCGACCCGCCGCCGACCATGACAATACATCCCACATCTTAAAGTCCGCCTTCATTCCCTCCACTAGCCCCGCAATGTTCAACTCATGCAGCTGAGCCCAACTCCGCATCACCTGTATCCCAAGTTAGCAAATGCTTGTCCTCACCAATTGAAGCGGCAGTTCCCCAACCTCCCCACCTGTCCCCGTGCATTAATTGGGAATACCTCGCTTTTCCCCATATTAAGCTTGTACCCCGAAAAGCGGCATGGCAGGATGTTTTTCGATGGCAGTGTTGGCGAGATGGCGGCCCATATTTAACGGCATTTAGTGAACCAGTCAACACACAAGCATGACACTACACAGACCTGCTCCTTTGGGGATGCTGGCTTGGCCAGACTTCTCAATGCTGTGATGTCAGACACACATTTTCTTCCTTTGTGGGGGTCGGAGGATCAGCAGCAGGGTCACCAATACCGCCTGCGAGGCAGTGACAGCGGCAGCAGCTGTCAGTTCGGGCAGCATGAACTTGAGGACCAACGTCCAATGTTGGAAGAAGACCAATGACCTCCACTGAGCTGGAAGGGTAAGTTACCACCTCTCTCCTGGCATGAGTTTCACCTGCCACCCCTTAAATTTCCCAACCCCCCCCACAAATTACTGGCTGACACCTCGCATGCTATCCACATCCGATCTTCATGCCTGTTCCTCAGCACCCCCCTAGCACCCACAAGCACTACCCCTTCATGTCCACACATGCCACCTGCCATAGGCTGCCCTGATCCATCAAGCGCATGGTTCACAAAGCCCTCTCTTTGTCCCCACAGGAGAAGATTGCCCATAATAAGTGGGAAGGGCAAAGGTGGAGAGGTGGAGTACCAGATATCCGAGTCCTCACGCCCTAGCGATTGCGGGATTGACTGAGGAGAGAGCAGTCACTGACAGCAAGGTTGATCTGCACCGCACTGAGGATCCACTGCCCCTTCACCCAGATGATCTGTCTCAAGTGAGTTGTTCATGTCAGACAAATGATCCTTCCCTCTCATTGACTACATGTCCATTCTGTCGCAGGATCTCCATCTGATGGGGCAGGGCCATCCGGTGTCGACCCCTCCCACCATGCAAGAGACCACATCGGAGGAAATCTCTGAGGAGACCACCATCAAGGCGTCACAGCTACCAACCCCCCCCCCCCCCCCCCAAACCTTCCACCAACACAGAGACTCATCTCGGTGACCGTCATTAGTGGACAGGCTCCTGGGGCACAATCGGGTGAGCACCATACAGATGCTGATGCACGTCAGGTGGAGGCAGGAACATTAAAGTGAGTCAGCAGTCAGAGGTCTGCTGGATCCCGTGACACAGCTGAGTCCCAGTCAGATGCTAAGCTTCTGGACAAGGTTATACCGGAGCTGAAGCAGATGATAGGACACAGAGATTCAGGAGGGATGTCAGCAACATTCCAGTGAGTAGATAGCTGATTGGGGGAGTCCCAAAGGCTGCGGGTGGAGGAGATGATGCCCATAATGCATGGCACCGAGGCCAACACTGCTGGGTTGGCGACTGTAGTGGAAAACCTGGAGCATGAGGTCAGCAACTTGAGTTATTGTTGTCAAGGCATGGCTCAGTCTGTGATGACCATGGCTGAGGGCCTCAACATCGTGTCCCAGTCGCTGAGGGACGTGTCCCAAATGCAGGTGGACATTGCTGGGGCATGGCAGAGCGTGGCCCAGTCACTGAGAAACATCGCTGAGGGCGTAACATCATAGTGCAGACAACGGGGAGATGCAGGATTGGCAGCATACAGATGATGCTGGGGCCTCTGGAGCTCACTTCAGCTGCCCCTCCATCCCATGGAGACCCCCAGGCTGCTACAGGACCGTAAGGGAAGAGGATGTGCTGGAAGCCACCAAGGACACAACGGCGGTCTCCAGTTCTTCCAAATCCACTCCCTCCTGACACTGATGCATCTCAACGGCAACGGGTAGAATAGGGTGACATGGCGAAGCCAGTGATACCAGTAAGTTGGCTGGGGCCCCACAGTTCCAGGCCCTCCACAGGTCGTCCGCCATTTGCATCAAAGGCCACAGTGCATGGAAAGAAACAGGCTGCCTCCACCTCTGATGTGCATCCTGGGGACACACCTGAATATAGCAGTATCCCATGAAAGATCAAGAAGAGAGAGGATTAGTGAGTGGGCACTGGGGGTGGGGGGGGGGGGGGGGGGTGGGGGGGGGGGGTGGCACTATCTGTAGCCCGCGGGAATGGAAATGTCCAATGTTCACAATTAAAGCATATTACACCTGATACATATGAAGCCTCTGTCACATTAATCTTCACAACGGGCCTGCCTGCACCCCCCACTCACTGTTGCCCTCCACTCCCCCCAGGCACAGTGGCCCAAGATCAAACACCCCCAATGCAGACCCCATTCAGAGGATGGGTTTGAGTGTGCTGTCAGCAGAAAGAAAGAGTCAGACTTTTGGCATAAACTGAGGAGATCCAGATCTTACCTCAAAGTGGTATCACTCTCCTGCCTTGTATATTGACCTGGTGACAGTGCCAACACAGCTCATCACCCTGGGGTGAAGTTGCACAGACCCTGGGAGGGTACAACAGAGTAGTCAGGGTGGGGGGGGGGGGGGGGGGGGGTGCGTGGTAGGATTGGGTAATGCAGGGGGGAGGAAGGAGGGGAATGGGGGAAACGTCCATGATTCGAAGGTCGTAGTTGCACATGAGTTGAACATTCAAGGAGCGGAATCCCTCCCTGTTAATTAAGGGCACTCCCTGCTGCCCCGATGTGTGCAAGGCAACATTCATGCCATCAGTTACCCCCCTGGACCTAGGGCATCCTGGCGATAGCAGAGCATGCTACAGCCCGGGCATCTTGGTGGGCATTATCCAGCTCAAAGTTAATATTGTCTGCTGCCTAGGCATACAGGGGCATACCACACTTGTGGGCTGTAGCTTGTGATATGCCACACAAGTCCCCACTCATGCCCTGGAACAAACTGTTTGCTTAAAGGTTCAGGGCTGCAGTGACCTTCACGGCCACCGGGAGTGGGTGTTGTCCTCCTCCGAGGGGTACCACGTCTATAAGGACATGGCACAGGTGCCACACTGTCTCTTTGTTGAGACCGGGTCTCCCGGGGCACATGCTGTCCATCATCTCCTCGAAACACCAACGACTCCTGTACACCTTGGGACATTGCTGGCCTCCTCTTGTGGGTTCCTCCTCTGCCTGATGGGTGGTGGGTGGGGTCTTCAGAGTGTGTGGCGACCCTCTGCACATAGGGTGCCGCCTCCACCCTGCATCGCACCTTTTCTGGCGTCTGGCCGCCAGGGCTTCCATGAATAAAGGCAGCCTTTGTGTGTCCGACATAATCAGCTGTATTTGTAAAGAATTGGAGAAGGCTAGAGACTGAGAATCAGTTAGGGCTTCCAAACGGAGACCCTAAAATCCCACAAGCCTTCCCCACCTGTACTTGTCCCATCTTCTCTCAGAGTGCCATCTCGTGAGCCAGTTGTGGAGGTGAACCTTGCTCTGCACACTCACCCCCGGCCACATCAGGAGCCCGTAAAGCCCAGGAACATTGGGGAGACCGTGCTCAGGTGCCCTCCCTTGATCCACACATTTACCCTATGGTCGCAAAGATTTTTGCCAGTGCTGAAGCCCAGCTCTTGAGTGTTTGATTGTTGGCTGATGCTTCTATGGTGCTGACCCTCCTAGAATTCTGCCACAATGTTCAG
This sequence comes from Scyliorhinus canicula, assembly GCF_902713615.1. NCBI lineage: Eukaryota > Metazoa > Chordata > Chondrichthyes > Carcharhiniformes > Scyliorhinidae > Scyliorhinus > Scyliorhinus canicula. The sequence goes on from NC_052150.1 coordinate 138,467,285, forward strand.
GTTTCGAAATTTGATTGAACTAATCACCCTCTGAGAGATAGCACTTGTTCCCACAGGAAGCCACTTCAGAATTTTTTGTTTATTAAACACTCAACAGTAACAAAGATTTGAAAATCAACTATGTAACATTGCACATATCACACAACCATTAAATGCAAGGAAATGTCACCATTCCATATTGGTACCAACACAAAGTACATTGGCACAAAGAAAACAAAAACGCATGGTATCACCGTTCGCAGGTTCCTCAACAGAATTGGAGGATAAGCCTGAGAACGTATTATTATGTCCAAAAATTTGTTGTAGAAAGGATTTGTCCATCAATGTGTTACTTGTTCAATGTATCAGTGCTGTTCTCCATCCAGGAACTGCAGGCCCTTCCACACGGCCCAATCTCCCCGCAATCAAATCCTGCCGTCCACATATTCCACCGGTGCTCAAGGTACAGTTGAACATCCTTGACTTTGAGCATGTTTAACCCGTGGTGATGTGCCGGTTACACGCAGCACTCACCACACCATCAACAAAAGCTGCAAATGCATTTCTCCAAGGCGTCATCAGGTGGCCCATTTGGAACAATGTCGAGCACCGGACCCCACAGTGTCTTCTTGATTCAAACCAGATTGCCCGCTGGACGCATACGTCCCTCTGAGCCCAGTGTTCCAGGACCCAGGTATCTTAGGAAAAATTGTCCTTTTGTCCGGCGACAGAAAAGGAAGGAAACAACAACAGCGTCACCTGGCATCTAATAATAATCATCTTTATTAGTGTCACAAGTAGGCTTACATTAACATTGCAGTGAAGTTACTGTGAAAATCCCCTAGATGCCTATGGCGTCTGTTCGGGTACACAGAGAGAGAATTCAGAATGTGCAATTCACCTAACAAGCATTTCTTTCAGGACTTGTGGGAGGGAACCAGAGCACCCGGAGGAAATCCACACGGACATGGGGAGAACGTTTAGATTCCGCACAGACAGTGACCCAAGCTGGGAATCAAACCCGGGTCTCTGTTGCTGTGAAGTAATAGTAATAACCACTGTGCTACTGTGCCATCCCACCAGCCTGCAGACACCAGCAGGAGCAATCAGCAAACACAACCTGCAGCTGTGAAGTGCTCTCACTAGTAACAAGGCCAATTCCTCATTAGCAATGGCATCAGCTGTGAAGCTCGAGATTACTCACAGTCAAAGGGAGTATGAATGACCTTCAGCCCATAACCAAGAACAGGGCTCTGTCCTGCAAGTGTTTGGTAGGACAGACAGGCAACAGCTGTAGTTGCCCCTGTTATGGGCATGCACAATATTTAAAGGTGGCTTGAAGGCCTCATGAATGAAAAGGCACCTTCCCCGCCCTCCTGGACCCGATTCTGTGGCGATCCTCAACCTGGAACGCTTCAGTCCTCCCCCCCCCCCCCCGGACCAAGTCCCCCCCCCCCCCCCCCCCCCCCCAAGGCGTTCCCCCCCTCCCCCTGAGTACTGCGGCAGCAGCTCCAGTGCCTTTGAACTTCATGCCAGTAAATGGAAATGGCTACTCATCACTCCAGTTCCCCTTAGTAGCGATTGCGTTAGCTTCCCAGTTTTAAAAAGGAGTACTAAACGATGCCCACGTTATTTTGTTGGTTAATTCCAGGAGGCCGTTACATTCGACTTCAATCTCGCTAATGAAATGGAAATTCATGCAAATTAGGACTAATGACATGCTTACCATATTTGGCCGAGATCCGGAATTCGCCATCAGGAGCGTGTATGTTAAATGGCAAACTGGATCACGCCCGGCTCTAATTTTGATTTTGGCCTTTCCCACTATTTAACTGGCGACACCAGATCCATGCTGCGCAATGCGAAGGTTAAATTGTGCCCTGTCTTCGGATTTGGATTTAGATTCATGTTACGTGTATCGAGGTACAATAAAAGGTATTGTACTGCGTACAGTCCAGACAGATCGTTCCATACATGAAAAACATAGGACATGCGATAAACACATACACACAAGCATCGGTTGAAGCATATGGAGTGTTGTGCTACTCAATAGAGAAGATGTGTGGAAAGATCAGTTCAGTCCATAAGAGGGTCATTCAGGAGTCTGGTAACACCAGGGACGAAGCTTACTTTAAAACCCCCGGATGAAATCCTTCAGGGCCCAAGCTCTTGTAAGTCACAGCTCCAACAGCAGAGAAGTACCACTCATTTGCTCAGTATCACTTCTCTGATGATTGTAATTCGCCTGAATTCTTCTATCCCTTCCATTTCCTGGTTAGAGCTGCTTCTGGGATGTTACTTATATTCTCTATAGTGAAGACTGATGCAAAATTCTTGTTCAATTTGTTGTATTTTATATTTTCCCCGCGTCTTGACTGTGATAGAGAAATTCAAACAGCATTCATTAGGTAAGCAAAACTGAACTTTATTTCCGAATTTGAACTGACTGCTAGCAGTATATGGCTGATACTTGGAGTCGGAAAGCAGTCAATTACAAACTGCGGAGTCCGTCGCAAGTCTGCGATAGTACAGAAAAGAAGGCGATTCTTATACATTATAGGATCAAGATAACATGAATACAGCTTGGTCAGGAATTTGATTGAAAGTAAAACATAAGTAATAATCGTTACAATGGCGTCACCTTCTGACCTTTAGGGGACTTGAGTTTCATATCATTATCTTGTCTTTGTTTTAAGAAAGGGAAGAAGTTGTTTACATACAGAAAGAGACAGTTGTTCAGCTTGTTATGTATAAAGACTACTTCTAGCTCCAAGCCTTATCTAGACTCTCAGAGTCACCCAGTTCCCAAGACATGCTGACCTCGGCTGTCTCTGTATTCTGGGCCTTAGGTTATATGAAAATCAGTTTAAATTCACTTGTACCAAGAAGACTTGACTAGTTTTCCCATCATGCCATTATTTGCTTCACACAATACCACAAATTCATCTGCCATATCCTTTTTTTCCATGATCGATTCTTCTGACCCATTTGCTATAGGACCAATTCTCCCTTTGTTAACTATTTTCTTTCTAAAATTTTTATGAAAACTTATACTATCTGTTTTTATATTTCTGGCTAACTTTCCCTCATACTCCAATTTTTCCATCTTTATGAATCTTTTTCTCTGTTGATACTAGTTATTTTAATGTCATCAATTTTGTTCGCCCTTGATTACCCTTTCTTTTTGGTGTGTAACTTGCGTGGAGGCAGACACAAAATACTTGTTCAAGGTCTCTGCTATTTTACATAATGCTATTCTAAACCACAGAATCACAGAATCAGTACAGTGTGGAAGAAGGCTGTTCGGCCCATTGTATCTGCACGATACTAACAAACAGATGCTGGCATGCTCCACCTTTGGCAGTGCCACCTAGAGCAGTTGCTGCTCATTGTTGGTTCCCTGGGAAAAAGTAGGCGTTGACAGGATGGGGCTTGTGGGGAAGGGGCTGCTGGTGGGGTTTGGAAGGGGGAATCAGTGGAAAGGCTCCACTTCCTGATGCCAAATCCCTCAATCAGAAAGGACCCTCTACCAGGTTGCAATGAAACCTGACAGGCTCCTTAAGTTGCCGCAGGCAGGAGCAGATGTGTAACCTGCTCATGTCCGAGGTTGTGTTGTTAACGCAATATTACGCTCGCTGACAATTAACGGCCATCCAGTGTGAAACGTGACTGTGAAAGACTGAGGGCTGCCGGGGAGGGCGGAACAGGGCAGGTACCAAGAAAAGGGAGAATGTTGTCTGGTGCTTCTAATGTGCTACCTCAGGAGAACAGCTACTGTGGAGCTGTCTGAGAGAGCTGCCGCCTTGTAAGAAACAAACATCAGTGGATAAACTATGCCATGAGTGTTTGGGCAACACAAATATACACAGACTTCAGTCCCTAGACACATTTGTTAATTTTATCCCATCCTGGATCGAAGGTTCAGCTAAAACGTAAAGCTTGCCTTGCCAATTGGCCTGCTTCCAACTCTTGCCTACGCTCACAACCGAACTATTGCACGAGGGCATGTACCTGACATCTTCTCGTGTGATTTTACGTGAAAGCACAACTACAGACTGCAGCACTGAGTTTTCTTGCGTCAAACAAAATCCTATTTCCCAGATGCCGAAGGGTCAGCAACTTGGTCAGTTAATGATTCCTGGCACTGTTCTCCATTCTGCCTCTCTTTTGCCCAGAGCAATAGTTAACTGTTGAAATTTGGCCTGCATATATTCCAGTATGACTGGTCATTTTATATTGCTCTCTCTTGAATATTTTATAACAATCTATTTGCACATATGACCTGATACTTTATATGTTAGTGTTTCCAGTATTATTTAAATAACTGATCTCTGAAATTTAATGTCCCTGCAAAGTTTGCAGTATTTTTTAGCTGTTGAGCATCATTTCTTCACAAGCCAACAAGGGAGGGAGTGGATCACATGGCCAAGCAGGCATTCTAATTCCATATATAATGTGAACAAGAGGCATTTGTGCAACATTCTGTGGTGATCTCATGGCAGTGGCCAAAGAGCACGTGAAGTTTAAATCCCTTGCTAATTTGCTGAGTAGCAGATGTGAGTCCAAGAAATGCTGAAAGTTGACATCTGTGCATAAGTTCCAAAAATGTTCTGAGGGAAAAATATATTTACACTTCACATTATTTAAATTGAATGAAATTTTTCCTTTAAGAATTCTGCATTTCTTCGATCATATTTGAATCAGATAAGAACTTGATGAAGTACGTCTTCTGCAAATAGTGGACGGGATTTTCTGTCCCGCCGGCAGCAGGATTCTCTGTCCTGACAGCCGGCCAATGGGGTTTCCCTTTGTGGGCACCCCTGTGCCATAGGGAAATCCGTGCGCGTTAGTGCATTGCCGGCGAAACAGAGGATCCCACTGATGGAGAATCCAGCCCCATATTTCCAACTTCCTTATTGGAGGTGTTCCTTACATTTCTACAAATAATATTAAAATTGATACAAATCAATACACCAACAATCAGATAATTCCGTGCTAAAAGGACAATTTCATTATCCCAGTAAGTGTATCATGGAAAGGAGCACACGGTGGTGTAGTAGTTAGCACTGCTGCCTCACAGTACCAAGGACCTGTGTTTGATCCCGGCCCCGGGTTACTGTCCTTGTGGAGTTTGCACATTCTCTCCGTATCTGCGTATCTCACCCCCACAACCCAAAATGTTATGTAGGGTAGGTGGATTGGGCACGCTAAGTTGCCCCTTGATTGAAAAATAAAAAGAATTAGGTACTCTAATTTTACTTTTTAAAAGTGTATCATGGAAAATCACAGGGCAGTTATTAGGAACCGAGAGAGTAAATTAGGCCATTTTATCAGGCAGCATTTCATCATACAATGGGTTATGTAAATCTGGAACTCTTTCCCTTAAAAAGCTGTTGAGACTAGCTCATTGAAAATTTCAAAACTGAGATTCATAGGGTGGAGTTTTAGGTTTAGCTTGGGGTCCCCAACCCCTAATCAAAGGGCTGACAGTTCTCTTGACTCCGGAGCGCCAATGGGAGCAGTAGCCATGCTGGGATTGCATCCAATCCCCAATGGGGATTGGCACTGGAGCCAGGCACTCAGGTAAGTTGAGGGATATTGCTGGGGCTATGCTGGCATGCTCCATGAGGGGGTCAGCGAAGTGAGTGGGGTTCTGGCTGGATGTACCATAGGTCAGAGGTAACAGGAGCCCATAAAGGTGGTACCTCCCCTTTCCTGCCTCCAGCACATGCAGTGAAAACTGACAGGCTTCATACTTAGTGCCGGTCTACAGCAGCTGTGGGAAAAACTGCGGTGCGGGCAGGAAGAGACACTTAAGTGGCTATTAATTGGTCACTTAAAGGCCTTAATTAGCTCACAGACAGGTGAGCAGCTTGTGCCTTACTTCACTGCACATGGAATTGAGGATGATGTGAAAATGGGCAGGGAGGTACTGAGAATAGCACCATGTCATTGCACTTAATTTTACTCCCTTTTACCTTCCTCACCCTCAGCGACTCACCCTCGGGGGCGCAAAAAATTCAACCCGTTTTTCTTTTAAGTGAAAGTATTAAAGGTTATCAAAAGGGATAAAGTTAAGGTGCAGATCAGCCATGACCTAATTGAGCAGGCCGGAGTGGTTAAATGGCCTGTTACTCTTTCTATGCTCCACTCATTGTTAATTCCTGGTTAATTTGCTGTCAGTCTAGATTCAATAAAATCTGAGATGGATTTGCAGGTATCATATCATTTAATAATAACTAACTTGCAAGGCTGCATCAATCCATAGAGCTACAGGACACACATACTGTCTTCTGGTAGCATCCAGGAGTAAAGAGATCGTATACAAAGAAACTTCTGCTGATATATTCAAAATCACAGTAAGATTCACATATAAGCTTCCCATTGGTCATTCTATACACCTCCTGACCTGGCCCTATATCCTAATTGGTCACTTTGCATGGTAACCCAGCATCCTTTTCAGCAGCCATGCTTTGCAAAGGAAAGATCCTTTGTTCTCTGTCTGTGAACACAGTACCCTCAGGGTCCTACGGTCCACCCATTTCGTTTGTTCGCTTCCTCATCACATATAGCCTATGGTTTTTGCCCAGTAAAATGCTTTCTGAGAGTGGTGCTCCTTATTAGAGGTGGGTGATTGCAGGATCAGCATTTTACACTTTTCATGTAATCACAATTCATTATTTTTCCTACTTCCGGACACTTTCCTTGACTATTACTCTGAATGGGAGCCATTTGATAATGGCCTTGGCCAAGATGCAGCTGAAGTGATTTTTGTAGAGTTTTTTTTAATGTACTTTCAATCAAATTTTTAACAATTTAACATTTATAAAACATTGCAACGCAAAAGAAAATAAACCAAACCACATGTCCCCTCAATCTACCTTTAAACCCCCTTCCCCATAACCGTTAACGGTTAGCTCCCCGAAATGCAGAATAAACATCTCTTGTGGATTTTTGTAGAATTTCTAGCTGACTTCAAGAAAATTAACAGATAGAAAAGCTCAGACTATTTTTCATGAGCCAAGATAATAATCAGATGGACCTGATGAAATGCTGGGGGGAAATTTAATTTTATTTGCCTCCTCTGATCAGGTTACAGAGTAGCAATGGTACAATTTTGGGAGCAGGTTATCTGATTAATGGATAAATGCAGTTGCCAATTATTTTATTCAGCTGGTACAACACTAAGAAACCCTTGGAGGAAATGTGCAAAGTGCTGTAATTTACCTTTTATAGCAATACTAATATAAGATATGCTTGTGCCATTTTGCAGAAAGGTGTAGTGCCGCTGGTGATAGGAACACATGTGCAGATCATAATATCTTTTTGTTCCTGTGTTGAATATTAGCATCATTGAAGCATTTAGAATTGTTGATTAAATCAAAGTTTTAAATTTTGTTCAGAATTTTAGACTGAGAAAAAATGGCTGTGCTTTAGTGCAAAATGTGATCAGTAAATATTGCTCTGTCATGCTGGCATTTCTAAATTCCACCCTGGGTCTCTTTCATTACCAAAGGGGAACAAGCTTCAGCTCTGATTTAACAGGAAGAGTAGCTCAAAATAGCTCTCCATAAACTGTACCAATGAAGCTGCCAGGAAATGTGGACATTTAATATATCACAGCCACTGAGACAGAAAAGAAACTTTCCAACTAGGGGAAAAAAAAGTTCAGATGAAAATCATTGCTTTCCTTTAACAGGAAACAGGTTCAATGGAATTTATACAGCCCTTGTACCAGTTAAATTGCTACAAGGACCTTTGTTCAGGGTGGTCGGTCTCTAAGTAATTTGATGACTTAGCCCAGGAAAGAAGTAAAGACTGTGTAACTCGACATACTAATGCTGGGAAGAATTTTTCAAGATGAAATTGATAAAATAACATGCTTATCTGCAAAGATTTGAGGACATATGCCAGGCTGCAGTGAAGCATTGAGCGAGGGCAACATTATTAAATGTGCCATCTTTTGGTTGAGTTATTACAACAAGGTCCAATCTGCCTTCTCAGGCAGATGTAAAGGATTCCGTGGAATTTAATCCAATTTGTGTTTATAATCTCTAATTGTAACACCAACTTGGGGAAACGTGATGAGCGACAAGCTCACACACCTGTGCTGGATAAAGGCCAATGCTATTTTAACCCCTGGGCTTCATTACCAAATTCTCCATCAGCTCCTGTCTGAAAGTGGTGGAAATGGCATGATAGCCACTGTGTTCATAGTTTTGGAAAACGCTGTATTTCGTGATGTTGCCTGAATCATAACACAAAATCTGTTAATGCCAGCTATTTGAGAGGTAACCTGATGAACCAGGCTCCTTAGGCAGTGCCGTCCAAGCTCATGACTGCTACTATTTAAAAGGACAAGGGCTTCAGACAAATGGGAACACCACCACCTGGATGTTCCCCTCCAAGTCACTCACCATCCTGACTTGGAAATATATCGCCGTTCCTTCCCTGTTGCTGAGTCAATATCCGGAACTTCCTCTGTAACAGCATTGTGGGTGTGCCAAACCATATGGACTGCAGCAGTTTCAGAAGGCAGCTTCTCCATTACCTTCGCAAGGGCAATTTGGGATGGGCAATAAATGCTGGCACATCTCACAATTGTATTTTAAAAAATGATCAGTGATGTAAATTCTATATTCAGACCTGGGGGCTCCAAATGATGCATCTCTATAGTGCACAAAGGTGGAAGTTTGAACGCCCACGATCTGCTAGATGAATGAATTGTGACTTTAATATCTTGAACAGACCAAAGAATCCTCAGACACCTTTGCTCCAATTATACTTCTGAATAACACTGTAATAACAGTCCACAGTGATTTTTTAAAGGTGTAAGTACTTATGCTTGAATCGCCTGTAACAAAATGTAAATCTTTCACAAACATCAAGTATTGAACCCAGAATTTCTCTAATAACTCTGGTTGCCCCATTTTAATAAATGCTTGAGTGCTGAGGTGTTATTTTAATGTCACCCGTACTAAGGACTGATTAAGGACAGAGTGTTATTCTCAAGATAAAATATAAATGTCGTCTTGAACAAAATAAGAGTTTTGCTTCTTCAGAACTTATTGCAAATGTGGTTTGTATTTTATACGTCGTAAGGGAAACCATGGTCTGGTACTGTGATCGTGGCCTACTCCCCCCATCCCCAACCTCAATTTTTGAGAGAAGGAATGTCCAAATTTCACTCAGAGCTGAGATAGTAAATATTATAATAGCTACTGGTTACATGTATGACCTGATTTTTCTTTCCAAATTTAAACTAGTCCAAATTCGGTTTATCATACAGGAGTCTGATTAGACAAATGCTTATTAATTTGATTTTGTACTTAAAAAAATATTTTTATTCGAGTCAGGCCGTACATAACAGCAGTAAAACAATCATTCAATAACAAAATATAATTCTCCTAATTTGAGATTTTTTCCCTTTATTTTCATTAAACCTTGCCACTCAGTTTGAGGGGAATTAGGGTCGAGCAGCAAATGCTGGCCTTGCCAGCGTTACCCACATCTCATGGAAGAATAAAAAAGAACTCCATAGACCCCATTCCGAATCTATATCCAACTATTCCTCCCATTTTTGTTTGATCTCCTCAGTCAGTGCTTTTTTTGTGTCCATCTATAAATGTAAGTAATTTGATCATCCCCCAACTCATCTCGCAAGAGCAACATATAAAGCAGATTGTTATCTGGTAGTCGAGGGAAAGACGACAACTCCTTTTTCACCAAATTTCGTAAGTAAAGATATTTACGTTTCTCCTCCCTCTACATTTTGTGATTCTTCATGAAGGGGATGTCCAGAGATGAGACCCCTTAAAACTGAATAGCTAGGACAGCATTAGAATAGTTCACACAAGTTAGTTTATTAAGGAATGAGATTAACCATAGAAAGTATACTCAGTAATCATTATTAACTATTAAACCTGTATTTTTCGGACAAGCAGTAATACACATTTAAACTCTTGCTACAAGCAGTGGCCACAATGCATGACGGGATTTAAGCTAACTAACTTGCCCATGTTTTTGAGACAAATGGGATTGTGTGGTCAGCAAATAACTTGGTAAACAGTTATTATCAGTGCCCCCAACATCCTGTCTCAGACAATGAGGTGGACAAGAACTGACTACGATATGTAGGATGGGAATGTCAGGAAAACAACTTTAGAATGGACACAAGATCCTGGTAAACAACAGGTGACAGGATGGGGTGAAATCATGAGCTGATCACATGGTTTTGCTTAAAGTAAATTTTTCTGGAGAATATAGAAGTGACGGCTCCAAGGATTGGATCAAGTCCAACTGGGGTGGGCTATTGATTTTTGGGAAACGCTATAATTGGTGTATTTTTATCGGTGTTGGCCAGATTGATCTTGGCATTTATCCAGATCATTCTCTCATGTATATGAAATCAAGCTTGGAATAATAAAACCGTCTTAACCAGGTTGATGTGTCTGCCGATCTGTGTATTAAGCTGAGCCATAACTGTGGAAGGAACCCCACGCAAAAGCTGCCTCAATACTCAGGCCTTGGAAATGCTCCTACACTTCAAATCTCACAAACCTACCTTCTAAGAACAAGTCTTTCACCTGTATCAATCCCCCTTTATTTACTGTTTAAATATTGTATTCACTCTTAATGATAATATGATAACTTATGGACTTTGTTATTACACTTACTAAAATATTCTTCTCTATAGTAAAAATAACATGAAATCCATCAGTTAATGAGTTTTAATAGCATACAAGGCTACGGACCTAGTGATGGAAAGTGGAATTCGAATAGATAGGTGTTTGATAGCTGGCACGTACACGATGGGCCAAAGGGCCTCTTGCTATGTTGTAAAGCTGCATGACTCTAATAAAGGCTGAAGTCTGGTAATTGAGCTATTTTCCCATTTGATTTTGTGGTTTTTTGAAATGCAGACAAGGTAGAGGCCACCCAATGTGAACGCCTCCACATTCAATAACACTATATCATCATGTTTGAATGCCAGAAATTCGGGTTTGGTTATCAACTATGCCATTATAGTCAAGGTTAAGTAAGTGTTTTGAATCTGTAAATAGCTTCTGTGTGCAAATGTGAATAAGTTCAACTGAAGAGTGATTTTTTGCATTTGGCTGTATTCCAGTTCTGTTGGTTCACGATGTTTTCCACAGATTGTCATGCAAACTCCCATAGGGAATTTATGTGCAATAATGTATTTTTAAAAAGTGTATGCACAAAGTACTCAAGACCATAGGCAGAATTTTAATTCACTCAAAACCCATTCACCCACACTGAGTTAAAATCGGGTTCCATAAATTCAAAACGCACCGTGCTAGATTGGGAATTTGAATTCAGTTTACAATAAAAAATTGTAAGCATAAAGCTGTTAGCAGTAAAAAGCAACAATGAAGTTGTGGGATTGTCATGGAAAAAATCAACTGGTTCACTTGTGTCCTTTATGGAAGGAAATCTTCTGTCCTCAGCTGCTCTTCTCTATGTGCAACTCAGTCCCACACCATTGTGGCTAATACTTAACTGCCCTCTCAGGTCATCCACAAGCTACTCAGTTGTATTAAACAGTGATGTGGAGATGCCAGCGTTGGACTGGAGTGAGCACAGTAAGAAGTCTTACAACACCAGGTTAAAGTCCAACAGGCTTATTTCAAATCAATAGCTTCGGAGCACTGCTCCTTCCTCAGGTGAATGGAGAGCTATGGAACCACCAGGCTCCACCCGGAGGACCTGTCAAACATGAGTCGTGATCGCCTTACTGACTGACTGACCCATCCCTCCCACTGACCACATGTCCATTCTTCTGCAGTTCCTCCGACCGATGGCACCTGCCCATCCCGGACGGCCCCGTCTCCTGACTCCGAAGAGAACACCTTGGAGGAGAGCTCTGAGGATGCAACTGTTATAGCCACAGCGCAGCTGTGATCCCCACCCTCCACCAGCGCGGATACACACACCTCGGTGGGAAATGTCAGTGGTCAGGCTTCTGGGGCACAATCTGGTGAGCACCACACTGCTGATGATATAGATCAGGTGGGGACAGGAACCCCCAGGCAAGACAGCAGTTGGAGGTCTGCTGGATCCCCGGACCCTCCTGGGTCCCAGCCGGATGCTGAGCCTCTGGAACCGAGTTTTCCGGAGCTGATGGTGATGATGGAGAACGTCAAGACGTTCAAAGGGATATATCAACGTCATTCCAGCAGATCTATAGCCGATTGGAGGAGTCCTAGAGGCTACATGCAAAGGAGATGGTGCCGGCAATGCATGGCACAGGGGCCAATACTTCTAGGGTGGTGACTGCAGTGGAGAGTCTGGTGTACGACGTCAGCACCATAAGTGAAGATGTCCAAGATGTTGCGCAGTCGGTGACAGCCATGGCTGAGGGTCTTGGCAGTATCTCTGCCTCACTGGAGGATGTGACCCAGTATCAGGCCGACCTTGATGAGCTTCTGTGGGACAGGCCCTGCTCTCAGATGCAGAGCATAGCCCGGTCACTGGGGGATGTGTCTCAGTTACTGAGGAGTATCGCTGAGGGTGACGACATGATGGTGCGGTCCATGGGGAACCACCAGGGCTGGCAGAGCCAGTTGATGCAGGGGCAGCCGGAACCCAAACCAGCTGCCCCTCCATCCCAAGGTGTATCCCAGGGCCCTATGGGCACCCACCAGGAAGAGGGGACACTGAGTGCCAACCCAGACCCATCACATGGGGCACCGACCATGGCCACCAGCGCTCCCGAATGCCCCACTCTGATGAGGCTGCGTCTCGGGATCAGCACACAGGACAGGGCAGCACAGCTGTGCCTGTGACGTTGATAATTGAGCTGGGGCCTCTGGCCCCAGAGCATGCAGAGGACACCTGTGAGGGGCATTGAGGCCATGGAATGAGGGGAGCAGCTGGCTGCCTCCACTTCAGATATGCAACCTGGGGAAACACCAAGACGCAATTGGTAGATCTAGGAGGTAAGGCACGTTGAGCATCACTGAAGGCACTGGGGTAAGAGGGAGGGGTTAGGTAGGTGGTGGGGAGTGTGTGGGTTTGGGGGCTGTGGAGGTTGGGGGTGGCACTATTGGGAATTGGGTATTGCACAGCACATTAAACAACTTTTTGCACAACCATTATGATGCCTCTGTCACTTTTGTCCGCGAAGAGGGCTGACCGCCTGACCCGTTGCCTGTCTAAAAGCATTCCCCCTCCCCATGGCACCCACCCACCCTCCAGCCATGGTGGTGTCCCTGGAGCTGTGCCCCTTCCTCTGTGTGTTCAGATGTTGGCTGCTGCATGTATGGTGTTGAATCCCACAGTGTCCAAGCATCAAGATTTGACTGGAATGTTAGACAATGACTCCCACATGCTTCATGGCCCACCTACCCACGGAAACCCTCTTGGCATGTGCCAAGTGCTCACGTAAACACGATTGCCAGTTCTCTATTAACGATAGCCTTCAGCAGCGCAGCCAGAGGCCTCAGCAGTCAGTGGGGATTATGAGTGATCGGTGGGGCAGTTGGGCAGGGACAGGGGTTGCCTACGGCATGGTGTTGGGATCCAAGGCTTGGCATGGTGGTATTGTGAGCGATTGCCTCCCACCCAGCACCTTCCCCCACTCTCCCATGGTGGCTCACCCCTGCAGAGGGTCCCTCACCCTCCGCCAAGTATTGGGGTGGCAAGACCAGCACCTCCGGTCTCTTTGCCTGTGAGAAAAGATTGCTACTCCCCTCCTCGGCACCCCACAGAAGCCCTTTCTGTCAGGTTCACGTTTTTCAAAAGGAGTACCAATCGGTGCCAGCTTTCACACTGGCTGGGTAGGCTGGCGAATGACAGGAGGCCGTTGGATAACAGGTGGCTCTCGTTAATTGTATGGAAATGGGACTTAAGTGGTGATAATTGGTTTCTCGCCATGCTACAGCTATTCAGCGGTCTCGTTACACTTGAGCGTGAGTGTAACGAGGCCACAAGATCGCGCTGTTAATTCCATCAATTTACTGAAGGAGCATGTACTCACTATTTTATTCACTCTGGACTTAAATCATCTGTATGAAAATCATCTGATAGTTATTATGCAAGACTCACACAAGGTTCAATGTGGAGAAGCAGAGCCAATGTAAACAGGGCATTGGGTTATATTAACAAAACGATTCAGTACAAATCACAAGATATCATTCTGTCCTTATTCAGGTCTCTGGTTAAACTGTATCTGGAGATTGTGTCTAGTTTTGGTCTCATTATTTAGTGGCTGATATAGTGACCAGACAAAATGTTTAGAAGATGACCGCAAGAATGATTCAAGCTGAACAATTCTTAATTATTGATATCAGCTTAAAGTAGCATAGAGTTATCGGCAAACTGATGTTAGTATATAAAATAATAAATGTCAAAATTCCTTATCTAAAGGTATATTACTTCAATTAGACAGATTGGAGAGGACCAGGGATCATGCACTTCAATTGTGCAAGGGTAGGAGCACACTGGGCATTATGAAAATCTTAGGCTGGATTCTCCGACCCCCGACCCCCCGCCGGGTGGGAGAATCGCCGGGGGTCGGCGTGAATCCCGCCCCCGCCGTCCTCCTAATCCTCCCGCCCCCCAAAAACTGCCCCGGCGTGACTCTCGCCGCCCGCCTCGGAGAATGGCAGGGTCCGGCGTGACTCAATGGGCCCTGGGGCTGACCGAATTATCTGGCCCGCGATGGGCTGAAGTCCTACCCATTCTTTGCCAGTCCCGCCGGTGTAAATTCGAGTAGGTCCCTTACTGGCAGGACCTGGCCTGTGCCATGGGGGCACTCTATTGTTCCGCATCGGAGGCAGTGTTACTCCGCCATTCCTGGTGCAGAAGCTAATCCCTCTGCGCGTGCGCGGGGATGATGCCTGCACGCGCTGGTGCTCCTGCGCATGCGCCGACTCGCGCCGGCCGCGGAGGCCCTTCTGCGCCGGTTGGCGTGGCGCCAAGCCCCTTTCCCGCCTGCCGGCGGGGCACCAACCACTCCGGGGTGAGCCTAGCCCCTGAAGGTTCAGAATCAGGGCGGCCTGACACCGGAGTGGTTTACGCCACTCCGTCCCGCCGGGACCCCCACCCCGCCCCGCCGGTTAGGGGAAAATCCCGCCCCTTGTTTTTCTAGAAAAGATTGGTCCTTTGGAATATGTTACCAGCTTGTGTATGCATGCTGATTCTCTGGTCATCTTCTAAAGAGAGTTGGGCAATCTTTTGGTTTGGGCAGAGATCACGGGCTGGATTCTCCGGTCGCCGACGCAGAAATCGTGTTCGGCCATCGGCCGGTGAATCACAGTTCCCGACCAAATCGGGGGCGACGGCGCTTTCGCGATGTGCCGCCCCCTCCAAAGCGGCATACTCTCCATGTACGCCGCTCCATGTATCGACGGCCTCAGGACAGTGCCTGAGGCCAGCCCCAGATGCTCCGTCGGCCGCGTGTGACCTCATCCGACCGGAACTCGGCGTGGCGGCTGCGGACTCAGTCCAGCGCTGCCACTGTCGGGGGAGGGCTGATCCACGGGCAGGGAGGGACCTTATTTGGGGCTGGGGGCACTGTAGGGGGGTGGTTCAGGGTGCGCAAGCCGGCCAAAGGGGTACACTATTCTGCCGAACCGCATCCGCGAGCGGCCTATGCCATATAGCATGGCGCGGCCGCAGCAGGACACCACCGTTTGCATGTGTGGCTATGGACTCAGCAATTCTCCAGGCTGTATCGGCAGCTAGAGCCGGGAGCTCTATGATGCCGGCATTCTAGCCCCCAGCAAAATGGGGAATCGGTGGACGTTTTACCCCATTATTTCTGGTGTAAAACGCCATAGGTCCCATGCTGGTGAGGGGACATAGCCCCAGAATCGGAGAATCCAGCCCAAGGTCACTGATTTAATAATTAAAATAAACATGGTCAATGTGGCCTCCTGGACCAGCAATCAAGGTCTGAGTAGGCAAAGATCATAAAAGGGCAGAATTAAAGGCTCTTTATCTGAATGTTCACTGCATTGTAATAAACTGGATGAATTCATAGCATAAATATGCTGTGATAGCCATTACAGCAATTTTCACCCCCTACAGTGTCCCCAGCCCCTAATAAGGTCCCCCCATGCCTGTGGATCGGCCCTCTCCTGATTGTGGTGGAGCTGAACTGAGTCCGCAGCCGCCACGCAGAGTTGCCAACGGATGAGACCACACGCGACCAATGCCATCGGGAATTCGACTGGTCAGGGGCGGAGCATCGGGAGCTGGCCTCAGGCAATGTCCTGAAGCTGGCGATACGTGGCGCGGTGTACTCAGAGAGTACGCTGCTTTGGAGTGGGCGGATCATTGCGAAAGCAGCGCCGCCACCGACTTGGCTGGGAACTGTGATTCTCCGGCCGATCGCTGAACGCGATTTTGGCGTCGGCGACAGGAGAATCCAGCCCGCGATCTCTACCCCAACCAAAAGATGTTCCAGTTCTCTTTAGAAGATGTTGAGAGAATCAGCATACACCACATAACATATTCCAGAGGCCCACTCGTCTCTGGGAAAACAAGATTTTCATAATGTCCAGTGTGCTCCTACCCTTGCACAATTGAAGTGCATGAGCCCTGGTCCTCTCCAATCTGTCTAATTGAAATAATATACCTATAGATATGGAATTTTGCCCGTTTATTATTTTATATGCATATATCAGTTTGCCTATAACTCTACGCTACTTTAAGCTGATCAATAATTAAGAATTGCAAGGTGACCAAGGTGACCACTGACATTCAAGTTTGACATTCTGGCAGGAAAGGAAAACAAAGTTTTGGTGGAGGTAAGAAATAGTAAAGGAAATAAGTCACTGGGAGTAACATATTGGTTTGTTAATAGGAGAAATAAAGTAGGAGAGAGATGCTTCAAGAAATAATGGGAATTATAAAAAATGTACTTCAGTAATCATGGGTAACTTTATCTTCCTATAGATTGGAAAAATCAAATTAATGATGGCAGGTTGGAAGATGAGTTCATAAAACGCATTCGGGGCAGTTTCTGAGAACTGTGGGTGGGATTCTCCATCAACCAGCACCAAAATCGGGAAACGTGATTGGGCGGAGAATTGGCTCCTATGACGAAATTGCGACAGCCGCCGATTTGAATCCAAATCGCAATTCTCTGTCACCTCGACTGTGGCGTCAATGCATTCGGAATGCACATACAATGAACCCCGTTTACATATCTTTAGCGGGCCTGATCGCAGTACCAGCAGGGGCCACTGTGTAGCCCATTGGACCTGGTTTGGCCCGGGGGTACGCACCAGGCTAACATTTTGGCCTTTCACCCCTGCAGACAATGGATGTTGGAATTCAATCAGCAATGGTGATCTTCCTGCTGGTCACCGCAGCCCTGGGGGATGCACCGCAGCAGTACAAGCTGGGGCTTCTCGAGGAAAAGGAAGCTGCAGCAATGGAGCTGTCCAAGAGGAACAGGAGGCAGGTGCCAGGGTGGAGAGCTGTCTGCCCAAAAGGCCGAGGAGGAGGAGGTGCAAAGGAGGCGCTGCATGAGGCCCGTGTTGTTTCCACTTTATTATCAGACCACAAGCTGCGAGTATGTTTCTTGTATTGACCAAATGACCACACAACCAGTGTGTTAGTTTAAAAGACAGTTCATTACAAAACACAAGACTTATTTCTATGTGCAATGATACACGTGGCTAAGTATTAAACAGCACCTATCAACTACGATGACCTTTACTTAACTTCACAGTAGGCTTTTCACAGTAACTTCATTGAAGCCTACTCGTGACAATAAGCGATTTTCATTTAATTTCATTTTCATTTCATTTCAACTACTGGATGACTGGCTCGGTGCAGGTAGATAAGGCCTTTATCTGAGTCCCCATATGTGTCGGCTGGAAATCGTCAGGTTTGTCTCGGCTGCGGTTCGTCTCTCTCTCAGATAGCGATCGCGGGTCTTGAACTTGGTTGGCCGTTATGCTGCAGCTGGTGTGGGCACAGGCCGATCCCAAAAGAGACCAATCCTTGGTGCACAGGGTTTCTTATCCTATTTCTCTTTCATGCCCTTTTGGGTGGGGTTAACTCAGGGTTCAATGGATCGATAGAGTCTCAATCACTCTGATCAATACCGGCCAATTAGGGGCGGGTACCTTGATGGCTGGGTGGGTCCTAGTCGTTATTGTTCCAAGTGTGTATGCTTTTCCAAATAAGGGGGAGCGGCGCCGGGGAATCTGCTACTGTTTCTATTCCTTAATTTGAGTCTATTGTGCTGGGAAAATCGGTGATTGACATTTAACAGGTGCAGGTTTCAGTTGGGTCTGGTTTTTCCTTTGCACAATACACAGGGGCTGTGCACTATCTGTGTCCCTGCTTGACCACAATTCCCATTACCCTTTGCAGGCGGCCATTTTAGATGGCCACTGTGTCTACCCGCATCGCCTGTCATTCGAAGACTTGCTGGACCGGGCATGCCGTTGAATACTCCAGCGGAGCAGGGAGACAGTGCGACATATCTGCCTGATCATGGTGCATCTGGCACCGTGTGGGGATGGGGGAGGACACCTGCTCCTGGGTGACAGGGGTTAACCACTGTGGCCTTGGCTGATGAAGCCTATCCGGAGGCCACAGACCGATGTCGAGACCCACTGCAACAACGCCCATGCAGCGATCAGTGTTGTGATCGAACGGGGCTTCGGCATCATGAAGATGCGGTTCAGGTGCCTGCACTGCTCTGGAGAGGCCCTGCCGTATGATGCCAAGAGGGTCGCCCGCATCGTGGCAGCCTGCTGCGTCCTCCACAACGTCATGCAGCAAAGGGGGATGAACACCAGTCCTCGTCCGTAAGGAGGATGCGGAGGAGGGGGAGTGTGAGCAGAGCATGGGGCCCAGGCAGGCATGAGAAGCCGCACAACATGTGCAGCAAGCCCAACGCGCATGGGACACTCTGATCGCCTCCAGGTTCATCGACTCTAGGGGAGGGGCGGAAGCTGGCCAGAGGCAGAAACACCGCACACCATCCCATCTTCAACCGCCCCCCTCCCTCCCGTCTGCAACCATCTCCATGATACGTAACTACAGGGTGTGAGTCCTGGGTCAGCAGTAACAGCGGGATTGGTCCATGGGATGGAGGATGATGACAACCCGCTCTGCGATGAGCTCCGGTGCTCTGCATTGTTTAACAGTGTCTGACTCCTGCCCACGATAGCACTTTCCACCGTCTACCTGAGTGATCCCTGCCAAACCTTTGGGTTGGTGGAGGTGTTGACGGTCAGGGAGCAGAGGGTGGGGAGCCCAGCCCACCCGCAATGTCCGCACATAATGACCCCCTACCCCCCGCAACCATTCTGTCACTGGCCCAGACCATCCCACCCCTCACACCCATCGGACAGAGCACCGGGACAGGTTGGAACAGTGTGAACAGGTGTTTAATGTGCTTAAATATTTACAGATTTGTGCCCTAGCCCCTACAGCTAAACTGTGCTCGGCACCTGTGCCAACTTAACTTACGGGCCCTAACACTACGGGCGGAATTCTCCCCTCCCGCGATAAATCAGGAAGGTCGTCATGAACTCGGCCGAGTTTCACGGCGGCCTAGGAGGCCGCTCCTCACACCTTATTCACCCCCATGTGGGGGGCTAGGAGCGGCGCCCCGTAACTCTCGGCAGCACCGAGAATGACGCGACGGCGGCACCTACGTAACGTCAGTCGCGCATGCGCAGGTTGGCCGGCTCCAACCCGCGCATGCGCGGCTGACGTCACGACGGCTTACGGCTCCAACCCACGCATTCACGGTGGCCGTCTTCCCCTCCGCTGCCTCGCAAGACGTGGCGGCTTGATCTTGCGGGGCGGTGGAGGGGTAAGAGTGCATCGCTTTGAGCCGCCGGCCCGACGATCGGTGGGCACCGATTGCGGGCCAGTTCCCTCCCGAGCACGGCTGTGGTACACACTCCCCTTCCGCCCCCCACAAGCTTCAAACGAGCATTTGGCGCCCATGTTCACGACGGCAGCGACCAGGTGTGGTTGCCGCCGTCGTGAACCGGTCGGGAATGACAGGCCGCTCGGCCCATCCGGGCCGGAGAATCGCCGGTCGGCGTGAAAAACGGCGAGTGGCAATTCTTCCAAGCGGGGGGTGGGAGAATCGCAGGGGGGGGGGTGGGGCAGGGGGGCGTGTCGTGAGTCGCCCGGCCCTCCCGCGATTCTCCCACCCGGCGTGGGGAGCGGAGAATCGCGCCCTACGTCTAGATGGATTCCCAGACGGTACATCAGGTGTGGAGGTTGCCTGCTGTGATACCTGCCCTGTGATCTGGATCCCCGTTAGCGGCCGTCTTCTGGGGCGACCAGGCATGGATGGGTCTGGCTGCGGCTCAGGTGTCCCAGGTGGCGTGGTGCTGACCTGTTCTGCCTGCTGCCCAACAGATGTGCCAAGGACATGAGGCGGCGGGGAGGGGAGGGCCGAATCTGAGGTGCTGCGGTGTTCCAGCACCTCCTCTGCGGGAATGACCGCATGAGCCCCATCACCTCCTCCTCTCTTGGGTTGCCCGATGGCCCCAGGCTACTCCATGGGATGGGGTGCGAGCAGAGCTATCCCCTCAGGCTCCCCCGCCACCTAATGCTGCCAGCCCTGGAGGCCCGCTGCCGTCTTGGCCAGGGTTTGCATGCTCGCGGCCAGGGAGCACAGGGAGCCATCTCCGCCTGGGATTGCGTCCTATCACCCATTGACTGTGCCACCGCCTTCTGGGTCTGTGTCATTTCTGGGGTTGTCTCACATCAGCCAGTGACTGCACCATCTGCCTCTGGGACTGGGCCGCCTTCCTTTATGTCTGCGCCACATTGGGCAGTGACTGGGCATAGAATATAGAACATAGAACAGTACAGCACAGTACAGGCCATTTGGCCCACGATATTGTGCCGACCACTTATCCTAATCTAAGATCACCTAACCTACACCCCTTCAATTTACTGCTGCCCATGTGCCTGTCCAAGAGTCGCTTAGATGTCCCTAATGACTGATTCCACCACCTCCGCTGGCAGTGCATTCTACGCACCCACCACTCACTTTGTAAAGAACAGACCTCTGACATCTCTCCGATACCTTCCTCCAAACACCTTAAAAAATTTTCCCCTCGTGACAGCCATTTCTGCCTTGGGGAAAAACTCTGGCCATCTACTCTATCCATGCCTCTCATCACCTTGTACACCTCTATCAAGTTACCTCGCTTCCTTCTTTGCTCCAGTGAGAAAATGCTAGCTCACTCAACCTTTCTTCATAAGACATGCCCTCCAGTCCAGGCAGCATCCTGGTAAAACTTCTCTGCACCCTCTCCAAAGCATCCACAATCTTCCTATAATGAGGCGACCAGAACTGGACACAATATTCCAAGTGTGGTCTAACCAGGGCTTTATAAAGCTGCAGCAAAATCTCGCGGCTCTTAAACTCAATCGCCCTGTTAATGAAAGCCAACACACCATTTGCCTTCTTAACAACCCTATCAACCTGGGTGGAAACTTTGAGGGATCTACGTACGTGGACCCTAAGATCCCTCTGTTCCTCCACCCTTCCAAGAATCCTGTCTTTAACTCTGTATTCAGCAATCAAATTTGACCATCCAAAATGAATCACTTCAGATTGATCTAGGTTGAACTCTGTCTGCCACTTCTCAGCCCAGCTCTGCATCCTGTCAATGTCCTGTTGTAACCTGCAACAACCCTCAACACTATCTACAACTCCACCAACCTTCGTGTCATCGGCAAACTTACTAACCCACCCTTTCACTTCCTCATCCAAGTCATTTATAAAACCACAAAGAGCAGAGGTCCCAGAACAGATCCCTACGGGTCACCACTGGTCACCGACCTCCAATCGGAATACTTTCCATCCACTACCACTCTCTGTCTTCTTTCGACCAGCCAATTCTGTACCAGAGAGACAAATTTCCTTGTATCCCATGCCCCCTGACTTTCTGAATGAGCCAACCATGGGGAACCTTGGGCGGGATTCTCCCCTACCCGGCGTGACGGGGGGGTCCCGGCGTAGGGGAGTGGCGCCAACCACTCTGGGGTCGGGCCTCCCCAAAGGTGGGGAACCACGATGGCGGGCCAGGCCACCGTGGGGGCACCCCCGGGGTCTGATCGCCCCCCGCCCCCCCCAGGACCCCGGGGCCTGCTTGCGCCGCCGATCCCGCCGCCACCAGAGGTGGTTCAAACCTCGGCGGCGGGAGATGCCTCCCAGCGGCGGGACTTTGGCCCATCCGGGCCGGAGAATCGCCGCAGGGGCCTCGCCGATCGGAGTGGCGAGATTCCCACCCCGCCACTTCCCGGGTGGCGGAGAATCTCTGCCACGGCGGGGGCGGGATTTTCGGCGGCCCCAGGCGATTCTCCGACCCTGCTGGGGGTCGGAGAATTTCGCCCCTTATCAAATGCCTTACTGAAATCCCCATAGATCACATCCACTGCCCGACCTTCATCAATGTGCCTCGTCACATCCTCAAAGAATTTAATGAGGCTTGTGAGGCATGACCTGCCCCTCACAAAGCCATGCTGACTACGTTTAATCAAACTATGTTTTTCTAAATAATCATAAATCCTATCTCTCAGAATCCTTTCCAGTGTTTTGCTCACCACAGACGTAAGACTGGCTGGTCTATAATTCCCAGGGATTTCCCAAAGAAGAACAACATTCGCCTCCCACCAATCATCCGGTACAACTCCAGTGGAGAGTGAGGACGCAAAGATCATCGCCAAAGGCATAGCAATTTCCCTCCTCGCTTCCCGTAGTAACCTTGGGTATATCCTGTCTGGCCCAGGAGGATGTATCTATCCTGATGCTTATCAAAATTTCCAGCACATCCTCCTTCTTAATATCAACCTATTAGAGTTGTTAATTTGGTTCACGCTGTTCTCATAAGCAACAAAGTCCCTCTCTCTAGTGAATACTGAAGCAAAATATTCATTTAGGCCTCTCCTATGTCCTCAGACTCTACGCCCAAGTTCCCTCCACTATCCCTGATCGGCCCTACTCTCACTATGGTCATCCTCTTATTTCTCACATAAATGTAGAACGCCTTGGGGTTTTCCCTAATCCTTCCCGCCAGGGTTTTTTCTTGCCCCCTTCTAGCTCTCCTAAGTCCATTTTTGAGTTCCTTCCTGGCTACCTTTACAAGCTTTACCTTTACCTCTAGAGCTGTGCCAGATCCTTGCTTCCTCTACCTTACGTAAGTTTCCTTCTTCCTTTTGACGAGAAGCTCCACTTCTCTTGTCTTCCAAGCCTCCTTTACCTTACTGTTCCTTCCTCGTCTCAGTGGGACAAAAATATCCAGCACTTGCAGCAAGTACTCCTTAAACAACCCCCACATTACTGTTGTGCATTTCCCTGAGAACCTCTGTTCCCAATTTGTGCTCCTCAACTCCCGTCTAATAGCAGTATAATTTCCCCTCCCCCAATTAAATACCTTCCCATACCGTCTGTTCCTATCCCTCTCCATGACTATGGTAAAGGTCAAGGGTTTGTGGTCAATGTCACCAAAATGCTCTCCCACCAAGACATCTGACACCTAGCCTAGTTCGTTGCCAAGCACCAAATCCAATATGGCCTCCCCCGAGTCGGCCTATCTACATATTGAGTCAGGAGTCCTTCCTGTACACACCTGACAAAATCTACTCAATTTAAGTCATTTGCACTAAGGAGGTTCTAGTCATTATTAGGAAGTTGAAGTCACCCATGACAACAACTCTGTTACTACTGCACCTTTCCAAGATCTGCCGCCCAATCTGTTCCTCCATCTCTCTGCTGCTATTGGGGAGTCTATAGAAAACTCCCAATAAAGTGACTGCTCCTTTCTTGTTTCTGACTTCTACCCATACTGAGTCAGTTTTAAAAGAAAAATTAGACTACCCAATTAATTGTTTCCAATTAAGGGGCAATTTAGCGTGGTCAATCCACCTACCCTGCACATCTTTTGGATTGCGGGGCAAAACCCACGCAAACACGGGGAGAATGTGCAAACCCTACATGGACAGTGACCCAGAGTCGGGATCAAACCTGGGACCTCGGCACAGTGAGGCAGCAATGCTAACCACTGTGCCACCGTGCAGCCCCATACTGACTCAGTTGACAACCCCTCCTCGACTACCTCCTTTTCTGCAGCTGTGATACACTCTCTAATTAACAATGCCACTCCCCCTCCTCTTTTACCTCCCTCCCTATTCTTCTTAAAACATCTAAACCCCGGAATATCTAACAAACATTCCTGCCCCTGTGAAATCCATGCCTCCGTAATGGCCATAACATCATAGTTCCAAGTACTGATCCATGCACTAAGTTCATCTCCCTTGTTTCTTACACTCCTTGCTTTGACACACTTTAACCCATCCCACTGTGTGCAACTTTGCCCTATCAACTATCTATCCTTCCTCACAGACTCGCTGCATATTATTTCTGGCTGTTCAACAGCTACCCTATCCTCTGATCCATAACTCTGGATCCCAATCCCCTTCTAAACTACTTTAAACCCTCCCGAAGAGCTCCAGCAAACCTCCTGCCCAGGATATTGGTGCCCCTCTAGTTTAGGTGCAACCCGTCCCTCATGTACAGGCCCACCTTCACCAGAAGGCATCCCAATGATCTACATATCTGAAGCCTCTCTGTAACTCTTCTCTATCACCACCTCTGCCTCCCGGATGACCCGAAGTTCATCCAGCTCCAATTCCCTAACACGGTCTCCGAGGAGCTGGAGTTGGGTGCACTTCCCGCAGGTGTAGTCAGCGGGGACACTAGCGGTGTCCCTTACCACCCACATCCTACAGGAAGAGCATGCAACTGCCTTAACTTCCATTCCCTCTGATCTGAATTCCCAAATAGATTTAAAAGGAAAAAAGAAATAAAAGATAAACCATCATTTAAGCCCTTTAAAAATACTGCTGCTACTCTCTCAAGTGAACCTTCTAAAATTGATCATTCTGCTGAATGTTACAAATATAGCTTGCTGCCCGTTAAAAAACAACAAAAAAACCAACTCTTACTTAACAGAATGTAGTGGAGATTCAGCTCTGTGAAGCGGTCGCTAGGCACGGTCCTCCGGAAACTGCTCCCATGATTCCTGACTGCTCCAAGGGTTCCTATAAAGGTAAGTTCCCGAGTGACGCTCACACTCTTTTGCTCTGTGTCTCCGCCGCTCTCCTCGTGCTCTTTTGCTCTGTGTCTCCGCCGCTCTCCTCGTGCTCTTTTGCTCTGTGTCTCCGCCGCTCTCCTCGTGCTCTTTTGCTTTGTGTCTCTGCTGCTCTCCTCGTGCTCTTTTGCTCTGTGTCTCCGCCGCTCTCCTCTCGCTCTTTTGCTCTGTGTCTCCGCCGCTCTCCTCGTGCCCTTTTGCTCTGTGTCTCCGCCGCTCTCCTCGTGCTCTTTTGCACTGTGTCTCTGCTGCTCTCCTCTCGCTCTTTTGCACTGTGTCTCTGCTGCTCTCCTCTCGCTCTTTTGCACTGTGTCTCTGCTGCTCTCCTCTCGCTCTTTTGCTCTGTGTCTCCGCCGCTCTCCTCGTGCTCTTTTGCTCTGTGTCTCCGCCGCTCTCCTCTCGCTCTTTTGCTCTGTGTCTCCGCCGCTCTCCTCGTGCCCTTTTGCTCTGTGTCTCCGCCGCTCTCCTCGTGCCCTTTTGCTCTGTGTCTCCGCCGCTCTCCTCTCGCTCTTTTGCTCTGTGTCTCCGCCGCTCTCCTCGTGCCCTTTTGCTCTGTGTCTCCGCCGCTCTCCTCTCGCTCTTTTGCTCTGTGTCTCCGCCGCTCTCCTCGTGCTCATTTGCTCTGTGTCTCCGCCGCTCTCCTCGTGCTCTTTTGCTCTGTGTCTCTGCTGCTCTCCTCTCGCTCTTTTACTCTGAGAATTCCGCTGGCGTTCTCAGCCATGGCCCGCTGTGACTGGGCCACGCATATCAAGCCTCCATGACGGCGTGGATGTACCTGTGCACTGAGTTCTATGAGATCCCAGGCAGATCCCCACTCGGTGACTGGAAGGACCCTTCATGTAGAGGTTCAGTGTGACCGTACCCTTGGCGGTCGCGGAGAGTGTATGTCCTCCCCCATACCCCAGCCGTGCGAGGTGTGCCATCACCTTGCAGATGTGTCACACTGTCTCTCTGCTCGATGGAGTCTCCGCGGCATGTCTGGTCTGGCTGGTCCTCGAATAAGAAGCGGTGCCGGGACACTCGAAGCCTCATGCGGTGCCTCCTTGGCTCCTTCTCCAGACTATGTGGCGCCACCTGCCCCTCTGCAGCCCATTCCTCTGTTGCCCGGTGCTCTGCTGGCCAATCTGTTGCTGCCTGCTTTGCTGCTGAAACTTCACCCATCGCTCCGAGTGGCTCCCACTCATGTGGCCGCAGGGTATCTTGCAGAGCTGCGATCATCACCGGGGTGGCCTGCATTGCTAGTTAAACTCCAAATGCCATTGTCTACAGGGGGTGCAAGGCCAACATGTTAGCATGGCGCATATGTCCGTGCCCAACCAGGTTACATGGGCTACACGGTGGCCGCGGTTGGCAGTGTGGGTCTCTGGGCCTCGCGCTAGTTCCTGCTGCCAAGGGTACCATTTGCTGGCACTGCCCTCACTGGGGGCTGCCTTGGGTGTGGCTCTGTGTGGTCCCCCGTTGAGTGGCAGCCGATTGCACAGTGTATTTGAGGTGGGAGGGTGCGCTGTGGCGGGGTGATGGGGTGCAGGGGTGAGTGCACCCATGCGGCCGGTGTAACTGTGTTGAACCAGGGGTCGGGGTGGGTGGTCAGTGGGTGTGCAGCAAGATGGCCACCATAATGGCGGTTGGTGCTTGGGCACCACCGCAGTCCTGGGGGGACGGGGGGACGTGGACTATACTTACCTTTGCGCCCCCTGTGGATCCCTTCAATTGGTTCATGCCATTTCTAGCTGTTGTAAATTTCATGGACCTAACACCACATTGGTGAGATATGAATATTCAGTGGGGGAGGGGGATTTGTGGGAGGGGTCTTGCTAATTAGATGTAAATGTATTCAAATGTATTGCAATCAGGTTCTCACTATTTGTGGGTAGGAACCTTATTACATTATTGGCGAGAGGCATGGGAAATTGGGAAACATGATCCTGCCGGTGTGAATTGTGTTTCCAGAATCTTGTGATATTTTGCACCCACGCGCCATCTTGTTGACACTAATGTCGATGCAAAATTGCCCCCGGCTGTAATTGGTTGTAATCTTCTAAGATTCTAGAAAGGCCCAAGCAGATTGGAAAACTGAAAATGTAACACCCCTGTTCAAGAAAGGAGGGAGACAGAAAACAGGGAACTCTCGACCAATTAGTCTAATATCTGCCTTGGAAAAATGCTGGAATCCATTATTAAGGAGGTTGTAAGATCTTCTTATCTCTAGTTCGGATAAGGTACTCAGTCCGTTGAAGAGGTATCTAAGCACTCTTTATTTTTCAAGAATTCTCTTAATACATTTGCACAAAATTAAATCAAAAAACTTTTGAGAGTACAGTGAAAAGTCCATGAGATACGGGGGAGTAAAAGGAAAGGCTTCAAAATAAAAGTAGTTCCAGAAAAGGCTACAAAATAAAAGTCATTTTAACAAAGGTTTTAAAAGTAATTTTCACGGATGTTTCAAGAATCTCAGAAGGCTAAAATTCTTCTAATGATCAGTCATATGGATCACATTCTTCAGGAAATTCTTATCTATGTTTTAGCCCCTTATTTACTGGATTGGACTGCTACTCCTTTAGGTTGCGTCTCTGTTTGAAAAACACACATCTTAGAATTCAAATCCTGACCAATTTGAGCACATCGAGTTATTAATGCTGAATACTTTGTTGGTACTAGATCCCTGTCAGGGAACACCAATTTCAATGCACTGGATATATCTACTTTTAAACCAGCAAGGAATGCAGACTTTAACGGTTCAAGAGTACTGTCATCCCAAGACTATAGTTCCCCTGGCAGCTCCATTCCTGAGTGTTCTGCCCACGCTTTCATAAATCTTTCTTCATATTCTGAATCATCCTCTGATCTCTTTTGCAGACAAACTGTAATTTTTGTCCAGCCAGTCTTTGGTGGGCTATATCTTACCATTGTTTGATTACAAGCCAGCCATCCTCTATTTTCTGGTCCTCTTCCCTGAATACTCCTTTAACCTCTCTAAAAAGTTGGCCACTTTCTCGTTTAGGTCAAAACTTGAACTCCATCGAATGGATGGATGGAGATTGTAAATCTGTTTCAATCTCTCGAGCCCCTCCCATGTGGCCATACCTCACTTCTTTGGATTAGAAAATTATTTGGACCACCCGTCAATTCTATCTGGATTAGCCAGTTTATGGACTATACGGTAATCATATTGGGCTTGAGCGATCCTCATATCCCCTTCTGCAGCAACTGCTTCGACTACCCCAGTTTTATACTGCTTTGACTTTAAGGGAGCTCGCCAAAAACTTCCTGTTTTTTTAGCTTTGGATTTAGCTTTGGTGTTTCTCAAACATTTCCCTCATGAATTCTGCTTCAGAATCGTCATCGGACTCCGATGATTCCAAAGATTCTGCAGTCTCTCAGCTCAGTTTCCAAATCTGAATCCTTCAGAATTTTTTTCTTTTTGTACTGTTTTGATCAAATTATTTTTGCTTTTAAATGGGGTGAGACTGCCACCTGACTGCTTGTGGCTGTCACTGGGTTTCCTCTCTTCCAGCTAGCACATCTTACATTGGGAGTGTCCACTGCTCCCTCACTGGCTGGTAGATGTGGGGCTTCTGTAGTGAAGTCTGCTTGCTAGGGTAGGCTTTTGTTGTATGGATGTCGGGGACCCATTGAAAGACATTCCCTCCCCACCCCTAGGTCAAGAATTCCACTGGTATTCTATTTTTTAATTGCCAATTTTGACTCAAAAGGTCTGCTATCCCCATTTTTAGCTTTGCAACTTCCAATGTCATTCCAGTAGTTTTTTTCCAAAGCTTTCTTAAATCATCAGTGGACCATTGTCCCTTTGAAGCATTGTGCTTTAAAAACTTTTGTTCCACTTCTGTACTGATCTTGATCAACTGAAGTTGCTGGTCTACAAAACTGTTTGCCAAACAAATTATTTATTCTATGGAAATCCCTGGAGGATCTTGACCTCCCCAAGAGGTTGCTAGCAGATTCTCGGCTGCCATTTCAACTCTAAAAGAGTCCTTTTAGCCTTAGTTCAATTCTGGAGTCCAATTAATCATCTAGTCGAAACGACCACGGTATATCTCTAAGACCTGAGCCAATTCACTCCAGACACATTTGGTTCATAAAGAGAGCTTAGGCGTCACTGCTCTTTACATACGGTCATAGATTTGCAGGTCCCTTACTTCGCTTCTGTTCTTCCGTGTCCCGTATCTTCTCCTTTGGCTAAGCTCGCCAATTGTCAGATCTTCTTATCTCTTCAACCGGACTGATATCCTGAGTAGAGATAAGAAGATATTACAGAGGTAGTAGTGGAACATTAAAAAATTCAAAATACAATCGGGAGAGTCAACTTGTTTTTGTGAAAGGGAAATCACATTTGAATAATTTACATGATTTCTTTGAGGATTTAACAAGCTGGATGGATGAAGGGGAAACAATAGATGTAAGTTATGTGGATTTCCTAAAGGTATTTGATAAGGTGTCACATAAACCGTTACCGCAAAAGATGAAAGCTCAAGGTGTTACGAGATGATATATTATGGACAGAGGATTGCCTAGCTCTTAAGAAACAGAGAGTCGGGATAAATTGGACATTTTCAGGTTGGCAAGCTATAGCTAGTGAAGTGCCACAGGAATCAATACTGGGGCCTCAACTATTAAAGATTTATATTAATGAATTGGATGCAGGCATCACCTGTATTTATGGCAGGTTTGGTGGCTATACAAAGATAGTTCGGTAAGCAAGTTGTGAGGAGCATACAGAGGGATAGAGAAAGGTTAAGCAAGTGGGCAAAAATAAAATGGCGGATGGAGTATAATGTGGCAAATTGTGAGGTTGTTCACTTTGGCAGGCAGAATGGAAAAACAGAATATTATTTAAATTGAATGCTGTGAAACAGAGAGAAGTCTTACAACACCAGGTTAAAGTCCAACATGTTCGTTTCAAACACTAGCTTTCGGAGCACTAGTCCTTCCTCAAGTGAATTCCACATCATGAAACAGAGAGATCTGCGTGTGCACATACATTAATCTCACTAAGTCAGCATGGAGGTACAGAAAATAATTAGGTGGCAAATAGAATGCATGCTTTATTGCATTATTGCAAAACGAATGGCGTATAAAACTGGGAAGTCTTGGTACATTTGTACAAGGCATTGCTGAGATCACACCTAGAGCATGGTGAACAGTTTTGTTCTCGCTATTTAAGGACGGATTTCCTTACATTGGAAGCAACTCAGGGAAAGTTTACTAAGCTGATTCCTAGAATGAAGAGGTTGGCTTTTGAGGAAAGATTGAGGAAGATGGGGCTATATTCATTGGAATTTAGAACAATGAGAAGTAGTTTTGTTGAAATATATATGTTTCGAGGGGACTTAACATGATAGATGCTGGAGGACGTTTCCTGTCATGGGGAAATATAGAACTAGGGTCACAGTTTCAGAACAATGGGTCTCCTATTTAAGACAGAGATAAGGGGGAGTTTCTTCTTCCAAAGTATGCTGGCCATTGGAATTCTCTACCCCAGGAAGTAGTGGAAACTGAATCATTGAAATTATCAAAGGTTGAGTTTGACAAATTTTTGATTGACAAGAGAATAGAGGGTTATGGGGGCAGGCAGGAAATCTTATTGGGTAGTGCAGTAAAAAGTCTCACAACGGCAGGTTAAAGTCCAGCAGTTGGACAAGTACCTGTTGGACTTTAACCTGGTGTTGTAAGACTTCTTACTGTGCTCAACCCAGTCCAACGCCGGCATCTCCACATTATTGGGTAGTGGAGTAGGGACAAATGGCACAATGGGTCAAATGGTCTACCCCTGCTTCTATTTCTTATGTTGGACTGTGAGCCATTATGAGGGAATGGTTGGACTATATAGTGCATTCTGACACAATGTGCAACAATGCCAGTGACTGTGAAGGCTACTTCATCTCTTATTTTTTATGCTTCATCGTTATTTCAGGCATTTTGGATTGTGCCTCTATGGTGAAGCTACCTGGAAATGTTAAGAACAAGCAGTCCTTCTCAATGCTGCAGAAGTATTCAGGCAACATAGAAACAGAGCAGAGAGCTTCAACCTAAAATTTCCAGATCAGTGTCTCTATATTCTTGATGAAGAAATCCATGGACACCTCATAGTTATTGGACTGTAGAGTAGAAGGGCAATGGAGGAGGGTTTAAGGAAACAGTTGGTGACATAGAAAAGGAGTGTGGACGTTCCCGAGGTCCGGGGGGGAACCCCCGTACCTGGGAAACTTCATCATGGTGCCGTTTGGCATTGGTCCACACGAACCAGGTGAACTAGGTGTAATGGCACTGGGGGGAGGGGGGGGTAGTCTCCCATGCCAATGGAGGCCACCGGGTGGTCAGGTTCTGGGCAGGGTGGTACGCTGGCATTCCTGCTGATATCTTGGTATTGCCAGCCCGGCATCATGGCAGTGCCATGTGGACACCCTGGGGCCCTGCCAGTGCCATCCTGACAAGAGAATCAAGGGTTATGAGGGCAGGCAGGAAAGTGGAGTTAAGGCCACAATCATGTTAGCCATGACCTTATTAATCAGCAGGCACTGGGAAGCACCCACCACACACGCCCAAAATGGGACTCTGTTTTTTGGGATTTAAATCGTGCCAGATAAGTTCAGTGCTGCTCAGAAGTTGCTCTCCGATCACATATTGTCACTCCACAATGGGTTTGACTCCACTTTGTATTTAGTTGGTATTAGAACATAGAACATAGAACATAGAACAGTACAGCACAGAACAGGCCCTTCGGCTCTCAATGTTGTGCCGAGCCATGATCACCCTACTCAAACCCACGTATCCACCCTATACCCGTAACCCAACAACCCCCCCCTTAACCTTACTTTTATTAGGACACTACGGGCAATTTAGCATGGCCAATCCACCTAACCCGCACATCTTTGGACTGTGGGAGGAAACCGGAGCACCCGGAGGAAACCCACGCACACAGGGGGAGGACGTGCAGACTCCACACAGACAGTGACCCAGCCGGGAATCGAACCTGGGACCCTGGAGCTGTGAAGCATTTATGCTAACCACCATGCTACCCTGCTGCCCCAATTACTCGCATAGTTGTTCTCCTTTCATCTTGCTGAAAACTGTAGGAGGTTGAACTGTCATAGAATTTACAGTGCAGAAGGAGGCCATTCAGCCCACCGAGTCTGCACCGGCTCTTGGAAAGAGCACCCTACCCAAACCTACACCTCCACCCTATCCTCGTAACCCAGTAACCCCACCCAACCTTTTTGGACACTAAGGCCAATTTAGCATGGCCAATCCACCTAACCTGCACATCTTTGAACTGTGGAAGGAAACCGGAGCACCCGGAGGAAACCCACGCAGACACGGGGAGAATGTGCAGACTCCGCACAGACAGTGACCTGTCATAATATACACCAGTATATCATGGTGCAGACACACACTGATGGACACACACAGGGACCAATCAATATGTACAAAAACCGCAGCCAATCACCAGTTAGAATACACACACTATAAAGGCAGAGGGCAGAACGGTTCCCGCTCATTCTGGGTGCTGCCTCTCAGTGTAACAAGAACTCATCCAGCCCAGCACAGACTCACACCACGTGCTGAGAGAATAAACTGGTTCGGACAAGGCCTAGGTCTCTAGTTTAAGTTAGCATAATTTAGACCCACAGTCATCGTGTGTTAGTTAGTTAGAAGTAGTTAATAAAATTGAGTTGAACCTTCATCAGTGTTGGAAGTGTCTTTTCATCTCTCAAGTCTACACTAGCCAACACTTCACAATGTGCAGCTCTGCACAGACAGTGACCCAAGCCAGGAATCGAACCTGGGACACTGGAGCTGGTGAATCATCTGTGCCAACCAGTGCTACCATGCTGCCCTATCCAGAACCTTCGGGAGTCAACCTTTCTAGAAACAAGGAGAACGTTTGTTCCCCGAAGCAGCCATTTACATTTCTTTCATTTCAAGATTGCAATTTTCTAGTCACCAGTTGAGGCTAACTTTGCATAAGGTCAAAGTTGCACTGGAGCTGGGAATAATTATGGAAGTTAACAGATCACAGGAAATTGCAGTCAGTATACTGCACTCCTGGCTAGATATGCATTAGTTTTCTGGGCTGAACTTTTCCACAATCTAAACATTGCATCGCGTATGCACGATTTTTTATGACAGTCTAAAGGCCAGCTGCGAAATTCGGCATTGCATTGTTGGGGATCCAGCTAAATGGCTTTCCTGGTCTGTCTGAAGTTCATTTATTTGCTTTCTTGGAATGTACCAGTGCCAACTTTCCTGCTGACTAGAATATTTCCCCATCAAATTTCCTTTGTTTTGATGTTAAGTGATTCGCCCTCCTCATTCCATTTGGCAAGGGCAACTGAAAAGTAACCTATCTTGTCTTCTTTATCTTTACCTTAGCTGAATTCTTAAAACAGGTACAATGCCAGCAAAAGTTGTTCGCAATACATGCTGTCCCTGTACATTCACAGTAACTCTGTGCATGTTTGGTTGTGCGCAGTTTGTTAACAAGCTCGGTAGCTATCTAAAACGAAAGTATCTAATTCACAAACAGCTTTGCAAGTAACTATCAAAAAAGGAGACTCATAACGGCTGTGTTTGACACGATGAAAGAAATCATTTTTCTGTGTTGTTTTCCTTCAAAATATCATACGCTACTCAGACAATGTGACTTCCATTGGTTGATAGTCATTTTTGCGTAATTTAATTGTTGGTGCTCATTGCTTTTACAACTTTTTACATGTAGGTAATCAGATCAAAAAACATGCCTCTGATATTATGGAATGAAACATTATGTTAGTTGTACATTTGTCTTCCCAATACCTCAGTGAGGTGTTAACCTATTTATTGATGGCTGTGCTAAAATATCTTGCAGAGATATCCATATTTGTTGCAAAATCAGACTCTGTAGCTCTGTTGCTATTGGTATGACTGGAGTTCAGGGATGCTGAAAATTTCAGCTCACCTGCTTTTGCTACCTCAGGTGTGACCCTCATGGTGCGCCATGGTTATAATTGGGAGTGCTGTGTGTGCACAAGAAACATGTAGAGTGGGTAGATTGTGATATCCAACAGTGTCTAATGTTAATTTGGTATCAAACCTGCCATTATAGACATTGAAAGTGCTGCTAACACTTGTTAGTGCGATCCAATGGCCATGCAGCGCTCGAAAAGCAGCTCACCACGGTACAGCATGGCTTTTGAACGCTGGAAGACCCTGCTCCTGGGCTCTACCCTGCTCACAACGCCTTGTCAGATTCAACACAATCTCGTGAGATGTTGCGATGTGAACCCCACCTAGTAAATCTGCAGGTTAGAGCAAGACAATTAGCCTCACTCTAAGTGCAGATTCCCGAGGTACCTGAGGCTTTGGGATACAACCTCTTTGCCTCAGAGACCTTGGGCGAGCCCCATTCGGCACTGGTCCCCATAAACGGGGACCAGACAGAGCAGCACTCGTGGGGTTCTCCAAGGGGATCGGTGGCCCCCAACTACATGTCCTTCGGGCAGGGTGATGTCCTGGCACTGTTGCTGCCAACTGGCTACCCTGGCAGTGCCAGCCTGGCACTCTGTAAGTGCCACCTGGTCCCTGCCTAATAGCATTGTAGGTCTACCTACACCATATGGGCTGTAGCGGTTGAAGAAGGGCTCACCGCTACCTTCTCAAGAGCAATTGGGGATGGGCAATGAAAATGCTGGTCCTAGCCAGCAATACCCACATCCTGTGAAAAAAATAAATTCGAAGAAACATTGGTTGGTTTCTGTCTGCCTCAATATTTCTATGGCTGGTCCAGTTCAGTTTTTGTCTGTGCTGGAATGGAAATGGAGATATTGGTCAGCAGACATTACAACACAGCTGTGTCTGTAAGTATTCAAGCTGGCCACCACTTCCACACTGAAAAGCATGGATCCAGGTTCTGCCTAAATCCCTGTGCCAGGTAGGACCCAGACTCTCCCCGGCTACATGACAGTGGCAGTAGGCTCTGTGGCAGGTCTGCCAATGCATCAAGCATTTCTGAGAATGCCCAATGGACTTTTTCTATACACCGTTCCATCATCTGAGTCCTCTACAAGAGAACTCGCCATCAACCTCGCTCTCAGGGGAGCTATACATTCAGTAACCTTTCCCCTTTCCATCTTGCAGTGCACTCATGTCCGGTAGCTGGTACGTGCTGATCCCGTCTCTAAATTAACCTACAATGTACAAGTTCAGTTGGCTGGACAGCTGGTTTGTGATACAGATCAAGGCCAACAGCTCGGGTTCAATTTCCATACCGGCTGAGGTTATTCATGAAGCCTCCACCTTCTCAACCTTGCCCCGAGTCTGAAGTGTGGTTATATCATCATGTGCCAGCTCTCCCCCTCAAAGAGGATAGCAGCCTGGGTCACCTGGGACTATGGTGACTTTGCTTTGCTAACATGCAGCGCCAATATCTGGGCTGGTGGCTGAGAGTATCGGACAGGACAGGAAGCAGAGATTGGGCAAAATGAGAGATTTTCAAGTTAATAGACTGTGCTCAGATATTTACAATCTTTATTGGTGACTTAGAGGAAGAGACTGAGAGTAATGTATTGAAATTTGCCAAGTTAGGAGGAAATGTAAGCTGTGGGGAGGACCCAGAGATTGCACGGAGATGGGGACAGTTAAGTGAATGGGCAACAAGATGGTAGATGGAGTAAAATGTAGGAAAGTGCGAAGTTATTCACATTGGTCGTAGGAATAGAAAAGCAGAAATGTTTTAATAAGTGTGAAACTTGTCAATGTTGCTGTTCAGAGAGACTTAGGTGTGCTTGTGCAAGGAACACAGAAAGTTAGCATGCAGGTCCAGCAAGCAATTAGGAAGGAAAATGGCATGTTGGCCTTTATCACAAGGAGATTGGAGTACAGGAATAAAGAGGTCTTGTTAGAATTGTAAGGGGTTTTGGTAAGACCATGGGTGTGATTGAATGGCCACATTGCGCCTGAAAAGCAGCGCGTTGTGGTGCAACAAGACCGATAGAAGCCGGGAGAACCCGCTCCTGGGATCTACCTGGCTCGGAAACCTTGCAAGATCTAATGCAGTCTCATGAATAAGAAGTCTTATAATGCCAGGTTGAAGTCCAACAGGTTTGTTTTGAGTCACTAGCTTTCGGAGCGCAGCTCCTTCCTCAGGTGAATCCTGATGTGTTATCTGTGTTGGTCTAATATCGACTGCAACTGGATGCAGTAAAACGAGAAACAGGCTTCCGACACAGGAGATGGTCCAACACTGTTTTATTGAACCTATTGATTGCTGTACATAATCTGCTGTGGGTTGACACTCTATTAACCTAACTGATAGCCTCCTACTGGCTTGAGCAGACTAGCTCTCTATCACATGGTGATGATGTTCATTGGCCTGTGCACTGCGACTATCTCCTTAGTTGTGTCCAGTGAGAGAGGGAGAGCCTTAATCCACTGTGGGCTGTTGCTCGTTCTGGGTGAGTGTGCTTTACACTCAATTTGGCTCTGTTTTATTCCTTAGCTCTAGAGTCGCCAGGTATCGTTAAGGTACCGCCACAAGATTCAAGTTCAAGTTCAGACCAATAACTCAATACACCAGTTAGTAAGTTCAAACAAGACACGTTTATTATAATACAGTTATCTACTACTTATGCATATAAAACTAAAAGACTAGGCTATTCCTACCACTAACAGGCCAGTACTTATCTGGAATAAGGGAACTGCCAGATCAGGGAACAATGGCCTCTTGCTTTGTCCTGAATCCGCAGGCTTCCAGTTGGTGTGGACTAAAGGGGTCAGGAGTGTCTACTCTCGTAGCGTGCGTTGTATGACACTTACTTGATGGCGGCTGCTGACCAGGCCTCTCCTTCTCAAGGTTCTTCTACTGCAAAGGTGTTTTGCTGGCAGGGCCGGCTGGTCAAGAAGAGTACTGGGAGGCTGGTCAAGAAGAGCGCTGGGAGGCTGGTCAAGGAGAGCGAATCAGTCCTGGGACCTGATTTTTATAGGTCCCAGGGGCTTTGCATCCTTCAGGGCGGACCCTCTATAAACCTGCAATCGATTGGGTCTCTTCCCAATCGATTGATTTGAATTTCCCCAATAACTGGGCCGTTCCTCAATCACCGGGTGGTTCCTTACACCTTATTGGTGTCCTTTGTCTTAGACTCCACTGGCACCGGAATGTCTGACCTTCCATAGAATGTTTCAATTGCAGTTAACTGTTGTGTCCATTGTGCCTGGGAATCACCGTGAATCACTTCATTAATATGCACAGCTCGTTAGTTACAATTCTGTCTGGTTTCTGTGGCAGCTAGAATACAGGGGATTCTGCAGACTGCTTGTTTCTTTGCCAATGTCCATTTTTCCCTGTAATCTTTGCGTTCTCCATTTTGTGTGAGGAAGTGGCCAACCCAGGTGGCTACAGGGCTTTATAGTGGTGGTGTCCTGTCTGGTGATTGGTTGTTCTGTGTTGTATGTGTTCATTGGTTATCCTGTGTGTCAATCACTGCCTGTCTGCATCTCATGATATACATGAGTGGATATTATGACATCTCCCCCTTTTAAAATAAATTTTGGAACGTGGCTGTATATGCATACATAACTAAGTACAAATGGGGAATGAATGAACATATGTACATGGGAAGGTGTCTATCGTGCAGATGCAGAGCAAACTGAACAAAATTTACAAGATTTAAGTCTGCAGATTCAGTCTTTGTGGTGGGTGACGAATTCTTGAATATCGCCGTAGAGGTTGAGGGGGGGTACGCCGGCACCTGGACAGGCGGGATTGCTGCCATCTCAGTGGCCTTGTGGACAGGTGAGATCACTGCCAGATCGGTGGCCTTGTGGTGCAAGACGTCTGGAGGAGGCATGATGATATGCGGAGAAGTGCGGTCGGTGATGGGCAGGGAATTTTACGCAGCGCCCTCCTATCGCGCCGTAAAATGGAGCCATCAGCCATTTGGACAACGAAAGACCTGGGAGAAGCCTGTCTGACAACAACAGCTGGGGCTGACCAACCTCCCTCAGGCAGCTGAATGCGAACAACATCGTCTAGAGCCAGCGCAGGCAGATCAGTGGCATCAGCATCATACGTGATCTTTTGCTGGTCCCTGGATCACTGCACCTTCTGCAGCACCGTGAGGTGGTCAAGGTCTGGAACATGGATGGCTGGAACAGTCGTCCTCAGGTTGCGGTTCATGAGCAACTGCGCTGGAGACAAACCAGTCAACAGAGGGGTTGCCCTGTATGCCAATAGGGCCAGATTGAAATTCTCGGCCTTCCCGTTTGATTGCGGGTAACGGGGACTTGATGTGATGTGACTAAAGTGGTAGGATCGTGCAAAGTCGGACCATTCTTGGCTGTAGAAACATGGACCGTTGTCACTCATTACCGTGAGTGGTATCCCATGCCTGGCAAAGTCTCTTTGGAGGCTTTGATGACGGACTTGGACGTGAGGTCCGACAGTTTCACCACTTCCGGGTAGCTGGAGAAGTAGTCGACCAGGAGCAGGTAATCATGCCCATTGGCGCGAAAGGGGTCTATCCCCACCTTGGACCTCAGAGAGGTCACTATCTCGTGGTGTTGCAGCATTTCCTTGGGCTGAGCTGGTTGAAACTTCTCGCACGTTGTGCAGTTGAGGACTGCGTTGGCAATGTCGTGGCTGCCAGTATACTGCCTGCCGAGCTCTGTGTCGACATTTCTCAACCCCCAGGTGACCCTCATGGATCCATTTGAGCACCATGTTTTGCATGCTTTGGGAAATGACGATTCTATCTAGTTTAAGAAGGATGCCCTCAACAACCGTCAACTCGTCCTTAATGTTGAAGAACTGGGGGCACTGCCCCTTTTGCCAGCCATGGGCGAGGTGCTTCATCAAGCGCTGCACTAGGGGATCTTTGGCAGTTTCTTCGCGTATTTGTATAACTTGTTCATCAGTGGCTGGGAGGTTGCTGGCACACAGCTGCACCTGTGCTTCAATGTGGCGAATGACGACACCCTGTTCACACGGCATGGTGACTGATCGGGATAGGGCATCCGCGACGATCAGCTCCTTACCCGACGTGTAGACGAGTTCAAAGTCATATCGGC
Organism: Scyliorhinus canicula; assembly: GCF_902713615.1. Classification (NCBI taxonomy): domain Eukaryota; kingdom Metazoa; phylum Chordata; class Chondrichthyes; order Carcharhiniformes; family Scyliorhinidae; genus Scyliorhinus; species Scyliorhinus canicula. The sequence goes on from NC_052150.1 coordinate 138,506,443, forward strand.
GGAGACGAAGAAGAATTCGCTGCAGCCGAGGTGTCATGTCATTTAAATCCTTTTGGATTATGTGGACTAAAGGCCTGTGGTCTGTTTCCACCATGAACTTTGGCAGGCCGTATACATAGTCATGAAACTCCTGGTCAATTCCAGCCCCACTTGTCCAAGTTACGCTCGAGCGAGAGCAGAACGCAGACGGAGAACCGACTATTCCTGGCAGGAGACCCAAGCACTCCTTTTCGATCTGGGCATACCGTTGTTCGGTCGGAGTCATGGCCCTGGAGGCATATGCCACTGGAGCCCAGGACGAGGAATCGTCTCGCTGGAGGAGCACCGCCCCAATGCCGTCCTGGCTAGCGTCTGTGGATATCTTGGTATCCTTGGTTGGGTCAAAGAATGCCAGTACTGGGGCTGTAGTGAGCTTCGCCTTCAGCTCAAGCCACTCCGCTTGATGTGCGGGAAGCCCCTGGAACACTGTCGACTTTTTTACGAGATGCCGGAGGGCTGTGGTGTGGGATGCCATGTTGGAATGAATTTCCCGAGAAAATTCACCATCCCGAGGAAACGGAGGACCGCCTTTTTGTCCTCTGGGGTCTTCATGGCATTGATTGCCAGCACCTTGCCAGCATCAGGTTGCACACCCTGCTGTGAAATGTGGTTGCCCAGAAACTTGATAGCAGACCTACCAAATGAGCATTTGGCCCTGTTTAGCTGGAGGCCGGTTTCGTGTATCCTCTGGAAAACCTGTTTGAGGCGAGCGATGTGATCCTCGGGCTTCGTGGACCAGATGATCACGTCGTCCACATAGACTCGCACCTCCACGATGCCCTCCATCATTTGCTCTATTATGCGATGAAATACCTCGGAAGCTGATGATACCAAATGGCCTGTGGTTGTAGAAATACCTGCCGAACGGAGTGTTAAATGTGCACAGCTTCCGACTGGACTCGTCCAGCTGTATCTTCCAGAACCCATGGGAGGCGTCCAGCCTAGTAAAGAATTTTTCATGAGCCATCTCACAGGTTAACTCTTCATGCTTTGGGATCGGGTAGTGCTCGCGCATGATGTTGCGATTCAGGTCTTTGGGATCAATGCAAATGCGGAGTTCACCAGAGAGCTTCTTGACGCAGACCATGGAGTTGACCCAGTCTGTTGGTTCCGTGACCATTGAGATGATACCCTGGTCTTGGAGCTCTCGTAGCTGCGTTTTCAGATGATCCTTGAGAGAAGCCGGCACCCGGCGTGGTGCACGGATGACTGGATGGCACTCGGTTTGAGCAATGTCTTGTAATGATATGGGAGCATGCCCATTCCATCAAACACGTTATGGTATTGCGTGAGAATGTCGTCTATCTCAGCCTGGAGATTCGCATTGGGCGAGACAGTCGCCGGTGTCGAGGACATGGCATGGACACGCTGGACCAGATTTAGAGGTTTGCATGCACGAGCAATGAGCAGGGATGCCTTGTCAGGCCTGACGATCTCGAATCGTAACGTCACTTTGATTGTCTTGTGAGATACACCTACCTGACATGATCCACTGGCAGCTATGGCGTTACTCAAGGAGCTGGCAGGCTGGTAGAAGAATGCTAGGTTGGTCTCAGATGCTATCGAGGCCCGGCTGTGATATGAGGTTTGCAGATGCGCCAGTGTCCAATTTAAATCAGACGCGAGACTGGTTAACCGTGATGACAGCACACCACTCATCGTCAGGATCCACAGTGAGGATTGTAATGCGGTTTGCAGGCACGGTGATTATGCCCACCCGGTATGGAGACTTGAGGCAGTCAGCATTGGGGTCCATTCAGTAGCGGACTGGGTCTAAAAATATTGGTTGCCAAGAGACAAAGGGGGCCCACCAACAACTACAATGCTATCATTTAATTTTCATAACGAATAAATATAATTTTCAAAAAATACATACGGAAAAAAGGGTACAATTAAAATTTTTGTGGAAAAAAATGTGTATTTCTTAGTAATTACAGTGTACATGTACTGTACATATTACTGGCAGTAGATACCAAACGTAAATACAGAATGTTATAATTGAATTTTTTTATTTTTTTTTATTTTAAGTAATTTGTTGATATTTTAAAATAGTTTACTGCACAATTTACACATTAACAGATAGTTCAAAAGCATAATAGAGCATTGCATGCAGTCCACTATATTAAGAGCAATCGTTTGTGTTCGCTAGATGATTGTGCGAATCTGCCAATAATTGCTTCTGCATCCAATTCATCTAACAATTCCTTTTCAATGGATAGCAACATGTATGATTCCAAATTCTCCTCAGACAGCGAATTTCTTAACCTTGTCTTTATGATCTTTAGCTTTGAAAATGTCCTCTCACATTGGACTTGAGTAACTGATAGTGTGCAGATGACTTTATAAAGTTCATAAAGGTTATCATATGCCTTGTCATGAAGTCTGTTGGATGCCAGAATTTTTAGTACACACGATGGGCAAGTGCTGCAAATTTTACAATTGTTGCAACTGGAATCCATATTCTCACCATCTTTAAGCAATAGCTTTAATACATCAAAGTTTGAAGCAAAAGAAAACAATTCCAATATTACTTGATCATTGCTGATTTGTGGAAACAGCTTAATAATACCTTCCAATGCTTCATCTTCAAGGCCCTTCTCTGCAATAGTTTTAAACTTTGCTGGGTCTAAGCAGGACAAATCTTTATACAACTGTCTGTGTTGTACAAAGCGTGATTCTAGTGACTGGACAATGCGATCCATTATTAGGTTAAACACATTTACTCGAAAATCAGCTAGAGAATCTGAGGAATTTCTTTCATCATCAATAAGCTCATCTGCCATTCTTTTCTTCTTCCTCTGCCTCCTAACTGGCAATGCTGTTTCCAACACATCAATTTCCAATGTTTGATTTTCATCCATATTCATCTGTGAAATCCTGTCATTACATTTATTTACAAATTCCAAAGCCTTGCTGTGAACGTTATCAAATGTTCTTGTCTGTTCCTTCAACTTTGTTGTAGCTGAATCTACCAAACTCCATGCAGTAAACATATCTAAACCACTTGTCTGTAGATAACTTGGTAACGGGGTTGTAGTTTCAAATATATATAAGTAAGTAAATGCTGTCAATATGGTTTCAAACTTTAGAAGACTTAAGTAAAACATTTGCTTCATGTTTTGTTTTTGCATCAAACTTTTCTGAATCTTGTATCATTGATAAGCATGTCAATAGATTTACGAAAGTACTGGCAGCGGCATCATCAAAACGTCCAAATATAGTTGTTGCTGCATTGGATTTTCCTGACCATCTGGTCTCACCAATTAGCTTTAATCGTTTCATTTTTTCTTGTCCTAGATGTTTTCCAACAACTTCTATCCATACAGCCATTCTCTTGTATGATGCTTTCACAAAAGTTGCTATATTCTGGAGCAAATTGAAAAAAGATACTGCAGGCACACAACATTTTGTTGTTTCAGTTATCATCAAATTCAAGACATGGGCATAGCACCATATATGAACATGTTGATCAGCCACATCAGCAATTTTACTTTGTAAACCATTATACTGGCCATGGTAGCTTTCAGCGCCATCTGTGCTATCAGATAAACATTTTTGGGGGTCAATTTTAAGATGCTGTAATGTTTTAATCAATAGATCAAAAAGTCCCTGTCCTGTACCATCATTACTTGGCACAACTGAAAGTAGTCGCTCACAGATAATATCTTTAAGCACATACCGAATAATAATGCTAAATTGATCGATGGGTGAATTATGTTGTGTTGAATCAACCCGAATAGAATAATATTTTGCTTGAGAAACTTCATGACTAATTCTTTCTTGTATCATATTCTTCATAATTTTGATGAACATGTTTATAGTTGTTTTACTCAGGTATGTAACAAGTCCACCACGGCCTTTACTTTGAGCCTTTCCTTGTTGCTCTAATCGTTTGATTCTTTGTTTAGACTTGTTTTGCACTACAGAAATGTGAGCTGCCATAATGGGGTCATATTTTGCCATCAACTGCACTGTAGCTAAAAAATTGCCATGATTCAGAACCTCATTATCTAGAGTGTAGGCCGATTCATTTCTGTGACCTCGAAAAGGAAGTGCTTGCTTGCCTAACATCTTTATGATGTCTATAATCCTCATGACAATAGTTCTCTGCTTCAATACTTCTTCGCTTGGCTGATTCCTTCCTTTCTACTTGTTCTTTGCGTTTTAGTGACCCAGATTTATGCTTTTTCTTTTCCATGCTGGTAGGGGTAATATTCCTGAAATAAAAACTTAATTAAAAATAGCCCACATTGGGAAAAATGAATATTGATGATTGCAAGAATAACTTAAAGGAACGCCAGATAAACCCCTACTTGATAAAAAATATAAAATAACTTACTTACACTTCAATAGGCTATGTTCATTAGTCAATACTACTGTGGCCTATGCAGCTTCAGAATCCACTGTCCAGTGTTCACACCAGCAAGCAACTGAGACAACTGTTGAAACTTAGAAGTTTGGTCCGACTATAGTAAGACAGTAAGAATGGTCCCACGACCAAAGTTAACATGTCCAGTTTGGTACCAGTGTAGTGTTACAAGTCACAACCCTTTGAGTTTCCCGATCATGGCTTATCACTTCAATATCTTTGACCTCATGATTCACGGTCAAAAGTACGGCTTCTCCTTTTCGGTGATCTCACGACCCTATGCACTGCTTGATATCCTTTCAAGTTGCCGACCATCTCAAATCACGAACTGTAACTTTATCTTTAAATCCACACACTCTTCAGAAAACGTGGATTTCCAACTATGTCCGACCCGGGTAAACCAGCCCCCCCCCCCCCTCCCCCCCCTCCACTTGTGTGCTATTCTCTTTTCTTTCTTATTCCTTTTTATTACTAAAACAGTTGTCTGTGTTTGTTTCTTTATTGCATTTTTATTTGATATAGGGGGCCCACTTCATCAGGGGCCCACTTGCCATCGGGCAAGCTGACACCCTGGACAATCCGCCACTGGGTCCATTGGCTGTCGGGATCTGAATCCTGCATGCCTTGTTGTACGCAGCGGACATGCCTGCGCTGCAGCTGGGATCGCTGGCTGTTGGTTGGTGGAGCGGACCTGCATAAGGCCGTGTAATGCCCAGGCTTTCCACACTGTAGACATCGCCTTCCTTTGGCTGGACATTGCGGAGCCACAATTTGGATACGCCATGGCGCTGACGTCAGTGCGTTCTGTGCGCCATCGCGCATGTGCAGTGCGGTTGGCCGACGTTCGCACATGTGCATCGGGGTCTTCGGCCTCGTCGTCTACTCGGTCATGACGCGCATGCGTAGGGCCCTGAGAAAAGCGCGCGAAATGGCCACTCTCCTCAATGCTCAGGCCTAGCATTTTTGCTATGGCCTGCACCCTTTCTGCCTCGTGGGAGACTAGTTTTGCATTTTCTGCTGCCCTGATGCGGGAGTAACGATTCCTGGCATGCTCATGGACAACGCACGTTTCAATGGAGACGGAGAGGGTCAACTGTTTGATTTTGAGGAGCTGCTCCCGCAGGGAGTCAGACTGGACCCCGAAAACGATCTGATTCCGGATCATGGAATCAGCCGTTGAGTCATAATTACATGACTGCACTAGGATGTGATGGGTCAAGAAGGACTGAAAAGGTTCATCCTTACCCTGAAGCCTCTGTTGGAAGATGTGCCATTCAAAGCTCTCATTCACCTCAATGTCACAGTGGTTGTCGAATTTCAGCAGAACCATCTTGATCTTCGTCTTGTCTTAGCCATCGGTAAACGGAGCGAGTTATAGATGTGGATGGCGTGGTCCCCCGCAGTCGACAGGAACAGCGCGATCTTTTGTGCATCCGATGCTGCCTCGAGGTCGGAGGCCTCGATATACAGGAGGAACTTCTGTTTGAAGACTTTCCAGTTGGCGCCGAGGTTGCCGGAGATCCGGAGTTGCGGAGGAGGTTGGATCTTTTCCATGCTGCTGGATGGCTGCGTGTTGGTCGTAGCATATTCACTCGACGTAGGTTCAGTAGAGTTAATAGCTCTCTGGTACCATGATGTGTTATCTGTGTTGGTCTCACATCGGCTGCAACTGGATGCAGTAAAATGAGAAACAGGCTTCTGTGGTAGTATCAATAGGGGTATTACGGTACCTGGAAGTGTGAGCTGCCATTGGTGCAGAGGACTCGCTGCCCATTGGCCCAGGTAAGTCATGTGCCTCTCAGCCGATTGGCTGAGAGGTAGGTAGCTCCGCCTACGAGGCGGGATATAAGAACCCGTGCTCCCCGGCAGTCGGCCTTTCTTCTGTACGTCTGCTGCCAGGTACACTTCTTGTGTATTAAAGCCTATTCGGACTTCAGCTACGTTTCGTGTCCATTGATTGTACATCAGCTTCCGACACAGGAGATGGTGCAAAACTGTTTTAATGAACCTGTTGATTGCTGTACATAATCTGCTGTGGGTTGACACTCTATTAACCTAACTGATAACCCCCTACTGGCTTGACCAGACTAGCTCTCTATCACATGGTGATGACGTTCATTGGCCTGTGCACTGCGACTATCTCCCTAGCCTTGTTCAGTGAGAGAGGGAGAGCCTTAATACCCTGTGAGCTTTATAGTGGTGGTGGCCTGTCTGGTGATTGGTTGTTCTGTGTTGTGTGTGTTCATTGGTTATCCTGTGTGTCAATCACTGCCTGTCTGCATCTCATGATATACATGAGTGGATATTATGACAAATCCGTGTGCATGTGCAGCCACGGACCCATCAATTCTCCAGGGCATATCGGCAGCTAGAGCCGGGTCCTCTATGCTGCTGTCCTGTTAGCCCCAGCAAAATGTTGAATTGGTGGCCGTTTTGCACCATTTTTTCTCTCGTAAAATGCCACCGTTCCTATGTTGGTGTGGGGACATAGCCCCAGAATTCAGCCCACAATTTCTTTTAGCACTGGGGAGCTGAACTCAGAGATCATGAAAGGGTTCCCGATCTCTAAGTGTGCTGGTTTGTCCCCATACCCCCATACCGATGGGCAATGTCACCCCCTACATACATGGACACTACCCCACACACCCCAGGTGAGGACACCCTGCTATGGGCTGCCAGGGGGTCCCCCTCTTCAGCCCCCCCCCCCCCAAGCCCTCTTACAGTGCCTTCTCTCTTCTAGGACCCTGTACCATCCCCCCGCAACCTCCCGGATGCCCCTACTTACTTGCCCTACACTCCCCAACCTTTCAAACCCCCCTCCACCCTCATTTCATGAGCATGACCTCCTTGACCCTTGGTTGTTGTCAGTGCCATCCTGGCACTCGGGCACCCTTGCTACCCTGGCACTCAGGCAGTGCTCCTGCTGGTTTGGATGTGCCATCTGAGCACCTTGGCAGTGCTAGGATGGCAATGCCAAGGTGCCATCTGGGCAGTGCCAAGGTGCCCACATTCCAGGAGGTTGGCCAGGGAGCCACCCTGCACTATCCCGGACCAACCTTGGGTCTCCAGTGGCACTTTTGTATGTACCAGCACTGATCGGCGCCAGGCTACAGCCTCCCTGGGGAGGCTGAAGAATTGAGGGAGGCTGGTGGATCCCGTGCAGGTAGGTCATAAGTAGGTTTACGACCTACTTCCGCGAGCATCATTCGGTCCCGCCCATTTGCTGTAGGGTTCCGTCTCTGACGTCTTGCGGGATTCGGGAAATCCCAGGAGGCATGGAGGCTGTTGGAAGGCTCCTTGTAGGCTTCTCCCCGCATTCTCCAGCTGCGTTGTGCTCAAGCGAAAACACAACGCAGCCGGAGAATCGCGCCCATAGGAATGTTTTCAACAGTGGGAACTGAATGTGATGCCCGTTGGCACTGCCAGGGTGTCTTGGTGAGTGCCAGGGTATTACCCTGCCTTGTCCCTGACCCCACCCCCCGCCAATGTCTCCAATGTTCTCCAAGGCCCCCGAGTGCTCATCATAACCGGCCTCCGCTTATGGAGACCAGCCCTAATCGGCACCTGGCTGAAGGCTTGCCGGTGGCTCCCAGGCACCGGGTGAATGCGGTGTCAACATATTTAAATGAACCTAGTGGCACCGCAAGGCGGTGGCTGAATTGTTCTCACTGTGTGCAGTTTTGGTCTCCATATATAAGAAAGGATATATTTGCATTGGAAGTGGTTTAGCAAAGGTTAACTGGATTGATCCCTGGGGAGAGGAGGCTGTCCCAGAAAAATTCACATTTTTGCACTCCTTACTCCATGATGTAGGTGACCCACTACAAGATTGTGGAATGCATTTGCACTAACATCTGCAAGCATTTAGTGTTCATTATGAAATGGCTATTTTAATAATAACACTGTTTCTGCTGTTACTGTTAATTGCATTCCACGCTGTTAATAAATCACCAGCTTATTGTACTGCTGTTTTGGTAATCATTTGCCAATTAATCCAGTGCTAAGGGGCAAAATTGACTAAGGTAGGCCTGTTAATTACTGTGTGCAACCCTTGTGGTAAATGTGTTTAATTAAGTCACTTGAAGTGGACCAAAATAAAACACCATTTTCCCAAGGTTGTTTAGTCCTAAATCTGTTATCCATATTTTCATATATGTGACACTTTTGGGACTTATTTAAATTATTGATTTAGAAATAGAGTTTCAAAATAATAGATAATGGTTACAAGCTTATTAAAACGATGTTAATGTTTTATGTTGTGCACAAAAAGTAACAATTATAGCCATTGAAACAAATTGTACTGCAACAAGCCACTTTTAAAATGATCAGACACAAGTTACTTCTTATTTACAGACATTACAGAAGTGAGAGCTGATTTGTTTATGACATGTGTCAGGTAGAAAATACAGTTGAAAACCAAGTTGAATACAGAAGGCTCAGGGGAGATGTGAAGAAGCAAATAAAAGCAGCAAAGAGGGAGTATGAAAAGTGACGGATAGATGGCATAAAAGGAAATCCCAAAGTCTTCCATGAGCAAATAAATAATAAAAGGTTGGTAAAAGGAGTAGGACTGATTAGGGGCCAAAATGAAGATTTACACATGGAAGCAACGGGCCTTGTTTGGCCTTGTCACTGAGGCCGTTCGACAGTGCCTTTTGTGTATATTTTTATGAGAGATGAAGATACTATCTTGGCTAATCACAGGCTAATCTTTCTATCACGACTGCTGCCCAACTTTTCACAGATCCTAGTAACCACAATTCTGATTATACTCCAGCTTCCCATGCTCCTAAATGTCCTACTCAATATTGCAAGTAGTCAGATCATCTCTTCCCCAGATTTCTATCCCACTCTCAAATACCAGGAACTTCAGCACCCAGATATTCCGAGACTTAATTCTGAATTATTACTGATCCTGGATTCTAATCATCCTAGACCCAGGAACATCTTTCTCCACTGTCACCAGATACCAGGATCGACCCCACATTATGCCAGGTTCCAGGATTTACCACAGTGTTCCTAAAAGTTCTCTCTCCTTTTTTCTGGAAATCCAGAATCCCATCCATTCTATTGTTCGACCATGACACCATCCCAGTATCAATTGCCCCTGTGCTGCCTCTGGATGAAGCATTGTCCATGATAATAATACATGGCAAAATACCCCTGTTCCTAAACATGCAACTCACTGTTAGCAATGTCATGGATATCTGCCAGCAGTTAAAAAGTAAAGCCAGAAAGGTTTCCTCTGATGACTTATGCGTAGCGATACGGCAAACACCGTGTGTAAAATAAATGTTGAAGTTTTTTTGCGTGCGTCATTCTTAATGTAATTTGTTCCTTTTATATTAATTGTTGAAGAATTATCTTGATTCAGCTTGTGTTCCCAGGGGACTATCAGATGGCTGTTCAAAATGCATTCCATCAGCAGTATGTAATGAATGAATTAACTAAGTGTACTGTACAGGATATAGTTGTTGGTGACATCTGACCTGCAGAGGATATGAGATTATTGAGGTATGCTGTGAATGTCTTGCTTATTCAGCACCTCGACTAACAGTATGATGAATGGAAAAGAAGGGTATTACACTCACCTTGTCACTGGGACTGATGATGGTGAAAATCTATAGATGCTCCCCAGGAAATTCCTCAGGAGAGGGAGTCTCTTGATCAGCAGAAGGTTAACACAATTTTGGGGTGTTCTTTGTGCCTGTCAATACCCACCATTGTACGCCCTCTTTGTGCCCACCATGCCTTTATGCTCCTTCTTAGTCCTCCTAATTAACATGAGTTAATTAACATGAGCGGCATGGTGACACATTGGTTAGCACTGTTGCTTCGCTTCACCAGGGACACGGGTTCTATTCCCGGCTTGGGTCACTGTCTGTGTGGGCGTCTACACGTTCTCCCTGTGTCTGTGTGGGTTTCCTCCAGGTGCTCCGGTTTCCTCCCATAAGTCCTGAAAGACGTGCTTGTTTGGTGAATTGGACATTCTGAATTCTCCCTCAGAGTACCTGAACATACGCCAGAGTGTGGAGACTGGGGGCTTTTCACAGTAACTTCATTGCAGTGTTAATGGGGGTGTTTGCCTCCTCATCAACACCTCCTGGTTCTCGGATGATGTGTCCCTAGCGTGCCACTGCTCCCCAGACCTAGGATACCTCAGCGTGAAGTGTCACCCCTTCTACCTCCCACGTGAATTCACCTCTGTACTTATCACAGCAGTCTACATCCCACCCCAGGCGATAGTGTAGAAAGCACTTGACGAGCTACATAACATCATCAACAGCCAAGAAACTAATCACTCCAAAGCCATGACAATCATGGCCGGTGACATCAACCAGGCCAAACTCAGGACGGTTCTACCCAAACTCCTGCCCCACCAGAGGTGCAAACACTCTGGACCACTGCTACATGAGCATCAAACGTGCGTTCCGCTCCATTCCCTGGCCACACTTTGTCAAATACGACCACAAGTTAGTATTCCTACTTCAGGCTTACAAACAGTAACTCAAGCGTGCTGAGCCAGTCAAGGAAACCGTGCAGTGCTGGTTCAAGGAATCTGAGGACAGCCTCCGGGACTGCTTGGCGTCTATGGACTGGTCCAGATTCAAAGCCACAGCAGCTAACCTGGACGAGTACGCAACCACCGTCACAGACTTCATCAGTAAGTGTGTCGAGGACTGTGTACCAAAGAAGACAATACGAGTGTTCCCCAATTGGAAAGCCTGGCTCAACAAAGGTTTCACTTCCTGCTGAAGTTCCGGACAGAGACGCTCAAGTCTGACGACCCTGACCTACATAGAAAATCTGGGTACGACATACGGAAAGCCATCAGGGATACAAAAAGACAATGTCAAACTAGAGTCCCAGGCCAACGACACAAACTCACAATGACTGGTGCAGGGCCTACACAAGAACATAGGCTATAAAGCAAGGCCAGGTGGAATATCTGGGGCTGGAGCATCCCTCCCCGATGATCAGAACAAGTTCTGTGCCCGCTTTGAACAGTCAGCCCATACATCAGTGTCACCCGCCCAACAGCCCTGGACGCACCCATACCCACTATTACAGCCTCAGAGTTAAGAACTGCCTTTTTGAAAGTGAATCTGCAGAAAGCGATGGGCCCTGACCGAGTCCCTGGTGAGCTGTCAGAGCCTGCGCAGACCAGCTGGCGAGTGTATTTGCAGTTATCTTCAACATCTCACTCATCCGCTCTGAGGTCCCCACCTCCTTCAAGAAGATCACGATAGTACCAGTACCAAAGAAGAACAAGGTAGGCTGCCCCAACGACTACTGACTGGTGGCCCTGACATCTGTTATCATGAAATGCTTGGAACGGCTAGTCATGAGATGGATCACTGCCAGCCTCCCAGACGGTCTCGATCCACTGCAGTTTGCCTCTCGCTGCAACCGGTCCACAGCAGATGCTATCTCCCTGGCCCTACAATCAATACTCGAACACCTCGACAACAAGAACACCTATGTAAGACTGCTGTTCATAGACTAGAGTTCCGCCTTCAACACCGTTATCCTGACAAGACAGATAACCAAACTCTGCAATCTTGGACTTGCCCCTCCCTGTGCAGCTGGATCAGACTACAGGAGGGAGATAAATCACTTAGTTGGATGGTGTACTGAAACAGCCTCTCTCTAAATGTCAGAAAGACCAAAGAACTGATCATCGACTTCAGGAAGCGTAGCACAACACACACACCCGTCTGCATTAATGACTCCGAAGTGGAGATAGTCGATAACTTTAAGTTACTGGGGGTCACCATCACCAACAGTCTGTCCTGGTCCACTTACGTTGATGCAACAATCAATAAAGCCCAACAACATCTCTACTTCCTACGGAAGCTAAAGAAATGTGGCATGTCTGCATCAACTCCCACAAACTTCTACAGATGTGCCATAGAGAGCATCCTATCTGGCTGCATCACGGCCAGGTATGGCAACTGCTCGGTCCAAGATCGCAAGAAACTGCAGAGTGTGGTGAACTCAGGCCAAAACATCACACAAGCTTGCCACCCGCACATTGATTCTCTCTGCACCTCCTGCTGCCTCAGGAAGGCAGACAGCATTATTAGAGACCCCTCCCACCCAGGCATTGCCTTCTTCCAGACCCTTCTATCAGGCAGAAGGTACAGAAGTCTGAAGACCTGCACATCCAGACAGAGGAACAGCTTCTTCCCCACAGCTACAAGACTCCTCAACAACTCTCCCTCGGACTGATCTGTTCCCAGTAAGAACACTATTCACGATGCCCTATGCTGTTCTTACTCATGCATTTGCTTTGTTTGGCCTCTTGTTCCTCACTGTAACCAATCACTGTTTGTCGATGTACCATTTGTCAATGTTCGCTGTTGATTATTCTTTTTGTCTACTATGTACGTACGGTGTACGTTCCTCTGCTGCAGAAAAATACTATTCACTGTACTTTGGTACATGTGACAATAAATCAAATCAAATCATCAATGCAAGTCTACTTGTGACACTAATAATGATTTTTATGATTCCATTGATAAATTTGGTTTGGAATATTTAGTTTCTGGTGGCTTTTGTTTCAGCATTATAGCCAATGATGGGATGCAGGATGATCAGTGACACAGGGAAGTAGAATTGATGATAAGAGCCTATTGGTGAATGTGGCCTTTGTTCACAGTCTGGGCAGAAAAAGGTTGTCTAGTTTGCTTCTCCCTTCTCCTTGTTCTTCTACTTCCTAAAACTCCACATATTCTGCTTATCAGCTGCTGGTTATAAATTGATGGCAAGGGCAGCCTTTTATGTTGGTGGGGTGGTGCAGCATGCATAGACGAGAAGGAATCTTGTTACCCATTCTGCAGGGTTCCTCCAGATCAGGACAGACAATAAAAGCACAGCTTCAGAATGTCTATTGTCTGCATTACTATATGTTACGCAGAATCATTGTATACAGGCTTCCCAGTCTATTGCGGACAGTCTCTAGGTCATCATATTGAAATCAGTTTCATAAAATCTAGAATTTTCATTCATGGCACAGCATGGTGGCACAGTCGTTAGCACTGCTGCCTCACAGCCCAGGGACCTGGGTTCAATTCCAACCTGGGGTGACTGTGTGGGGTTTGCACATTCTCTCCATGTCTGTGTGGGTTTCCTCCGGGTGCTCCAGTTTCCTCCCACAGTCCAAAGATGTGCAGGTTTGGTAGATTGGCTATGCTAAATTTCCCCATTTGTGTCCAAAGATGTGTAAGTTATGTGGGGTTGCAGGGTTAGGGCAGTGGGGGTGGGCCGAGGTAGGGTGTTCTTTCAGAGTGTCTGTGCACACTTGATGGGCTGAATGACCTCTTTCTGCACTGTAAGGTTCGATGGATTGCATTTTCCTCTTTCAAACATTAGATTGAATTGATGATATTAGAATCCCTATTAGATTTTCACGCACCATTAACCTGTTGATTAAATCTGGTTAAATGCTCATTGCTAAATATATTATGGAATGCATATGTAATAATATAGTAATAACCTTTTTTTTAATTTAAAGTACCCAATTCTTTTTTTTCCAATTGAGGGGCAATTTAGCATAGCCAATCCACCTACCCTGCCCATCTTTTGGGTTTTAGGGGTGAGACCCAGGTAGACATAGGGAGAATGTAAAAACTCCTCATGGACAGTGACCCAGGGACAGGATCGAACCTGGGTCCTCGGTACCTTGAGGCAGCAGTGCTAACCACTGCACCACCATGCCGCCTGAAATATAGTAATATCTAATACTAATTACTGTAGCCAGGAGAGGCCGGCATTGGACTGGGGTGGGCACAGTAAGAAGTCTTACAACAACAGGTTGAAGTCCAACAGATTTGTTTGGAATCACTAGCTTACGGAGCGCAGCTCCTTCATCAGGTGAGTCACAAATACTCTTTAAAAACACAACTCATGCAATGACATTCTTGCTCCCAATTATGGGCCGTGTGAGCTGGAAATTAGACTGGTTTTAAGTGGAATGCAGTTGTCCATCCTCACTTCGCTTCACAACATTCAAAGCCTACCTACAACAGCACTGCGCCAATTCCCCAGCGATCCCAGTATTAGCCCACACTGGTGAGGGTGTGTACATATGAACAAGGAGCAGGAGTAGGCCATTCTGCCCCGTGAGCCTGCTCCATCATTTAATAAGATCATAGCTAATCTGATAGTAACCTCAAATCTGCTTCCTGCCTCCCCCCGAAAACCCATCGTCCTTAAAAATATTCAAAGAATCTCCTTCCACATTTTCAGGAAGAGAGTTCGAAAGACTTGCGACCGTCTGAGAGAATTTCTTTTTCACCTCTTCTCTGTTTTAAGTGTGCGACCCCTTATTTTTAAACAGTGACCCCTAGTTCTAGGTTCTCCCACAAGTGGAAACATCCTCTCCCCATCCACCCTGTCAAGACCTCTCAGGATCTTCTATGTTTTAATCAAATCGCCTCTTACTCTTCTAAACTCCAGTGGTTACAAGCGTAGAACAAGAACAGAACATGCTGGAAAAACTTCGCAGTTCTGGCCACATCTGTGGAGAGAGAATTATAATTAAGAATATGAGTCCGTATGACTCTTCGTCAGAGTAAATGAGAGGGAGAAATTTGATGGATTATATACTGTGCAAGAGGGTGGAGCAAATTACAAAATCAGTGATAGGTGAGAACTAGAAGAGATTGCAACAAAGATGTGTCGGGCACAACGCAGAGGAAGTGTTAATGGCTGCGTGAAGGACAGTAGAAGGTGCTGATTGTGGCAGATAGGTAAGATAGGAGAATGTGTTAACAACAGCACATGGTCAGTGCTCAATGAAAGTAGTGAAAGAACAAGTGACAGAAGGTTGAGTTGAGGGGGTCGGGGGTGTGAGGCTTGCTTTGGTACAGATTTTTTTTTGATTAAAAACAGATCAAGATGGAGGAGAAAGGTCACAGTCTAAAGTTGTTGAACGCAATTTGAAAAAAAAGTATATATTGAAGTTTTACATTTTAGCAAATAATGCAACAAAACCACTGGAACGCTGAGCAAGAAATAAAGTCTCAACATGTATGGATACAGAGGGAAACAGGAGAACACGATATTTCTGACTCAACGCAATCATTTGATTTGACTTGATGCCGCTAAATGCACCCCCAAAGCACAAGGGTGAAAAGAACAAGGCCATGTAAAGATGGTAAAATGGTGCACGCCTTCCCGTGCGACGATTGCTGGCAGCGGCCGCAAGAGTTGAGGATAAATTTTTTTGCGACATGTTCATTCACGCACCAGTACACATACTCCTCAACCCCAACAACACCAGAGGCATCAATGGCACACTGTAACCTCCTCCCTCTCGGATAACAGACCTCTCTGTACACCTGCAGGAACCAATCACGGATTCTTTGTACACAGCATAACAAAAAAGGAAACGTACAAAGAAAATACACGAGAACCCAGTTATAAAAGGATGTCATACATGTACCACATCGCAACATAACTCCAGCCTTAGGCACAGAACAGAACAATCACCAACTCACATATTTATAGAGAAGATCAGCAGTTACAAATTCGGATTATGGTCAGTGCCATCAGTGCCTCCCAACACCCTAATCGAAACAGAGTAAAAAAAGATGGAAACCACCAGGAGCAGAAGGTCACAGGATAAAAGAGGACCAGGACCCAGCCATGGGTCTGTATTCCTCTGGCATGTGTCCACCAACTATTGATGAAGAAGAGAAAAAAACTACTCATTCAGACAAGGGAGCATCCCAAACATAAGGGAGACAGCAGGATATCAACCATAGTACAGACTTTGCTCAACACCAGGCCCCCATGCACAAAGAGTCCGTCAACCAAGGATATTCACACACATCAAAAGAAAAACCCAGCCTCTCAGGAAGTCCCCAGTAAGTGACTTTGAGAAGGGATGTCCCAAGCATAAGGGTAAAAAGGACACCAACCACAGCATTGGACCTGGCCTAGTCCAGCACACTCTGACACACAGGAGTCAGTACCACCAAGATCTACCACTCAGCCATCGCTGAACCTTACCGATCGCACCCAGGGCAGTGCACCAACTAACACAAGATAATTCACACCAACCTAGAAGAGCTGCAATAGCATAGAGACAGAGCATACCACCACTCATTTCCCCCTACTCCAATAGCTCTTAAATAATGCCACTCCAGGAAGAATCAAAAGGAACCCAGTCCTCTCTGGGAGACATCATCTGTTCGGGGATTCAAAGGAGATAAGCACAGATTCTCAAAAGTCAAATTAACAAAAAAAAGCAAAATAAAAACCTGATACAATTAGCTCTGGGGGCTATCCTCAATCCGAGTGAGGACTTAACTAATCACCACTAATCCTAGTGAGGACTTAACTAACCACCACCATAGCAACCATCCAACTATTATCCTGCCATTGCTCCAGCCATCTCCATTATAAACGAGATAAAGGGTAAATAAAATAGACTGCCTTCTCATAACTGCCAGCACATTAAACAAAGCTAAGAGTAAGGCTGTGCGCAAACCACATATCACATTATCAACTCAATATGATATTTGCTAAAACAGGATATCAGACGATGCTCGCCCTCGGGCTCATACTCTTCCACCTTTGCGAGGAGAAGAGAAGAAAAAATCAATAGCATAATCACAAGGGACCAAAGTCCAGGATTATTTATGAATTATGGGATAAGAGCGGCAGCACGTGGTGCAGTGGTTAGCACTGCTGCCTATGGCGCTGAAGACGGGTTCGGATCCCGGCCCTGGGTCACTATCCATGTGGAGTTTCCACATTCTCCCTGTGTCTGCATGGGTGTCATCCCCACAATCCAAAGATGTACAGGTTAGGTGGATTTGCCACTCTAAATTGCCCCTTAATTGGGAAAAACAAATAACAGGGTACTCTAAATTTATATTTAAAAAAAATGAATTACAGGATAATAACACAGCCTATGTCGCTTGGAAAGGCCGAAGCCATGACAGGATCATCCAAGAATCCTCAGAATCTCCCAAAAATTTCATTAAATAAAGTGCCTTCACCTCTGCCGTGCTGTCACCCTGACAACTAGGAACCTAGGCCCCGACTGTGGAGGAATAACTCAACATAACTAGGTAGTTTCAACCCCTGCCTCATGGCCAGCATCAAGAATACGATAATATAAGACCAGTGGTGGGGGTGCTAAAACCGACCCCAGGCCTCGAAGACAAGATACAATGTATTCCGTCGAACCTTGCACCTACACTCCAAACCAAGATTGCTAAAGTTTGGCAGCCAATTTTCAAACTCGATCACAAACTTACCTCCCAAATCTTGCAAGAGACCTGACTCATGGACATTCCTTGTCTGGCGCCCACTTACCGAGTAGTAAGGATAAACACATCATGCAGCAGGATTTCTATGAACCAAAGGCGAGCCCCTACCAGGGATATTGCTCTATCAAACACCAGGATTCTCTTCTGCACTTCCACCATTCTTCCAAGGATATTTGCAGTTCATCAAAGTGAGCACCAAATGGTTCACAATGGCAGCCATCACCCCAATACAAATAGCACTGCTGAGGGTCCACTCTGGGGCTGTTTAGCACCAGGCTAAATTGCTGGCTTTGAAAGCAGACCAAGGCAGGCCAGCAGCACGGTTCAATTCCCGTACCAGCCCCCCCCCCCCCCCCCCCCCCGAACAGGCGCAGGGATGTGGCGACTAGGGGCTTTTCACAGTAACTTCATTTGAAGCCTACTTGTGACAATAAGCAATTTTCACTCACCAGCAAAATCACCTCTGCAAACTGGGCCCCTGCTAGCCTATGTAGTACATAGATCCCCTATGTAGAGGAGATTGCATTGGGAGCAATGAATACAGTGGAGCAAAATACAAGTGAAACAGTACTTCACCTGAAAGGAGTGTTTAGGAGGGAGGAGGTTTGGATTCTGTTTATTGTGACGTGTACCGAGGTACAGTGAAAAGTATTTTTCTGCGAGTATATAGGGGAGTCTAAACATAGACTTTCTGACTGCTTTGTGGAGCACTTTCTCTCAGCCCACAATCATGACCCTAACGTTCCTATCACTTGCCATTTCAACTCAGCATTTTTTCCCTCATGCCCACATGTCCGTCCTTGGCCTGCTACAATGTCCAGTGAAGCCCAATACAACCTGGAGAAACAGTACCTCATCTTCCAACTAAGCAGGTTACATCACTCGGCAGTCAAAACTGACTTCAATTGGGTCACGTGATTTTTCTGCGAGCAGCTCAACAGATCAGTAAGTGCATGAAAAGAAAAGGAAATAAAAGAAATATGTAATAGGGCAACACAAGGTAACTAAATCACACCGTCATGGGTTGAAGCGTACAGGGTGTCGTGGCAATAAGTTCAGTCCATAAGAGGGTCATTTAGGAGTCATACAGTGAATGGTAGAACCCTCAAGAGTATTGAAAGTCAGAGAGATCAAGGTGTACAGGTCCACATGTCACTGAAAGGGGCAACACAAAGGGGCAAAGGTGGAGAAGGTAGTCAAGAAGGCATACGGCATGCTTGCCTTCGTTGGCCGGGGCATTGAGTATAAGAATTGAAAAGTCATGTTGCAGTTGTATAGAACCTTCGTTAGGCCACACTTGGAGTATCGTGTTCAATTCTGATCGCCACACTACCAGAAGGATGTGGAGGTTTTAGAGAGGGTGCAGAAGAGATTTACCAGGATGTTGCCTGGTATGGAGGGCATTAGCTATGAGGAGCGGTTGAATAAACTCGGTTTGTTCTCACTGGAACGACGGAGGTTGAGGGGCGACCTGATAGAGGTCTACAAAATGATGAGGGTCATAGACAGAGTGTATAGTCAGAGGCTTTTCCCCAGGGTAGAGGGGTCAATTACTAGGGGACATAGGTTTAAGGTGCGAGGGGCAAGGTTTAGAGGATATGTACGAGGCAAGTTTTTTACACAGAGCGTAGTGGGTGCCTGGAACTCGCTGCCGGAGGAGGTGGTGGAAACAGGGACAATAGTGACATTTAAGGGGCATCTTGACAAATACATGAATAGGATGGGAATAGAGGGATACAGACCCTGGAAGTGTAGACGATTTTAGTTTAGATGGGCAGCATGGTTGGCGTGGGCTTGGAGGGGCGAAGGGCCTGTTCCTGTGCTGTACTTTTCTTTGTTCTTTGTTCTTTGTATCACTATAGGAATGCCTCGTTGTAGTATCTATTAGCTTTAGCTGCTTAATCAATGACCTTCTCTCCATCATAAGGTCAGATGTGGGGCTGTTCACTGATGATTGCACAATGTTCAACACCATTTGTGACTGCTCAGATACTGAAATCATCCATGTCCAAATGCAGCAATATTGGGACAACAGTTAGGTTAGGGCTGATAAATGGCAAGTAACATTTGCACCAGACAAGTCCTAGGCAAAGGGAGAATCCAACCATCTGCGCTTGACATTCAATGGCATAACCATCACTGAATCTCCCACTGGAAACATCCTGGAAATGACTATTGACCAGAAATTGAACTGGACTAGCCAAATAGATACTGTGATTACAAGAGAAGGTCAGATACTTTGAATTGTGCAGCAAGTACTCACTTTCTGACTCCCAATGCCTTTCCACAACCCACACAGCACAAGACAGGAGTGTGACAGAATACTGCCCACTTGCCTGGATGAGCGCAGCTCTAACACCATCCAAGAAGCTTGATACCATCCACAAGGCAGAATTCAGGAGTATGATGGAATTCTCTCTACCTGCCTTGATGTGCGCAGCTCCATCAACACTTAAGCAGCCCAACCCCATACAGGACAAACAGCCTGCTTGATTGGCACCTCCTTCATCAGCTCCATCCTCCACTTCCTCCACCACCAACGCACGGTAGCAGCCGTGTGTACCATATACAAGATGAACTGCAGGAACTCACCAAGACTCCTTTGACAGCACCTTTCAAACCCACAACATCTACCAATTAGGTTACAGGACAAAGGCAGCTGGTACATGGGAACACCACCACCTACAAGTTCCCGTCCAAGCCATTCACCATCCTGACTTGGCACTGTATTCCCGTTCCTTCAGAGTTGTTAGGTGAAAATCCTGGAACTTCCTTCCAAAAAGCACTGTGGATACACCTACAGCACGTGGAGTTCAGAGGTTTGAAAAGGTGACTCATCGCCACCTTCTCAAGGACATTTAGGGATGGGCAATAAAAATGCTGTCCGGGCCATGTCCCATGAATTCATTTTTTTTAAATAGAGAAATTTGTCCCTTGTTATATATTTCAAATAGCCCCCATATGGCTGAAAGGCATCAATGAACTTTGCATATTCTAGACCGGCAATTTCAGTATTTAAATAGCTCTGCAGGGAAATGGGGGAACACAGTGAAAACATTTTATCATTAAAGGTATGTAATATGTGCTAAAAAATGCCCTCAGGTTGCGGTATGGTTAAAAAAAATGAATTGCTGAATCTACACAGTACCCCATCTGTCTGATTGATTTGTTGTCCTGCCCTTTAATGGTAAGGTTGTAACAGATTTTTGATTGATTACTACTGCAAGCAACGACTTCTCTGTTACACTGAAGACTTGTTCCTTGTGTGTCGGCTCAGTGAGCTGAGGAATTGTGAACTTAAGAGACAAAGGGTTTGCTTGTACCAGGTTTTATAATAACCAGCAATTTGCTCAGTCACGTACAAACTTTGCTGACCTGTCTGATGGCTTAACCCTTTCCAGACTGAACACCTTCCATTTTGTAAATGTGGGTCAAATTTGTTGGAATGGGTATTATTACTTACTTGCCCTTTACACATCTCACCATATATTATTCATGCGTCCCATTTTTATGCATCTCATGTATATAATTTCTACATGCCACGTTTGTAAATCAGGTGAGATGTATCATGGGCGACTGAACTGACCATTTTACACTATCATGCAAAGTTAAAATTATCCCCAATGGTTTTGGAGGAATTCATGAGCCTGGAGATAATTTTTCAACTTCATGCTGCAGCGAAATTTAGGAATGTGCTGCGCACAATGTTCTTAGTATAATGGCTGGAAAGTTGCACACAGCATTTGTCTGAATCTCTGGTGGACGAAGCTCTCTGCCAAAATGAGAAGTCATGAAAATGATCCTTGTGCCTAATTTCTCACCCAGAAAACAGGAACATTGTGAAATCAGAAAACAAGGAAGGACACAAGTGAAAATGATGGGTGGGGATGATCGTGAAGTAGTGGAAAATTACTTGTTTGTCTAATGTCATTTTGAATTCTAGGATCAGTCAACACACAATGAATTTAACCAACAGGTGGTACTTAGTGAAAGGTTAACATGCAAAATATGTGGCACTTGATTCTCATGAGTACAATCTTGCAGTGAAATAGTTACACCGGACAAAGCACTTACAAAGGAATTATTGTTGCATACTGCATGTGCACAACTTTTCAATTCAGAAAGACCAGAAGCAGATGCTGAGGAAGAAGGAGCTAACTCTGCATTACCAGATCATGAGGTTGTTACTCATGAGGGAGAAAAGTAGCTCCATATAACTGTCTGTCTGCAGTATGAGAGAGGGACCATTGAAGTATGAACAATGGCTTTCAATAAAAACTTGTTCTAAAAACACATGTATCTACACTTCTGTTTGGGTGATCACCCCTTCCATTCCCTCCATTTTAGATGGGGAGATGCCGGCGTTGGACTGGGGTGAGGAAGGAGCAGTGCTCCGAAAGCTAGTGTTTGAAACAAACATGTTGGACTTTAACCTGGTGTTGTAAGACTTCTTACTGTGTTCCATTTTAGAACCATTCTCCAAGGCTTTTGAATCTTATCCCTATAATTAAAAGTTGAACTGATGGATTTTCCTCCTTGAGGCAGTCAAGATAGATTTGGATAGTGGTGGAGATTGAGGCAATATCGTCCAGTGTGGTCAAGTGCTCCTTTGCTGCCCTGACCTGGATTTTGTCTTCTCTCACCCAGTTCTTGCTGCATGGGAATGACGCATTGCAGTGCCAATTCTGGTTCAAGGCACTCCTGAATTGTTGTGGTGTTTGCACCATGCATCATCTGCACATCTTATTCCATTTCTCTCAAAGGCTAGGTTCCTCATAATTAAGCACTTGTGCTCATGGCTTTGGTCCAGTAGCTGTTAGTGAGAGATTCTGAGAACCAGGAGACCATCCCCTCGTGTGACAAGTATGGAAATTGAAGGTGGGGAAGAGGGGAAACCAAAAGCAGAGGAAGGATTTTCAGGGGAAACAAAACCTGAGAGAAACCTTGATTTCACCAGTAACTATTAGTCAATCAAATAAATTCCATTGATAAGTATTCAAATATTGGTAACACTCAGATTTCGATATAAACAAAACTTATACAATAACTCACTGATAGTTTATTTGCCATGAGTGGTAATAGATAAAACAATTTGATAGTTTGTCTTTAATGAGCAGTAATCGCATAATAATGGTTATTTTCAGGTTGGTAGATTGTAACTAGTGGGGTTCCCCAAGAAGCGTTTTTTGAGATTCAGCTAGTTATAAAATATGACAGTGAGTTAGATGAAAGGACCAAAAGTAGCATATCCAAGTTTTCTGATGATACAAAGCTGGGTGGAACGGTCAGCTGTAAGGACACAAAAAGGCTGTAAAAAGATACACGCAGGTTATGTGAGTGAGCCAGAAAGTGGCAAATTGATTATTATGTGGTAAAATATGAAATTATACACTTTGGTAGGCAAAATGGAAAAGCACAATATGTTTTGGAAGGTCAGAGCTCAGAATATTGGTGTGCAAAGGAAATTGAGCGACATGATTCAAAGAAAGTTAACGAGCTGGACTCTCTGGCCAGCGACGCCAAACTCGCGTTCAGCAATCGGCCAGAGAATCACAGTTCCTGACTAACACGGGGGCGGCGCCACTTTCACGATACGCTCCCCCTCCAAAGCGGCGTACTCGGAGAATACGCTGCGCAACGTATCAACGGCCTCAGGACATTGTCTGAGACCCCACCAATGCTCCGTCCCGGCCGAGTTCCGAATGGTGTGGGTCTCTCATGGTCGCGAGCTTGGCGTTGCAGGTACAGAATCAGTCCAGTGCCGCCATAGCTGGGGGAGGGCCGATCCATGGGCAGGGGGGACTTTGTCAGGGGCTGGGGGCACTGCGGGGGTGAGGGTGTGGGGAGGGAATGGTCCTGGTTCTGAAAGCCGGTCAAAAGAGGGGCACTATTTCGCGGGCCAGGTCCCCGAGTGGCTGCTGTCATGTAGCATGGCGCGGCCGCTGTTGGCCGCCGCTGTGCGCCTGCGCGGCCACAGATCCAGTAATTCTACAGGCCATATCGGCAACTAGAGCCAGGTGCTGTACGCTGTCGGCATGCTACCCTCCAGCCAAACAGAGGATCGGTGGCCGTTTTACTCCATTTTTTCTGAAAGAGAATGGACTGGCAGGAGAAGGGGGACTTTGAAATTTGATAGAGAAGTGGATGAATGTACTCTATTGTGAAAAACTTTGTTTTTCTATTTTCTGTTTTTTGGCTTTAGGCTTGTTTACAGTTCTTTATTAAGGGATGAGGGTTGGGTCTCTGTGTTCAGGCCTTGAGAGGAATTATTTGTTTGTTTTTACTTCTTGCCTTTGTCTTGATTGTTTGCACTAAGGTTCGAGTGCATGAGAGGGGGAATCATTTGGGGTAGGATGCCAGGCGCCATGGACGGGACTGCCTGGCGAGCTGGGCGGGCTAGTTCACAGAAGCGTAGTGGGGGGTAAGCCGAAGATCAGTGCGGCGGGGATTGGAGGGGGAGTGGGGGGACGGGGGGACAGTATTGCTGACGGGGAGGGGACTTCCAAAGTGCAGGAGGAGGAGGGTTGATGACGGTAGTTGCCCGAGGGTGGGCCAGGGTAGGAGCAGGGCATGGGCCGAAGACTGGCCTTGGAGAGGTTATGGCTGATCGGCAGGAGAGGGGGGGCGGGGCGGGGTGCCCCCCCCCCCCGCCCCCCGGACAAGACTGGTCACATGGAATGTTCGGGGACTAAATGGGCCAGTCAAAAGGGACCGTGTGTTCGCACACTTGAGGCAACTGAAGGCAGATGTGGCCATACTGAAGGAGACACATCTGAAGATGGGGGATTAGGCTAAGGAAGGGATGGGTTGGGCAAGTGTTTCATTCAGGTTTAGACTTCAAAACGAGGGGGTTGGTGATTTTGGTTAATAAGCAGGTGGCATTCGAGGTGAGGAATATAATGCCGGACCCGGGGGGGAGATATGTTATGGTTAGTGGTGGGAATGGCTGTGGTTATATATATGCCCCGAACTGGGACGACCCTGAATCTGCCACCTTACTGCATGCCACTCCTCCCTCTGATTGTAACTGTTCCCTCCATCACCAGTACCCTGAATTCTTCTCCCCACCATTGATGCTGCCTCTAAGACACTCTCCCCCACCCCTTCCCCAGCTGCTGGTGGGAGGAGAAAATTCTGCCCAGAAGGTTGCTGAGAGGTTCCCTTTGAACACATAAAATAAAAAGAACATTTGCCATTTATTTTGGAAGATTATTTTCTTTTTATACATTCCAAAGGAACAGAAACATTTTTGTTTTATTTATGGGATGCAGGTATCACCTGGACAGGCGCCGGAATGTGGCGACTAGGGGCTTTTCACAGTAACTTCATTGAAGCCTACTCGTGACAATAAGCGATTTTCATTTCATTTTCACTGGCAACAATGACATTTATTCCCAATCATGCTTGGCTTGATAAAGTGGCGAGGTGCTGCCATTTTGAATTGCTGCAGTCCCTGTGACGAGGGTTTGTCAAGCTAGCATTTTGACTCAGTGATGATGAAGGCACTGTGATAAATTTCCAAGTCAGGATTGTGTGAAGGTGAACTTGCATGTCTGATGTTCCCACACGGTTGCTTTCCTTCTTGGTGATGGAGGTCACAAGTTTGGGAAGTGCATTTGTAGAAACCATGGAGACTTCTTCAAGTGCATCTTGTGGATGGTATATATTGCTGTAATAGTGAACTGATGGTGGTGGAGGGAGTGAATGTTTAAGGTGGTAGATGGGATAATGACCAAATGGTTGCTTTGTTCCAAGGCAGAGGATTGGGATGTCTTTAAAAGTGAGCAGAGGACAACTAAAAAGCAATAAGGGGAGAGAAGATGAAATATAAGTGTAAGCTAGCTGGTAATATAAGGGAAGATAGGAAGAGTTTTTTGACAACAGATAAAAGGTAAGAGAGAGGCAAAAATAGACATTGGATCACTGGAAAATGTGGCTGAAGAAGTAATAATAGGAAGCAAAGAAATGGCAGAGGAACTGAATAGTTACTTTGCATCAGTCTTCACGGTGGAAGACACCAGTGGGATGCCAGAGCTCCAGGAGAATCAAGGGGCAGAGGTGAGTGTAGTGGCCATCACTAAGGAGAACGTTCTGGGGAAACCAAAGGTCTGAAGGTGGATAAATGACCTGCACCGGATGGACTAACCAGGACTGAAAGGTTGAGGAGATTGTGGAGACATTGGTGGTGATCCTTTAGGAATCACTGAGGCAGGGAGGGACCCAGAGGACTGGAAAGTGGCTAGTGTAACACTGCTGTTTAAGAAGGGAGGGAGGCAGAAGATGGAAAATTGTAGGCCAGTTAACCTGACTTCAGTCATTAGTAAGATTTTAGAGTCCACTATTAAAGATGAGATTGCGGAGTACTTGAAAGTGCATGAGAAAATGGCACTGAGTCAGCACGGCTTCGTCAAGGGAAGGTCATATCTGACAAATCTGTTAGAGTTCTTTGAGGAAGTAACAAGGCAGTTAGACAAAGGAGAACCAGTGGACGTGATTTATTTAGATTTCCAGAGGCCTTTTGACAAGGTGCCACATAGGAGACTGTCAAATATGTTAAGAGCCCATGGTGTTAAGGGTAAGATCCTGGCATGGATAGAGGATGGATAACTGGCAGAAGGCAGAGAGTGGGGATAAAGGGATCTTTTTCAGCATGGCATCCGGTGCCTCAAGGGTCTGTGCTAGGACCACAACTTTTCACAATATACACTAAGAGTTGGAAGAAGGAACTGAAGGCACTGTTGCTAATTTTGCAGATGTACAAAGATCTGTAGAGGAACAAGTAGTATTGAGGAAGTTGAGGGCTACAGAAGGACTTGAACAGGCCAGGGGAGTAGGCAAAGAAGTGGCAGATGGAATACAATATGGAAAAGTGTGAGGTTATGCACTTTGGAATTTAGGCACAGACTATTTTCTAAATGGGGAAATGCTCATGAAATCAGAAGCACAAAGAGACTTGGGAGTCCTTGTTCAAGATTCTCTTAAGGTTAACGTGCAGGTTCAGTCGTCTGTTAGGAAAGCACATGCAATGTTAGCATTCACGTTGAGAGGGCGAGAATACCAGACCAGGGATTTACTTCTGAGGCTCTATAAGGCTCTGGTCAGACCCTATTTGGAGTATTGTGAACAGTTTTTGACCCTGTATCTAATGAAGGATGTGCTGGCCTTGGAAAGGGTCCAAAGAAGGTTCACAAGAATGATCCCTGGAATGAATAGCTTGTCATATGTGGAACGGTTGAGGACTCTGGGTCTGTACTCGTTACAGCTTAGAAGGATGAAGGGGGATCTTATTGAAACTTACAGGACACTACGAGGCCTGGTTAGAGTGGACGTGGAGAGGATGTTTCCACTTGTCGGAAAAACTAGAAGCAGAGGACCCAATCTCAGCCTAAAGGGACGATCCTTTGAAACAGAGATGAGGAGGAATTTCTTCCGCCAGAGGGTGGTGAATCTGTGGAACACTTTGCTGCAGAAGGCTGTGGAAGCCAAATCACTGAGGTCTTTAAGTAAGAGACAGATAGGTTCTTGATTAATAAGGGGATCAGGGGTTATGGGGAGAAGGCAGGAGAATGGCGATGAGAAAAATATCAGCCATGATTCAATGGCAGAGCAGACTATATGGGCCTAGTGGCTTAATTCTGCTCCTATGTCTTATGGTCTTATAGATGGTTTCAAGCTTCCCGAGTGTAGTTTGAGCTATAATCATCCAGACAAAAGGGGGACATTCCATCACACTCTTGATCTTATGATGGAGAGAAACTCATTATTGATTCAGCTGAGGATGGTTGGCCTGAGGACAGTACCATGAAGTACTCGTGCATTTTGTCCTGGGATGATTGAATTCCAACAACCCCAACCATTCTCCTTTGTGCAAGACATGAGTTCAATCGCTGGAGTGTTTTCTCCCGGATTCGCATTGATTTCAGTTTTATTAGTGCTCATTGATGCCACACTTGGTTAAATGCTGCCTGAGTTCAGGGAACGTCACTCTCACCTCATCTTTGCAATTTATCTCTTTTAAGGAGGGAACAAGGTAAAGAAGCCTGGAGCCGAGCAGTTCTGATGGATTCCAAACAGACCGTCAATGAGCAGGTTATTTCAGAATAAGTGTCACTTGATCGCACTGTCAATGGCACATTTCATTACTTTGCTGATACTTGAGAGTAAACTGATGAAGTGATAATTGGTTGGATTGGATTAGCCCTGTTTTTTGTCGATTGGACATGCCTAGGCAATTTTTCACAAGTAGTGGAACAGCTTGACTGGCAGAGAGGCTAGTTTTGGAGAATAAGTCTTCAGCCTGATTGCTGTGGTATTATTGGATTGGATTGGATTTGTTTATTGTCACGTGTACCGAGGTACAGTGAAAAGTATTTTTCTGCAAGCAGCTCAACAGATCATTCCGTACATGGAAGAAAAGGGAGTTAAACAAAATTCAAGAAAATACAATAAAATACATGAGAATACATAATAGGGCAACACAAGATATACAATGTAACTACATAAGCATTGGCATCGGTTGAAGCATACAGGGTGTAGTGTTAATGAGGTCAGTCAATATGAGGGTCATTTAGGAGTCAGGTGACAGTGGGGAAGAAGCTGTTTTTGAGTCTGTTCGTACGTGTTCTCAGACTTCTGTATCTCCTGCCCGATGGAAGAAGTTGGAAAAGTGAAGCCTACAGTCTCTATTATATGTGTGCTCAGCTGTTTTGTCTTGGCACATGAGGTGGATCAAATTGGCTGATGACTGACTTTTGTGATGGTGGGTGCCTCAGGAGGAAATGGAGGTGGATCATCTACTCAGCAATTCTGGCTGAAGGTGGCTGCAAGTTCGTCAGTCTTGTCTTTCTGACATTCTGGAATTCACCATCATTGAGGCTGTAGATGTTCATGGAACTTCCTCCTATGGTTAGGTTAATTATCATTAGCAGGGCAGCACGGTGGCCTAGTGGTTAGCACAACCGCCTCACGGCGCTGAGGTCCCAGGTTCGATCCCGGCTCTGGGTCACTGTCTGTGTGGAGTTTGCACATTCTCCCCGTGTCTGCGTGGGTTGCGCCCCCACAACCCAAAAAATGTGCAGAGTAGGTGGATTGGCCACGCTAAATTGCCCCTTAATTGGAAAAAATAATTGGCTAATCCAAATTTATTAAAAAAAAAAAAAAAAAAAAAAAAAAAAAAAAAAAAAAAAAAAATTATCATTAGCATTCACAACTGGATGACTGCACAGCTTTGAAATGATCAATTAGCTGTGGAATTAGCTCTGTCTGTAGCATGCAGCTTCTGCTCTTTAGCATGCATAAATATGTTGTAGCTTCACCGGATTGACATTTAATTTTCATACCCTTGGTATGCACTTCTATACTCCCCATTGAACAATGATCCCCTGGTTTGATGGTGATGGTACATGCCAAACCACGAGGTTACAGATTGTGATTGAGTATAACTCTGCTGCTGCACGTCATGGATGCCCAGTTGGTACTGCCAAATCTATTCTAAGTCTACCCCATTTAGCATGGTGGTAGTATTATACAACATGATGGATGGTATCCTAAATGTGAAGACACGACTTTACCTCCACAAGGTCTCTGCTGTTCCAATGTTTTTATGAACAGATGCCTGTAGAAAACAAGGTCATATATGTTTCCCCCTCATGTTGGTTCCCTCACCAACTGCTGCAGATTCAGAATGCCAGATGCATCCTTCAGAACACAGCCAGAATGGTCAGTAGTTGCACTAGGGAAATATTCTTGGTGATGGTCATTGAAACCTCCCATCCAGAGTGCCCCTGCTACCCTCAGTGCTTTTTCCAACTAATGTTCAGCATGGAGGAGTAGTGATTCACCACCTGAGCAAGTGTGGCCGGTTGTAATCAGCAGGTCATTCCCTTTCCAGGTAATTAAAGCAGCTTGGAGTCTACTACACTGCAAAGCTTGTGGCCATGTTGCTTTCAAGGTCAACAGCGAGAAGGTAAGATCATAAAACAGTAGATGGGCTTACCTAACTAAGAACTGGAGATATGGGGCGGGATTCTCCGAGCCCCCGCCGGGTCAGAGAATCGCCAGGGGGCGGCGTGAATCCCGCCCCGCCGCCTGGACGCTGGCTGCCGAATTCTCCGGCGCTGGGGTTTTGGCGGGGGCAGGAATCGCTCCGCGCCGGTCGGCCACCGCTGGAAGCGCTCCCCCCCCCGGGCAATTCTCCAGCCCGCAATAGGCCGAGCGGCCGCCCGTTTTCGGCCGGTCTCGCCGGCATAAATCAAACAAGGTCCATACCAGCGGGACCTGGCTCTACGGATAGCCTGCAGAGTCCTCGGGAGGGCGCGGGGGATCTGGCCCTGGGGGGTGACCCCATGGTGGCCTGGCCTGCGATCGGGGCCCACCGATCCGCAGGCGGGCCTGTGCCATGGGGGTACTCTTTCCCTCTGCACCGGCTGCTGTCAACCTCTGCCATGGCCGGCGCGGAGAAGAACCCCCCCTGCGCATGCGCCGGGATGACGCCAGCATACGCTGGCGCCCCCACGCATGCGCCAACCTGCGCCGGCCGGTAGAGGCCCTTCGGCGCCGGCCTAGCCCCTGAAGGTGCGGAGAAGGTGCGGAGAATTCCGCACCTTCTGGGCGGCCCGACGCCGGAGTGGTTTACGCCACTCCTTGGCGCCGGTACGGCTTGCCCCGCCGGGTAGTGGAGAATCCCACCCATGATGTCTACACTGTTTGCAAGGAAGTACAGTCCAGCGAGATGTTTTTAGTTTGGGAGTTGGAACTAAATTTTTTTAAAAGCAATCAGTGAATCCTGAAATGTTACAAAGCTCATTTACTTCATCAGATCAAAAATAAATTGTAAATGCGAGATAACAAACTGAAAATTCTGTGCAACTCAATCCTGAATACATTGAATGAGCAGACCTGTGTTAATACATTTCAAAGATTAATAACCCTCTGAAAGATGAAATTCCTCCTCATCTCTGTCTTAAATGGGTGACCTATTATTTTAAAATTGTTCCTCCTCATTCTAGATTATCTCAAGAGGGGACATACTGTCTCAGCATTAACCTGGCCAAGGTCCCTCACAATCTTACATGATTCAGTAAGATCACCTCTTCATTCTTCTGAGCTCTAATGAGTACAAAGAAAAGTACAACACAGGAACAGGCTCTGTGACCCAAACTGCTCAACCTTTCCTCATAAGACAGCTCTTTATTCCCAGAATCAATTTGTGAACTTTCTCTGAACTTCCTCCAATGCGAGTACATTCCTCTTTACATAAGGAGACCAAAACTGCGCACAGTGCAATGGGTGGGGTCTCACCAAAGCCCTGTACAGTTGCAGAAAAATTTCCCTTCAATTACACTCAATTTTCTTTGCAATATAGGCCAACATTCTATCTGCCTTTCTAATTACTTGCTGTACCTGCATGCTAACGTCTCCAATCCCTCTGTACCACCGCTTTCTGCAGTTGCTCTGTTTAAACGACATGTTGCTTTTCTATTCTTCCCGCCAAAGTTGACAAGTTCATATTTTCCCACATTGTATTCCATGTGACACATTTTTGCCCACTCATTTAACCTTGCTATATCCCTTAATTTGAAGACTCTTTTTCTTCTCTCAGAGCTTGCTTTCCTATGTACCATCAGCAAATTTGGCTGCAATGCATTTGGCCTTTCATCCACGTTATTAATATAGTTGACATCCACTGGTTCCCCTTCATCCACTCTGCTTGTGACATCCCATTGTTTGTAGGAGCTCATTGCTTGCAATTTGACTGCTACATCTCCTGCATTATAACAGTGGTGACACTTCAAAAACACTTCATTGACTATTGAGCACTTTGGGATGTTGCAAGGTGATGAGTAGTAGTATATAAATGTAAGAATTTCCTTTTATTTGGAGCCTGATTGTGTCAAAATATTAAACAAAATAGCTGAAATGTGTAATGCTTTAAATGATCAGAATGAGATCCATCATTATATGGAAATGAATAAACTTAAAACTTGGTTCTGTGGACATGTTATACAAACCTCCTCAACAATATGGTGGTTGGCATAAGGGTTATAGCGATATGCTTCTTTCATTTTTAGGTGGGCACTCAAGTAGTACTGGACGGCACGGTAGCATAGTGGTTAGCACAATTGCTTCACAGCTCCAGGGTCTCAGATTTGATTCCCGGCTTGGGTCACTGTCTGTGTGGAGGCTGCATGTTCTCTCCGTGTGTGCGTGGGTTTCCTCCCGGTGCTCCGGTTTCCTCCCACAGTCCAAAGACGTGCAGGTTAGGTGGATTGGTCACGACAAATTGCCCTTAGTGTCCAAAAAGGTTAGACGGGGTTACTGGGTTACAGGGATAGGGTGGAGGAGTGGGCTTATTTAGGGTGCCCTTTCCAAGGGCTGGTGCAGACTCGATGGGCCAAATGGCCCCCTTCTGCACTGTAAATTCTATGAAAATAACTTAGGTGTTCACCCACACTGTGCATATTACTCTGAGAATGGGATTTCAGATAGAGTCAGGGACATATCCAAACTTTGTTTGATGTACTGCTCTGGCTTAGATCTGTCCCAATACGACTGCCTCAGAAATTTCCAGGCCATGATATGTACCCTGACAGACAAATGTTATTAATTCCTCAGAAAAATATCAACATAGACATCTGGCCATTCCAGATCTCATTGTTACAAAATAATGTTTTTTTCTCTGAGAAACCCATGTATTCCTGCTTCACATCTGCCTGGTGGCCAGAAGCAGCACCACAGGAGGTCCCTTCGTTTTAATTTAAAATTGGAACAGTGGCTAAAGTGGAATTTATTTTTATTAGCTTTTTGTGTTGGTATGTACCGGAAGAGGGAAAATTATTTTATGAAGAGAAAGGTCATTCTTGTATTTCACAGGAAAGGCTTCGTCAAGCCAAAGTATCGCATTACTATCCTGAAGGACAGTAAATCCTGTGTCACAGTCAAAGTCATGTTAACATCTCATTAAAGTGGGAGATTATTTACCATTACAAACAATGAGTTAAGTGTTCTATTAAATGCAACTTTTAAGTCAACAATCTTATCTGGTTGTTGCAAATGCATGTCTACAAGGAAGGAATGAGTTTATCGAAGTCGCTCCAGTGATTAGGTATAATGTAATGCAGACAGACATCAGCGATTTAACCAAACAAGTTCAGGCAATAAAAAAATGCAGATATCATTGAGACAACAATCAAAGTAAGGTTCATGGAGTTCAATTTAACCCTGCCCCAAAAAGCTGATTGAAGACAGAACAGCAATTATTAACATTTTAATCAGTGATAGTCTCAGAAGGAAAAGTTAACAAAATTTTTATTCTGGGCACATTAACTCCAATGTTAATTGGAGCGGCAATTGGGCAGACAGATACCAAGGAGGGCAGAAATCTTCTGGATTTTGACAGTATGTGGCCCATAAGGAGGTAAATCCTCCTGAAGATACACCGCTACGCCTGATCTCTCCCAGCGACCAGAACAGACAGTGACATTCCACAGTGTTAAGAGAGTGAATTACAGAGGTCTACACATGGTCAAACACGGTCACATTGGTGCGATGTGTCACGAGCATTGCTCCCTTAAGACAGATGAGATGTGAATCCCATTGGTTCCGAGCCAAGGACACCACTAGAAAACTTTTTAAAAAAATTTAGAGTACCCAATTAATCTTTTTTGATTAAGGGGCAATTTGGTGTGGCCAATCCACCTACCCTGCACATCTTTGGGTTGTGGGGGTGAAACCCACGAAAACACGGGGAGAATGTGCAAATCTCCACATGGACAGTAACCCATACCGGGATTGAATCTGGGACCTCGACACCACCGTGCTGTCCCAACATTACTAGAAAACTGACATATATTCACACATTCCCATTCCTACTGATCCCCCACATCCTCACTTGCCGTTTGGGTGAAGGTATCTGAGTTGATACATGGCGCAGGGAGTAACATTGCAGGGCTTGTTACAAAATGGCTTGAAATTGCTTCATGGCTTTTTTTTGGTGGGTTAGTCCTCATCACCCACATTTTCATCATCATCCTGATTTTTATCCTAATCATCTCTTCATTACAATGTATGAGGTAAAATGTTTTCTCCTTCATCATACTCCTTAAGTTAATCTTTTGCTTCCTGTTGTTGTGAACTGTCGGAACTCAGGACACAATCGAAGAATGGATAAGATCCTCTAAAAATTGAGGAGACATTGAAAGGTGGGGACACTTCTTTCAGCTTGCTGTTCTACCAGGATGTCATGGTGAATGAATAAGCAGGTACCCACTAATCTGCAACCTTGCCAATACCACAATTTTGCCACCTCCCAAAGCCAGAGGTGAGTGCCTCATTTATAGAATCAGGGCTTGTTCCTTGATTATGTAGAATGTACAGGAGAAAAGACTTGATAGAATGCAGATCATATAGACCCATTTCGCTTCTTAACATAGATGCAAAAATACTCGCGAACATCCTTGCCAAGAGACTGGAGAACCAGAAGTGGTTGCAGGGGACCAGATGGGCTTTGTCAAGGGTAGACAGCTAATTGCGAAAATCAGATGGCCGTTGAATGTGACACTAACCCCATTCGGGGAGGGAACACCAGAGGTGATCGTCTCCCTGGGTGAAGGAAAGGCCTTCGACAGAGTCGAATGGAAGTACCTTATTGAGGTACTGGAGCGGTTTGTGCGAGGGACGGTGTTCACCTCATGGGTGAAACCCCTGTACGACGCCCCCAAAGTGAGCGTTCGGACCAACACCACCATCTCTGAATACTTCCAACTGCACAGAGGCACTAGGCAGGGATGCCCGTTATCGCCGCTCCTGTTCGCTCTGGAAATTAAACCCCTGGTAATCGCATGCGTGCGTGTGCGCGCACGTGTATGTGAACCAGAACCCGCCTGAATGAACAGGTTGTTCCCGGAGGTGGAGGACAAGTGTGAGCCGGGCCTCATGCCCACACGTTCTGGGCTTGCCCCAGACTTGTCGGGTTCTGGACAGTCTTCGATAAGGTGATGTCCACGGTTTTAGGGATGAGGGTGGAGCCGTGCCCGAGAGTGGTAGTCTTTGGGGTATTGGACCAGCCGGATCTTCATTTGGGGAAGAGGGCCGATCATCTTGCCTTTGCTTCGTTAATCGCACACTGGCGAATCCTGCTCAGCAGACTGCTGGCTGACCTGTCGAATCCGCGTGTCGGCCGAGGGCTTCCACAAAGCATGGGGGCCATTTGTCAGCCTGTTCCGAGACCTGTTCGAGGCCAATGGAGGATAGGAAGGGAAGAGGGTGGGGGAGGGGCAGATAGACCACACAGAGCAGATAGGAACAAGGGGTGGGGTGGGGGGGGGGGGGGGGGGGGGCAGCAAGAGAGGAACTCAGGGAAGCATCAGGAGGGGATACGGGAAGAGACCGAGTCTGCCCACCCCTCCCCCAACAAAGCCAGAGCGGCAACATTAGCAAAATTGTATGTGGGAACCGTCTTGCTCACTTTTTGTTTTAAATTTAGAGAACCCAATTAATTTTTTCCAATTAAGGGGCAATTTGGCGTGCCCAATCCACCTACCCTGCACATTTTTGGGTTGTGGGGGTGAAACCCACGCAAACACGGGAGAATGTGCAAACTCCACACGGACAGTGACCCAGAGCCGGGATCGAATCTGGGAACTCAGCGCCGTGAAGCTGCAGGCTAACCCACTGCGCCACCGTGTTGCCCGTCTTGCTCACTTATTGTACAGTGTACAGATTTTAAAAATTCAACAAAAACATTTTAAAGTAAAATAAAAAGGATGGGGGGTTGGGTTGGGTAGGGACTTGGTTTGATTTATTATTGTCACATGTATTTGTATACAGTGAAAAGTATTGTTTCTTGCATGCTGTGCAAACAATGCATTCCGTCCATAAGGAAGGAAGGAGAGACTGCAGAATATAATGTTACAGTTATAGCAAGGTGTAGAGAAAAGATCAACTTAATACGAGGTAGGTCCATTCAATAGTCTGATGGCAACAGGGAAGAAGCTGTTCTTGACTCGGTTGGTACGTGACCTCAAACTTTGATATCCTTTTCCTGACGGAAGAAGGTGGAAGAGAGTATGTCCAGGGTGCGTGGGGTCCTTAATTATGCTGGCTGCCTTTCTGAGGCAGCGGGAATTATAGACAGAGTCAATGGATGGGAGGCTGGTTTGCGTGAGGGACTGGGCTACATTCACGACGTTTTGTAGTTTCCTGCGGTCTTGGGCAGAGCAGGCTCCATACCAAGCTGTAATACAACCAGAAAGAATGCTTTCTATGGTGCATCTGTAGAAGTTGGTGAGGGTCGTAGCTGACATGCCAAATTTCCTTAGTCTTCTGAGAAAGTAGAGTCATAGGTGGGCTTTCTTAACTATCGTGTCGGCATGGGGGGACCAAGACAGGCTGTTGGTGATCTGGACACCTACAAACTTGAAGCTCTCGACCATTTCTACTTCATTCCCATTGATGTAGACAGGGGCATGTTCTTCACTACGCTTCCTGAAGTCGATGACAAACTCCTTCGTTTTGTTGACATTGAGGGAGAGATTATTGTCGTCGCACCAGTTCACCAGATTCTTTATTTCATTCCTGTACTCTGCCTCGTCTTTGTTTGAAATCCGACCCACTACGGTGGTGTCATCAGCAAATTTGAAAATCGAGATGGAGGGGAATTTGGTCACACAGTCATAGGTGTATAAGGAGTATAGTAGGGGGCTGAGGACACAGCCTTGTGGGGCACCGGTATTGAGGATGATCGTGGAGGAGGTGTTGTTGCCTATCTTTACCGATTGTGGCTTGTGGGTTACAAAGTTCAGGATCCAGTCGCAGAGGAAGGAGCCGAGACCAAGGCCACGGAAATGGAGATGAGTTTCATGGTGTTGAAGGCTGAGCTGTAGTCGATAAATAGGGTCTGGCAGGGCCATGGAGATGGCGTCTGCTGTGGACCTGTTGCAGCGGTAGGCGAACTGTAGAGGATCAAGGCAATCCGGGAGGCTGGAGTTGATTCGTGCCATGACTTGGGGGTTACCTCCAATGTTTGGCTTTTGTAAATTATATCTGGTCTACACTGATGTGTTTATTTAATATTGTATAAAATGAAAAACCTGAATAAAATCATTAAAAAGAAAAAAAGAATTTGCAGTAGAGAAACAGGCCACTCATTCCAACACATTTGTGCCAGTGTTCATGCTCTACACAAGCATATTCCATCAGACTTCATTCCACTTAATCAACATTGAGGAATTATCCCACACTGCTGATCTGTGTCTGCTGGACAGTGCAGCAGTCTCTTCTGGAACAATACTAACAGCATTAGGTGAAATGTAGCATTTGAAGGGATTTTTCTAAGTGGCATAAAAATATCATGTTGTTGTTCTGCTGGTAACATCCGATTAAATTTTAGAAGAGGTTTGCTACTTGCAACTAATTCACGTAAACATGACAGTGGCTGTTCCCTTAACTTGCCTGGCCTCACTTTGTGATTGCAGTTTCATTTGTACTGCCCTGTTGATCTGCATGTGTGAGAGGAGGCACTCACATCATTTTACTTCACATGACTCACTGGACATCTTTTAAGATTTCTACCCATTGTTATCCAGTAATCTTTCTCTGCTTTGTCATATTTGACCTTGGTTTTTGTCCTTTGAGATGATGATATTCATTGTCTGGGGTGTTTGGTCGGTTTCCAGTGAGTATGCAGGTGATCTACACCTTGAAAGTTCTGTTGAAAATCAGCCAGGATACTGACGATGACTGAGCTTTGGATTGATTGCTCAGGCCTGGATTCACTGCCCTGCGACATTGGAAACGTGGATCACCCTCAGGCAGAGAGGATTGGGCGTCTGCCCAAAATTGAGGGCTGGATTCTCCGATCCCTGATGCCAAAATTGCGTTTGGCGACGGGGCGGAGAATCCCCGATGACGCTGAAATCGAGGGCGGTGCCGCTTTCGCGATGCTCTGTCCCCTGAAAAGCGGCGTACTCCAGGAGTATGCCGCAAACTGTATCCACATCCTCAGGCCATTGCCTCAGGCCTGCCCCTCGATGCTCCGTCCCCGACGGACCGAGTTCTCGACGGCGTGGGACAAGTGTGGTCTCATTCGTCGGGAACTCAGCATAGCGACTGCGTACTCAGTCTAGTGGCACCGCAGTTGGCGGAGGGCTGATCCACGGGTGTCGGGGGGGGGGGGAACGGGACATATTTGGGGCTGGGATCAGATGGTGAGAATAGAGGCTCCCCTGGGGTCAGAGGTACAATGTGTAGGGCAACGTGTCGGGGGGAATGGCTGAGGGGTGGGGTTGGGTTTGGGGTGGGGGGGCATGTGGAGGGTGGAGCTGAAGTGCAACTCAGGGTTGCTGTGTAGCCTCTTGGAATAGAATGGGCAGGGAATGCACATCTTGCTGACATGTCTTCTTTTCCCTCCCTGCAGGAAATGGAATTTGGAGTACAGACAGGAATGCTTGCATTCTACCTGGCCGCCGCTGCCCTTGTGGATACACTAAGGTTTCAGGCACAGGTGCTTCTCGGGGAGGACACTGCACAACAGGAACGTGTCCCAGAGGAGCAGGGGCCAGCATCCAACAGTCCAAGGAGGAGCACTAAGGGGAGCCGTCCATCCAATATTCCAAGGAGGAGCGCGAAGAAGGTGTTGCACCAGGCCATGTTTATACCGTCGCCACCTGTCCTTCAAGGACCTGCCAGACCGAGCGTGTCGCTGAAGATTCTGGCTAACCAGAGAG
The DNA here is from genome assembly GCF_902713615.1 of Scyliorhinus canicula. NCBI lineage: Eukaryota > Metazoa > Chordata > Chondrichthyes > Carcharhiniformes > Scyliorhinidae > Scyliorhinus > Scyliorhinus canicula. The sequence continues at coordinate 138,544,860 of NC_052150.1, forward strand.
ACCGTGTGACATACGTGCCAGATGATGAAGCACCTGGAAGCTCGGGGTGTCGGTCGCCTTGACCTTTCCAGGCGCCGCTTGAAGACCTGTCTGTGATACCTCAGATATCCGCACACAGGTGCATCCGGGCCATTACAGATGCCATATATGCCTGGGCACCGGACAACATAAACGTCAGTTGGACCAAGCCAATCTGAATGTCCAGGCAGTGGGATTCGCTGACATCGTTGGCATGCTCCAGGTCCAGGGGATGATAGATGGGTCTTGTCCACGGGGCAGAGGATGAGGACGACTCGTTGTGAGAAGAGCTCTGGCGCTCTTCACTGTTTCTCACCAAAGCCTTCCACCTGTTCAGTGTTGGCCTGGGTACCATGCATTGTCAGCACGATCTCCTGCACCTGAAGGCAGTTGGACTCCTATGACTGCCCGTTCTCTCAGGAGTTCCTTGCTCTGCATCATAAAACAGCTGTCCAGTCAATTGAGCTAATCCGGCCCCCGACCGGTCAGCTTTAAAGAGCAGGTGTCAGAACTGCTTTTCATCCACTTCCAGGCAGTTGGCACTGTCTCGGCAAAATGAGCACCTCCCGCAGACAGAGCACAAAACACCACTAGCTGCTCCAACGATTTACACAAGAACATAAGAACTAGGAGCAGGAGTGGCCATCTGGCCCCTCGAGCCTGCTCCCCCATTCAATAAGATCATGGCTGATCTTTTTGTGGACTCAGCTCCACTTACCCGCCCGCTCACGATTACCTTTTATTCCTTCACTGTTCAAAAATCTATCTATCTTTGCTTAAAAACACCCAATGAGGTAGCCTCAACTGCTTCATTGGGCAGGCAATTCCACAGATTCACATACTTCGGGTGAAGAAGTTTCTCCTCACCTCAGTCCTAAATCTTCTCCCCCTTATTTGAGGCTATGCCTTGTAGTCCTAGTTTCACCCACCAGTGGAAACAACCTCCCTGCTGCTATCGTAACTCTTCCCTTCATAATTTTATGTTTCTATAAGATCCCCCCTCATTCTTCTAAATTCCAATGAGTATAGTCCCAGTCTGTGGGTAGCACAGTGGTTAGCACAGTTTCTTGACAGCTCCAGTGTCCTAGATTCGATTCTGGCTTGGGTCACTGTCTCTGCGAAGTCTGTACGTTCTCTCCGTGTCTGCGTGGGTTTCCACCGGGTGCTCTGGTTTCCTCCCACAGTCCAAAAATGTGCAGGTTAGGTGGATTGGCCATGCTGAATTGCCCTTATTGTCCAAAAAGGTTAGGTGGGGTTACTGGGTTACGGGGATAGGGTGGAGGCATGGATTTATGTAGGGTGCTCTTTCCAAGAGCCGGTGCAGACTCGATGGGCTGAATGGCCTCCTTCTGCACTGTAAATTCCATGTTACTCAGTCTCTCCTCCTAAGCCAATCCTCTCAACTCCGGAATCACTAGTGAACCTTCAGTGTCGGTACATCCTTTATCAAGTAAGGGGACCAAAACTGTACACAGAACTCGAGATGTGACCTTACCAGTACCCTATACAGTTACAACATAACCTCCCTGTTTTTAAACTTCATCCTTCTTGCAGTGAAGGACAAAATTCTATTTGCCTTCTTAATTACCTGCTGTGATTTGATCATTGTATGGTGCTAAGTTACAGATATCGAGGATCCTGCCTTCAGTTCAATCTTCTGGGCATTATAAGATAGATTTCCTTTGAATAAAAGTTAGAGCATCGCATGGAGCCAATGATCTTAAAAGTTCCACTCTGGCAACAGCAGTCTTTAAAGAAAAGATCTGGAAGTGAAGATTGGAGTACGACAAGGCTGTGTACTGTCACCGGAATTATTCAATTTATCCACAAGCTAACATTCAGAGAATTAGATGCATTTCGAGGGATATAACTTGGTGACAAGAACTGTAATAAATTTGCGGGTGACTGATGACACAGCTCTACTTGAAAAATCAGAAGAGACTCTACGAAATATTGTAGATCAAGTAAAATCTAGAAGTTTAGAATATGGATTGAGTATGAACACCGAAAAGACAAAAACAATGGTGGTTAGAAGGAATATGTTGCAAGAAACTTGTGAAGACTGAAGTGGATGGTGTCACATTGTAACAAGTAGATAGGTTTGTATATTTAGGACAAATGGTAACAGAAGATCATGGGGCGAAATTCTCCGCAGCGGCTGACGCCGGAGTGAAACCCGGAGTGTTTCATTCTGGCGTCGGATGCCGCTCCTCGCCACCTATTCTCCCCCACCCGGGGGGCTAGGAGCGGCGTTGCGAGAAACTTGGCCGCCGGCCCTTGACGCTTGCGTCAAAGCGGCACGCCGAGAATGACGCGGCCGGCGGCACCTAAGTGACGTCAGCCGCGCATGCGCAGGTTGGCCGGCTCCAACCCGCGCTTGCCCGGTTGCCATCTTCCCCTCCGCTGCCCCGCAAGACGTGGCGGCTTGATCTTGCGGGGCGGCGGAGGGGAAAGAGTGCGTCTCTTAGAGACGCCGGCCCGACGATCGGTGGGCACCGATCGTGGGCCAGTCACCTCACGAGCACACCCGTGGTGCTCGATCCTCTCTCTGCCCCCCACAGGCCCCACACTTACCTGTCCCGTGATGTTCACACCGGCAGCGACCAGGTGTGGTTGCCGCCGGCGTGAACCCATTGGGGTCGTCAGGCCGCTCGGCCCATCCGAGCGGCGTGTCGCAAAACGCGACATGCCATTTTGGGGGGGGGGTGGGAGAATCGCGGGGGGTGCCAGAGTGGCCCTCCCGCGATTCTCCCACCCGGCGTGGGGAGCAGAGAATCGCGAATATTCAAGGTTATGGGCCAAGTGCTGGGTTTAGGTAAGTAGGTCAGGTGTTTTTCATGTGTCGGTGCAGACTCGATGGGCAGAAGGGCCTCACCTGCAATATGTGATTCTGTGAATCTGTGAAGACGGTAGGTGTGATGCAGAGGTTAGGAGGATAGACATAGCCAGAAATAATTTTTTGAAAGTGAAGGATATGTTAACAAGAAAACTTAAATTGGTAACAAGGAAAAAGCTCACAAGATGCCACGTTGTATCCACTTTCCTGGAAAGATCTATTGAAGAAAATAGAGGCTTTTGAAATGTGAATGTTAAAATGTATGCTAAAAATTCCATGTGCAGACCATAAGATAAATGAAGAGGTCTTTGATATAGCAACAGCAAAACAAACTCTTAGAACATCCAGAAAATAAAATGTCAGCAATTTGGCCATTTGATCAGAACAGAAAAGCTACAGGGATCTCTCCTGGAGGCCAATTTGAAGGGCAACAGAAACTGGGGTCGACCTAGGTGTGGTTTGATGATGGATGTCACAGAGTGGTTGTAGGTGAGCTATATTGGATGTGTGAGGATGGTGCAAGACTGATTGGCATGATGTACCATGACATCAGATCTCCTGGCAGGAGTAGGTATAATCAGCAGCATTAGCTGGAATGGTCCATCAAAGGAGAGGATAGTGTTTTTTTATGCTCTTGACGTAGCATAAACTGCTTCCTTGATGTGCACTCTGACAAAGGAAGGTTCAGACGTGGAGATAGCTTTAACACATTTATTAAACTGTTAACGATTCTCCTACTTGGATTCGACTCTCCTGTTAATCCTGCTTTAGCTACTCAACAATCCAGGTGGTGGATGTAATGTGTTTCAATCGACCCTGTATGCACTCACTAAGAGTCTCCACTGGAAAGAGGAAGATCATGTGTGCTGTGTCCTTTTATATGGGTTGGTGTAATGCCCCTCTGTGGTAGTGTCACCTCTGTGTGTATCGTGAATGCCCATTAGTCGTGTCCTATCTTACTGACCTATTGGTTGAAATGAAATTAAATGAAAATGAAAATCGCTTATTATCATGAGTAGGCTTCAATTAAGTTACTGTGAAAAGCCCCTAGTCACCACATTCCAGCGCCTGTTCGGGGAGGCTGGTACGGGAATTGAACCATGCTGCTGGCCTGCCTTGGTCGGCTTTAAAAGCCAGCGATTTAGCCCAGTGTGCTAAACCAGCCCCGGAATGTCTGTGTGTCATGTCTCTGGTGCTCCCTCTAGTGTCTAGCTAGTCTACATGTATTTACATTAACCCCTTGTGTATTTACAGTGATGCATATCACCACAGATAGCATTGTAAAGAACTGTTCACAATTAAATCTCTTGAGGGAAGTTTCAAACACCGATTGAAGATAGAACAGTTAAGCAATAATGGAAAGATGTTCAATTGTGCATGTTGACCTACAATTCTGTTTAAGAAGTGAGGGTGAGCATCTGTGAAATACTTTGTTGTTGGCTTGGAGAATTTTGGGATCCTGGGGAGATAGCGGTGTTTTTCAGTCATGTTCTGGACTTGAAGCTTTGGCAGTCAGTTGAATATCATAGATCATAGCATTTGCAGTGCAGAAGGAGGCCATTCAGCCCATCGTGTCTGCACCAGCCCCTGGAAAGAGCACCCTGCCCAAGCCCATACCATCACTCTATCCCTGTAACCCAGTAACCCCACCCAACCGTTTTGGACACTAAGGGCAATTTAGCACAACCAATCCACCTAACCTGCACATCTTTGGACTGTGGGAGGAAACCGGAGCACCCGGAGGAAACCCACACACACACGGGGAGGACGTGCAGACTCCGCACAGACAGTGACCCAGCCGGGAATCGAACCTGGGACTCTGGAGCTGTGAAGCAACTGTGCTAACCACTATGCTACCGTCCTGTTCCTAACCACTATGCGACTGTGATAATATACATTAGGACCCCCTGCCATTGACAGAAATAAATACCATTCATCTTATCTTGAAAAAGCAGAAGAATTGGAGGCGAAACAACCTGCCTTCCTGCTCAGGAAGCTGTCATTTTAAGTTTCTGACTGTTTTTCCAAGTCTGCACTGAAGCTGGTGCACATTTCACAGAATCACAGAATTTGTACAGTGCAGAAGAAGGCCTTTCAGCTGACCCTGTCTGCACTGGCTCTCCAAACGAGCATCATGACTTTGTGCCATTCTCCTGCCTTTTCTCCGTGTCCCTGCACATTGTTTATATTAAAATAATTGTCTAGTGCCCTCTTGAATGCCTTGATTGAACCTGCCTCCAGTTAGTGCATTCCACTGAACCATTCATTGTGTGAAAAAGTTTTCTCTCACATCACATTTGTTTCTTTTGCAAATCACTTTAAATGTGTGCCCTCTGGTTCTTGGTTCTTTTATGAGCTGGATGTTTCTCCCCATCTACTCTGTCCAGTCACCTCATGATTTTGAACATCTCTCTCAAATCTCCTCTGAGCCTTCTTCTCTCCAAGGAGAACAGACCCAACCTCTCCAATTTATCCTCATAACTGAAGTTTCTCATCCCTGGAACCATTCTTGTAAATCTCTCTGAACACTCTCCAAATGCATTCACATCCTTCCTATAATGTGGCGCTTAGAACTATGCACAGTTTTTCAGCTCCTATATTTTGTATGAGAGACCTTCGTACAGGGGCCTATGGTTATGCTGGCCATCAGTTCAGTAACATAGGCAATAATATGCACATTGTCGGTGCAATAGGTTGTGTCAACATTTTTCTCTAAGGCAAGAATATTGGGCGGGATTCACCGACCCCCTGTCAGGTCGGAGAATCGCCAGGGGGCGACGTGAATCCCGCCCTGCCGCTCTGACGCCAGCTGCCGAATTCTCCCGTGCCAGTTTTGGGGATCACGCAACGCCGGTCGGGGGCCGTTGGCAGCGCATCCCCCGGCAATTCTCCGGGCCCCGATAGGTCGAGCGGCCGCCCGTATTCGGCCCGTCCCGTCGGTGTGAAATGGACATGGTGCATCACGGCGGGACGTGCCTTGTAGGTCGGCTAGGTGAGTCCTCGGGGGAGCAGGGTGGGATCCGGTCCCGGGGGGTAGGGGGGCCCTCATGGTGGCCTGGCCTGCGTTTGGGGCCCACCGATCTGCTAGCGGGCCTGTGCTGTGGGGACAGTCTTTCTTTCCGCGCCGGACTCTGTAGGGCTCTGCCATGGCTGGCGCGGAGATGAACCCCCTGCGCATTCGCTGGAACACGCTGGCCGGTCTGCGCATGCGCGGAAACACGGCAGAGGTTCTGCGCATGCGCCAACTCGCACCGGCCCTTCAACACCAGTTGGCTCGGCGCCAACCCCTCTGCCGCCGGCCTAGCCCCTGGAAGTGCGGAGGATTCCGCACCTTCTGGTCGGACCGATGCTGGAGTGGTTCGCGCGCTCTTGACACCGGTGTCGAGCTGAGGAAGCGGACAGTAGGACCCTGAGGGTAATATGTTCACAGACAGAACAAAGGAGAGAGCAGAGCAACGCATGGCTCGGGGGATGGTAACCTCGTGGTGAGCATGCTGAAAAGGATGCTGGGTTGCCATGCAAAGTGACCAATTAGGATATAGGGCCAGGTTAGGAGGTGTATAGAATGACCAATGGGAAGCTTATATGTGAATCTTACTGGGATTTTGAATACATCTGCAGATACCCTTTTGTCTTCTGTCTCTCTTACTCCTGGATGTTGCAGAAGACAGTATCTGTGTCCTGTAGCTCTATGGATTGATGCAGCCTTGCAAGTTAGTTATTATTAAATGATATGATACCTGCAAATCCATCTCAGATTTTATTGAATCTAGACTGACAGCAAATTAACCAGGAATTAACAGAGCCATCCGGCTAGTTGTCGGCGAATACCGCCCATTATTTTTAAACAAATGGAAATGATTGCCACAGTGAGCATGTGCATAAGACCATAAGACATAGGAGCAGAATTAGGCCACTCGACCCATCGAGTCTGCTCCGCCATTCAATCATGGCTGATATTTTTCTCATCCCCATTCTCCCGCCTTCTCCTCACAACCCCTGATCCCCTGATTAATCAAGAACCTGTCTATCTTGGTCTTGAAGTCACTCAGTGAATTGGCCTCCACAGTCTTCTGTGGCAAAGAGTTCCACAGGTTCACCACCCTCTGGCTGAAGAAATTCCTCCTCATCTCTGTTTTAAAGGATCATCCCTTTAGTCTGAGATTGTGTCCTCTGGTTCTAGTTTTTCCTACAAGTGGAAACATCCTCTCCACATCCACTCTATCCAGGCCTCAAAGTATCTTGTAAATTTCAACACCCTAGTCACCGGCTGCCATCCTGAAAAAGACCCCTTGATCCTCACTGTCTGCCTATCGCCAGTCAGCCAATCCTCTATCCATGCTTTACCCTTAACACCATGGGCTCTTAACTTATTTAACAATCTCCTATGTGGCACCTTGTCAAAGGCCTTATGGAAATCTAAATAAATCACGTCCATTGGTTCATCTTTGTCTAACTTCCTTGTTACCTTCTCAAAGAACTCTAACTTCTTTGTCAGACATGACCTCCCTTTGACAAAGCCGTGCTGACTCAGTCATATTTTTCCAAGTGCTTCGCGATCTCATCTTTAATAATGGCAATTTTTATTCCACCTGTCAGGAGTATGTTACTTACACAAACTTTAACATTTCCAAAACACTGAACAACTTCCCAGGTTTTCTCCTTGGGTTTTGTTTGCTGAATACCACATGATTCTCAGACACTGGTGCCTTTTGACGGCCATCTTCGTCTCCCAAACAAAATGGGTTGCATGATTTGAAATCTCAAAGAGAAAAGTAAAGGTGGCTCAGAGTATTTTTATTGCTGGGCCTGGTAGATTGAAATGTCAAATACCTGGGAAGTTGGTGTTGGAAAAGCAAAGTTATTACTTCACTATCAGTTCTATCTACGCATAACAATAGTTAATCAGCAATCTTTCTCCCTCATTACCTTTCTTTCAAGCTGCACCTCCAGCACGTTACTGGATAAATTCAGTTTAATGATATTCTTTTGTGAACCTGCTAAGACAAACATTGCCGACACACGTAATCTCCCTGAATAACCATATAAAACAAAGTAAGATGAGTTGTACCAATAAGGGTCCTTCATCCTCTTTTGGTGAAAGAAAAGTCACCGCTGTTGCTTAACATTGGACTTTTCTTCAAGTCAGACATCTTGGGCTGGATTCTCCGACCCCCCCCGCCAGGTCGGAGAATCACCGGGGGGCGGCGTGAATCCCGCCCCGCCGGCCGCCGAATTCTCCGGCACCGGATATTCGGCGGGGGCGGGAATCGCGCTGTGCTGGTCGGTGGGCCCCCCCCCCCGGCGATTCTTCCGCCCGTGGGCCGAAGTTCCGCTGCTGTAATGCCTGTCCCACCTCCCTTACCGGCGGGACTGGCGGCGCGGGCGGGCTCCGAGGTCCAAACCACTCTGGCGCGGGCCTAGCCCCTCAAGGTGAGGGCTTGGCCCCTAACGGTGCAGAGAAATCCGCAGCTTTGGGGCTGCCCGGTGCTGGAGTGGTTCACACCACTCCATCCCGCCGGAACCCCTGCCCCTCCGGGTAGGGGAGAATCCAGCCCCTTGTTCTGCACATTCTTTCAAGCACAGTGGGTGATTGACTACCCGTTCCCCTCTGCACAGTTGCACCTCATGCCTGCTGGTCCTATATTAATTGGTTGGTTGCCCTTTTTACCTGTTGAGAGGACTTTCATATTGTCTGATCTCATCCATAATAATTTGATGGGTTTCTTCTGTGAGGTAGTTGTTTCCCACTTTCAAAGTTATATACTCCCCAAGTCTACTAGTAAACTGTATTCTTCAGGTAGTGTTATATGCCTATTAAGAGTTGCTACTAGTTCTGGGTCAGTGTGCTTTACACTCAATTGGCTCTGTTTTATTCCTAAGCTCTAGAGTCGCCAGGTATCTTTATGATACCGCCACAAGGTTCAAGTTCAAGTTCAGACCAATGACTCAACACACCAGTTAGTAAGCTCAAACAAGACACGTTTATTATTACACAGTTATTTACTACTCATGCACATAATACTAAGACTAAACTGTTCCTACCACTACTAGGCCAATACTTATCTAGAATAAGGGAACTGCCGGATCAGGGAACAATGGCCTCTTGCTTTGTCCTGGATCCGCAGGCTTCCAGTTGGTGTGGACTAAAGGGGTCAGGAGTGTCTATTCTCGTAGCGGGCATTATATGACACTTACTTGTCGGTGTAGCAATTGGCCAGGCCTCTCCTTCTCATGTTCAAGTTCCTGGAGAGCTGCTGCAGAGGTGTTTTGCTGGGAGGGCTGGCTAAGAGATCAAATTCGTCTTGGGACCTTACTTTTATAGGTCCCAGGGGCTTCGTGCCCTTTTGGGCGGACCCTAACTCACTGGCAATCGATTGGGTCTCATCCCAATCGATTGATACGAATCCCCCCCAATACAGAGGCTGTTCCTCGATCGCGGTGCGGTTCTTTCCAACTTGTTTGTGTCCTTTTGTTTCAGACTCCGTTTGCGCCGAGAAGTCTGACCTGCTATAGAATGTTTCTATTGCAGCTAATTGTTGTGTACATTGTGCCCGGGAATCACCGAGAATCGCTCAATTAGCATGCAAACTTGCTAGTTTCTGTGCTGTCTGGTTTCTTCACAGACAGAATACACAGAGTGGTTCTGCAACCTGCTTGCCTTTCTGACATTGTCCAATTTTCCCTGCATGCGTTTCAATTTTCCATTTTATGTCGGGAAGTGGCCAGCTTCGGTGGCTACAGAGTGATTCAGCAATTTAATTGAAGTTGAATTCTAGCTGGTTGGTCAACTGTGTATTAGGTGTATGCATTCAATTGCTAAGAAAGTGCACTGAGTAAAGTTGTTTTCCTGTAAGAAAAAGATGAACTTGAACTTAATAGTCAAAATGCTAAGAATACATGTGAAGTGCCAGGTCTTTCTCTACTTTGCCTAGATTATTATTCTACTTTCTTTCTTAATTCTGTTTGGATATAACTAAAGTCTCCTCTTCCTGACTGAACAAATATATTTGTCCCTATTAATAAACAGTCTCTTCTTGCTGGAATGTCCAATAGCTTAAAAAAAGGACTTGGCTGATCTACCAACAGCTGTGTATAGCCTTGGTGTTTCCTGTAACAATGAAAAATCTATTTCTTGAGCTGTAAGTGTTAAACTGACTTGAAAGTGTCATGCACTTATACCTTGGTTTAACTGAAGTGCATAATTCTCATATCATGTGTGCAGAGGGAGCTCTTGGTATGTGAATAAGGACTTTGGCTTGAACAACAGCATGTCTTGACACATCAGTTACAGAGGCATTTTACAGCATCATGTGCTTTGATCCAAAGCTGTGCCCCTTCCATGGCTGATGAAGCAGTGTGGTATGTTATTGTTAAATCCAGGCAAGAAGCTATGGTTGGTTGGATCAGGAATGTAAAAGGTATTGCCAATTAAAATATTTTTGTATCTGAAACCAGTCTAAGCACAGCACCTGCCCAGGAGAGGAAAGTCAATCTCACACAGGCCAACCTTAACACATTAGTGTTAAACTAACACTGTTATCCCCCATCTACAGAAAACAGATTAAAAGAACTATGTAATGCAATTCACCCATTGTACAAAAACACAGGCCTTTTGCTGCCTCTCAGACACGTGACTAAACATTCTCCAAAGAAGTTATGAAATGCACCAGTTAACTAGCTGTTAAAATAGTTGTGTTTTGTATGGTCTGAATCAATGAATTATATTGCTATATTACAATATGTGTGAAGTGCAACAATTTAGCAATTTTAGTCCTTTTGCATATGAAGTTGAAACAAAGATTATAGGTGAGATTATCCAACGGGATCCTCCGCTTCGCCAGCAAATGCCTGCGGATTTCCCGACCGCGTGGGGGTGCCCACAAAGGGAAACCCCATTGGCCGGCTTCCGGGATGGAGGATCCTGCTGCCGGTGGGTGCATGTTGCACCAGAAATCAGATGCAGTGGGACAGAGAATCCAGCCCTATATTGCCAAGTCGCACTGCCATTTAAAGACAATTGGATTGGTGCGATTGAGGTGGTTTTCCATTTGGTACATTATTATCTTCCAAACGTCTGTTAGCTTCTGGAAAATAGCAAATGCAATATATTTATTCAAGAAAGAAGGGTGGAATAGGTGGTGGCTGAGGGGTATCTTCACTGGATTAGTAAACATGAGACCTAGGTTCAAAACCTGCCATGGCAGATGGTGAAATTTGATTTGAAATAAAAATCTGAAATTGTCCAATTCAAGAAAGAAGGGTGATAGTGCGCCAGCAATGATAGACCAGTTAGCATTATATCTGTCATAGTTAAATTACTAGAATCCATTATAACAGGAAACCTGGAAAAACCATAATGGGATCTGGCAGAGTCAAAATGGATTTGTGAAAGAGAAATAATGCGCGATGACGCTGGAACACGGCGACGCTGCGAACACGCCCACATGACGCCGCCCGACGCCGTAAAAAGGCACGGGCGAGCACAGAAACTAGGCCAGGATGTCGGAGCTGAGGAAAGCAGCCGCTCGATTCGTGGAGGCTGATGTGGAGAAGCTGCTCGAATCAATCGAACAGAGGAGGGGCATCATCTGCCCGCGTAGAGGGCATCGCCACCCTGCCAGCGAGGTGCGCCAGGCCTGGCGTGAGGTGGCTGCTGCTGTCAGTGCTGTGGGGCAGACCCCTCGCTCTGCTGACCAATGTCGGAAGAAGATGCACGACCTCACCAGGGCAAGTGCCAAGAGGGTGCCCCCGGGTCACAACCATCCCTCCCCCCCCCTTTACTTAATCACCCACCTCCCCCCCTGGCACGGGGGGTGGAGGGGGATTGGGGCAGAGTGAGTTGAGGGTGTTTCACAAAGTAGTCACAGACCCAGCGCTCTGGCCCCCGTGGAGAGATGCAATGGTCTTATTACAACTTGACCCCCAAACTGTGCCAGTATCTGAACGGACTGCTGATACCTGCCGTATTGTAATGATCTACCTATGCCCCCTCCCCCAACAGGACAAGACCACTCACAACACCCTTGAGCGGAACAAGACTGGAGGGGGTTCGCCCATCCTGCGGCCCCTCGCCACGTTTGAGCAGAGGGCACTGGACCTTGTTTGGGGATCTGCCACCCGGGAGATCGCGCAATGCGAGGTTGGCGGAGCTGCAACAAGTGAGACAACCCTGCATGACAAACACCCCCCTCCCCCATCCTCTGTCCCTTCACACACCCTGCCCACTGGGACACCTCCCCCATCCTCTGTCCCTTCACACACCCTGCCCACTGGGACACCTCCCCCATCCTCTGTCCCTTCAAACACCCTGCCCACTGGGACACCTCCCCCATCCTCTGTCCCTTCACACCCTGCCCACTGGGACACCTCCCCCATCCTCTGTCCCTTCACACGCTGCCCACTGGGACCGTCCAGCGCCCGGCCGAGCGAATCTAAATAACTCGTTTCATTCTCTTCCCTAGGACGTGATGCCGAACGACCAGGGCCGTCTGCCTCCAGACGGAGACAGGCATCTGCCCCCACCTCACCCGGGGCCGCACGACAGAGGGTGCCCGATCAGCGGGGAGTCCCATCCTCTCCAACCGATTCCGTGGAGCAGGACGCCCAGAGGGCGGCGACACAGCCAGAGAGAGAAATGGCCCGCGAACGCCCTGCGGCCTCTCAGCGGGCCGATGACATAGAAGAGGCGTCAAACCAAGACGACCTCGAGCTTGCGGCACAGCTATCTCCCACACCATTCACCATCCCAGAGACACTCACCCCAGCTGGCCTATTTAGTGATGAGGCTCCTGGGTCACAGTCTGGGTCGCACATCACAGCTGAGCAGGTACAGCAGGTGGAGGTCGGAGCAGCCGAGGGCCCGGACTGGCGGAGGCCAGGCCAGGCCCATCATGCAGCTGGCTCCCAGACGTTTTCCGAGTTCCTGGACTTTCTCAACCCACCCGCACAGCCGATGCATCAAGAAACCCAGGGACACAATGACGGGATGAGGGCTGTCTTCCAGACTCTGCAGACGCTGTTAGAGGAGTCGAACCGCGTCCACAAGCAGGGAGTGGTGCCGCTCATGGCAGCAACCCAGGCCGACACCGCATGGGTGGCATCCGCGGTGGAGGCAATGGGTCAGGTTATGCAAGGCGTTGGGCTTAATGTGCACACGTCATCCTCGGCCCTGGACAGGGTTGCCCTCTCACAGGCAGCAATGCGCCAGAGCCAAAACGACATTGCCGGCGCGCTGCGGGCCTTGGCCGAGTCTCAGCAGGTCATGGCCCAGTCGCAGCACGCCATGGCACAGTCCCAGCAGTCAGTCGTGGAGAACATCAACCGCCTGACACATGTGCTGGATGGTGTCGTGCACTCACAGGTTGAGATCGCACAGTCCCTGGCGGGAATGTCTAACTCCTTGGACTCCGTCTCTGCAAACCTTCGGATCCTGGTGGATACCGTTGCAGGCCTCCAGGACTGGCAGCGCCAGGTGTCGGTGGCGCGACGGGGCACCTCCCCGCTCGCACCTCTTTCCCAAAGTGAGGCCCGGGGGCCACCGGGCTCCCCGAGGGAGGAGGAGGTTTCGGGGGCCCATCCCATCAACACCATCATGGGACGTCCCGGAATTCTCGGCCTCCCCCCGTCCCATCCCTGGTGCATCGGGTGGGCAGCAGGCAGAGCAGGGTGGCACAACGTCACCCGAGACGCCCGCAGAGCAGCCTGGCCCATCAAGGCTAGGTCGCCCCAGGAAACGCTTGCTGAAGGAGAAACTAGTCGAAGGGGGCGATTCGCAGCAGTCCTCTTCCACTCCTGCTGTATCATCTGGGGAATCACTTAGACGTAGTGGTAGGGCCCGTAAGGCAACAAAGAGAGACATTTAGTAAGTTGGCACGGGTGAAGGGCACAGTTTAGTTGTAGGGGCTAGGGCACCTGTAAATGTTTGTTCACATTAAACGCACTGTTCCACCTTACTTGTAATACCATGTGATTGTTCCACAGCCACAGGAATCGTGATGGTGACCGAGTGTCGCTGGGGTTGACGAGCGGTGAAACTTCGGTGCCGGGTGTGCAGTCCCTTCCCCCCCAACCCCTCCCACAGCTAGCCCACGCGGGCACGTGATAGAGTGTCCGTGACAATCTCAGCGGCCACCAAGGTGGATGGTTCAGCTATTGCCATGGGTCAGACTCTCTCTAACGATTCTGAGCTCACAGCTCATCGCAGAGCGGGCTGTCATCATTCCACATGGCACTGATCACACCCGCTGACACAGCCATCGATGTTGTACCATACCGTCGGGACCCAGTGGTAAAGGTGATGTCTAAGTGGAGCAGTGTACACTGAGAGGGGGTGGGGGGGCGGGGAGGGGTGCTGTGGTGGTGGCAGTTGTGTGTTGACCCTCTGCACGACTAACAATGCAGGTGGTGGTTTGGTGTTCAGCGGGGACGTCGCATACGACGCGTGAACCGTGCTGCCACCAAGGCGTCGCGTGCCCGCCGTCCTCGCCGGGTCCGTCGTGCCGCCTCCTGGACATCACCAGCACCTGGGTCGTGTCTGCGTGCTGCGCCCGCCACTCCGCCAGCCTCCTCCTCCCTCTCCTCCTCCTCCTCCTCCTCTGTGCTGGCACCACTGCCACTGGCTTCTCCCTCCGCCTCCTGCAGCAGGTCATCTCCCCTCTGCATCACTATGTTGTGCAGCGCACAGCAGACCACAACAATGCGAGCGACCCTGTTGGGCTGGTACTGCAGGGCCCCTCCGGAGCGGTCCAGGCACCTGAATCTCATCTTCAGGAGGCCAAGGCAGCGCTCCACCACACCCCTGGTTGCTGCATGGGCCTCGTTGTATCGTGTTTCCGCATTGGTCTGAGGCCTCCGTATAGGCGTCATCAGCCAAGACCTCAGCGGATCACCCCTGTCGCCTAGCAACCAGCCACTCAGCCGGGATGGACGCCCCTCAAACATCGCAGGGATGTACGACTGCGCCAGTATGTAGGAGTCATGCACACTCCCTGGGAACCTTGCACAGACGTTCATGATCCTCATGTGCGGGTCGCATACTACCTGGATATTCATGGAGTATGTCCCCCTCCTGTTTGTGAACACCTCCCTGTCCCCTGCAGGCGGGCGCATGGGGACGTGAACACAGTCGATTGCCCCCTGCACCATCGGTATCCCGGCCACGCTGGCAAATCCACGAGCTCGTGAGTCTTGAGTTGCTCGATCCTCGGGAAAGGTGATGTAGCGATCGGCGATGGCATAGAGGGCGTCGGTCACATCCCGGATGCACCTGTGCACCGATGACTGGGAGATCCCGGAGAGGTCCCCGCTCGGAGACTGGAAGGAGCCGGTCGCATAGAAGTTAAGATCGACCGCCCCGTTCCACGTGGGGCGAGGTGCGCCACGAGGTGACAGATATGTATCACTGTCCGCCTACTCAGCCGGAGTCTCCTCCTGCAGGTGATGTCCGTCATTGTTAGGAAAGAGATCCGGACACGGTACACCCTCGGCCTTTGTCGTCGCCTCTGGTGCCGTGGCTGCACCCTTACTCTCTCCTCCTCCCCCTTCTCATCCTCCTCCCCCCCCATGCTGCTTGACGACTGGCAACTCCTCGGCCCTTCCCTCTGCTGCTGCAGCTGGCCCTGCATCCACTGCGGGTTGTGGCTGTGGATGCTGCTCCATCTCCAAATGCAGTGCAGCGGCCCCAACCACTGCGCAGAACATAGCCGTTCTGTTCGCAGACATTGTGCTAACCTACAGAAGGGTGGTGGGGGCCAGAGAAATGGGACATGTTAGACGGACGTTAGTCGACACCTCGGTAGCCGCCTGCCACGGGATACCTGTGTGTCCCGGTGGCCTGGTCGTGCTGCTGACACGCGGGCAGCCTAATCCCTGGTCACTTTCTGCATCCAACGGGCATTTAACTACGTCCTCTTCACCGGTGCGTCAGTGGCCTGTGGCCGTAAGGCACAGGGGAACCAGCGGCCGTGTCCTCGTGACTGGCACGCCATGGCATGGTGGCAGACATTTTGTAACCGGGGTTGGACGGGTCACTCGCTCACTCTCTCCCTACCCCCCCCCACTCTCACTCCCCCCCTCCGTCTCACCCACTCCCCCCTCCGTCTCCCACACTCCCCCCTCCATCTCCCCCACTCCCCCCTCAGTCTCCCCCACCCGTCTCCCCCACTCCCCCCTCAGTCTCCCTCACTCCCCCCTCCATCTCCCCCACTCCCCCTCTCAGTCTCCCCCACTCCCCCCCTCTCTGGACCCCCCTCCCGTTCTCGGGGATGCCTTCCCCTTAGTGGCCAGACTCCAGCAGTGCGCTGAGCGGTGCGCTCACCTCCTTGAAGCTCTTGTCAGCCAGCACAACTGGTTGACGAACTTGAAAAGCAGGTGTGTTGGCCGGCGTGAAAACAGTGCATGATGACGTCGGGACTTTGGCCCATCGGGGCAGGAGAATAGCAGGGTTGCCAATAAGTAGCGATTCTGGTCGTGTCGGGGGCGCATTTGAGGCCTTTGCCGGGAATCCCGACGTGTAGTTTGTGCGGGGTTCGGAGAATAGCGGGAGGGCGTCGGACCTGCGTCGGCGTGAAAATTTGCGCGGCCCGCTATTCTCCGAACCAGCGTGAGTGCGGAGAATCGCGCCCTGTATGTGTGGAGTATGCACATTCTCCCAGTGTCTGCGTGGGTTTCGTCCGGGTACTCCGGTTTCCTCCCACAAGTCCCGAAAGACGTGCTGTTTTCAGAGGATTGGTGCACACTCAATGGGCTGAATGGCCTCCTTCTGCACTATAGGGATTCTATGGATTTTTTGGCAAAATAAAAGTAGGCAGGTTTTACTGCAGCTGAAGAGGACCTTGGTGAGGCCACATCGGGAGTAGTGTACAGTTTTGGTCTCCTTATATGAAAAAGGATATTATAATGCATTCAAAGCAAATTTGATTCATTCCAGGGCAAAGCGCTTAGCTTATGAAGGAAGATTGAAAGGGGTGGAATGCTGGCACAGTGGTTAGCACTGCTACCTCATGCCACTGAGGACCCAGGTTTGATCCCGGCAACAGATCACTGTCTGTGTGGAGTTTGCACATTCTCCCCGTGTCTCTATGGGTCTCACTCCCACAACCCAATGATGTGCAAGGTAGGTGGATTAGCTATGCTGAATTGCCCCTTAATTGGAAAAATAAATGAAGGAAGTTTGAACAGGTTAGGCTTGTACCCATTAAGAGTTTAGAAAAATGAGGGATGATCTTATTGAAACTTAAGATCCTGAGAGGACTTGATAAAATAGATAGTGGGCAAATGTTCCGTTTTGGGGAGACCAGGGGCCAGTTCTTCCACCCCGCCACGAGCGAGAGGCGGACAATGGAGAACTCCATTGACCTCGGGTCGGATTCTCCGGTAGCTGGGCGGACGTGGCTGGAAAAACCCTCCCCAGATCTAGGGAACACATTAAAAAAATTAGGGGTCACCCATTCAAGATAGAAGAGAGGAGAATTTTTGTTCTCTCACGGAGTCGTTAGGCTGTGGAATTCCCTTCAGTAAGCTGTGGAAGCTGGGTCATTGAATTTCTCCAAGGCTGAGTTAGACAGATTTTTAAAAAAAAATTTTACTTATAATTTTAGAGTACCCATTTAAGGGACAATTTAGCATGGCTATTCCACCTACCCTGCACATCTTTAGCTTTTGAGGGTGAAACCCACGCAAACACGAGGAGAATCTGCAAACTCCACATGGACAGTGAACCAGAGCCGGGAACGAATCTGGGACCTCGGCACTGTGAGCCAGCAATGCTAACCACTGTGCCACCGTGATGCCTGAGTTAGACAGATTTTTTCCACAGGAGCAGGTTTAGCACTGCCCTTGAGTGGGGTGGTGCATAAACGTGCTGACAGGTTTTGCATAAGACTGCAGCCCTCCAGTAATTGCTGGCAGCCCCCCCCCCCCCCCCCCCCAACACCCCCATTGCCCCAACCCAGATCACTTGCAAGACCCTCCCCCGAGTCACTGGCAAGCACCCCTCCCCCAATCCCTGGATGGCTCATCCCTCCCCAATCACTGTCAAGTGCCTCCGCAGGCAAGGGTGCCCCTAATTGCTGGTAGGCCCACCCAATCTCTGGTGAGGTCCCTCCAAGTAAACAACATCCTGTTATGGGCTTACTAAATGTCCCACCCTCTTCATGGTCCCCCCTTCAAGTCCACCCCCTCCTCAGCCAGGCCTGAGTCCCCGACTTCAGGACCATCCTGAGTCCCCCCCCTTCTTCAGCCCCTCCCCTTCATTTCCCCACTTCAGGACTTCCCCTTCAGTACCCCCACTATCCCCCTGCACCTAGTCTTTCTAGGAAGCTCTTCAGAACAAAGAGAAAGCTTCTTTAATAAAGTTGCAGTTACAAAATAGATGCATTGGCCGTGATAAAATTGCCCCTTAGTGTCCAGGGTTGTGCAGGTTAGGTGGGGCTAGTGCGGGGGGGTGGGCCTGGGTAGGGTGCTCTTTCGGAGGGTTGGTGAGGACCCAATGGGCCGAATGGTCTCTTTCTGCCCTGTAGTGATTCTATGATGCAGATTTATGATTGGGAGCTCATTCCAGCATCAAATATAACATCAAGACTTCGTTCAGTCTCAGGCAGGGAGAAGGATGGAATTTACTAATCCGCACCAGGGCATGATCCAGTCTCTCCCTCCATCATAGATACATAGGTACATAGAAGATAGGAGCAGGAGGAGGCCTTTTGGCCCTTTGAGCCTGCTCCGCCATTCATCACGACCATGGCTGACCATCCAACTCAATAGCCTGATCCTGCTTTCTACCCATAGCCTTTGATCCCATTCTCCCCAAGTGCTATATCTAGCCGCCTCTTGAATATATTCAATGTTGTAGCATCAAAGTGAAAGGAGAAAGCGTCCGAAACATGTAATATTTCCCCTATCTGAGGAGCCACCTCTCCTCTAAGACTGACATTGATGCTGAGATCTAACATTGTATCCAGTCTGTGAGCACCTCCTTCGGATGCCTAAGAGTCTTTGACGAGACTTTGATGCCCCCTTCATCTATGCTGTTACCAAGATCCTTGTGTAAAAGGCAGTCTTCCTCTCAACTCGTCTATGCAGCTTAGAAACTTGGATTGTATACAGATGCTACCTCAAGTCCTTGGGGAGATACCATCAATGCTGTCTGGGATGGATTTTCCATATCAGCTTGGAGGACAGGCATACCAACATCAGCATCCTTGAAGGAGCTAAGAGCACCAGCATCGAGGCCATGATCATCCAAAACCAACTCTGCTGGGCCGGCCACGTGCTTCCCATGTCAGAGTCCCAACTACAAAAGCAAATCTTCTCCGCCCAGCTCAAGGAAGACTCCTGAACAAGAAGAGAACAAAGAAAGTACTTTAAATACACCCAGAAGACTTACCTCAGGAAACACAACATAAGTCAATGTCGGGAGACTCTTGAACAGAAGAGACCTATTTGGGGAAACCTCCTCTTTGAAGGGACACAATTCTTCGATGACACCCGAAGGCAAGAGGAAGTCTGAAGAAGAGCCTGAGAAAGGACTACCAGTAATCTAGCGTCCAAGGACCAATCCCACCTCCTGGAAACACCTGCCAAGTGTGTGAACCAAAATGCAGCTCCAGGATCGGGCTCATCAGACAAGCAAGGACCTACAGAACCCATGACCAATAACATGAAATTTCTTAAGTGGACAATCATACTCGTTTGTGAGCAATTACCCTCTGAACCTTTCACAGTGTACTGGTTGAATCGGTGCACTTTTATCTTCTCTCTTCTTTTTAGCAGGGCAAAGATAATTGTTTCTTTCCATTCTTAAAAGACAGGGCTTTTTCTTGCAAGTCTAAATAACTACTGACATCCTTTACATTTGATGACTCCACCTAAGTGCTACTTTATGATCAACATTCTTGATCACCTGACTTCAAGTGGAACACTTACTTCTCTGTATTACTAAAATTACCTTCAAGAAGTTTGTTTCTCTCTTCCATGCCAAGCATTCCTTTCCCTTTCCCTTCAGAAAATCTCCGCTTTCTATAATGTCTAAGTCCATATCCAGGGATGATTTTATATTTTCTTTGACAAGATTGAACAAAAAACATGTCTGCTGATAAGCAACAGCTCTTTTTACCATTAGTCGCCCACCCCTCTCACACCTCTCACACGTAAAATGAATTCAATTTGAGTTCAGGCTACTAATATTCACGTGACTTAATTCAAACGTCTGAATGGGCAGCATCCCTCCAGACAGGCACGCACTCCCCTCACCAGTTTATCTCATTAGGAAACACAAGCACAGAGTTCATGCAAGAAAAAACTCAATTATAATTTTCTGATTGTCTTCAAATGGCAGCATAACCTGGCAACAGTGGACAAATAAACTTTGTTGAAACGTAAATTGCCAAAGGTTTAAAACTGCTGTATCTTATCCATCTCTATTTCGTGAATACAATAATCAGTACTTCTCTGAACTTTCCACAGAATAAATTTGTTGGCCTCAATGATTTTTCCTCCTGGCATTGAAATGAAGACTATTTCTCAACTCCTCAAGCCGGTACAGATTTGTCCTGCAGATCTTCCTTCAGTTTTCATACTTTAAAAAAATTCTTAATGAGATAAACTGGTAAGGGTGGTATGTCTAAAGGGATGCTGCCCATTCACACTTCAACTGGATCATATGAATATTAGTAGCCTGAATCCAAATTGAGGGGGGATTGAGGGGGGGAGGAGGGGGGGGAGGGGGGGGAGGGGGGGAGAGGGGGGAGGGGGGGGGGGGGGGAGGGGGGAGGGGGGGGGGGGAGGGGGGAGGGGGAGGGGGAGAGGGGGGGAGGGGAGGAGGGGAGAGGGGGAGGGGGAGGGGAGAGGGGGAGGAGGGGAGAGGAGAGGGAGGGGGGAGGGGAGAGGGAGGGAGGGGAGAGGGGGGAGAGGGGGAGGGGGGGGGAGGGGGAGAGGGGGGGGGGAGGGGGGGGGAGAGGGGGGGAGGGGGGGGGGGGGGGAGAGGGGGGAGAGGGGGAGGAGGGGGGGGGGGGGGAGGGGGAAGGGGGGGGGGAGGAGGGGGGGGGGAGGAGGGGGGGGGAGAAGGGGAGAGGGGAAGGGGGAGGGGAGGGGAGGGGAGGGGAGGGGGGGGGGGGGGGAGGAGGGTAGGGGGGGAGGGGGAGGAGGGGGGGAGGTGGAGTCGAGGGGGGGGGGGGGAAGGGGGGAGGGAGAGGGGGGAGGGGAGAGGGGAGAGGGAGAGGGGGGAGGGGGGGAGGGGGGGAGAAGGGGGGGAGAAGGGGGGGGAGGGGGGCGGGGTTTGCTCCATAGGTTGTTGGACATTTTGAAAGAAGGTCTTGAGAAAAAAGGCATAGGTTGGGTTTTGAAATCGTTGGATGTTGGTTTGGTGGTTGATTTCTGACACCTACCCCATGCAATAATCATCTCAACCTCTGATGATTCCCATAACTCTCCTATTCCCAGATATTTCTCCAGATGTTCTTTAAAGGAGTTGAACACACAGTGTTGTTTAACTTCCTAATAATTCCACATATCTATAGCATATGAGATGCAGTTACCTAATTCCTCATCTTACATGGAACGCTTCATTTTAATTCTTTATTTGCTTGTTCTGAATTTACAGGTTACAGCCTTTTAAAACATATTTCTGAATTCTGAAAATTCTATTTTCTTTCCACCGTAAGACTACAAACTCTGTTTTCTTTTGAGTTTCTAGAGATATGTGTCTTTTCTTTGAACCTTCTTCAATATGCCAATGTCCGTTTGAAGATAGGATACTAAAACTGCACATAATAGACCAAATATGGTCTACACAAAATCTTGTTTTGATTTCTCAGGTGAAGCCCCTTAAGATATGACAGATCATTTGTTTAGCACGTATTTTTGAAAGTTTCCAAAAAGTTGTGATGTGAAGAGGCTGCGAAGCACGCACCACCCTCATTTTACATTTGACAAGTTCGAAGGGTTTGGCCACTCAACAGTTGAAGAATTGGCACCATTGCATAATAAATATTGCTTAACCTGTAGACATTGTGCCATGTATTAAAAAATGAAAAGCATAATTTTCTACAAATATCACTATAATTGCTATGGGGGTCACAGGAGCTTCTTCATTGTATAAAAAATGTGCTTGAGGTGGTGTTTTTTATTCAGCAAACAAAATACATAAATACACATAAAGCAATGCCTAATCTAAGGGCTGGTTTAGTGATTTAATCCTGGGCTCTACTTGCGCCTGCTGCTGTGACGTTTGTGCAACTCTAATCTGGTTCCCTGTGTCAGAATTCCATGCAGCTGCAAGACACTGCAGGTTCTCTCAATTAAGACGCCATTTGCCGTGACAAAACAGATGAATTCAAGGGGAAACAATTATAGATAAAATCGTAGCGAGGCCATTCAGTAGCAAAATAAAGAGATATTTTTTCACATACGGGGCATAGTTTTACACTTCCCAGGGGCTGGTTGACAGATGGATTGGAGGCATAAAACTGGGCATAATGCCATGGGCATCTTTCCCGATGCCTACCTGCCTGTCCCTGACCCCACTGCAATTGTAAACACAGTGAGGGAAGTGTTGGGCTGCCCACCGCCCATCCTTGAGCCAATTAAAGCCTTAAGTCACTAATAAATGCCCATCATTCCCGGCTGGGTCACTGTCTGTGTGGAGTCTGCACGTCCTCCCCGTGTGTGCGTGGGTTTCCTCCGGGTGCTCCGGTTTCCTCCCACAGTCCAAAGATGTGTGGGTTAGGTGGATTGGCCATGCTAAATTGCCCGTAGTGTCCTAATAAGGTTAAGGGGGGGGGTTGTTGGGTTATGGGTATGGGGTGGATACGTGGGTTTGAGTAGGGTGATCATGGCTCGGCACAACATTGAGGGCCGAAGGGCCTGTTCTGTGCTGTACTGTTCTATTCTATCTATCAAGGGCCTTTTCTTGCCCTGCTGCAATTCTTCTCACAGTAGGTGGAAGTCAGAGCCACGTTTGAAACCTGCCAGGTCCCACTTCCAGGCCTATTGAAAGGAGGCGGAGAGAGAGTGTTACCTCCTTTATGGGCCCCTTGGACCCATCAGATGCTCCCCCCACGATCTGACTCACCCAGCCTGGCCCTGTCAAGAACCCTGGGCTGAATTCTCCATTCTGGAGACTAAGCGTTGACGCCATCATGAAAACGGTGGCGTATCACGGCGGCATAATATGATCCACAGGTGAAGCTATTCAGAGACTGCAAAGGGGCTAGCACAGGCGTATCGGGAACCACAACACACTGTTCATGGACCAGTGGCCGATTTGCCGGTTCCATGATTGACGCCCTGCCGCGGCTGCACATAGTCCATTCTTCCCCCTCACACGCACAAGCGTCGCAGCCAACATGGCCGCAAGAGGGTAGCGCCGCGATTCCGGGACACTGAATTGGAGGCCCTCCTTGACTTTGTGGAGGGGAGGAGGCTGATACTGTACCCCGAGTCAGGACAGAGGTGCCCCCCAGACAGCCGAGCACCGATGGAGAGAACAACCGGAACACCAGCCCTCTGCCCGGAACGACCCAAGACACCACGACCCAGGACACCACGACCCCACGATCCAGCACACCATGACACAGGAGACCCCGGAGTTCGGTAGGAAGAGGTCACTGACTTTCCGTCACAGTCGATACTGTCCACCGTCTCAGAGCATCTCAGTCTATCACCTCGGTTGGGCAAATTAGTGAAGAGGCTTCTGTGCCACTCACTGGTGCGCACCTCACAGTCGTTCCAGTACAGCAGGTGGAGGTCAGAGCAGCCGAGGGGCTGGAAGGTCAGAGGGCAGCCCGGCCACAGAACCAGCTTCCGCCCAGACGGGTCCCGGGCTCCTGGAACAGCCAGTGCCACCCACAGTGGAGATGCAGTCACAGACCCAGGAACTAGAGGAGGAGATGATGGCCGGCTTCTGGAACTTGCAGACGCAGATGGAGAGTTCCAGCTGCATGCAGTAACAGGGAGTGGTGCCGGTCATGTGTGCCACCCAGGCCGAAACCGCATGGGTGGCGGCCGCAGTGGAGGCTATGGGGGCGACGGTGTTGGGCATGGGTCAACGTGTGCAAGGCCTGGGGCATTCTGTGCAGACGGGGCTGAGGCCCAGGACAGGGCTGCCCTCTCACAGGCAACCATGTGCCAGAGCCACCTGGAGATTGCGCGGCGCTCCTCAGGGTGGCCATTGCTGAGAGCATCGGCGGCGTTGCCCAGGTGATGGCTGACGTCGCACAGACACAGAGGAAGATGGTCCAGTCCCAGAGGCCCACTCCCTGCGCTCCATGGCCGCTAGCGTTCAAAGCTTGTTGATACCAGAGTGGGCATTCAGGACTGACAGCGCCAGGTGTTGGGGGGCCTCGGGGCATGTCTCCGCTCGCACCCATGTCCCATGGAGAAGCCCAGGGCCATTGGGCACCCCAAGGGAGGAGGGGATGCTGGGGTCCGTGCCGGTGACTCCTGCAGGGGAGGTCCCGGACACCGCAGCACAGAGGACCCCCCCCCCCCCCCCCCGTCCCTGGTGCATCTGGTGGACGTCCGAGGACCAGCCGGGCCCAGTGGGTGGACGGTGCAGACCCCCACACCCCTGACTGTCCACATCACTCCGTCCCCAGCGATTCGACAGGGCCATGTGATGGACCGGCCAGCTTGCATGCTGTGATCATCCAGGTGGAAGGTGCTACTGTGGGACAGACATTGTCTGTTGTGGGGAGGGGAGTGTGCATGCGGGTGGTTTGGTGGTGTGTGGGGTGAGGGTGTTCGGTGGTGAGAGGGTGTGGTATTGTGGTGTCCTGGTCCCTGCCCAGTAATCCCCCTCCCCCTAGTTGGTGAAACGTGTGTCGATTAAGTGCCCCGTGCTCGCTGACACTGGTGGTTCCATTGTGCGGCCTCCCGTGCCTGGCCAGCCCCCATGTCTGGCCAGCCCCCATGTCCCGCTCATTGTCACCCTCCCCCTCATCCTCCCCATCTGATGAGGCATGCCCTTGATCATCATCCTCCTCCAGCACATCGCCCCTCTGCTGTGCTATATTGTGGAGGACGCAGCAGACCACAACAATGTGGCGAACCCTCCTGGCCTCATGCTGGAGGGCCCCTCAGTGGGCCAGGCACCTGAAGTGCATCTTGAGCATCCTGAAGCACCTCTTGACCACACCCCTGGTCGCACAATGGGCGTCATTGTATCGGGTCTCCGCTTCGGTCTGTGGCCTCCATTATAGGCGTCATCAGCCGCGACCGAAACGGGTAACCCCTGTTGCCCAGGAACCAGCCCTGCAGCCGGGACGGGGAGGGGGTTGGGATGGTGTCCCTCAAACATGCCGCGGATAACAGATTGTGCCAAAACAGATGTATCACATACACTGCCCGGGTACTTGGCGCAGACGTGCAGGATTCTCATCTGGTGGTCGCAAACCACCTGAACGTTCATTGAGTGGCACCCCTTACGGCTTGTCGACAGCGGCAAGATAACCACTTGGACCCAGGGCATTGCGACGATGGCGGCAAACCCTGTTGTCTGGGCATCCTGGTGGGCGCGGTCCACTGGGTACTGGATGCACTGGTCTGCAAGGGCATGCAGGGCATCCGTAATGGCACGGATGTACCTGTGCGCCGATCCCTGTGAGATGCCGGACATGTCCCCACTCGGTGACCAGAAAGACCCCGTCGCATAGAAGTTGAGGGCCACCGTCACCTTGACGGTCACTGGTAGCGGGTGTCCTCCCCATTCCCACGCCTTGCCAGGTGTGCCATTATGTGGCAGATGTGTCTGACTGTCTCCCGGCTCATCCGCAGTTTCCTCCTGCACGCCCTGTCCGGGAGTTCCTCAAAGGACATGCGATCGTGGTATACGCGTGCCCTCATCCGACGCCTCCTTGGCACCACCTCTTCCTCCTCCTCCTCCTCATCCTGTCGGACGGGTGTCCCTCCAGCCTGAGCGGCTACCACCTGCCCCTCTTCAGCCCCCTCCTCTGCTGCAGCCTCCGAATCCTCTCTGAGCTGCCCCCAGTCACGCTGCCTCAGGGCTTCATGCAGGGCAGCAGCCTCCGCCACAGTGGCCAACATCACTGGTTGCTGACCAAACATGATTATCGGCAGGGGGTGAGGGGACAACATGTTATCATGGCACATACACAAGTGCACAACCAGGTACCATGGGCTGCATGGTGGCCCCGGTTGACACCGCGCGCCCCAACCATGCACGTCACCCACCCCGCACCCAGGCCCCGTTGGTGCCCCCGGTCCTGGCGCCCATCTCTTCTGCCAGGGCCACTGTTGATGGCACTGCCCTCACTTGTGGTTGCTGTTGGTGTGGCCCTGAGTGGTCCCTTGGTGGGTGTCGCCGGTTGAGTGAGGTGACCGGGAAGGGGGGGACTGACTGGGATGGGGGGGGGGGTCAGGCCAAGGAGGGGGGGACTGGCCGTGGAGGGGAGGGGCTGGCCGACCCTTCCATATGACTGTTTTCTCGCCGTCTAACCAGGGGCTGGGGTGGGTGGCCAACAAGATGACCACCGTAGTGGCGCTCGGTGCGTGGGCACCGCCCTGTCCTGTTGAGGATTCCCCGACTGCTCGACTTCCAACTCCCCCTTCCCGAACCCTCCTCTGGCCCTGGCAAGCCCCCCAGCCCTCTCCCCCACCGAAAACACAGCCGGTATCCGATCCGGGAGCCCACAGTCCCCCCATGCCACCTCCTACCTCCTTTTACAGCCGCCTCAGCCAACGTGCCGGCTTCACGATTTGTAAAAGGTGGTTCGAAACATGCAGTCGGGAAATCAGGCCATCCGGGGCACAGAATGGCTGAGGCCCCGGAGAATCGGTTGTCAGGGCAGATAATGAGGTGCATACTGTACTTTCGGGCAGCGCAGCGATAGCCGCAATTTCATCGAGTTGGGGCGTCCGGAGAATTCTGAATCGGTGCAAAACCAGCATCAAACTCGATTTCGGCATCGGAGCCGTTTCTGCGGCCGATCGCGTTTCGCTATTTCAAAGTGATGTCACGGAGAATCCAGTCCCCTAAATTTACATCTCAATTTGGCTCTGAGGATGACCTGTTGGTATCTGTTGCAGTTCCAGCAGTGGCCACTGTTCCTGGTGGTGGCACTGGGACCCGAGAGTTGTCAGCCATTCAATTTGCCAACAGCTTTCAGATGTGGATCTTCCTTCCAAAATGGGGCTGGTCTCATCCTGAGCCAATTAACGCCCCTCCAAGCAACGCGCCAGAGTGGGCAGGATCTCAACTGACTTTTTTGCCATTCAAAACTGTGGTGAAATATAAATCTCTGTCCAAAGACTATTTGAAATCTGGAAGCATAAAAGACAAATTGAAATTTTCAAAATGAGGTGGACAGATTTTTAATGCGTTAATGTCATTAAACGATAAAGGCAAATGGGAGTCAAAGTACCGATCAGCTGGGGCGGCACAGTGGTGCACTGGTTAGCACTGCTGCCTCACGGCACTGAGGATCAAGATTCAATCACGGCCCCGGGTCACTGTCCATGGGGCATTTGGACATTCTCCTCGTGGCTGCATGGGTCTCACACCCACAACCTAAAAAGTTGTGCAGGGTAGGGCTAAAAATTAACCCTTAATTGGACTCAGTCTGCAGCCGTCACATCGGGTTCCCAAAAAAAAAGCATGAGTGACCCACGCTGTCGAGAACTCGACCCATCGGGAGCAAAGCATCAGGGGAGGGCCTCAGGCAATGCCCTGAGGCCGTCTATTCAGCTTGCAGTGTACTAGCATCGCAAAACTGGTGTCGCCCACAATTTCGGCGCCAACACGGCTTTAAAGAAAAGATTAAACTCCTGTCAGACCCATGCAGAAACTTTGGCTGTATGGCTTCAGACGTTGTTTCTCAGCTTTTTTCAGCTCCCCTGTGTTCTCAGACAAACCTGTACTGCTTTAAATCTCTTTTAACTGACCTGCAATGAGAGCAAAACTGCTTCACTTCTGGACACAGCTTCATTCAGATCAGCAATGAACTGCTTTCTCAAAAATCCTGGGGCTGGATTCTCCCAAAATGAGACTATTCCCCACGCTGGCATAAAAACAGTGGAGATTTACTCCAGAAGTTCCTTCCAAAAAATTGAATGACTTCAATGCCCTGCAGGCTAGCAGGGACCCGGAGTGAATCTCGCTGCTTTAGTTGCAGATACAGGCCCCCTCACCTTCCGTTTCGGAGCCCGCGCAATGCTCACGGTGGTGGCCACCAGCGGCCGCGTCATGCTCCATAGCGGACTCGGACCGAAAAAAGAGATCCCCTGATCGGCCGCGCGCCCGAGCCTCAACAGTTAATCGCCGGCCGCTAAAAGGCCCCCCCTTGGTGTCCGCAGCCGCCACGCCATATCCTGGCCGGCAATCAGTGGTTAGTTCCACACCATTGGGAACTCGGCTGGTTGGGAGCGGAGGTTTGCTCAGCAGGCCATTGGCAATGGGCCCCTGGCGACGCAGCATGGTCCGCGGTCACGGCAATTTTTGCTGTTTGTCCGAACCGGCGCTAGACCCGATTACAGCATGAAAGTGGATTCTCCGCCCCCACGCCGGCCGTGATTTCGGCGCTGGTCTGTGCAGAATTCAGCCCCTGATGTCTTATCTCCATCCAGTAGTGACATAATCTTACCAAGCTGAAATCTAATTAACTCCACAGGAAGTTAATCAAAAACAAAATCCATTTGCCTAAGTTTTTACGATGGTCTAATTGCACCCCTGGCTCCCAAAATGTACTTGCCTTTCAAACTAGGATTTATTTTGAAAGATGATTGAAGCAGTTACACAGACGCTAACCTCGGATTTTAATCCTGATTGCACCAAATATCTATAATGCAATACATCTGAAATTCCTACATTCATCACAGTCCATAGAATTTATTTGGAGGAACAGAGTGACAGATTTACAAATCATCTGCATCAAACATTGGCAACCCACTAGTTAAGTTTTTTCTGAGCACAACAAGCTTCATGTGTGTATTGGTGACTATAGTGCCGTTTGTCCCCACACTTTGCCTGAAGGAAACATGCACAGTTGGATCATGGTAGATGGTGTACAGATCAAATGGTGCTCTATATCTAAAAGCGGGAAATCTATACTTTTTCAAGGAGTTGAGGAGTTATCTTTAAACTCTCTTGTAACAATAAGAATCAACACATCGAAACATTTTTCAAAATATGAAACTTGGATTGGAATGTAACTTTGAACTCCACTGGTTGTCATCGCTTAATACTACTCGCCGCATAATCGTGTCACTGCTTCAATCATCTTTCAATGGTGGACGCCGTAAGTGGTGAGGAACAACCGGGCTCCACCCGGGGGAGCTGTCAAATGTGAATTATTATTGCCTTACTGACTGACTGGCCCATCCCTCCCACTGACCACATGTTCATTCTCATGCGGGTCCTCCAGCCGACAGAGACGGCCCATCCCGGGCGGCACCCTCTCCTGAGGAGATCTCTGAGGACGCAGCCGTTATCGCAGCACAGCTGCCATCCCCACTCCTCACCTCAGTGGAACATATTAGTGGTCAGGCTTACTGAACTTTCATCTCTTTGATGTGGGCAATGTTTAGTGCTTCACACTGAGGCCACTGAAGCAGAAAGGGATATGAATGAATAAAAGCTACAGATGGTTTTTACGAGCTGTCAATCACAAACTCCTACTAGAAAGCCATGAATGGATTATAGACAGTGGATCTGTGGGAACCGAATGCAGACACAGCTATTCTCTTTCGAGGAATGGACACGTGATATTGCAAGGTAAGTATTGCAACGATTATGCTCCCCACAGCGCTTGTCTGGACTGCTCTCTAGTTTCCAGACAGGGGTTCCTTTTCGGAAGGAGGAGTCTGTGTGTGTGGGAGGGGGGGTATTCTGTGTGTGTGTGTGGGGGGGGGGGGGGGGGGGGGATTTGTGGAGCAGGCTCCTTTAGGCAGGGGGTCTCGGGGGGCCCCCATATTACATAGGTCCCTGTGGGGGATTCTCTTATTAGAGGGTCCCTTGATGGGGGCCGCCCTATTCCAGGGGTCCCTGTGGAGGGTCCCCCTATTACAAGGGTCCATGCGGGGTCCCTCGCTATTACAGGATCCCGGGGGGCGGGTCAGGTCAACCCAGTACTTAAGGGTGGGGGAGGGGCACGCAGGAAATCTGGGGGTTGGGGGCTGCTGTTGGTGAAGGATGTGTTCAGGGCTGATTTGCAGTGTGGGGGTTAGGGTTGGGCTCGCATGGTCTCTACCATCATGGCCCTGGAATGGTGGACCTTTCAGTGGGCCAAAGGGGCAACGATTGCACCCTTGGTCTAATGCAAGGTCCATCATGTCAGATTCATGATTGCTGAGACCACAAGTGAACCTTGCCCATGTGATTCCTGGCCGCAAATTACGATCAATTAGCATTTTTTTACATGCTCCTGCAGGGGTGCAGTGTGGAACTGGTTCACGCTGCCAGCAGGGAGCATTGCGTTCAGGTTGCCGATCCTGATTTTGCCCCAACGCTCGATTCTCCGTTCCATCGGGAATGCATTCTGGGCATCCTGGGCATGGAGAGGCCCTCCCCTGGATTTAGCCACACTTAGTCATTTTATTTTGAGCCTTGGCGAGTTTCTCCCTGGTCCAGCCCACACCTAGCAATTGTTTCAGCAGCGGGGAGCTGAACTCACTGACGCGACCTGTTCCTCCGAGATCGGGGGTGCCATTTGGAAAGGATGCCCTGATCTCTAAGTGAGTTTGAGGATCCCCCACACCACACACCCACGGACAATGTCACCCCCGCAGGCATGGCCGTTACCTCCCCTCGCACAAGTGAGCACTCACCGCTATGGGGTCTCTGAGGGCCCCCCTTCAGGCCCCTCCCCTTCAGGAAACCCCATTTCAGGAACCCCCTCTTTCACCACACAACCTTTTTGGTACCTCTTCATACACCCTCCTTCACCCCTCACTCTTCATAACCTCCCTTCCCCCCCCCCTTTCATGGGCAGTGCCAACCTGACATCCTGGCACATGGGCGTACCCCTGGTACTCTTACATTGCTAAACTGACACCCTCACAGAGCCAGGTTGCATGCTAGGATGCTAGGTTGGCACTTCTACGCGCAGCGAGGACATGATCTAGATCACGCTGGCACTGCGGGTCGAGTGACTCGCGTGCAGTTTTGGGCCCATCGCGAAGCCTGTTTTGGGCCTCTCCCGCCATGCACCTGGCGCAACAGGATCGGCGCCAGGCGCAACGCAGTGGGAAAATCACGGCCATAATATTTAAAGTGTCTTCTGCAGGTTCTTATTTTAGGCCTTTCAACTTCTTCCAGCGACTGTCTGCATCATAACTCAATTAATCAGATGTGAATGCTGTTAATCGGGAACTATTTCTGTGAGAATTTGAAGAGCAACTCAACAATACAATTGCATAATGTCATTTCCCCAACTTTGGGAAGACTGATATTAACAAACGACTGTGGGAATTTGACCTTGCCTGACATCAAATTGTGGCAAAGTAATAAAAAGTTGTCATCTAAACCACAAAAGGAAGTAATAAATCCAAGAAATGTACCACTAGTCTTATTGTGATGAACCTGTTCCAGTTCAGCTACAAAGAACAAGGCAGCTAGGGAAACTCTGTTCTTCTCAAACAGCAAGGAAAAGAATGGTAAGGACTCACAAAATTGAACACACTGTTCCAGGCAATGGTCATATTCAGAATTGGATAGCTTTTTACATGAATTAAACTCTATGACATCAGGAATCACCACAAAAGCTTTGGCTGAGCACGGAAAAATGCCTGAATGATTCATCCCTCTGTGGAGGCACAGTTATATTTTTGAGCAACACCTAATAAGCATGAACCAATATAGTTCATTTGTTCGCTGCATCTTCTTGGGCTCAATTTGGCAATTGTCTCTGTCCCATCGTGCATGTCAGTTTCAGAAGGGAAGGAGCAAGGGGAACTCATACCCCTACCCTTCCAACTCCATAATCACAGGTCAAATTCCTTTAGCTTCATGAAATTCTTAATCAATTAACTTAATTAATTCATCAATACATGTAATATGGATGGAGTGTGTCTCTCACCTTGAATTATTATCAGCATTTAGATCGCATTGGAATTCATGAGAAAGCCTGGATTAACCTTTGATACTTTATCGTTGAATTGTGACGCAGGCGTTGAAATGTTGAACGCACTTTCAGACCGATCAATTATTTCAGCCCAATCCAACTAAAAGTAACTCCTTTGTAGTTTACCTTCATTTAACACTTGGAACATAATTATCCTCAGTGCAGGAAACAATATTTGTGAAAGTAGTTTTTGCTGCGAGAAAACAATGTTCTTTCAGGCACAGGGTCCATCAAAGTGAACAAGAGCAGCATCAAGAGGCAATGGAAGAAAACCCACAGCCAACTGGTGTGCAAATTTTTAAATCTCTCAGACATGAAACCTAGAGGTTGAGTTGTTTCAGTCAACAAGAAAACAGAGCTGCTGTATTATTTAAAAGTATAGGTTGCATAGGATTGGCATAGTTCCTAGAGTCACAAGCTTTATTATTCAACTCAAAGAGTTAAACAATATCAATTCGTTCGTACTTAATTTATTAAATGATGAAAAGGGTGACAGGAATTGAACGGAAAGCAGCAGCATTTTAATAGTTGCTGATGGTGTACATTCCAGCCTTGGCCACTGGTTGAAAAAGTAACACAAAAAAAAGTGTACAAAGCAGCTGAGCATTGGGTGAAGTCCACCTCCTAATGTAGAGCTGGCATTCCAGACCTCATCCTGTGCCCATCATGCACAATGCTTGAGTGATAACACCATTAGCACGAATCAACCGCATTTCTAAGTGTCATTCTGGGCGAGTTGGTGTTTCCTGTCGGCATTTTGGGTGAGATCCAGACCGGTGTTCACCCACATTTGGGGCACGAATGTGTGGCCTCGCCGCGCCCGACTCAGGTACCCACCGATTGAGGTTGCGACCAAGATTTGCATATTCAAGGAAGCAGTTAGTCTCACTTGAATATGTCTATGGCGGATCTACCCAGCTTTCAGGACCTAATGGCCTCGCCTTGGAGACTCTGGGCAAGCTGGTATCC
The DNA here is from genome assembly GCF_902713615.1 of Scyliorhinus canicula. Taxonomy (NCBI): domain Eukaryota; kingdom Metazoa; phylum Chordata; class Chondrichthyes; order Carcharhiniformes; family Scyliorhinidae; genus Scyliorhinus; species Scyliorhinus canicula. The sequence goes on from NC_052150.1 coordinate 138,577,758, forward strand.
TGGCACCCCTGATTCCACCCAGGCACTGCCAGGCTAGCAGAGGCACTGCCAGGGTGGCAGACTGGCAGTGCCAAGATGCCCAGATGGTGTCATGCCCATGCCAGTGATTGGGCCCGGGGGTGCGCTGCCATTATGAGGTGAGGTGTAGGGGGTTTGATGACCCCTTTATTGGTAGGTTAGGGTGTTGAGGGGGTTCCAGAGGCTGCGATGGGGGTGGAGGTCTCGATATTCGGATACCATTTAGAAATGGCGCCCTGATCACTTCCTGCACGGCGAGCGGAGCTCGTTAGTACATGAAGCGGGATTAAGGATGGCTTCGGAAGGGCATTCCTCGCCAAGTTCCGGAAATGAATCAGAGTCCCGTTTAATAGCAGGATCAGTGTGGGGCACCCTCAAGCTCAATAAAAGATCGGGGAGCCGATCTTGGCACTGCCAGCGCCTGGAAATCCTCAGCTAAATGCGCTCAACTTGGGACTCTGTTTCATTTCCAATAAATCACGCCCATGAGTCACTTTTCTGGCCTTGGAGAGTTTCTCCAAGGTTTAGCCCACACTTAGAAATGTTTTCAGCAGAGGGGAGCTGAACACGCCGGCAAGATTAGCCCCTCAGAGATTAGGGCACCATTTTGAAATGTTTCCCCGATCTTTCATTGAGCTTGGGGCTACCACACACTCCCTCACCCCTTGCAGACATGGGCATCAACTCCCCCCCAGTCACCAAGTGAGGACATACTTCCATGGGAGTCACTGAGGGCCATCCCTTTTCAGGCTCTCCCACTCACCCTTTCAGGCACCCACCCTTTCAGGAACACCCCTTCACCACCCCCCTTTCATCGCATGGCCCCCCACAGACACCAACTATTGGCAGTGCCAACCTAGTACCTGGGCACCATGGCACTGCCAGCCTGGCACCCAGCCAGCACCCCGGTACCCTGGCAGTGCCAATCATTCACTTTGACAGTACCAAGTTGGCACTGTCATGGGACCCTGTTGGCACTTCCAGATTGCCTGGGTGCCTGGGGAGTATCAGGGTACTGTTCTGCCCTGTCCTGACCATCTGGGGTACTCCAATGGTCTCTGAGGCCCTCGAATGGCCATCATGTCTGGTCTCCGCACTAATTGGCACCCGGTTGAGCCTTTGCTGGTGCGGCCAATGACTCCCCCCCCCACACCCCGGTACTGGTGAAGATGGTGTCAATATGAGAACCATTACAAATATCATTATCTGGATCACACCCAGAAAGCATGTGATCCAGATTGCGGCGGGTGTCGCGGGTTGGGTGACATGAGAATGGTTTTGCGCTCGGCTTGAAGCCTGATTTGGGCCTCTCCCACAATTCATGCTGGCTCCGTCGCAGGTGTGACACAGTGGTAGAATCACGCCCCATATATGTAGGTTAATGCTAATAATATAAATAATTGATCCAAATTATGAGGGGATGAATGCCAAGCCAGAAAGGAAAGTTCAAACAGCTAGATTTTGGAAAGTTACTGAAAGTGGTGAGATAAATAAGGAAGTGGAAATGTGTAAGGAGGAAGTTCCAAACAGCAGAACCAAGGTGGCAGAAAACTGGAAATACAGAGTTAGTCAACTTTGAACAGACAAGTTGGTGTGAGACCACTAAGAAACCAAGACAAGCTTGAGGATTTTTAATATAATATGTCAGCAGATGGGGTGGCAATACATGTCAGCAACTATGAGATGATTGATGAACAGAACTTAGAGTAAAACACAATAAAAAACATAGGGCGAAATTCTCCGCACCCGCGGAAAGTCGCAAAACCGTCGTAAAAATCGGGAGCGTTTTACGACGGTCGCGAAGGCTTCATTTCCCGACGGATTCACTTCCTGGAAATGGGCTAGTAGCGCGGCCGCGTCAATTACGTGCGTGATGATGACGGAACGCGACGACGACACGGTCACGCCCACGTGACGCCGCCCGATGCCGTAAAAAGGCGCGGGCGACCACAGAATCTGTCGGGCAGGATGTCGGAGCCGGGGAGAGCTGCTCCTCGCTTTGTAGATGCTGACGTCGAGGCGCTGCTCGATGCCGTGGAGCAGAGGAGGGGCATGATCCGCCCGCGGAGAGGGCATCGCCAACCTGCCAGCGCGGTACGCCAGGCCTGGCGTGACGTGGCTGCTGCCGTCAGTGCTGTGGGGCAGACCGCTCGCTCAGCTGAGCAATGTAGGAAGAAGCTACACGACCTCACCAGGTCTGCCAGGGTAAGTGCCATGAGGGTGCCCCCTAGTCACAAGCATCCCTCCCCCTTAACTTAAGCACCCCCCCCCCCCCCCCCCCGGCCCGGGGGGGGGGGGGGAGAGGGATTGGGGCAGAGTTATTTGAGGATGGTTCACAAAGTTGTCGCAGACCCAGCGCTCTGGCCCCGAGGAGAGATGCAATCGTCTTATGACAACTTGCCCCCCCCCCCAAACTGTGCCAGTATCTGAACGGACTGCTGATACCTACCGTTTTGTAATGATCTACCTATGTTCCCTCCCCCCAACAGGCCAAGGCCGCTCACAACCACCGTGAGCGGCACAAGACTGGAGGGGTTTCGCCCAACCTGCACCCCCTCAGCACCTTTGAACAGAGGGCCCTGGACCTTGTTGGGGGTCTGCCAGCCGCGATATCGCGCTATGCGAGGTTGGCGGAACTGCAGCAAGTGAGACAACCCTCCCTGACAAACACTCACCCCTCCCCCATCCTCTGTCCCTTCACACACCCTGCCCACTGGGATACCTCCCCCATCCTCTGTCCCTTCACACCCTGCCCACTGGGATACCTCCCCCATCCTCTGTCCCTTCACACACCCTGCCCACTGGGATACCTCCCCCATCCTCTGTCCCTTCACACCCTGCCCACTGGGATACCTCCCCCATCCTCTGTCCCTTCACACCCTGCCCACTGGGACACCTCCCCCATCCTCTGTCCCTTCACAAACCCTGCCCACTGGGACCGTCCAGTGGCCTGCCGAGCAAATCGAAATAACCCGTCTCATTCTCTTCCCTAGGACGTGATGCCGAACGACCAGGGCCGTCTGCCTCCAGACGGACACAGGAATCTGCCGCCACCTCACCCGGGGCCTCACAACAGAGGGTGCCCGATCAGCGGGCAGCCCCATCCGCCCCAACCCAATCTGCGGACCAGGACGCACAGAGGGTTCGAAGTCCACTACCACCAGAAATGGCCAGGGACAACCCTCCTGTCGCTGAGCAGCCCCACACCCTGGAGGAGGTCCTAAACATTGAGAGCGTCGGGCTTGCGGCACTGCTTTCTCCCACCACATCCATCATCCCAGAGACACACACCCTGGTGGGCCTATTTAGTGATGAGTCTCCTGGGGCACAGTCTGGTTGGCACATCACAGCTGAGCAGGTACAGCAGGTGGAGGTCGGAGCAACAGAGGGCCCGGACTCGCGGAGGCCAGACCAGGACCAGGATGCAGCTGGCTCCCAGACGTTTTCTGAGTTCCTGGAGTTTATCAACCCACCCGCACAGCCGATGCCTCAGGAAACCCAGGGAAACAATGGCGGGAGGAGGGCTGCCTTCCTGGCTTTGCAGACGCTGTTAGAGGAGTCGAACCGCGTCCAAGAGCAGGGAGTGGTGCCGTTCATGGCAGAGACCCAGTCCGACACCGCACGGGTGGCATCCGCGGTGGAGGCAATGGGTCAGGTTATGCAAGACGTTGAGGTTAATGTGCACGCGTCATCCTCGGCCCTGGACAGGGTTGCCCTTTCACAGGCAGCAATGTGCCAGAGCCAAAACGACATTGCCGGCGCCCTGCGGGCCATGGCCGAGTCTCAGCAGGTCATGGCCCAGTCGCAGCACGCCATGGCACAGTCCCAGCAGTCGATAGCACAGTCGCAGCAGTCGATAGCACAGTCGCAGCAGTCGATAGCACAGTCGCAGCAGGTGATAGCACAGTCGCAGCAGTCGGTCGCGGAGACCATCAACCGCCTGACACATGTGCTGGATGGCGTCGTGCACACACAGGTTGAAGTCGCACAGTCCCTGGTGGGAATGTTTAACTCCCTGGACTCCGTCTCTGCAAACCTTCGGATCCTGGTGGATACCGTTGCAGGCCTCCAGGACTGGCAGCGCCAGGTGTCGGTGGTGCGACGGGGCACCTCCCCGCTCGCACCTCTGTCCCAAAGTGAGGCCCGGGGGCCACCGGGCTCCCCGAGGGAGGAGGAGGTTTCGGGGCATGTCCCATTAACTCCATCACGGGACGTCCCGGAATTCTCGGCCTCCCCCCGTCCCATCCCTGGTGCATCGGGTGGGCAGCTGGCAGAGCAGGGTGGCACAATGTCACCCGAGACGCCCGCAGAGCAGCCTGACCCATCAAGGCCTGGTCGCCCCAGGAAACGCTTAGCCAAGGAGAAACGAGTCGAGGGGGGCGATTCGCAGCAATCCTCCTCCACTCCTGCTGTATCATCTGGGGAGTCACTTAGACGTAGTGGTAGGGCCCGTAAGGCAACTAAGATAGACACTGAGTAAGTTGGCACGGGTGAAGGGCACAGTTTAATTGTAGGGGCTAGGGCACCTGTAAATAATTGTTAATATTAACCGCACTGTTCCACCTTACTTGTAATACCGTGTGATTGTTCCACAGCCACAGGAATCGTAATGGTGACCGAGTGTCGCTGGGGGTGACGGGTGGTGAAACCTCGGTGCCGGGTGTGCAGTCCCTGCCCCTACCCCCTCCCACAGCTAGCCCACGCGGGCACGTGATGGAGTGTCAGTGACGAACTCAGCAGCCACCAAGGTGGATGGTTCAGCTATTGCCATGGGTCAGACTCTCTCTAACGATTCTGAGCTCACAGCTCTTCGCAGAGCGGGCTGTCATCATTCCACATGGCACTGATCACACCCGCTGACACAGCCATCAATGTTGTGCCATTCCGTCTGTACCCAGTGATAAGCGTCATGTCGAAGTGGAGCAGGGTACACTGAGAGGGGGTGGGGGGGGTTGTGGTGATGGAAGTTGTGTGTTGACCCTCTGCATGACTAGCGATGCAGGTGGTGGTTTGGTGTTCATCGGGGACGTCACATGCGATGCGTGAACCGTGCTGCTGCATCTCCAAATCCAGTAGAGCGGCCCCAACCACTGTGCAGAACATAGGCGTTCTGTTCGCAGACATTGTGCTAACCTACAGAAGGGTGGTGGGAGGCAGAGAAACGGGACATGTTAGACGGAGGTTAGTCGACACCTCGGCAGCCGCCAGCCATGGGATACCAGTGTGTCCCGGTGGCCTGGTCGCGCTGCTGACACGCGGTCAGCCTAACCCCTGGTCACTTTCTGCATCCAACGGCCAGTAAACTATGGCCTCCTCACGGGTGCGTCAGTGGCCTGTGGCCGTAAGCCACAGGGGAACCAGCGGCCGTGTCCTCGTCACCTGCACGCCATGGCATGGTGGCAGACATTTTGTTACGGGGTTGGACGGCTCACTCTCTACCTAACCCCCCCCCCCCCTCCGTCTCCCCCACTGCCTCCCCCGTCGCCCCCACTGCCTCCCCCGTCTCCCCCACTGCCTCCCCCGTCGCCCCCCACTGCCTCCCCCGTCTCCCCCACTGCCTCCCCCGTCGCCCCCCACTGCCTCCCCCGTCGCCCCACACTGCCTCCCCCGTCGCCCCCCACTGCCTCCCCGTCGCCCCCCACTGCCACCCCCGTCTCCCCCACTGCCTCCCCCGTCGCCCCCCACTGCCTCCCCCGTCGCCCCACACTGCCTCCCCCGTCGCCCCACACTGCCTCCCCCGTCGCCCCCCACTGCCTCCCCCGTCGCCCCCCCACTGCCTCCCCCGTCTCCCCCACTCCCCCCGCTCTGGACCCCCTCCCGTTCTCAGGGATGCCTTCCCCGTTGTGGCCAGACTCGAGCGGTGCGCTGAGCGGTGCGCTGAGCGGTGCGCTGAGCGGTGCGCAGAGTGGTGCCCTGACCTCCTCCAAGCTGTCGTCAGCCAGGCCGACTGGTTGACGAATTTAAAAAGCAGGTGTGTTTCACGACGTGCAAACAGGGCGCCATGACGTCGGGACTTCGGCCCATCCGGGCCGGTGAATAGCGGGGGGGGGCTATCAGTGGTGATTCTGGTCGTGTCAGGGGCGGGAAGGAGGCGTTTGTCGGGAATGGCGACTCCGACATTTTGCGGGGTTCGGAGAATAGCGGGAGGGCGTCGGAACAGCGTCGCCGTAAAAATTTCCGACGCCCGCTATTCTCCGAACCGTCGTGAGTCCGGAGAATCTCGCCCATAAATTTTGAACAAAATGGAATTTAAGGAAGATGGAGAAGAATGAACATACATTATGCAACTAGTTTACGCTCAATAACTGGACTGTGTAAAACCTTTTTAAAATGACAGCAGTTTCAATCTGTGCTCTTGTTTCTTTTGTTCCATGCTCTAGGTTAGCTTTGCATTATATTCATTCAAAAGCTGAGGTTCATCATGTCTACAGACTTGTGTATTTGCAACCAGATCCGTTATAAGTTACTGATAACATTAATGCTGCCACTTATCTCCAGCCAAGGTACATTTGACCACCATAGAGATCCCCTTCAAAACTAAAGAAGACAACTCCCCCTTGTCACTTCATCAATTATGGCTTTAAATGCAGCATTTGTGGATCTGGGTGCATGTGGGCAATAATATCCTAGTTTCCAGGATTATGGCAGATCTATATCTTCCAGAATGTAGCTGTTTAAAGGAGCTTGGGGTTCTGAAAAAGCTTGTACAATTGGACCCTCAGGCAATATATTATACTGCTGAAGATGAAGTTGATATGGAATAGATTGTTTTCCGAATAAGATAGGAAATCTTTGCAATGACATGAATATAGGGAGTTTCTAGGAGGACAAAGCTTTTTCTGTCGTGTTTAAGGATGTAATAATAATAATAATCTCTATTATTGTCACAAGTAGGCTTATATTAACACTGCAATGAACTGAATGGTTGCAGTGGGTGGGGTTAAGGGTGACAATACAAATCCAGCTTATTGAGTTTGTGGAGGTTGGTGGGACATTTCATGTTTAAAATTGTTCGGTTTGTGGGTGGAAGGTTTGAATATTGGAAACTTGTTCAATGGAATGGGTTGTTGAGGGCCTAAATCTTGCTCCATGGAGGAAGTTCACTGACTGAGATACATTACATGGGAGGGGGAAGTGGTTAAGGGCAAAGACCTTCTCTGTTGTGTGGTAGATTGAGGGCAGAAATATTGCTGAGTGTGTGTGGTGTGGGTGGGTGGGTGGTATACTGCCAGATGTGTAGTTAAGGGGGAGGAAATTTATTTGGGTAGCGGAAGGTCATAATTCATTTGTGCTAACTTGGCAGCCATCAGGCCATTGTCTTGAAATGTTAGTTCTGTTTGTCCCTCCTCAGATGCACCAGAGCTGACCACTTCCATCATTTTCTGTTTTGACGTTGCTTATTACTGGATGACAAAGTAAAATTCATTTGTGGTACTATGGGACAGTGGTTAGCATTGCTGCCTCACAGCTCCAGGGTCCTGGGTTCAATTCTGAGTGACTGATTGTGTGGAGTTTGCACATTCTCCCCGTATCACAGTAACTTCATTTGAAGCCTACTTGTGATAATAAGTGATTTTCATTTCATTTCATTTAATATCTGCATGTGTTTCCTCCCACAGTCCAAAGATGTGCAAGTTTAGGTCGATTGGCCATGCTAAATTGCCCCATAGTTTCCAAAAGTTTCGGTAGGGTTACTGGGTTACGGGGATGGGGTGGAGGCGTGGGCTTGGGTAGGGTGCTCTTTCCAAGGTTCTGTGCAGACTCGATGGGCCGAATGGCCTCCTTCTGCACTGTAAATTCTATGAACTTTGTGAACACTTTGCTCATAATTTCTCATGCAAATGCAATACAATTAAAATATGTAAGCTACTCAATTTTCTTAACATATTATTGATAAAGATCACAGGATTGGAAGTTGACCTCATGAAAATTTGATTTCTGGGTGTCATGAGAGTCAATAAAACTCCAAAATGGTACCTTCAGCATGCACACACACTTATGGGGTGGATTGCAATGGATGCCATGTTAGTGTGGTCATTAGCATGTAGGGAAGTGAATGTACACCAGAGGTATGTGGTGCAGATCATGATTTGAGGCCAGTAGTGCTATTTTGGAGATCAATGCTCCAGCTAACACCTTATCTTAAACTCACATGACTGAACACATGCCATTTAATTAAAGGGATCATCACCTACTTACATTTTATTTACTATGGCTGGTGATGAAGGATTCTCAGACATGGGTGCACTGGCAAGCATTCATTTTGGAATATACATAACTTGGAGAGTGAGCAGAGGACAAGCAAAATTGGACAAATATTCTGGAAGTTGGAGAAGGAAGGGAAGGTGCGCTGTCAGAAGGAAGTCATTTTCAGCCAAGCTATTCAGGGAGAAATTCCTCCACCTGAATCTCATTGATAAACAATGCATGAATTTTCACTGCTTCAGTCAGGCGTCCGCACTGAAATCTACCAAGTAGCTGCAGTCACAACTGTAGTTTAAGAGGACCACCGTGTCCATAGCGATGAGTTTATATCATTCAGGTTCCAACCAGGCTGGAGTTGGAGATGTTTGTAATATCTTGTGAACATGCGGCTTTGCTAGACTTGCAGATTTCGCCATGGTGCAGGGTGACATTTACTATCTGTTCATTGTTTTTCAGGTCCTGCATGTCTTCTCTACCTTGTACTAGAACCATAAGAGCTTTCACTCCTTCCGTGTGCAACTGGTGCGTGATCACAGGCAGTCAATCATGCAAGTCAATACACAATATTCTTGTAGAAACCATGATGCCTTCAGTTTGTGCCAGTCTGCTGTGCCAGCTGCATTTGAGTTACCATGGCAAACTATAGGCTTGCTATTGGATAACAAGGTTGCTATCTGCTGAAGACCTAGCTGATGTATGTATAACCCATGCACACATGGGCAGCATGCACGCAATGTAAGCTCAACTACTACAAAATTTGACAGAGAAAACCATTAATGCGCTGAAACAATATTATCACAGACTGGATGACTGGATGCATTTCTCAACAGAGCAGGTGTTAAGATCTGTAGTTGCCTGTTGCATACTTCACTACTTCACCATCATGAGAAAGAAGAGATGTGGGGGGGGGGGGGGGGTGTACCTTGCTGCCAATTATACAGTAAATAGCCCAGAAAAAGTAACATAAAATGGGGAGTTAGAGAAGGACAAAGAGAACAAATAGGGAAAGGAGTGAACATTATAAACAATCCCTTCCTTCATGGGCTACCTGTTACGAATTTATCTGATTGAGATACCAGTAATCACAAACCTAATTCTCTGTTCACAAACCATCTCACACCATCCTTCCCTCTTTAACTGACCATCACAGCCACTTCATTCTTACAGATTTCAAACACTCACTAACCCAGTTCCTTTTCTCTTGGCATCATTAGCACGGCCATTACTAAGGTCAGTGCCCTTAATGCTATCCAGGGTGACGACATAGTCCTACTTTGTACAATTTGTCAAATCCCACTCCACCCTCATCCTGCAATCTGGTGTGATGTACAAGCCACAGATGATGTAACCATGCACCTCTTGCTTTCCACCCATTCCAGCTTCCTACACCCCAGCCCTCCCCTTACGATTTATGCCTTCAGATACCCAAGAACAGCAACCTGGCTAGACAGTGGTATCTGAGGATGAGGGTCTGGAGGAAGAGCAGACCAGTGAGGAAGAAGCATCATTTGCAGCCACTAGCTCTGATACTGAAACTGTGTGAGAGCAGAGTAAACTGCATGTGAGGAATTACCAGATATGAGTGGGCTGCAGTATGAAATGTGTGTGTGCCAGCTCATTGCAAGGTCAGGTTACAGATGAGTTCTGCGGCAGGGATTTACGTGAAGACTTTTTTAAAGTGACAGACAGGAAAAGGTTGTCATGCATACACATTGAAATGCTGGGTGCACTGGCAGGCTTGTCAAAGGGCCTACTGCCACTGTTGGGGAACATGTAAGTATTTGGCTACAAAGCAGCACAAGGCTTTGTACAGAGCTTGGGACACATCCTTTCTATGGTGGAAGTGGTGGCCAACTCCATGTGAAGAATTATGACTCAGTTTCCTAAGAACTAATTCAATCTCTGGCTTGGTAACTGTCTGAAGCTGTCACATTTGGCCCCAAGTTGAGTTTCCGGCCATATATCCGTGCCATCACTAAGACTGCCTATTTCCACTCCGGAACAATGCCTGACTTGATCCCTGACTCAATACATCTGCTGCTTGACTATTATAACACACCTCCGGCCACCTCCCACACTCTGCCCTCCGAGGAGCAAGGGCCTGAGCAGCAAGAGGCAACTGGGCCAAAATGAGGTCAAGATACTGGCGAACAGGGTTCACTGCAATGGGGAGCAGTGGGTATTTGACAACTGGTCTCCTTATCTAGAAATGAATGAGTGGCACGCCAGAGGTGCCTCTGTATGTCCTGCTCACACCTACCAGCTTTTCCATTACGAGCTGTGGCCGCAAGGATTTTGGAGAGTAATGCGTAGCTCTGGTCTGCATCAAGTAAAAGTCTGTCTCAGTACCATTTAAATATGGCACCAGAACCTTTGACCTCATGAGGCAACGGCGGGCAGCTGATTGCTTGCTTGCCTCTCCATGAAATTCACCGTGCTCCTATAATAATCTTCATTAGTGTCACAAGTAGGCTTACATTAACACTGGAATGAAGTTACTGTGAAAATCCCCCAGTCACCACACTACGGCACCTGTTCGGGTACATGGAGGGAGAATTTAGAATGTCCAATTCACCTAACAAGCACATCTTTTGGGACTTCTAGGAGGAAACTGGAGCATCCGGAGGAAACCCACGCAGACACGGGGAGAACGTGCAGACTCCGCACAGACAAGACCCAAGCCAGGAATCAAACCTGGCTCCCTGATGCTGCAAAGCAACAGCACTAATCACTGTGCTACCGTGCTGCCCTCATGGATGCATAATTAATAAGCTGAACAGTGGAGATTACGTGTGTTCAGCAGTCCTGCCACTCGGCGGGAACCACGCCAACTTTCCCACCTGCCATCGTATTTAACTCCAGAATGAAAGATTCAGCCCAATGATGTTGTTTTGTTCCTTCACTTCTGGTGGGTCAATCTTGCCAGTGGGAAGGGGATATACTCAGAGATGGTGATTTAAAAGTATGGGGCATAGAATGAAATGTGAGATTCTCTACGAGTATGATTATAACTCTCAGAAACATTGAATCACAGCCATATGGTACAGAAGGAGGCCATTCAGATCAGTGTCTGAACCAGCTCTCCAAATGAACAATTCACCATGCTCCCTTCCACTCCTGTAACCCTGCACATTCTTCCTTTACCAATAACGGTTTAATTCTCTCTTGAATTCCTTGATTAGAACCTGCCTCCACCACTCTCTCAGGCATGACATTCCAGGCCTTAATTGCTGCATGAAAAACCTTTTCTCCATTTTGCTTTTGCCTCTTTTACCAAATACTTTAATATAATTAGCAAAATCAGATCATGCTCTGCATTGGGTGGATATGGTACTGGAGAAGGGGGTGGCACAGAGGCCCGGGTGGAAATTAGATGTTGGACTGTTGGGGTCCAAGGGTTCTGTGACAAAATTGAAAAAGTAATCGAGGAATATGTAGGTTTCAACTGTACGGGTGAGGTATCGAAGGAGGTTGTCTGGGAGGCTCTAAAGGTGATTGTGAGGAGTGAGGTGATATCATTCAAGGCTAGGCTAGACAAAGAAGAGAAGTTGGAGCGTCAGAGGGTGATAGATGAGATGCTGGAGGTAGATAGGAGGTATGCAGAAGATGGGGACCCAGTGAAGTTGGAAAAGAGGAAGGAACTACAGGCGAGCTTTGACTGACTATCTACGAGGAAGGCGGTACGCCAATTGAGGCGAGCAAGGGGTGCAGTTTACGAGCATGGAGAGAAGGGTCAGTATGTTGGCGGGTCAGCTCCGGAGGGAGGCTGCGGCAAGGGAAATTGTCCAGGTGCAGGACAGGGCAAGGAAGTTGGTGGTAGCTCCAGATCAGATTAACAAGGTCTTTAAGGAATTCTATGAGAGGTTGTACAAGTCAGAGACACCTGTGGGAGGCTGGGCGAAGAATTTCTAGACGGGCTGGAATACCTGAGGTTAGGGGAGGGGACAGGGCTACATTAGAAGGAGCGATAGTGGAACAGGATATAAAAGATGTGATTGGGAGGATGCAGTCGGGGAAGGTGGCAGGGCTGGATGGGTTTCCGGTGGAATATTATAAAAAATTCAAAGATAAGCTGGTACCGCTGACCGTGGGGATGTTTGAGAAGGTGATAGGAAAGGGGTGTTAACATAAACTTTGTGGCAGGCATCGATTTCACTGTTGCTAAAAAGAGATAAGGATCTGAAGGAGTGTGGGTCATATCGGCCCATATCTCTTTTAAATGTGGACGCAAAGATATTGGCGAAGGTACTGGCTAGTGCCTCCCGAAGGTGATAAGTGAAGATCAGATGGGGTTTGTGAAAGAGAGGCAGATCTTTTCGACCACTAAGAGGATATTGAACGTCGTTATGGCACCGGCGGAAGAGAAGGAAACAGAGGTGGTTGTAGAATTGGACGCCAAGAAGGCGTTTGACTGGATAGAATGGGGGTACTTGATGGCAGTTCTGGAGCGGGTTGGGATTGGACCAAGGTTTGTGGACTGGGTGTAGCTACTGTATAAGGAGCCAAGGGCGAGTGTCCACATAAAACAACATCAGCTCGAGATACTTTTCTCTCCATCGTGGGACGAGGCAGGGATGTCCTATGTCCCTCCTGTTGTTTGCACCCTATTGGCCATCGTGTTAAGAAGTTCAGCGTATGGAAAGGGATAGTGCAGGAGGGATAGAGCGTAGAGCGTCCTTATATGCTGATGACTAGTTGTTATTTGTGTCGGAACCGAGTCTGTCAATAGTGGGAATAATGGAGCTGCTTCGGGTATTTGGGGCTTTCCAGGGCTACAAATTAAATTTAGACAAGAGTGAATATTTTGTGGTGTCTCGGCCGGGGGTGGGGGCAGGGGTGGGGGCTGTCACTCCGTAGGGCAGGGACTTACTTTAGATACCTGGGTTGCAGGTTACTCAGGATTGGGGGGGCTCCGTAGGTACAACATTTCTAGTTTGGTGGGGAGGGTGAAAGTTGATCTGGCAAGGCGGGATGGTCTCCCTCTGTCACTGGCAGGTCGGGTACAGGCGGTTAAAATGAATGTGCTGCCGCGATTCCTGTTGATTTTTCAATGCCTGCCAATTTTGCTGCCAAAGGCATTTTTTCGAGAGGTTGAAGGGTTGATTACCTTGTTGATATGGGGACGGAAGGTGGCCAGAATTAGAAAGGTGCTACTACAGAGAGGAAGGCAGGCAGGGGGTTTGGGTCTTCTGAACCTGATGTATTATTACTGGGCGACGAATGTGGAGAAGGTATGGAACTGGGTCAGAGGGGTTGATTCCCAATGGGTCAGAATGGAGGAGGGTTTGTGTAGGGGGTTGGGGTTTAAGCCGCTAGCAACAGCGCCTCTCCTGACAGCCCCTGGGAAATACTCAGGGAGTCTAGCAGTAATGGCTTTGTTGAGAATTTGGAGGCAGTTTCGCCAGCACTTCGCGTTGGGGGCAGGGTCAAGGGAAATGACGATTCGGGGGAACCACAGATTTGGGCCAGGGAAGTGGGATGGAAATTTTCGGAGATGGAGTAGAAAGGAATTAGAACACTAAAAGATTTGTTTCTTGGGGGTCGGTTTGCAGGATTGAAGGAGGTGGGAGCTAAGTATGGGCTGGAGCAGGGGAAAATATTTAGATACATGCAGGTTCCAGACTTTGCCAGAAAGGAGATACAGAGCTTCCCGGTAGAGCCAGCCTTCACATTGCTGGAGGAGGTGCTGACAACAGGAGGACTGGAGAAGGGGGTAGTGTCGGTGGTTTACGGGGCTTTTTTGGAAGAGGAGAAGGCACTGCTGGATGGGATCAAGGCAAAGTGGGAGGAAGAGTTGGGAGAGGGTATGGAGTAAGGTTTCTGGTGTGAGGTGCTCCGGAGGGTGAATGTCTCCACTTTGTGCACGGGATTTGGGCTGATATAGCTGAAAGCGGTATATAGAGCATACCTCACTGGGGCGAGGATGAGCCGGCTCTTTGAGGGGGATCGAAGATATGTGTGAGCGTTGCGGGGGGAGGGGGGTTTGGGTAATCTCTAAAGCGGAAACTGTACCCGGGCCCTCAGGAAGCCATATTTGGGCTGTCGGACAGCCGGGGTTGGAAATGGGTGCGGAGGCAGATGTTGTAGCCTTCGCCTCGTTGATCGCCCGAAGGCGGATCCAGTTGAGATGGAGATCAACCTCTCCACCCTGTGCTCTGGCATGGCAGGGGAACTGCTGAAATTCTTGTCTCTTGAGAAGGTTAAGTTTGAACTGAGGGGATGGATGGAGGGGTTCTACAATTCATGGATGTTATTTATTATACACTTTCGAGAATTGGATTACATCGAACATTAGGCGGGGAGTGTTGGGGGAGGGGGACTGTATGTGTTAATGGTGACTATGGGTGATTCCTGATTCCTTTTTGTTATTTGTCTGTTAACATGCGGTCTGCTGTTTGGGGGTTTGGTGGGAAGATGGGATTGTTGTTATTGATATGGAGATTAAAATTGCATTTGTTATTGATTATTATTTATTGTTGGTGGATGTAAATTTGGGAGAAAATGTGAAAATGGAGGAGAATAAAAATATTTAAAAAAAAATGAATGATAATAATAATTGCTTATTGCCACAAGTAGGCTTCAATGAAGTTACTGTGAAAAGCCCCTAGTCGCCACATTCCGGCGCCTGTTCGGGAAGGCCCGTACGGGAATTGACCTTGTGCTGTTGCCTTGTTCTGCGTTACAAGCCAGCTGTTTAGCCCACTGTGCTAAACCAGCCCCTTACTCATCTAATTGAACCCGCGCTGTTGGCCTTGCTCTGTATCAGGAATGAGCTGTTCAGCCAATCATGGATTATCAGGAAACAGGTAGACACCGGAATGATGCACATTGTGTTGTCACAGATAAGCTGGACAGGGAGCAAGTGGTATCCCTTGCGGATCATAAATGACCCCACATGCTGCCATGGAGAGCACAGAGCCAGGTAGATGCAGTGGATGACACCCTGCAACTGGGGCATGCCTGTATGTGGGTAAAGCCCATGGCCCTACGTCCTGGATTGCCTGGTCCCGATCCAAGTTGGTGTACATGTGGGCCCTTGTGATTAGCGCATCTGTGACCTCCCTTATGCACTTGCGCATGACTGACTGGGATGTGCCGCACAAATAATCCGTGCTATCTTGAAATGAGCCGCTAGCATAGATGTTCAGAGCAGCAGTAACTTTAAGGTATCACAGGCAATGGGTGACTGCCCCGTCCATGTGGCATCAACTTGTGCATTACCTGGCATAGGTGGCCCACCATCCCCCTGGACAGACAGTCTTCTCTGGCACTAGAGCTCTACATCTGGAGGCAGGACGTTTGATGTTGGAATTCACTTGGCTGGTAGTGTCTCCTCTGAGGCTCTGCCTTCTTTGGCCTTGTTCCCATAAGGTCAACGGGCTCAGCCTCCCTTCCTCTGCGGGGCGCTGTTCCTGGCCATATGCAATGGCACGTCAATGTTGCTGCGGGTCGATCACATTCAAAAGAATAGCCAACTTGACTGACTCCATAATTCGCTCGAATCATAGATTGGAAGGAAGAAAACATCAAAGTGAGTGATTAGGATTCCTCACCGTGGCCTGGTCCTCAGCCCTCTCAGCATCTGAGACAGCCACCCATGCGCGTCCCCCATGTGACCGCCTTTCCACAACATCTTACTTCCTCCCTCCCTGTCACACCCATTTCTCCACAGTTGTCCCTCTCAACTCCACCTGAATGAAATGCTTTGACCCTTGAGAGTCTCAGCGGTCCCTAACCACCACCCCCCCCGCCCTTTCTCCCCAAAGTGCAAAAGGATAGTCAAGTACATTCAATGGACCAGCATTCTAACCGCACGGGAGACCTCGATAATGCCCCCATCATTGCTTTGAATGGGGTGAGTGATGAGTGACTTCACCTTAATGTCTTGCTTTGGAGTCCACATCTGTGTCACCTCTCTTATGTAGACATGATTATGAGCCTGCTCCGCCATTCAGTAGGATCACGGTGATCTGACATTCCTCACATGCACTTTCCTGCCCTTTCCCCATAACCTTTGATTTCCTTACTGATCAAGAACCTGCCTGTCTCAGCCTTAAATATACCCAAGGACTCTGCCACCACAATTCTCTATGGAAAGGAGTTCCAAAGTCTCGCAATGCTCTGTGAGAAGAAATTCATCCCTATCTCAGTCTTAAATTTATTTTGAGGGTATGCATCCTCGTCCTAGACTCCCATGAGGGCAAACGTCCTCTCAGCATTTACCTTGTCAAGCCCCTTAAGAATCCTGTATGTTTCAATGAGATCATCTCTCATTCTCCTAAATTCCAATGAGTAGAGTCCCAACCTGTTTAACCTTTGCTCATTAGACAATACCTCCACACGGGGGATCATCCTCGTGAACCATCTATGAACTACCTCCAATGAAATAATATTTTTCAATAAATAAGGGGATCAAAACTACCCACAGTATTCTAGATGTGGCCTCACCAGTAACTTGTACAGTTGCAGCAAGACTTGCTGACCCTTATACTCCAACCCCCTTGAAATATGGGCCAACATTCCAACATCCGCAGTAATTTGCTTTTATTCCATTAGCCGTCCTGATTACCTACTGCAGCTGTGTGCTAGCTTTCTGTGTTTGGTGCACAAGCCACCCCCCCCCCCCCCCACCCCCCAAGTCCCTATGTGCTGCAGCTTTCTGCAGCCTGTCTCCATTTAAATGATACTCTTGTTCTCCCTTCTAAAATGAACAACTTCACAGTTTCCCACGTTCTACTCCATTTGCCAACTTTCTGTCCACTTACATAACCTATTAATATCTCTTTGCAAACTGTATCCCTCTCGCAACCCGTCTTTGCCCTTATTTTTGTTTCATCTGTAAATTTGGCTACAGTACATTTGCTTCCTTCCTCCAAGTCATTAATATAGATTGTGAACAGTTGTGGTCCCAGCACTGATCCCTGTGGAATCCCACTAGTTACAGGTCGCTAACCTGAAAAGAACTCCTTATCCCCACTCACTGTTTCCTGTCCATTAGCCAATTCTCTATCCATGCCGATATACTACCTCCAGAACCATGGGTTTTTATCTTATGACTTAACATTTTGTCAGGTACCTTTCTGAACACCTTCTGGATGTCCAAATACAACACATCTACTGGTTCCCCTTTATCCACTCTGGTTGAAACTTCCTCGAAAAAATCTAACAAATTAGTCAGACACGATCTTTCTTTCATTTCTCTACTATGTAGCACTACACTTTGTATGCTTCACCCGATGTCTATGTATTTAGATTGTGTATCTATTGTATGTCCTATGTTTTTCATATATGGAATGCTCTGCCTGGACTATGCACAGAACAATACATTTCACTGTACCTCTGTACTCATGATAACAAATCTAAATTTAATAAAATATATTTTAAAAACGTCAGTGGGGAGGTATAAGTGTTCCTTGTGAGGTAGGAGAAATAGCTCCTTCTGCATTTGGGGACTTGTTTCAGGGTACTACAAATGTGGCCAGTGGTTTCTCAGTCCCTTTCCCAATGATCCTAGCTCCAGTAGCCGTGATGACGTTCCGGTACTCGTGCTCATGTTGGAACCACTCAGCATGTCGGGACCCTCCAGGTTTCAGGCATTGAGAAGATGGCCGCCAAGATCCTATCGAGCCACGGGCAGCAAGAGAGTTAAGAAGAGTATCTAGCTGCACCTCACGTTCACAAGTGATTAGATGGTTGTTTCAATCAGGTGAAGTGAGGTGGAATGTCTCACCCCTCCCCCACTTCCTGTGCGACTTCAACAGTTTTTTTAAAGGATCTGCTTGCCAATTCAGTGACCATTTAACTGTTTATGCACTGTGACACTAACAGACAGAGTTTCACCAGATTTTTGAAAATTACAATGTGTTGTTCCTTGTGTCTTAATAAAGCTTGTAGTCTCAAAGTTGGAGAAGATGCTTTATTGTGAATTTGTTCTGTCTTCAGAGCTTAACTTATAGCTACCTCAATGCAGCCTGCCTGTGTCTGTGTCTTGCTACCAGTTCTCCCTTCCGTGAAGTGTGTCCTCACTTCCTGTCCCTCTGTATTTATAGCTCTCCCGTGCTCCCTCTAGTGCTTGCTCAGTTGTATTGCATCTACACTGATACGCAATCACCACAGACAACAGGATTGTTTTTATTGTACTTAACCTGGTCCAATTTTCACATGCCCACACATACTTCAGTTCACACATGGAAAAAAATAGTTTACAAAAGATGGATTAAGGAATAATTTTAAAGTCCAATAACGATTCAAGTGATACAGCTCTCATATCTTGACTGATACAGCTGCTCAGACACTTGGAAATAGTTGAGCCTCGGGCAGCATATTTTTTTCTGTGTTCAGCAGGCTGTTGGCGCGCCCCTCATAGGCTGGTTTGTCCATCCTAAGGCTTGTCTTGAAGTTGCTGATGTCCCCCTGTTGGTGACTGGACCTTCATTGCTTGAAGTCTAAGGCAGATTATTTCTCTTAGTTCTGATTTATCTATCCAGATGGCTCCTGCCCACCATTGTTCTTGTCGGCATGCCCTCACAGTGATTTCTTTTCTCATTTCCCATTATTTAATAATAATAATATCCTTTGATTGTCACAAGTATGAAGTATTTGGCAATACCATCTGTGCACCACCTCCCCTGGCTGTCTCAATGATTCCCGCTTGCTTGCTGCCTCCTTTTTCCAGGCACAGCTCTGCAGCGTTGTGGTTCCCGAACAAAATTAGTAAAATCCGTATGTGTCTTATGATTCCACTTTATTGGCTTTTTAAATACCTGAATTGCTCTCCCGTTGCACCAGCGTGTGATGTCTGCCCTCCAAGGTTACCGCCATTGGTAAAATCTGAAGGTAAGATAAAGATGTTGGACCTCAGGCCAAATGCATAAGGTTCACATTTTACCTCCTCCCATCTCCGAACACATTCTAAGTGGCCAGGTAAAATTCTGGCCATGGTTTCTGTCAGCGGGGTAGACCTTGAGTGCGGTAGAGCTAAAACAAACTCGTCTGATTCTTTTTTCTGATGTACCATTGGCACTGTAAAGAATTGTGTGAGTTTAATCTTTTTAGAAGGCATACCGCTACTGTTATGAAAAATCTGAATGTGGAAACATTGTGACCATAGTTTGTGATGCAGTATGATTTTCAGTCATGGCTTTTATATTACCCAGGAGACTTCTAAAACTCTTTTTATTGAGCAAAATTTATTAAAACACCTGTTATATGATGTTAGGACCCCATCCAACTAGATAGATTTCATGATTTTTTAATTTATTGCTGAGAAAACTGACAAATATGATTGTGTTGATCTGGACCTACCCCACGAACATTCTGAAAAATGTCATCCTTAGAGGCAGGTAACCTTTGATATTTAGAACTGGAGGAATAATATTGAAGAAAATATAATGTTCTCTGGATAACAATCTGTATACAGGGTAAAAAGCAGCACATCCTTTTTACGTCAGAAGTTAATTCAGAAGAATGGAAACAGCAGTTTATATGCATTTCACATCCTTATTTTTCTGTGAAATTTAAGAGCGCTGGCAAAGACTTGTGGATACAATACCAAAACCCCTCAGTGACATATGTGTATGTCCGTTTGTATCCTGATGAACAGATGTAATTCCTGACATAATGAAACCTTTGCCAATTCTTTAGTGAAATTCCTGCAAGGTCAACAGGAAATACGTTCTTTCTAGTCTGTTCAAGTACATCCAGAAAATATTTCTGAGCACTAATTTACTGTGGGACTCAGGAAGAGATTAACTGTTTCATAAACATTGATGCGTAGGTAATGTTAGGAAATGAGAAGCAGCCTTTCAATGTCAAATGTGTGAGTCGTTTCATAAACTCCGATAACTACTGCCTTTTATTGTATATTATCCAGTGTGAAAATTGACAAGTTGGTATTTCATTTGGTAAAAAGCTACAAATCCTGTTTACTTTTCAAATCAACTTATTTTTAGGTTTGAGCAACCCTCCACATCACACATTTCCCTGTGTGAAGGGATGGACAGGAAGATCATTCTTCAGTCTTTGTTACTCTTTGTCTTGAATTTAGAGAAATATGGTTGCCCTCCCATTAATTTATCCTCCTTCCATGCGAGTAAGTACATCATTGCTCGGATAGACCGACTTAGATCTGTAGCTCGTTGTATAAGTAATTGCAAGAAAATATATAGGGTACCAAATTCATATGTCTGGAGCCTACTTGGATACCCCAGGAGTCGGCTGCACTGCCTGCTACCATCTGCAAGGGTGTTCTCTGTGGATATGGATGCATACTGTGTCCCCTATGTGTGCTTGAATACACTGGCTTGGTGCCACCTTGTAAGCCAATTGGCACCCCAAATTTGGATAATGCACATTCTGGCAATGCTTGTATTGTATACTTACATAAAAAGAAGTGTTAAGCAATGTGATAGGCACTGTGATAGTGGTATTTAAAGGGCCAGGCACCCTGAGTGCAGTAAATTAAATGTTTGGAATTTTTGACATTGTGAAGGGACTGGAAGTACTCTGGAGATTTTGTGGATATTTTTTGGTGAGCACCTGCTTTTGCCATAGAGTGTTTCCTCATCCTCACAGAGCTGGCACAAGATATGGTGACCTGTGCTTAACAATGATGCAACTGGTATGGGGCATCAGTTGCATTGTTTCTATGTCTGCCACATTAGAAGGAGGTAGAGCAGAGGCAAACTCTGCGCTATTAAATTGAAGTTGGACTCCTGCATTATCCTTGACAATGTCAGGATGCAGCCTAGTGGGTCAACCAATGCACCCAGCAACTTGGTGTGCACGGTCCCTCAGAAATTGCCTGAATTTCACCCCATCGGGCCTATCTTACTCCCCTGCTGCAGGACTTAAAGTATAGAATCATTAGAGTGCTCAAGGAGGCCATACGGCCCATCAAATCAGCACCAACCCTCTGAAAGAGCCCCACCCAATCCCTATAACCCAGTAAAACCCATCTAACCTTTTGGACACTAGGGGAAATTTTTAGCAAGGCCAATCCACCCAACCTGCACAGCTTTGGACTGTGAAAGGAAATCGGAGTGCCTGGGGAAACCCCGCAGACACGGTGAGAACGTACAAACTCCACACAGTCAGTGATTCAAGGCTTGGAATTGAACCCGGGCAAAAAGTATTCATAGATTTTACAGTGCAGAATGAGGCCATTCAGCCCATCGAGTCTTCACCGGCTCTTTGAAAGAGCACCCTACCCAAGCCCATATCTCCACCATATCCCCATAACCCAGTAACCTAAGGGCAATTTTGAACACTAAGGGCAATTTAGCATGGGCAATCCACCTAACTTGCACATTTTTGGACTGTGGGAGGAAACCGGAGCACCTGGAGGAAACCCACGCAGACACGGGGAGAACGTGCAGCCTCCACACAGCCAGTGACCCAAGCCGGGAATCGAACCTGGGACCATGGAGCTGTGAAGCAATTGTGATAACCACTATGCTACTGTGCTGCCCGGTAATTTAGTAGGAAGCTATACTCGGTTAGCTTGACCTCTGTGGTGGCGAAGTTGTTGGAATCAATCATTCAGGAGGAGATGACTGAACATTTGGAAAGAAAACACGGAATCCACCATTGTCAGCATGGTTTTATGAAGGGTAGCTCAGCTTGACAAACTTGCTTGAGTTCTTTGAGGGCGTAATCAGCAAGGTGGATATGGGGATCCTGTGGATGTTGTATACCTAGACTTTCAGAAGGCGTTTAGCAAGATGCCACACAAAAGACTGATCCAAAAGGTGAGATCACAGGGGATTGTGGGGAGAGTACCAGATTGGATTAAAGATTGCCTGACAGAAAGCACAAGGTTGGGATAAATGGGTCCTTTTCTGGCTGTCGAACTGTAACTCGTGGGTGCTGCAGGGTTCACTTCTCGGACTTCAACTGTTTATAATTTAGATAAATGGCCTTCAAGTAGGGACAGAGTGTAAAATGGCAACATTTGCGGTGATACTAAAATAGGTGGGAAAGCATTTTAGTGAAGAGGAGATAAAGGGCGGGATTTGCTGATCACCCCGCCACGTGTTTTTTGGCAGTGGAGGCAACCCGCCAGTGGGATTTACCGATCCAGCTGTTGTCAATGGGAGTTCCCAGGGACAACACTCATGGGCGCTGGGAAATCGTGTGCCGGCATGGGACCAGAATTTCCCATCGGTGTGAAAAGCCGGTAATCCCGCCCAAAGATTTTACAGACAGATATAGATAGTCTAGGAAAATGGGCCAAAATTTGATTGATGGAGTTTAATGTCGATTAGTGTGAGGTTATCCATTTTGGCCAAAAAAATAAAAAGGCAAATTATTATCGAAATGGAAAGCAGATTTAAAATGCGTCTGGGCAGAGGGATCTGGGTGTCTTTGTTCATGAATCGCAGAAAGTCGGTCCGCAGGTACAGCATGTAGGCAAATGGAATGTTTGCGTTTATTGCAAAAGGACTGGAGTGTAAAAGTAGAGAAGTGTTGTTGCAGTTGTATAGGGTGTTGGTGAGAGCACATCTGGAGTATTGTGTCCAGTTTTGGTCTCCTTGTTTGAGAAAGGATATGGTGACATTGGAGGCAGTTCAGAGGAGGTTCACTTGTGGAGCAATCTAAAATGAGAGGTCATGGATATAGGTTGAGAGACGATAGATTTATAACCGAGATGAGAAGGAACTACTTCTCGTAGAGAGTGGTGAATTTGTGGAATTCACTGCCCCATAGAGCGGTGGAATCTGAGTCATTAAATGGTTTCAAGAAGGAGATAGATATATTTTTGATTAAATAAACAGGTTAAAGGAATATGGGTGCTTTGGGCCAGGGTTTAGAGAACCCCAAAGTGTATCATGGAGTTCACCTGACCCACGACTCTTATAAAATTGTGGTGTGGGGAGCACACGGCCTACTCTGCAGGTGTGGTACAGCAGAAATCTAAAAGTATTTTTTGAAGCAAAACAATGTTTATTCTATGAACTCAAGTTAATCTTTTTAAAACATACAGTGAACATCTTAGCAACCATCAATTCAAATACAACCCCCAAAGAATACAACATTAAGTAATCCTTAACCTTTCTTTTTAACATCCGTAAGACAGAGAAAAACCTTTTGACAGAAGCACATCAGGTTTAAATTAACTACTGAGAATGGTTATCACTCTGAATTCACCAAATGATCAAGAGTCTTTACATGGCATAGAGAACAACATTACACCTTCTTTGGTTGGCTGCAGCTCCAACATTGAAACAAAACCAAAAAACACAGACACACCCAAGCTTTTCTCAAAGTGAAACTAAAAGCTGGCAGACAGCCCAGCTCCACCTCCACTCTGACATCACTGCAGTGACTTGAGCAGACCAACATTTCTCAAAGTGACCTCATGACAATGGGGAACAGGTAGGGAGGTGGATTTGAGACCAGGAAAAGATCATCCATGATCTGATTGAATGGTGGAGCAGTCTTGAAGGGCTGAATTGCCTACTTCTGCTCCTAATTCCTATGTTCCTATATCCCTGGAGCTGTGAGGCAGCAGTGCTAACCACTGTGCTACTGTGCTGCCCTTGTCTGCCACCTCGCCCTCTGGTGAGCTGATTAATGAACTATCCTTTATCCTCGGCCTGGCTGTAACCCACTCATACCCAATGGCTCACTAATTGCTGATCCTAACTCTACTCTACCTTCAAAGTACATGCAGTGCCAGTGTCTGAGCTGGAGGTAAGTAGTGTCAGATCAACTGACAGAATGTCTTCATTGATAATGTGCTGTTGCTCTTTTCTCCTCATGGGGCATCTGTGTTTTTTTATAGTCTTTAATGGGACATGGGCATTGCTGGATAGATGAGCATGTATTGCCCATACCTAATTTACCTTGAGAAGGTGGTGAGGTGCCTTCTTGAACCACTTAAGTCCATGTGTTGTAGGTACACCAATGGTGCTGTTAAAAAGCAGTTCCAGGCATTTTGACCAGTGAAAAGTGAAGGAGCTGCAGAACAGAGTTCCAAGCCAGGATGGTGTGTAGTTTAGAGGGGAACTTGCAGGTGGTGGAGTTCCCATGTGTCAGCAGCCTCACCCAATTCCTCCAGGCATGACATAACATTGCTTCCGCTTGTTCTCTACCCTCTGGCTCCTCCCCTCCTGGTCCAGCTCTTCTCCTCAGATGAGGCTGCATGTCCCTCCTCCTCCTCCTCCAGCTTATCACCACACTTCTCTGCCAGACTGTGGAGGGCATAGCAGACCACTACAAAGCAGGAGAACCTGTGGGCGGGGGGGGGGGGTTTGTTCTGCAGTGCACCACCAAAGCATCCAGACATTGGAACCGCATTTGGAGCAGTCTGATGCACCGCTCAATGATAGCATGGGTGACAACATGGGCCTCGTTATATCGGGTCTCTGCCTCAACGTGATCTGGGAACTCACTATCGGGAGTGGGCCGGTTAGATAGCGAACTGACTCGCGCCTGGCACGAACCTCGATTTTGGACTTTCCCGCTATTTAACAGGCATGCTCAGATCCATGAAGTGTGTCTCCTGTAACTCCAGTGAGTTTGACAAATAATAAATTGGTTAACTTAATTTAATTTATTAAT
Organism: Scyliorhinus canicula; assembly: GCF_902713615.1. Classification (NCBI taxonomy): domain Eukaryota; kingdom Metazoa; phylum Chordata; class Chondrichthyes; order Carcharhiniformes; family Scyliorhinidae; genus Scyliorhinus; species Scyliorhinus canicula. The sequence continues at coordinate 138,602,544 of NC_052150.1, forward strand.
ATTCTGGATGTGGCCTCAGTTATTGCAACAATTTGCATGTCCTTCCATAAATATTTAAATGCTGGTCCATGAACATTTGCTCTTACATAAGTTGATTTCTTAATCAAAATACTTTCAAAAGCCATGTTGCGATACTTTGCTTCATTTGTATGTATCGGTCCAAGTTAATACATTTTTTGCCATTCTAATCTTTCACAATTGCTCCCATCATGCAAGTGAGTTGAGATGAATGACCTTTGACAATGAGTTAGTTCAGATCATAGATGCACAATTGAACTTTGCAGGGGTTGAAATTCTGGGTTGGCATCTGCCTGAAACACAGCACAATGGCAAGACAACATTCTTGCAATTCATTGAATACAGAAGGAGCCAAGGCAATGTTTCACCATGTAATTGTGCAGAATTCCAACAATATCAGGATATCTTCAATCTTGTTACCAGAGGATAAAATCCAGTTGGCTAGAAACCAGTGGGGAAGTATAAAGATTTAATTAACTCTGGCAGAACAAATTTAAAGAAATTCATGGAACCAAAAAAGAATTCCGCAAATGAGCAGAGTTGAAGCAATAGCGTTAGATGTTTTCAGTCAGAAAATAAGAACTATCAGACCACAGCAGCACCAAACAATGCAGAATGAATTGAATCCCCTAGAAACGCAGGTGGTAAAGAAACCAAGATGGTAAGAGAATGCATGTTAAATATCAGAGATGGAGGAAAGAAATAGGGGAAAATTAGTGCTCCTTAATAGGGAAGCTACTCCCTCCAACACAACACAAACATACTGAGCTATACAAAGTAATCAGATGCAACGACAGAAATGCAAGGGGAATAGACACAAGACCCAACCTCATCTTCTTAAGGGCAATTGAATGCCTGCCTTGCCAGAGACCCCCAAAATCCATCAAAGAATAATAAAGTAAAATGTTACAGAGCAGTTTTCCCCTTTCCATCTTTCAACCTATGAAGGAGACACCTCATCGAATCACGAGAGGACGTAATAGAGGTCCAAGCCCTCACTGTGTGGTGAGAAATAGTTTGCATGGGTTTCCTTTTGAGATTTTTTATGTGTTGACCATGTTTCTATAGCAGCTGGTGCTCAAGTCGACAAGAGCATCAATTTTGGTGTTTGGGTAAATGCTGTTAATTGCGATGTGGAAAAACTGGACCAGATGTTGGGATGACTGTGAATACAGAGGAGTACAAATTGTTCAGCTGCTGTTCTCTTCAGAGAGTGAGAGCTCCAGCCAAAAAAATAACTGCAGCCAACTATTGTTCTGCTCCCACTTCCTTGACATCCTCTACATCATCAATGTTCTCTCACCCATCATGCTGATATGTTGCAGAACAAAGTTGTGCAGTAAACAGTAAACTATAATCATACAGACACTCTGGGTTGTATTGCAATAAGTCATGAGACCTGTCTAGGCATTCGAATTATTGGTTGAGGATTACAGTAGCTTCCTTGGTGAGGAATTTAGTTGATGCAAAGTAGCAGAATTTTGTAACTAAACATAAAATCTAAGAGGAGTCAAAATGACACGTTTGGAGGGGACGGTCATTTTCTTTTCTAAAAATATGTTGGGCTGGATTCTCTGCCTTTGGGATTCTCCGTTTTGCCAGCAATCCGGGGGGTTTCCCGATGGTGTGGGGCTGCCCCACAATGGGAAACCCCATTGACAGAGCATCCAGTGTGCTGACTGCAAGACACGGTCCCATCAGAGGGCTGGAACTTGGGGGAGCTGATGGCCACCGTCGTCACTCCAAGGAACAGGTCCGGTCTGGCACCCAGCACCTCCTCCTCCCAATCGGTGCCCATAGGGCCCTGGGATTCACCTATTGACGGAGGAGGAGCTGGTTCGAGCCCTGGCTGCCCCTTCATCGTCTGGCTATGCCAGTGCTGGGTGTTTCCCACGGTCCACAGCATGGAATTGACGCCCTCAGCGATGCTCCTCAGAGACTGGGATATGAATTGCAGTGCAAATCAGCCATGCCCCCCTGCGAGTGGGACCAACTCTGCATCTCCTTCGGCCATTCCCATCTGAGAGTGGGACATGTCCCGCAGAACCTCATCAAGATCGGCCTGGTACTGGGTGACATCACCCAGTGAGTTGCAAATTCTGCCGAGACCCTCAGCCATGGCTGCCACCGACTGAGCAACGCCTTGGACACCTTCACTAATGGTGCTGATGTCATGCACCAAACTCTCCACAGCGGTCGCCACCCTAGCAATGTTAGCCTTGGTGCCACTCATTGCCAGCGCTTCTGGGCCTCTGGGACTCCTCCAAGTGGCTATGGATCTGCTGGAGTGACGCTGAGATCTTCCTCTGAATGTCTCGGCCACTCCTTATTATCTCCATCAGCTCCAGGTAACCCATGTCCAGAGGCTTAGCATCAGGCTGGGACCCAACTGGGTTTTGGGATCCAGCAGAGCTCCGACTGCTGTCTTGCCTGGGGGTTTCTGCCTCCACATCAGCAGCAGTGTGGTGCTCACCAGATTGTGCCCCAGAAGCCTGACCACTAACATTTCCCACCGAGGTGTGTGTATCTGCGCTGGTGGAGGGTGGGGATGACAGCTGTGCAGCGACCATGGTGGCATCCTCATAGCTCTCTTCCAAGATGTTCTCTTCAGAGTCAGGAGGGGGGGGGGGGGCGCCCTGGATGGGCCAGCACCGACGGCTGGTGACCTACAAGAGAATGGACATATGGTCAGTGGGAGGGATGGGTCGAGCAGTAAGGCAATCACTACTCATGTTTGACAGGTCCCCCGGAAGGAGCCGCTGGTTCCTCACCTCTGCGGCATCAGCCAGCCTCTGCGTAGGTGACTGATCTGTCCTCGGCCACCCAGTCATCTCCAGGGCCCACTCCTCGAAGGCGGTGAGGATTCTTATGACTGGTAGCCCTCCACCAGACGGGGCCTTCTTCCGCCAATTGTGGGAGAGCTTTTCCTGAGGAGACACAGAGAGGGCATCGTTGACCATACGCGTGGTTCAGTGATGGTAGAGTATGAAGGTGAGGTTGGGGGAAGGGTGGAGGGCTGGGGTTCTCTTGGAGAGTTGCAGACTCTATGCTTCCTTGGCGGGGGGAGGGGTGGGGGGTGGGGCATTGGTGTCTACTCACTTGTGCTGCCCGGTGTAGGTCGTTGACCTTCTTCCTGCACTGCTGGCCAGTCCTCTTGGTCACACTGTTTGAATAACTGGCTATTACGACCTCATCCCAGGCAGCACTGGCTGCCTTGTGGCTCACCCTCCGGGAACCCCGGAGGAACAGGACATCTATCCTGGTCTCCACCAAATCCAGGAGCCTCCCCAGGTCAGCGTCCCCAAATCTTGGAGCCTGTTTCCTCGGCACCATTATTGTGAGCTGGCCGGTGTTGGCTGAAGAAATGCAGTTTAAGTGCTGCTCGACCTTGTTAGCGGGGGGCTGGTGAGCGCGGTCCTGGCAAATCAACTGGCGAGGCATTATTTGCGGCGTCAAGCCTGTGAGGCCTCATTAAGTGGATCAATTAACGTTGAATTGCATTGCCGGTTTCGCTGGTGAGCGCCGGGAGGCTCACAGCAATTTCCGCTCGCTACCACACTTAAAAGAATTTCTGGAGAATTGCCCCCAATATGAATTAATCATGGCAGCTTTGAGAAAACGGGTTACAGATCTGAATAATACGCTGCTGCGTGTCATCACTAATGTATTATGAAAGAGGAGCCTTTTTTATTCATGAAGGCAGCTGTCATTATGTTAAGGAAGCTGCACTGTGACATGGGGATAATAATGATTCACTCCTACAATTTATATAAACCCCAGGGTCTAATCCTGGTGCTTTCAGATCTCCTCAGGGAAATAAATGAATGTTTATTTGAGCAAACAATGCATTAGTTGCCAGTATAACAAACAGGGGCTGTGGACTAACTGGTGTTGTTGATATCCTTTGTGACAGCCAAGAGGTAAACTGAAGTAATCTTGACTACAGCAGGGGGAGAACTTTAATCATTGTATTTGCCGTCCTCCCACCAGAGGACCACAGCTGTAACCACAGGGCAACCTTCAGGGAGGATTTTGCCTCCACAATGATAGTCTGGCAACTGTAACCACAGCTCGTTTTTAAGCACTTAAGCAGCTAAATCTTGAGGTGCCGTCATAGTCTCCCACCTATAGTGGCAGCACCCACCTTCACTGGGGTTGCCAATTGCCCAGAGCCTTCATTAGCACCAATGTCTGTGCAGATTGTTTGCTTCCTCTTGGATAGGGCTCCCAGAGGTGGTCTCTTAATTGACTGCGTCCAGGAAGATCGCACATGTGGGTGAATATCAGCAGCCACTAGGGCTGTGCATCAGTAATGCTTCCTTCCATTCCCCCATTTTAAATACTAAGTAGGGAAGATTCTGTCCAAAAGATCTATTCTGCAATTGTCCGGGTAAAGACAGTAACTGTGCTGATGGAATCTCAATGTTTCCCAGTTTGTAGATAAATTGTGGAGGAAATGCAGCAGGTTACGAGGCCCCACAGGGGAACATTTGTCCTATTGGTGGGAGGGAGAGATGAGACCCTCAGACCAAGCATTTATGGCAGGAAGTCGCTGAGGAAATGAGCAGGGGGGTGTGTGGTCTCTTGCTTATGAATAAGTAGTGAAACAATGTCATCAAAGCAGGAAAGGTGAGTACCATGCCATCTTCAAGTGCCAACCTCCCCACACTCTGACCTCCCCAGCCTTCTCCTGCACAGCACTCCTCAGATCAACACCACTTGCAGCTTCCCCTGTTCCTCTCTATGGAGGCATCTCCTTACATCCCCATCTCAACAGTCACCACTGACACTCCTCAGCACATCATTCCCTCAGTCAGTCTTCACAAATATTCTCCTTCCATATTTTCAAAGCATCCCATTTCTCACACTCATAACTCCCTTGTTTCTCTCGATGCAGGAAGAGAGATCCAGGGAGAGGCAGAGAACAGGGTGACCCTTCAATTTTGTCACCTCTTTGATTGCTGTGGAGGAGGCAGTGATGTCGCTAAGCTGGCTGGCAGAATTCATGCTCTTTGGAGCTTAAGCGATGGGCATTTCCCAGATACCTGCTGACCGAATTAGATACCACACAACACATGGCATGCACCAATCACTCAATGATTTGTCACCAGTAGCTAAAATATAATTGTCAGTCTAATGATAACTTTGAAATGTCAGCACTGACAATTATATTGTCATCCCCCACATGTCCTTCAGGACTCTCTCAGGAGGTGGTGGAGGAAGAAAAGAAAGACTCCTCAGAGGAGGTTGTGCACACTGAGAAATTACCATCACACGACTCATCCACCAAGACATTTGGGTTGTCATAGGGTAGAGTGTGTAGATATTCTGAGTCTTGTTGATATTAATAAGGAGAAGGTGTTGGGCATCTTAAAAAGCATTAAAGTAGATAGGTCCCAAGGGCCTGCTAGGATCTACCCCAGAATAGTGAGGAAGGCAAGGGAGGAAATGGCTTGACAGTTATCTTTGTATCCTCATTAGCTACAGGTGAAGTTCCAGAGGACTGGAGAGTAGCCAATGTTGTTTCATTGTTTAAGAAGGGCAGCAGGGATAATCCAGGAAATTATAGGCCGGTGAGCCTTACGTCAGTGGTAGGGAAATTATTGGAAAAGATTCTTGGAGATAGGATTTACTCACATTTGGAAACAAATGGACTTATTAGTGATGGGCAGCATGGTTTTGTGAAGGGGAGGTCATGCCTCACTAATTTGATTGAGTTTTTTGAGACAAAGCTGATAGATTGGATTTGTTTATTGTCACGTGTACCGAGGTACAGTGAGAAGTATTTTTCTGCGAGCAGCTCAACAGATCATTAAGTACATGAAAAGAAAAGAAAACACATAATAGGGCAACACAAGGTGCACAATGTAACTACATAATCACCGGCATCGGGTGAAGCATACAGAGGGAAAGGCAGAATACATGGACTTCAGTAACGCCTTTGACAAGGTACCCCATGGTAGACTGGTACAAATGGTGAAGTCACATGGAATCAGAGGAGAGCTGGCAAGTTGGATACAGAACTGACTTGGCACAGAACAGTAAGAAGTCTTACAATACCAGGTTAAAATCCAACAGGTTTGTTTCAAACACTTGCTTTTCGGAGCACTGCTCCTTCCTCAGGTGAATGAAGAGGCATGTTCCAGAAACATATATATGGACAAAGCCGAAGATGCAAGACAATGCTTAGAATGCGAGCATTTGCAGGTAATTAAGTCTTTACAGATCCAGAGATAGGGGTAACCCCAGGTTAAAGAGGTGTGAATTGTCTCTAGCCAGGACAGTTGGTAGGATTTCGCAAGCCCACGCCAGATGGTGGGGGATGAATGTAATGCGACATGAATCCCAGGTCCCAGTTGAGACCGCACTCATGTGTGCGGAACTTGGCTATAAGTTTCTGCTCGGCGATTCTGCGTTGTCGTGCGTCCTGAAGGCTGCCTTGGAGAATGCTTACCCGGAGATCAGAGGCTGAATGCCCTTGACTGCTGAAGTGTTCCCCAACTGGAAGGGAACATTCCTGCCTGGCGATTGTCGCGCGATGTCTGTTCATTCATTGTCGCAGCGTCTGCATGGTCTCCCCAATGTGCCATGCTTCGGGACATCTTTTCCTGCAGCGTATGAGGTAGACAACGTTGGCCGAGTTGCACGAGTATGTACCGCGTACCTGGTGGGTGGTGTTCTCACGTGTAATGGCGGTATCCATGTTGATGATCTGGCACGTCTTGCAGAGAGCGCCATGGCAGGGTTGTGTGGTGTTGTGGTCGCTGTTCTGAAGGTTGGGTAGTTTGCCTTCTGGGCACAGAAGACAAAGGGTAGCAGTAGAAGGTGCTTTCCTGAATGAAAGGCTAAGACTAGCGGCATTTCACAGGGATCAGTTCTGGGGCCTTTCTTGTTCGTGGTGTATATAAATGATTTGGAAGAAAATCTGGTCTGATCAGTAAGTTCGCAGACGACACAAAAATTGGTGGAGTTGCTGAAAGTGAAAAGGGTTGTCAGAGGATACAGCAGGATATAAACTGGTTAGGGTCTTGGGCAGAGAAATGGCAGATGGAGATTAATCCAGACAATTGTGAGGTAATGCACTTCGGAGGGTCCAATGCATGTAGGAATTACACAATAAATGGTAGAACTCCTGCATGTCCTGACAGGCAGAGAGATCTGGGCGTGCATGTCCACCGATCGCTGAAATTGGCAACGCATGTGTATAAGGTGGTCAAGAAGACATACGGCATGCTGGCCTTCATCGGACGGTGCATTGAATATAAAAATTGGCAAGTCATGTTGCAGCTGTACAGGACCTTAGTTAGGCCTCATATGGAATACTGTGCACAATTCTAGTCGCCACACTACCAGAAGGATGTGGAGAGGGTACAGAAGCGGTTTACTAGAATGGTGCCTGATATGGAGGGCATTAGCAATGAGGAGAGGTCAGATTAGCTCGTCTGTTCTCACTGGAATGACGGAGCTTGAGAGGCAACCTGATTGAGGTCTACAAGATTATGAGTGGCATGGACAGAGTGGATAGTCAGATGTTCTTTCCTAGGGTAGGAGAGTCAAGTACTCGGGGAAATAGGTTTAAAATGTGTGGGGAAAAGTTTAGAACAGATGTGCGAGGCAAGTTTTTTACACAGAGGGTGGTAAATATAAGGAATGCGCTGCTTGGGGAGGTGATGGGAGCATGTACAATAGCAGCATTTAACGGCCATCTGGACAAATATATGAATAGGGTGGGAATGGAAGGAGACAAACGCCATAAGTGCATACGGTTTTCATTTAGGCAGGTACCATGGTCTGTGCAGGCTTGGAGGGCTGAAGAGCCTGTTTCTGTGCTGTATTGTTCTTTGTTCTTTGACAATGTGTGGCCACCTGGTGCACTTGGCAGGAGGTCTTGTTCCAGGACACTGCAGATGTCAGCAACCACCTGCTGAGACAAACTGAGCCTACTGGTGCTTGTCACATTCAGAATGCTTATTATTGCCCCCTGTGCGTTGGAGCTTTGTTCATTCCCTCTCCCTGTGGACTGGCAGGTGGCCGAGGAAAAAGCAGCTGTTGCTATTGCTGCTTCTCTTGTTCCTCATCAGAGGTCCAAGACTGAGTTGTTTTGAGCGGTTTCCATGGTACTGAGAAAGCTCAGAGTTTGAAATCGTTAATGCATCCTTTAAGATAAAAATACTCATGAGCTACTGTAAAAAAAATGCCTCTGGAAGTTATACAGCTTTGCCTCAGAACAATAGAATAACTTGTTTGAAATGGCCACCTCAGGGCATATACCCTTGGTTATTTGGGTGGTAAGGTCATAAAATTGTATTAGCCTCATAGTGGGGATTTATCTGGATTGAGAGTTGTGCAAAGCTATTTTAAACAACCAACCTTTATTTTACATTGCATCATAAATGCTAAAAATGAATCAACACAAAATATTAGAACAAAGTTCAGATGGAAGGTCACATCCAAACATTAACCATTTTTCTTCTTTTAGCTGACTAACCTACTGTGCATTTCAAATATTTTCTGTTTTCTAAAGTTTAAAACTCAACGTTCAATTCATGCGAGTTGGAATCATTTTGTGTGTGAACTCACTTAAATTACAAGAGGTTCCCTGGCTCCCACTTTCCTCGCTAAAATGTTGTGGGAGGGAGCATGGCCAGTAGAGGTACAGCTGCCCCACAGCCAACAATAGGTTTGAGGTGGGATTTCCACTTTTCAAGGACAAGAGGTTCCACCTCAGAGAGCTGCAGGCCAATCGAGGGTCAACAGCTCTCAAATACTGTCACTGTGGCACTGTCAGTACTGCACTCGGGGCTTCAGGAGGCATTCTGCAATGGACGGGGTTAAACAGGGACATTGATGAAGAGATCGGGCTGCGGTTGGGAGGCCATATCCCTTGATGCCATTTGAATCGAGAAATCTTTAATAAAATAAAAAAATGACAATTACTGCTGCTTCTGATATTGTTCAAGTCACACCTTCTAGGAGATTCACTTTACTACAGGGGATTTAAAGATGCTACATAGAGCAACTTTAAGGGAAATTGAAAAAAAAAATTAAACAGGAGCATTGGGAGATAATAAGTTTTGAATTGCTCTCACAAGGGCCAACATAAGCATGGGCTCCTTCTATGTAGTGAAAGTCTATGATTCTATGTATGCTGGTGAATCTTTGAAACACAAAATAAAATACATGAGATTGTACCATAGAGGCAAAATACTACACAGTCTTACTTATTAGAAACCCAGCCAAATGTGAGTGTTGGGAAGATTCTCACCACTAGTCTGAAACTTCATGAACATAATTATAGTGAAACAATCGCTTGTTAAATACGATGAACTCATCAACTCTGAGAAACAAATCACTTTAGAAGTGTCCAACAGCAATTTGTTTTTCATGATAAAATAGTGCAGACATTTTTCAATAGGCAACAAAAAAGGATACATCAAAATGGAAGTGATATTGATTTGGCAAAACTCTAACCCTCCTGCAAAATGTGATCCTTTATTTCCAGTTAACCAAGTACTGAAAAGAGGTAAGGAAATTAAAAATGAAACAGTGCATATTAAATCATTGACTAAGAGCTAATGCTTATTGGTGTTATGGGCCAGGGTTTAGAGAACCCCAAAGTGTATCATGGAGTTCACCTGCCCCACAACCTTTAATAGATTGTGGTATGGGGAGCACACGGCCCACTCTACAGGTCTGGTACAGCAGAAATCGAAAAGTACTTAAAGCAAAACAATGTTTATTCTATGAACTCAAGTTAACCTTTTTAAAACATACCAGTGAACATCTTAGCAACCATTAATTCAAATACAACCCCCAAAGAATACAACACTAAGTAATCCTCAATAAATTCCCAAACATCATCCAGAAAGCAAAAGATCCTTTAAACAGAGATCAGGTTTAAATTCTCTAATGGGAGCTGTTATCCCTTTGTAATCACCCAAATGGACACTCTTTAGCTTGTAGAGAGATCCATGCACATCTGCTGGCTTTCACTGCAGCTCTTCTCTCTGAAAAAGAAACTAAAAATACAGACATACCCAAGCTTTTCTCAAAGTGAAACTAAAAGCTGACAGACAACCCAGCTCCACCCACAGTCTGACATCACTGCAGTAATAAACACATATTTCTTAAAGGTACACCCACTACAGTTATTCTATAAAAAACACCCATTTCCTAAAGGTACTCTCACATGACATTGGGTAAACAACTTGCATTGTTAACAGTTTTCAATCAGCCTGCCATTTTTTCTGGTTGAAAAGATGCACATTTGTAGGCAGTGTGACCATTCAGCGTAATATGTATTGATCCCAAAATGCAGATTGTAAATATAAAACATAAGATGCAATTTAATCCCTGGCACTCCCCCCAACTACAGGTCAATGAACCTATGTTTTGCTATTTCTTTTCAAGCAGTTGCAATAGTTTTGCTATTATGGCATGCATCCTTCAAGAATTTAGAAATGGAGGCTGTTGATAACAAATGCTGTTGATAAGCTGCATTAGTGAAAAATCATTCAGTACACTTTGGCTGACATTGTAAAATGTAAGTGATCAAATTACCAAAATCGCTGCTCGAGTGCGTGGAAAATTGACTCATGAACAGAACTCGTTGCCTTGCATCTCTCTTCTGATGGGATTACAACAAACCCTTGGGCAGCAAATCTCACATCAACCAACGTTATAGTTTGCTCAAAGTGTACAAAGGACATAAAACTATGAGGATGGTAAGTTTCCGTTCTGTATATTCCCTTGCAAAATTGTTTAATCTGCAATATATTCAACCTGCAAAATGAGGCCAGTGAATAACGGGACAGGCTAAAACGAGATTCGGCCAGGCGCCAAACAGTTTGTGATGCAAACGGCCCATTCCCGTAGGCAAAATCGGGATCCCGCTGTAGTGTGGCGAGAAGCCAATTATCACCACTTTAAGCTCCATTTCCATACAATTAACGGGAGCTACCCAATATCCAACGGCCTCCCGTGATTCAGCGGCCTCCCCAGCAAGTGGTCGGGCTGGCGCCAATTAGTACTCCTTTTAAAAAATGTGAACCTGGTGGAAGGGCTTTTGAGGGAAGCCAAGGATGTGAGTAGCCATCGTTGCTCATGGGGCAAATGGCGGGATGTGGGGGCTGGGGCACCTTGGCTGGGGGCGGGGGTGTGATGGCATCCTTGGGCTAACATGGGAGGGGCTGCTGGGGGGAGCAACCCCGTGCAGCTCCACCATGCCAACCCCTGGAACCTGTGTACCTGTTCCAGAGGCAACCCTTGTCCCTGCCCATCTGCCGCACTGATCACCCATAACCTCACCGACTGCTGAGGCCGTAGGCCGTGCGCCTGAAGGCTATTGCTAATTGTTAAGGTTCACACGACCCAAGAAGACTCCTGTGGGTGGGCTGGCCACGTAGCATGTTGGAGTAATTGCCTAACATCCTAATCACACCGCAATGCCTGGACACTGTGCCTGAACAGTGCAAGAGGCAAACCACGGATGCAGCAGCCAGCACATGAACACCCAGGGGATGGGACACAGCTCCGGGGACATATCCACAGCCGGAGGGTGCTTGAGTGCAACAGAAAAGGGACCAGTGTCCAGTCCAGGTAAAGTTATGTGTGGATGGCTGGGGTACAGGGTCTGGGGTCTGTTGACGGGGATCTTCTGCAGTCGCAGTGGCTGGTTTAGCTCACTGGGCTAAATCGCTGGCTTTTAAAGCAGACCGAGCAGTCCAGCAGCACGGTTCGATTCCCGTACCAGCCTCCCCGGACTGGTGCCGGAATGTGGCGACTAGGGGCGTTTCACAGTAACTTCATTGAAGTCTACTCGTGACCATAAGCGATTTTCATTTTTATTTTCAGTGCGTGGCCAGGGCATTCTGGGTGTGAGGGAGGGGGGATCAATCGAGGTTTGGAGGGTCCTGAGGTGGGAGCCACCGCTGTTTGTCAGTCTAACACCCCCTCTCAATTCCTTACAGATATTAAATGCTATGGACGGTATTTTGGCCCAGAACGTGCCCTCGTGGTGCTGCTGCTAGGCCAGGCAGCCAGATGCTGAAGACGGTGGCAGCAGCAGTGTCTGCAGAGGCTCGAGGCGGTGACTCATGTGCCGGGATCCGCCTCACACCCTGAGGACCCAGCCGCCCATCAGGCCAGGGAGGGACCCAGAGGTGAAGCCTGCGATGGCCCAAGGTGCACAGGCATCGCTGGTCCTTTGAACAAATGACAGACAGCGTGTGCAGCAGAAGGATTCACCTCAACAAGGAGATGGTGCGGCACCTGTACCATGTCCTCGCGGACCTGGCACCAGGTGGAGGAGGACACCCACTCTCAGTGGCCGTCAGGGTTACTGCAGCCCTGAACCTTTACGCTTCGGGATCATTCCAGGGCTCGAGCGACGACCTTTGTGGCATCTTGCAGGCCACAGTCCACAGGCGCATCCAACAGGTCATGGATGCCCTGTTTGCCCTGGCGGAAAACTATATATACTTTGACATGGACCAAGCCCAACAAGATGCCCGGGCAGCAGGATTCTCTGCCATCACTGGGAAACCCCAGGTCCAGAGGGTGATAGACTGCTTGCATATTGCCTTGCGCTCACCGGGCCATTTGGGAGTGCCCTGAATTAACAGAAAGGTTTTCCACTCCCTGAACTTACAGCTCACGTGTGACCACCACATGAGGATCATGCACATGCATACATGCTTCCCAGGGAGTGTGCACTGCAATGATATGTATAGTCCAAGTATAGTAAAGGGTGAACAAGGTGATGTTCATATATATCAACACTGGATGACATCACTGAGTGATCATATAAAAGGCTGCATCCCTCGGCATGCTGGCGGTAGCTGATGGAGATTTCGATGTAGAAGGATAGTATGAGGTTGAGTTAGAGTGTTGTTCATAAATTAGAGAGATTATTAATTATTGTATCACAGATTCAGTACTATTATTTTATTATCTGTTACTCAGTGGAGTATGCGAATCAAATCGGGTGAAGTAGTGTAAAATAAATTTGTTTTGATTTAAACATCTTAGTTTTATGTTCTTTGTCAACACAACATCTTTGGCTATCTTGGAGAGCAAGACAATGAATATAACATGGTACCAGGTTATTACTGACGTAATTTAAATAAAAATAGTCAACCAATAGAAAACCATCACATGACTCAGACTTTGACGGCAAGAATGCTTTGAGACTATTTCAGAATCCAAGATACTGCGGGTTTCATCAGGGCCCTCAGCTGAGCCAGAGCAGTCATCCATTTCCCAAACTGAAACCACCAGGGACTAACCTTGTACAAGCAATAAGATTAGTAATGAGATCATTTTGATAAGATCCACACCATGACTCCCATCTACATGATAATACATGGAATTTATAGAAAGTATTAAAATGTAATGGGTTTAGAATTGTAAATGTGCCTGCAGAGCTTTCCTGTAGTGTCACCTGACCCTGCAATGTCAGGTACAATGGCTATCAACGTTGCTCTGTGGTCAACTGAGCTTTATTGCAGGGTGGAAGGACTGAAAAAGATATTTGTCCAGAATGTTATTATTGATGGGGGGAGGAGGCGTGACTACTTCAGCTGAATTCCGATCAATTAGTTGCTGAAGAGTTCTTATGGGCAACACGGTAGCACAGTGTTAGCACTGTGGCTTCACAGCGCCAGGGTCCCAGCTTCGATTTCCAGCTTGGGTCACTGTCTGTGCGGTGTCTGCAAGTTCTCCCTGTGTCTGCGTGGGTGTTTTCCGGGTGCTCCGGGTTCCTCCCACAAGTCCCGAAAGACGGCATGTTGAGTGAATTGGACATTCTGAATTCTCCCTCTGTGTACCCGAACAGGCATCGGAATGTGGCGACGAGGTGCTTTTCACAGTACCTTCACTGCAAGTGTTAATGTAAGCCTACTTGTGACAATAAAGATTATTATGATTAGTTTCAGGTTTGTATTGCGCCTTCCTGTCGCTCTGCCATCCTTGCTTCCATTGTGGTCTACCTCAGTGGGTAGAAAAAGTCTTCATCCGATCTGGTTCCATTTGTTGTTCAATTGCAGAGCAATGTCATATAGAGTGCAGCAGATGACTGCAATCTGGGAAATTACCTTGGGACCTCAAGCTGCCACACCTGCTCAGGCAGTAGAAACATTGCTTGAACAGTCCAGTGGTTTGGACCCCACTAATATGCTAGTCCTTTAAGTGGCAGCATGAACATAGAGGTAAGTGGTGTACACAATTTTCAGCTAATTTCCTCCTCATTCCCACTTGAAAACACCAACGGGAATTGGTCCCTTGATTGCCGCAGCGAGATTTAAAAAATATATAACGGAGAAGAATTTTCATAACGTGCTCTGTATCTCCCTTCAGAAATTATGGGAAAATTCCAGAAAAACAATGTAAACATCCATGTACACCATTTCTCTCAAACTTCTGCCGATCTTCCTCAAAGTTACGGGGAGATGCAGAGATTTCCCGATGGGAATATATCTCATTGACTTTGTTGTGGAAAAACAAACAGAACATTTGGGAAGACCAAATCTAATTCATGAACTTCTGTGAGAACAATAAATGCTTTTTTAAAGATGTCAACTATTTTTCTTTCTTTTCCGAGCTTATCTGAACTTCCAGGCACAGTGTTTGCACAATTTCTTTTCAGTTGATGAAAATGCTTTAATTTCAGAGTCACATTAATTCCTCCCATCCAACCCCTGGAAACACCCTGCCAGCAACTGTCTCTGTCATATGCTAATCTGACCACAAAAAGCTTACTACCTTAGACATCATATAGTTAGGGAAGCAATATTCCGGCAATTAGTCATAATTGCAGTCATATGTATCACATAAACTATTATACAAGGACCTTAACCACTTATAGCAATCTGTCACTTAATAGGTTACAAGGAATAATCAAACATAGAGCTGTAATTAACTGGAACATTTTGTGACTCAGGAGAAGAGCTAACCACCTTTTACCAGAGCAGCCATTAATGTTTTCCACAATTACAGTAAACACATTAACACTCAGTTTGCAATATCACCCACAGCTGGGAACATTATGTTTGGGGAACTTCAAAAAGGGTGACTTTTAAAAATATCAACGTTGAAAATTATTTTTAGAAAAGAAGGTTTTTAATAACTTGTAGACCACTGGCAAAATGCAGGAAGACACTCGTTTAGCCCCATACCTCAGGCCTCCCTGGAAACACCGCCAACCCCAAACACTCGGGCCCGCGCCCCCACCTGTCTCAGGAGCCTGCTACTTTACTGACAAATACCTGGAAGTACAAAGCTGCTCACATAGAAATGGTCATGTGTTATAATCAGAGGTTCCTTGGGAATTGTGATGTGAATTTATGATTATAAGAAATGTGTTTCTGTATATTTTGGAGAATTATCAAGTGAAACCAAGTGAAATCGGAGCACCCGGAGGAAACCCACGCAGACACGTACTAACCACTGTGCTACCGTGCCGCCCATGCGTGGAATGATAAGTTAAGTCCATAAGAGAGTCATTCAGAGTCTGGTAACAGTGGGGAAGAAGCTGTTTTTGAATTTGTTGGCGAATGCTCTCAGGCTTTTGTATCTTCTGCCCGATGGAAGAGGTTGGAAGAGACAAGAACCCGAGTGGGAGGGGTAATTGATTATGTTGCCCGCTTTCAGAGAATTTACAGTGCAGAAGGAGGCCATTCAGCCCATTGAGTCTGCACCAGGTCCTTTGTAAAGTGCGCCCCACTTAAGCCCCGTAACCCAGTAAACCCACCTAATCTTTTTGGACACTAAGGGCAATTCAGAATGGCCCATCCACCTAACCTGCACATCTTTGGACCGTGGGAGGAAACCGGAGCACCCGGAGGAAACCAACGCAAAAATGGGGAGAACGTGTAGACTCCGCACAGACAGTGACCCAAGCCGGGAATCGAACCTGGGACCCTGGCACTGTGAAGCAACCGTGCTAGCCACTGTGCTACCGTGCTGCCCATGCATGTAATGATAAGTTCAGTCCATAAGAGGGTCATTCAGAGTCTGGTAATAGTGGGGAAGAAGCTGTGTTCCCAGACTTATGTATTTTCTGCCCGATGGAAGCAGGAGATGTAGACAGAGTCAATGGATGGGAGGCAGGTTTGCATAATGGGCTGGGCTGTGTTCACGACTCTCTGTGCTTTCGTACAGTCTTGGGCCACACAGTTGCCATACCAGGCTGTGATGCATCTGGATAGGATGCTTTCTATGGTGCATCTGTAAAAATTGGTAAATGTCAATGTGCACATGCCGAATCTCCTTAGTTTCCTGAGGAAGTATAGGCACTGTCGTACTTTCTTGGTCATAGTATCAATGTGTTGGTGATGTACATACCTCGGAATTTGAAGCTGTCAACCATCTCTACCTCAGCACCAGTGCTGCAGACAGAGATGTGTATGATGCTTTGCTTCCTGAAGTCAATGACCAACTGTTTAGTTTTGCTGATGTCGAAGGAGAGATTACTGCCATAACACCACACCACTAGGTTCTCTATCTCCCTCCTGTACTCTAATTCACCATTGTTCGAGATAGAACCCCGACGACCATGTCATCATCAAACTGTGCAGAGTCCTTGATTGATGGCTTATTCGCTGGGTTGGCTGGAGGCCAACACATCAGTAAAATTGACCTCAGTCAAGCATATCTTCAAATGAACGTGGATAAGGATTCACAACAGTTCTTGACGATTGTGATACACAAAGGGTTATTTTGATACAAAAGACTACCATTTGGCATCACTTCTCCATGCTGTGTTGTTCCAACGAACTATGGACCAAGTTTTAAGCAGATTAGATGGAGTCCAGTGTTACTTAGATGACATCTTGGTTACTGAAAAGAATGAGGAAGAACATCTCCACAACCTAGATGCTGCACTCCAGAGATTAGAAGATTATGAATTAAGTCCGAAAAGACAAATGTGATCTTTTTCCAATCTTCAATTGAATATCTGGGACAGGTCATCGATGCCAAGGGACTGCATAAGTCGCCTTTGAAAGTCAAAGCCATTACCTAGACACCCGCACCTCAGAATGCGAATCAACTTGAATCTTTCTTAGGTTTACTAAATTATTAAGGAAGGTTTGTCCCTGATCTAGCTACTATTCTAAATCCCTTGCACAATTTACTGTGTCACAATAAAAAGCGGAAATGGGGGAGATGAGTGTGAGAGAACATTTGTGCAAGCCAAAGAGATGCTACTCAAGTCAGAAGTCCTGACACATTTTGATCCAAATTGACCCCTGTGACTGGCATGCGACGCACCACTTTATGGGGTTGGGGAGGTGGTTTTCCACATAATACCCATAGGTGATGAGGAGCTGACCACCGTAACATTCAAGATCATGAATAAGGCTGAACACAATTAAACGCAGATAAAGAAAGAAGTCCTAGGAACTGGCATTAAACAGTTCTACCAATTTCTGCATGGGATGAAATTGATTTCATTGATGGACCATCATTCACTAACAATCATTCTTTGACCTAGGGAGGTTATGCTGCAATTGTATAAGATGTTAGTGAGGCCACACCTGGAGTATTGTGTTCAGTTTTGGTCTCCTTACTTGAGAAAGGATGTACTGGCGCTCAAGAGTGTGCAGAGGAGATTCACTAGGTTAATCCCAGAGCTGAAGGGGTTGGATTACGAGGAGAGGTTGAGCAGACTGGGACTATACTCGTTGGAATTTAGAAGGATGAGGGGGGATCTTATAGAAACATATAAAATTATGAAGGGAATAGATAGGATAGATGCGGGCAGGTTGTTTCCACTGGCGGGTGAAAGCAGAACTAGGGGGCATAGCCTCAAAATAAGGGGAAGTAGATTTAGGACTGGGTTCAGGAGGAACTTCTTCACCCAAAGGGTTGTGAATCTATGGCATTCCTTGCCCAGTGAAGCAGTTGAGGCTCCTTCATTAAATGTTTTTAAACTAAAGATAGATAGGTTTTTGAAGAATAAAGGGATTAAGGGTTATGGTGTTCTGGCCAGAAAGTTGAGCTGAGTCGACAAAAGATCAGCCATGATCTCATTGAATGGCGGAGCAGGCTCGAGGGGCCAGATGGCCTACTCCTGCTCCTAGTTCTTATGTTCTTACACCGGGATCCATCAATGGCAGTGAGCAGGATGCAGAGGTGGTCATTGCTCTTGTTACCTTAAAGAAGCTTAGCTTACTGGATGTCGATCTGCCTATCGAGATTTAAGTGATGATCTTTCTATAATAGATGGGTTCCTACTCAGGGGAAATAGGATAGTGATTTTTGCCAGTTACGTTTAGGGATTCTGCAGCAGATTCACGAGGGTCATCAGGGCATAGAAAGTGTCGTAGCAAGGCCAGAGAGTCGGTATATTGGCTGGGAATCAACTGAGATGTTGATCAATGTGTACAAGAATGCACAACCTGGCAGAGGCATCAGCCAGCACAGAGCAAAGAAAGCATGCAAGTGATGGAAATCGTTAATAGTCCATGGAACAAAGTGGGCATGGATTTGTTTTATTGTTGAGTTCGTGGCTATCTAATTATCAGAGACCATTACTCCAACTATCCAGAGGTGATGATGCTGAGAGGTTCGACAGCAAGATTTGTCATAAGGCCAACAAAATCAATTTTTGCATGCCATGGGATACCTTGACTCTGACAATGGTCCTCATTTCTCAAGCTGGGGGTGGACATAGTTTGCAGAGAAATACAACTTCAATCACATTACTTCAAGCCCATGTTATCCTCAGTCAAATGGCAAAACAGAGAACGGAGTAAGAATAATAAAGAAATTGTTCCACAAAGCAATCGATAATCAAGATCTATCATTGGTGTTGTTGTCGTAGCAGCACCATTGTCAACTGGACTATTATCTGCTCAGATGCTAATGGGTAGTCAAATTCCTATCACATAACCAGAGGTAACCATTCCAGATATGGATCATCAAGAGATACACAACCTTATCAGATCCAGAAAAAAGAAGCAAAAAGAGGACTATGATAAACAAACAAACCTTTATATGAATTAAAAGAAGGTGACTTCATACGGATTCAGAATCCTGAAGGAGGATGGCACTACGTCGCGAAAGGTCTGAGACAAGTTGCACCAAGATCGTACTTTGTTCAGAATGAACAAGGGTCTCTGTTCAGACGAAACAGAAGAGCACTGTCGTGCAATAAACATAATATAAAACCTCAACCTCGGAATGTTATTGATCCAGATAACATCTTTAAGGGCATTGACTTTCCCTGTCCTTTTTTAAAATAAATTTAGAGTACCCAATTCATTTTTTCCAATTAAGGGGCAATTTAGCATGTTCAATCCACTTACCTTGCACATCTTTGTGTTGTGGGGTGAAACCCACACAAACACGGGGAGAATGTGCAAACTCCACACGGACAGTGACCCAGAGCCAGGATCGAACCTGGGACCTCAGCGCCGTGAGGCAGCAGGGCTAACCCACTGCGCCACCGTGCTGTCTGCCTTTCCCTATCGTTGGGTCGGAGAATCCCCAGGGGGAGAAGCCAATGCCGCCCAGCCACCCCAACGCTGGCTACCCTGTTCTCCACCGCCGTTTATCGGGGCCCGGCGGGATTCCCGTCACGCCTGTCAGGGGCCGTTGATAGTTGCCCCCTCGGTGATGGGACTAGTGGCCGTAAAGTTTTGCCCAGTCCTGCTGGCATGAATTACTCATCTCACACACGGCGGGACCTGGCAGGTAAGTGTGCGGGAGCGGCCCTGGGGGGGCATCCGACACCCGGGGGGGGGGGGGGCACGGTGGCCTGGCCTGCGATCAGGGCCTACCGATCTGCGGGCGGGCTGGTTCCATGGGGGGCCTACTTTCCTCCACGCCGGGCCCCTGTAGGGCTCCGCCATATTGCCCGGGGGCCGGCCATTCTGCACATGCGCAGAAATATGCCGACTGGTCCGTGCATGCGCGAGATCACGCCGGCTGTTCTGCGCATGGGCGAACTCACGCCAGCCCTTCAGCACCGGCTGGAGCTGTGGGGACAACTCCGGTGGCAACCTAGCCCCCTAGAAAGGTGAGAATTCCTCACTTTCGGGGGCTGTTGACGCTGGAGACATTGGCGCCGGTTTCCCGCCGGCGTGGGGACATAGCCTCAATTTTTGAGAATCCTGCCCAAGGTAGAGCAATTGAATACCTTGAAGACACCGTTGAGAAGGTCCACAAGAAGAAGAAGACCACCTGAAATACTTAATTTGTGATGACTGTATAATTAATAATTTCATCATCTTGGCAATGTAACAGTTATTTACAAATGAATGTACAAACCGATAACAAGTTTATGATGAATACTAGCTAATAGTAAGGTTCACACATGAAATGTAATGTTCAAAGAAAAATATCACAACCAAGGTTCTAATAATTATCTTTTACAAAGAAAGGGGG
This sequence comes from Scyliorhinus canicula, assembly GCF_902713615.1. NCBI lineage: Eukaryota > Metazoa > Chordata > Chondrichthyes > Carcharhiniformes > Scyliorhinidae > Scyliorhinus > Scyliorhinus canicula. The sequence goes on from NC_052150.1 coordinate 138,622,950, forward strand.
ATGCGGTATTATCATAAATGTAAGAACTACAAGGGTTAATGAAGTGTCTCGAGTAGCCACTAGAGGGAACTACAGTTTAAGTATATAAGGTAGTGGTGCTAAGCCTTTATGGGAGAGTGCATGTAGGAGTTAGCTAGAGAGAGTCAGAAGTACAAATAGTGTGAGTAAGAGCAGATCATAGTTTATAGCAGTATAAAGATTAGCTATAGATGAGTGTAGGTTACATGTTAATTATCGGCTGTGTATTCTTTAGGAGTATGTATTGAATCCAAATTAGTAGTGTTAATAAATTTATAGCTTTGTTTTAGTTCAAAAAATGGCCCCTTGTGTTAACCATTAGTGCCAAGCCATCAGACTTTACTCTGATTCTCTTTTCTCCGTCAATGTTCGAAACATTTGTTGCTCTGTTTGAAACTATTAATGAATATGAAGCAGAAAAAATGAAATTAAGTGGAAAGAAAAAGCAAACGCTATCATTACCATGTGGGGCATTCTGCATCTTTGCTGCACCTTCTCTTTTACTCTGTGCTGCCTTCATGACTCTCCCAATCATGTCTGTCTCCACACAGTAAACAAACTAAAGCAGCGGTAATTAAAACCAAATTTTCATGTATTTGAAACAGAATAAACTGCATACAAATTACAGAGCACAAAAACTTGGACAGAATAAGACAGACCACAGGCACAGCAGAGAGAGAATGCAGTAGCATTTTCCCTTTGGTCCAGTGGTGGGTGGTTTTAGTGTAGGTTTGTGGACAGGAATGTTTACAAAGATTAATCTGAAAAACATGTTAGCTTTTCATTCCCTAAAATAAACCTGGAGGACGTGATGCAGACAATAACAAGCCAATGTGGTGTATCTGTATCAATGAACAGAATAGACAATTTCAGGAACCTCAAGTGAAATATGTGACATTAACTTTGTGATTTCTGGACAGCAAATTCAAATGAATGTTTGCTAGATTGTTACCTATAATTAAATTGGTTAAGGAGAATTGAAGGAACATTATAAACATAAACAAGTAATTAAAGTTGTGGCAAAGGGAGGCTCGAGCTGATTTGGCTGATAATGCATGGAGATAATAGGAGGTTACTTTGTAAAAATGTTTTCGGTCCAAATAAATGAAGCATGAGAAGACAATCGAAGAGCTTTACGGAGACCAAGAGATTTTCAAAGGAAGTACGGATGGATAGGGATGGTTTCTCGGATGGAAGAAATCTCTTTGAAATATAAAGAAAAGCTTAAATGAGAAAGTATGATAAGGAAATTAAAAGAGATCCAGGAAAATTGAACTAGAATGGATAGCCTTGGCTGAACACCGAAACTGGCATAGTTCCAATACTCTAAATAAAAGGGAGATGGTGGTGCAATTGTATTGTCATTGGATTAGTAATCAGGAGACGGAGGTTCAAAACCCACCATGGCAAATGGTGAAATTTGAATCTGGAATTAAAAGTGACCATCAAATTGTTGTTAAAAACTCATCTGATTCACTAACCTTCTTCAAGGAAAGAAATCTACATGTGACTCCAGTCCACAGCAATGTGGTTGATTCTTAAATGCCCTCAGTTCAAGGGCAATTAGGACTGGGCAATAAATGCTGGCCCATCCCATGAGTGAATCACACAATGTATTTTTTATCCCTCTGATTTTGGAAGAAAGCATAAGAGTAGATATTCCATTTCTTGAGCTGAAAAAATCTGACGTTTCGTTAATGCCCATGGACCTAAAATGGACAGAGATGTGAGAAACTGCTAATACTGTACTAAGGCAAAATATTAACTGCAATTGTAAGGGATGGGAGAAAAAAAATCAGAGAATGAATTAGATTATTCATAATGTAGAAAATTAAATGCTGGCACAACATAGAAATATGATTGAAGTGTGAAAAGATGTAGGTGGTGGTGCAGATTTACAACAAGTTTGTTTAGCAGGTGCCCTGTATTAATGAAGGTTTACAGCTAAAAAAAACTCTTGTTGACAACTCAATTCAAGTCAACTTTCATCTGCTTATGCAGGGAGTGGGCTTTTAACTCCGCATGAAACAAAATACAGGATTTTAACAGTTCCTCCATGCCCCACCTGGCAGCAAAGATGAAGGCAGAGGGTTAAGAAGATAGTGTGTACATCTCATTCTCAACTTTTTCCCAACCTCCATGCAGTGCCCACCCATCTCAACATGCCTCAATCCTTTTGACCATTGGAAGCGCTCGAGCAGTAGGGAGAGAGCACATCCTGGGTGAGACACAGCCAGAATGAGTGTGTGTATTTGGGGATTTGGAGCACAGTATCAATTCGATGGAGAGGGGAAAGAGGTGCTTTTTTCATTTTTTTGCTTTCTAATATTGTGATCTTCAGAGAGTGGCCTTGTCCCGCTGCAGGAGTCGAGTGTACAAGGCAGAGCAGATTGGTAAGTCATAGTAAGTTGTTCCTCCCCAATTAAAAGCTGCACTAAGGAAAGGTAAGAGTTCCAGCTTTAAAAAAAATGTAGTTAATTTTCTCATTGGCATAAATTTAAGGTAAAAGTCTTTGAAGTTCAAAGTATGACCAGGTGGCTCAGTTCCGTGTTTTGCATGGCCTGCAGCATGAGGGAATTCCTGGACGTTCCTTGCAGTTTGAATGGCCATATTTGAGGGAAGTGCCATCAGTTTGACCAGCTTGAGAGCCGGGTTTTGGAGCTTGTGCATCGTCTGGAGGCTCAGGGGTTAATCTGCGAGGCTGAGAGGTTCGTGGATAGCACATCTTTAGATGTGGTCACACCACAGCTTAAGGAATGGAGGTCAGAGAGGAATGGGTGGCCATCAGTCAGAGTGCAGGTTGTCAGGAAAGACCTAGAGTGCATCTCACTCAAAAACACTTTTCTATGTTGGAAAACGATGAGAGTGCAGCCAGAGCCATGTTCAGGCTTAGTGGGTGGGTCTGGCTGCACAAGAAGGGAGGAGTAAGAATGGAAGAGCAATAGGGGTAGAATACCCCGGGTGCTCCGGTTTCCTCCCACAGTCCAAAGATGTGCGGGTTAGGTGGATTGGCCATGCTAAATTGCCCGTAGTGTCCTAATAAAAGTAAGGTTAAGGGGGGGAGGAGGGGGGGGGGGGGGGTTGTTGGGTTACGGGTATAGGGTGGATACGTGGGTTTGAGTAGGGTGATCATGGCTCGGCACAACATTGAGGGCCGAAGGGCCTGTTCTGTGCTGTACTGTTCTATGTTCTATGTAATACTCAATAGTGAGGGGTGTAGACAGGCGTTTCTGCTGCCACAGCCATGACTTCAGGATGGTGTGTTGCCTTCCTGGTGCCAGGGTCAAGGATGTCACTGAACGGCTGCAGGGTATTCTGAAATGTGACGGTTAACAATCAGACGCCATGGTTCACATTGGTAGCAACGACAGCAAGAATTCAGGGAGCTAGGTAACAGATCTCAAAGGTTGTAAACTCTGGATTACTAACAGTGCCACGTGCCAGTGAGAATAGAAGGAGAAAGCAGATGAATGCATGGCTGAAGCGATGGTGCAGGAGGGAGGGCTTTGTGGGATCTGTGCAAGTCGGATGTTTGAACCTGAATTGGAATGGGACCAACATCCTTGTCGGGAGGTTTGCTCGTTCTGTTTGGGATGGTTTGAACTAATTTGGCAGGAGGATGGGTCACGGCCTGGAGGTACAGTGGGAGGTGATACACAGCCAAAAATAGAAGAAAAACCCAGTCAGTGTGGAAGACAGTGCAAAGAGAGGCATGTTAATGCACAAGGGAATACAGCAAGGCTGAATGGCATTTCTTTTAATGCAAATAGCCTTACAGGTAAGGCTGATGAACTGAGCACATTGGTTAACACATGGGAATATATTATTGATATAAGAGAGATATGGTTGAGGGAGGGGCAGGATTGACAGCTCAATATTCCGGGATATAGAATCTTCAGGCGAGATGGGGGCTGGGTGCAAAAGCAAAGGTGCTGTTGCAATATTGATCAAAGTGTCAATTATTGCAGTCAGGACAGATGATGGGTCATATGGGTGGAACTTAAAAACAAAAGGGGGCTATATCATTTTGCTGGATGTGTTCTATAGGCCCCCAAACAGTGAGGGAGAGATAGAAGAGCTGATATAGAGACATATCTCAAGCAGAGAACGCTGCGGGGGGGACCTCATTGAGGTGTACAAAATTCTGAGAGATATAGATAGGCTATAATGATCTGGGGAGCAGGATTCTCCGACCCCCCGTCGGGTTGGAGAATCGCCGGGGGTCGGCGTGAATCCTGCCCCCGCCAGCTGCCGAATTCTCCAGGCCGGATCCACGGTGGCCTGGCCCGCAATCGGGCCCCACCAATCCGCGGGCGGGCCTGTGCCATGGGGACACTCTATTCCTCCGCGCTGGCTGGTGTACCGGTCCGCGTGGAGATTAACCCCCCTGCGCATGTGCTGGACTGACACCAGCACACGCTGGCACTCGCGCGCATGCGCCAACTCGTGCCGCTTGCCGTGGCACCAAGCCCTTCCACGCCGGCCCGGTGCGGCACAAACCACTCCGGCGCCGGCCTAGCCGTGAAGGTGCGGAGGAGGGGGAGGCCCGATGCCGGAGTGGTTCATGCCACTCCTTCGTGCCAGAGTTGCCCGCCCCGCCGGTTTCCGAAGAATGCCGTCCATGATCTATGAGATAGGATGAATATTTACCCGTAGTAGAGGCACCAATAACCAGGGGACATATTTCAAGGTGGGAAGCAGGAGATTTTATAGGAGATTTGAGGAAACACTTGGGGTGCGATTCTCCGCCCTCCACGACGGGTCGGAGAATAGCGGGAGGGCCTTCCCGACATTTTTCCCGACCTCCCGCTATTCTCCCCCCCCCCCCCCACGGCCGCCCCACGACACGAATCGCTGCTCGCCGTTTTTTTTTATAAATGTTTTTTATTGAGTTTTCATGTTTTATATTGAACAAATTACAAATTATTAGAGAGAGAAAAAAAAAACACGCAAAAATTAACATATATATTTACAGGTAAGCATCTTCGTAATAACAACTGTGCCCTCCCCACCCCCCCCCCCCCCCCCCCCCATCCCCCTTTAGCTAGCATACATATTTTACATTCCCCAATATGGCCGAGGCACATGTTTATAGGCATTTATTTACAGTTTGGTTTTGGGCCGTAGCTAGCCATCAAACCCCCATAACAAACCCGTAGACCGATCCTCGGATGGCGAATTTGATTTTCTCCATTTGGAGAGATTCCGAGAGGTCGGACAGCCAGTCTGCAGCTCTGGGCGGTGCTGCTGACCGCCAGCCAAACAGGATTCTACGGCGGGCGATCAGGGAGGCAAAGGCAAGGGCGTCCGCCCTCCTCCCCAGGAATAGATCTGGCTGGTCTGAAACCCCGAAGACCGCCACTATCGGGCATGGCTCCACCCTCACCCCCACCACTTTGGACATAGCCTCGAAGAAGGCTGTCCAGTACTCCACAAGTCTGGGGCAAGACCAGAACATGTGGGCGTGGTTGGCCGGGCCTCTTTGGCACCGTTCACATCTGTCCTCCACCTCCGGGAAGAACCTGCTCATACGGTTTCTTGTTAAGTGGGCTCTATGTACCACTTTTAGTTGCATCAGGCTGAGCCTTGCGCACGTGGAGGTGGAGTTGACCCTATGTAGTGCTTCGCTCCAGAGTCCCCACCCTATCTCAGTCCCCAGGTCGTCCTCCCACTTCCTTCTTGTTGCGTCCAGTACGGTGTCGTCCCTTTCTACCAGTCGGTCATACATGTCGCTACAGTTCCCTTTCTCTAGGATACTTGCGTCCAGTAGGTCTTCCAGTAGTGTCTGTCGTGGCGGTTGTGGGTACGTCCTTGTCTCCTTTCGTAGGAAGTTTTTGAGCTGGAGGTACCGTAGCTCGTTCCCCCCAGCTAGCTGAAATTTCTCTGTCAGTTCGTCCAGTGTTGCGATCCTGACGTCCGTGTATAGGTCCCTGACTGTCAGTGTCCCCCCGTCCTGCCTCCACCTTTTGAAGGTGGCGTCAGTCAGTGCTGGTGTGAACCTATGGTTGTTGCAGATGGGAGCCTTGTCCGACATTTTGGTCAGGCCAAATTGCTACCGCAGTTGGTTCCAGGATTGGAGGGTGGCTGTCACCACTGGGCTGCTGGAGTGCTTTTTGGGTGGGGATGGGAGTGCTGCCGTGGCGAGGGCCCAGAGGGAGGTCCCCATGCAGGAGGCCTCCTCCGCACGCACCCACTCGGCTTCTGTCTCCTGGATCCATCCCCTTACTCGCTCGGCTGTCGCTGCCCAGTGGTAGAATTGTAGATTCGGGAGAGCTTGCCCCCCCCGGATTTTGTTTTTTGTAGGACCTTCTTTGGGAATCCTAGCATTTTTACCCCCCCATACGAACGCCATGATAATTTTGTCCAGCACTTTGAAAAAGGCCTTGGGGATGTAGATCGGAATGGATCTAAACAGGAAGAGGAACCTGGGCAGTACGTTCATTTTGATCACCTGGACTCTCCCCGCGAGGGAGAGTGGGAGTGTGTTCCATCTTTGCAGGTCCTTTTTAACTTCCTCCGTCAGGCTGGTGAGGTTCCATTTGTGGATCCCTTTCCAGTCATGGGCTATTTGGATCCCCAGGTAGCGGAATTTATGTCGGGCTTGTTTGAACGGCAGCCCCTTTAGTGCTGCCCCCCCCCCTTGCTGGTGTACTGGGAAGATCTCGCTTTTGCTCATGTTGAGTTTGTAGCCCGAGAAGGCTCCAAACTCTTTCAGGAGCGCGATGATTCCGTCCATGCTGCTTTGTGGGTCCGAGATGTAGAGGAGCAGATCATCTGCATAGAGTGACACTCTGTGCTCTCTGCCTCCCCTTCGGATCCCCCTCCAATTTTTTGCTGCCCTGAACGCGATTGCTAGCGGTTCGATTGCTAGTGCGAACAGCAGCGGGGACAGTGGGCATCCTTGTCTGGTGCCCCTGTGCAGCTGGAAGTATTGGGAGTTGGTATTGTTGGTCTGTACACTCGCCATGGGAGCGTTGTATAGGAGCTTTACCCAAGCGGTGAACCCTGTTCCAAGCTCGAACCGCTCCAGTACCTCTATGAGGTATTTCCATTCGACTCTGTCGAAGGCCTTTTCTGCGTCCAGGGAGACGATTACCTCTTATGTTCTCTCCCCGGAGGGGGTCATTATCACGTTCAGCAGGCGCCTGATGTTCGAGGTAAGCTGTCTACCTTTGACGAAGCCCGTCTGGTCCTCTGTGACCACCTCAGGTACACAGTCTTCTAGCCTTTTGGCTGGGATTTTGGCCAGTATTTTGGCGTCTGCGTTCAGCAGAGATATGGGTCTGTATGACCCACATTCCGTTGGGTCTTTGTCTTTCTTAGGTATCAGCGAGATTGAGACCTGTGCTAACGTGGGTGGCAGTGTGCCCCTAGCTAGCGAGTCTGTGAACATCTCCCGCAAGTGCGGGGCCAGCGCTGTCGCAAATTTTTTGTAGAAGTCCGCCGGGAATCCGTCCGGTCCCGGTGCCTTCCCCGTCTGCATGGAGCTAATGCTGTCCATGATCTCTCCCAGCGCTAGTGGTGCTTCCAGGTCCCGTTTTCTGCCCTCTCCCACGACTGGTATGTCCAGTCCATCAAGGAACCGGTTCATCCCAGCCTTCCCCTTTGGGGGCTCTGAGGTGTACAGCTCTTGGTAGAAGGCCTTGAAGGTTTTGTTAATCCTCTCTGGTTCTGTTTCCAACGTGCCTCTGGTACCCCTGATTTGCGCAATTTCTCTGGTGGCTGCCTGCTTTCTCAGCTGGTGTGCCAACAGGCGGCTGGCTTTGTCTCCGTGTTCGTACAGGGTCCCGCACGCCTGGCGGAGTTGGTGCACTGCTTTCCTGGTGGAGAGCAGGTCAAAGTTCCTTTGTAGTTCTTTTCTCTCCGCCAGGAGCTCTACGGTTGGGGCCTCGGAGTATTTACGGTCTACCTCCAGTATGGAGTCGACCAGCTTCTGCCTAGCCACCCTTTCCTCCCTATCTCTTTGCGCTTTGAAGGCAATGATTTCCCCTCTTAGTACGGCCTTAAGCGCTTCCCAGAACGTGGAGGATGAAACCTCCCCATTTTGGTTGTTCTCCGTGTACTCCGCCATGGCCCGCGCTATCCTTTCGCTGAAGGCCTTGTCAGCTAGTTAGGCACCGTCCAACCTCCATGTGGGGCGCTGGGCCCTTCCCGTCTCTAGCCGCATGACCATGTAATGTGGAGCGTGGTCTGATATCACAATTGCGGAGTATTCCACTTTGTCTATCCCTGGAAGCACCGTTTTCCCCACCACAAAGAAGTCAATTCTGGTGTACACATTGTGTACTGGGGAGAAGAAGGAGAATTCTTTCTCCCCCGGGTGGGCAAACCTCCAGGGGTCCACTGCTCCCATCTGCTCCATAAAGTGACCGAGTTCCCTTGCCATGCTTGAGGTTTTCCCCGTTTTGGGGTTTGATCTGTCCGTCTTTGGATCCTGTACACAGTTTTAGTCCCCCCCCATGATTAGTCGATGCGTCGCTGTGTCCGGGATTTCTTCCATGGTCTTTTTGATGAAGCTCGTGTCGTCCCAGTTGGGCGCGTACGCGTTGACTAGAACTACCGGCGCCCCATCCAGGGCTCCGCTGACCATGACGTACCGTCCCCCGGGGTCCGTAACCGCCTTTGTCGCCCTAAACATTGTCCTCTTGCAGATCAGGATCGCCACCCCCCTGGCCCTTGTCCCATAGCAGGAATGGTAGGTTTGTCCCACCCAGCCCTTTCTTGCTCGCCGTTTTTTTTACGGCGAGCAGCAATTCTTCCCTATCCGATGGGCCGATTTCCCAGGCCTTTACGGCCGTTTTCACGAATTTAAACACACCTGCTATCAAAGTTCGTGAAAACGGCCGCAAAGTGTCGTTCTGCACAACCATGCCACCGATTGGCACGGCCGCACCACGGCCGTGCCAAGGGTGGCATGGGCCCGCGATCGGTGCCCACAGATCGCGGGCAGCGGGTCCGATTCCCGCGCACTCTTTGTCCCTCCGCCGCCCCGCAGGATCAGTCCGCGGGGCGGCTGAGGGGCATGACGGACCGCGCATGAGCCATCCAACCCGCGCATGCGTGGCTGACGTGAATCGGGTCCCGGGAGGGGGCGCGGAGGCTGCCGTGAAACACGGCCGGTTTCACGGCAGCCTTTACGACTCTCCGCATTTGCGGAGAATCGCGCCCTTGTTCACCCAGATGGTGGTGGGAATCTGAAACTCACTGCCTCAAAAAGTAGTAGAGGCGGGAGTCCTCATGACATTTAAGAAGCATTTGGATGGGCCCTTGAAACCCTCATAGCAATCAAGGCTACGGAACAAGTGGTGGAAAATGGGATTATAATAGATAAATGTTTGATGGCTGGCACAGATTTGATGGGCTGAAGGGTCTCTTACTCTGCTGTGAAACTCCATGAATTTATCTTTTAAAGGTCAACATCCTGGCCTTTGAACACACCTAGAGGCTTTTCTGCCCAGGACATCTCTTTCCTGTGGCGCTTCCTAATTCACCATTGATTTACCTTGAAATGGGCTCTTTCTGTGGGTCTTGGGAACAGCTTAAAACTCTAGTGCAGCACGCCGTCGGGATTCTCCATTTCGGAGGTTGGTCAATGGGATTTCCCATTATGGGGCTGCCTCACGCAGTTGGGAAACCTCTGGGCGGCCGTCAAAACAGCAATCCCGATGGCGGAGAATTCAGCCCCTCACCCCCTGGCAATGACATTAGGCGGAATTCCCCTCTCTGGGTCTTAGTAACGAGGCCAGGGACAGGGAATGTTTCATGCTGTGGAGGGAAATGGGAAACCATGCTATTTCTTCTAGACCCAGCATTATTATCTGTAGTGGGGCGGGCTTGATGGTGTGCATCTCACCTTCATATCTGGGTGTCATATTTAAAAGGTGCCCACACCACAGACCCAGCATTGAAGAAGGAAGATGGGTCTCCAGGAAAACTCTGAGGCTGGATGATGGACCTTCTCGATGACACTGAAACTGAAAGATCCAGATGATAAATGCTCGCTCTATCCACACGTTGTTGTGGTTCATAGTCCAGGGTAACTAGTGGCCTCCATCCCAAACTCCAGAGGTGGCCCCAGGTTTTTTCAATTATGTCCCGATTTCGGCATATCATGTTGGTCCCGACGTGCACTGGACCAGCATGTTTTCCAGCTAAGGTTGTGGGGATTCGGGCATGGGGGCCAGATTCTGATCAGGCTTTCATCTGCATCAAATTAGTAGGATGTAACTCGGTTTCACCCTGGCATGCAGCAGGATTCCTCATCCTCTATTGTGGGCAGCATCTGGCAGCATCTTCGGCAGCATCCGAAGATCTCGCTGTATGAGGGTGGCATAGTAGCACAGCGGTTAGCACTGTTGATTCACAGCGCCAGGGACCTGGGTTCGATTCCTGCCTTGGGTTGCTGTCTGTGCGGAGTCTGCACGTTCTCCAAGTGGCTGCGTGGATTTCCTCCGGGTGCCCCAGTTTCCTCCCACATGTCCCAAAAGACGTGCTTGTTTGATGAATTAGACATTCTGAATTCTCCCTCAGTGTACCCAAACAGGCACCGGAGGGTGGCGACTGGGGGCTTTTCACATTTACTTCATTGCAGTGTTAATGTAAGCCTACTTGTGACACTAATAAAGGTTATTAGTAATTTCATGCCAACATGAAACCGATTTATGGGCCTCCTGCTGCGCCACGTAAAGCCCCCTGCTTCACCTGCAGATATGGATGGAGAATTGCCCTGTCAGTGGCTGTGCATGCGCATGGTGGTGACCTGCGGCGGCCGCGCCGTGTGTGGACCAGGCCTGCCATTTAGTGCCCCTTGCAACCCTCCTCGCCACCCCGACCACCCCCCACCAGCCTTCCCAGCACCCGCCAAATCCCCCCCCCCCCGCCCCCCCCCGCCCCCCCCGGCCAGTGGAACAACTCTCCCCCCCCGGCCAGTGGAACAACTCTTCCCCCTGACTGTGGTGGCGCAGCACATAGTCCGCAGCTGCCACGTGAGGACCCCGAAAACTGTGAGCACACGCGAGCGACTCCATTGGGAAGTCGGCCCATTGGGGGCGGAGCATCCCAAGGCCGTCCCAACAGCGTGCTGCGTACTCAGCGATTACGCTGCTTTTGAGGGGGCGGAGCATCCGAAACACGGTACCGTCCCCGGCCAATCGCTGAACGCAGGTTCGCTGTTGGCAATTGGAGAATCCAGCCCCTTGCATTTCCTCACTGAATCAGATTAATAATCTAAAATGTATATTCCACGAGTTATCAATCAAAATACAGGAAAGTTGATATTAATATGGTTTTTTCTCCTTCTCATTTCATTCCGTACATTAAGTGACAAAGTAAGCTGTGAGCCAATGCAAAAGTTCTTCATTGGAATAATGAAGGTTTGCAGCAAAATGTTCATGCTTCAGTGGTAAGAATGTGCCATTCATAAATGAATTGGGATCATTGGATTGTAGATCAAAGAATAGAAATACATTTAGAAACTGGATATCATACAATATTTAGTAATTAGAATTGTTGAGAGGTTTGGCTCATCAAGTTTGAATGTGCACTGCTAAAATAAAAAGCATGCGAGCATGCAAATATGAATAGCAAGAGAATGAATGAGAGTTGTGAAGTGGTGGTGAAAGATCATAGAATCCTGACAGTGCAAAAGGAGACCATTTGGCCCATCAAGTGTGCACCCACTATCTGAAAGAGCACTCAACCCAGGTCCATTCTCCTGCCCATCCCGCCCTATCCCCTTAACCTGAATATGCACATCCCTGGTCATTGAGGGGCAATTTTCAAGCATGATCAAACCACCTAACCTCCACATCTTTGAACTGTGGGAGGAAACTTTTGTGAGGGCCACGAAGAATCCAGCATGAGTTTTCAGGATACAAAGAAATAACATTTGTTTACAATAACATATATTATGCTGCAGCGGCAGCAACTTCCCTCTCTCTCTGCTGGTTCCAAACTGGCCAGCTCTATTTATGCAGGGAGTCTGCTAATGATTTCTCCGCCCCCCTCATTGGGGAAGCTCATACTCCCACAGGATTGTGGGATTGCCATTAGTCCCCAGCCAATGGTAAGCAGGCAGGTTATAACAGAAACCCACAGAGAGAACGTGCAAACTCCACAGATAGTCACCAAAGGCTGGAATCGAACCCAGGCGCCTGGCGGTGTGAGGCAACAGTGCTAACCACTATGCCACCTGAAGGTTACTACCGCCCTTTGCTGCTCTTGCAGGGTCAAATAACATAGGAACATCATAGAATCATAGAATTTACAGTGCAGAAGGAACCATTAAGCTCTTCAAGTCTACACCGGCCCCTGAAAGAGCACCCTACCGAAGCCCACACCTCGATCTCGTACCCGCAACCCAGCAACCTCACCTAACCTTTGAACACTGCAGGGCAATTTAGCGTGACCAATCCACCGAACCCACACATCTTTGAACTGTGGGAGGAAACTGGAGCACCGGGGGAAACCCACACAGACACAGGGAGAACATGCAGACTCCGCGCAGACAGTAACCCAAGCCGGGAATCGCACCTGCATCACTGGCGCTCTGAAGCAACAGTGGTAACCACTGGGCTACCATGCCGCCCCAGATGTGTACAGGATGTGTACAGAAACACATAGGGGAGGCGGTGGCATAGTGGTACTGTCACTGGTAATCCAGGATAATATCTGGGGACCTAGTTTCGAATTTCACCATGGCATGGTGGAATTTAAACTCAATAAAATGTCTAGAATTAAAAGTCTAATGATGACCATGAAACATTGTCGATTGTTGCAAAAACCCATTTAGTTCACGAATGTCCTTCAGGGAAGGAAATCTGCCAACCTTATCTGGTCTGGCCAACATGTGACTCCAGACCCACAGTTGTATATAACTGCTTCAAAAACAAAAAAAGAAATGAAACTGGATGGACTACCCGACATCGAACAAGGCACTGGAAATGACAACGGCAAACCCTGCCCTGTCGACCCTGAAAATTCCTCCTTACTTACATCTGGGTGCTTGTGCCAAAGTTGGGAGAGCTGTCTCACAGACTAGTTAAGCAACAGCCTGACATAATGATACTCACAGAATCATACCTTGCAGACAATATCCTAGACAGCACCATCACCATTCCTGAGTATGTTCTGTCTCACCAGCAGGACAGACCAAGCAGAGGAGGTGACACAGTGACGCATTCGGGAGGGAGTTGCCCTGGGATCCTCAATATTGAATCTGGACCCCATGAAGTCTCACGGCTTCAGGTTAAACATGGGCAAGGAAATCTCCTGCTTTACCACGTACCGGCCACCATCAGCTGACGAATCAGTACTCCTCCATGTTGAACACCACTTGAAGAAGCACTGAAGGTGGCAAGGGTGCCGAATATGCACTGGATGGGGGACTTCAATGTCCATCACTAAGAGAGGCTTCGAAGTACCACCACATACCAAGCTGGCCGGGTCCGAAAAGGCATAGTTGCTAGATTGGAACTGCAGTAGGTGGTGAGGGAACCAACAAGAGGGAAAAATATACTGGACCTCATCCTCACCAATCTGCCTGCTGCAGATGCATCTGTCCAATGTAGATGTGACTACTGCCCAAGTCCTGTCTTCACATTGAGGATACTGTCCATTGTGTTGTGTGGCATTACCACCGTGCTAAATAGGATAGACTTTGAACAGATCTAACAACTCGAGACTGGGCATCCATGAGATGCTGTGGGTCATCAACAGGAGCAGAATTGTATTCAACCACAATCTGCAACCTCATGGCCCGGCTTATCCCCCACTACCATTAGCACCAAGCCAGGGGATCAACTTTGGTTCAATGAAGAGTGCAGCAAAGCATGCCAGGAGCAACATCAGGCATATCGTAAAATGAGATGTCAACTTGATGAAGCTACAACACAGAACTACTTGTGTACCAAACAGCATAAGGAGCAAGTAATTAGCAGAGCTAAGCGATTCCACAACCAACTCATCAGATCTAAGCTCTGCAGTCCAGCCACTTCCAGCCGTGAATGGCAGTGGATTATTAAACAACTCACTGGAGGAGGAGGCTCCACAAATATCCCCATCCTCAATGATGGAGGAACCCAGCATATATGTGTAAAAGACAAGGCTGAGGCATTCGCAACAATCTTCAGCCAGAAGTGCCGAGATGGATGATCCGCCTCAGTCTTCTCCAGAGGTCCCCAGCCTTACAGATGTAAGTCTTCAGCCAATACGGTTCAATCCACATGATATGAAGAAATGGCTGAGGGCACTGGATACTGCAAAGGCTATGGATCCTGATAATATTCCGGCAATAGTACTGAAGATTTGTGCTTCAGAACTTGCCAATCCCCTAGCTAAGTTGTTCCAGTACAGCTACAAAACTGGCATCTACCCGGCAATACGGAAAATTGCCAGTTGTGACCTGTACACAAGAAACAGGACAAATCGAACCCAGCCAATTTGCACCCTATCAGTCTACTCTCCATCATCAGCAAAGTGATGAAAGGAATCATCAACAGTCCTATCAAGCAGCACTTACTCGGCAATAACGTGCTCATGGACACTCAGTTTGCATTCTGCCAGGGTCACCGAGTTCCTGACCTCTTTCCGTCCTTGTTTCAAACATGGACAAAAGAGCTGAATGCCAGAGGTGAGGTGTGAGTGACTACCCTTGACATCAAGGCAGCATTTGACCAAGTATGGCATCAAGGAGCCCGAGCTAAACTGGAGTTAATGGGAATCAGAGGAAACATCTCTGCTGGTTGGAGGTATAATTAGCACAAAGGAAGGTGGTTGTGGTGGTTGGAGGTCAATCCTGGACATCACTGCAGGAGTTCATCAGGGTAATGTTCTAGGCCCAACCATCTTCAGCTGCTTCATCAATGACCTACCTTCCATCATAAGGTCAAAAGTGGGGATGTTTACGGATAACTGCACAATGTTCAGCACCATTCACAACTCCTCAGATAATGAAGCAGTCCATGTCCAAATGACAACAAGACCTGGACAATATCCAGGCTTTGGCTGACAAGTGGCAAGTTACATTTGCACCACACAAGTGCCAGGCAATGACCATCTCCTACAAGAGACGATCTAACCATTGCCCCTTGACATTCAATGGCATTACCATCACTGAATGCCCTACAATCAATATCCTGGGGTTTACCATTGATCAGAAACTGAACAGGCCAACCACATTAATACTGTGGCTATCAGGGCAGGTCAACTCCTGACCCAACCAAAGCCTGTCAACCATCTACAAGGCACAACTCAGGAGGGTACTGGAATACTCTCCATGTGCCTGGATGAGTGCAGCTCCAACATCACTCAAGAAGCTCAACACCATCCAGGACAAAGCAGCTTGATTGCTCAGCCTTCCACAAACATTCAAACCCTCCACCACCGACGACCAATGGCAGCCGTGTGCATCATCTACAAGATGCATTGCAGGAACTCACCAAGTTTCCTTAGACTGCATCTTCCAAACCCACGACCACTACCATCTAGAAGGACAAGAGAAGCAGATACCTGGGAACTCCAAAACCTGGAGGTTCCCCTCCAAGTCACTCACCACCCCGACTTGGAACTATATCACCATTCCTTCACCATCACTGGGGCAAAATCTTGGAACTCCCTCCTGAACAGCACAGTGGGTGTATATACAGTTGAAGGACTGCAGCGGTTCAGGAAGGCAACTCATCACCACCGTCTGAAGGGCAACTAGGGACGGGCAATAAATGCTGCCTAACCAGCGATGCCTTCATCCTGTAAATGAATTTAAAGAAAAGGAACATGGGAACATAGGAACTAGGAGCTGAAGTAGGTTATTCAACCCTTCGAGCCTGCTCTGCTATTCAATCAGATCATGGCTGATCTCTTTCTGGTCTCAAATCCACCTCCCCACCTGTTCCCCATATTTCTTTACCTGCTTTTTGAAATCAGAAATATATCTATCACCCTTTTGAAACCATTTAATGATTCGGACTCCACTGCACTATGGAGCAGCGAGTTCCACAAATTCACTGACCTCTAGCGAGAAGTAGTTCCTCCTCATCTCAGTTTTAAATCTACCATCTCTCAACCTATATCTGTGACCTCTTGTTCTAGATTACTCCAGAAGAGGGAACATTTGGTCTACATTCACTTTATTAATCCCTTTTTATACACCTCGATCAGATCCTCTCTCATCCTTCTAAACTCCAGTGAGTAAAAGCCCAAACCGTTTAGTCTCTCCTCATACATCTAGCCCTTCATCCCCAGAATCAATCTGGTGAACTCCTCTGAACTGCCTCCAATTCCACCACATCCTTCCTCAAATAAGTAGACCAATACTGGACACAATACTGAAAGTGTGGTCTCACCAACACCCTATGCAATTGCAACAATACTTCTCTACTTTTATGCATCAGTCCTTTTGCAATAAACGCTAACATTCCATTTGCCATTCTTATTACATTCTGTACCTGTGTACCGACTTTCTACGATTCATGAACAAAGACACCCAAAACCCTCTGCCCAGATGCATTTTGAATCTGCTTTCCATTTAGCTAATAATTTGCCTATTTTTTCTGCCAAAATGGATAACCTTAAGCTTGATGTGCAAATTTTGACCCATTCTCCTTGCCTATCCCTATTTCATAGAATCCCTACAGTACAGAAGTAAGCCATTCAGCCCATCGGGTCTGCACCGGCTCTCCGAAAGAGCACCCTCCCTAGGTCCAATGCCCCCCACTATCCATAAACCCTGCCTAGGAACAATTTAGCGTGGTCAATCCACCGAACCTGCGCATCTTTGGACTGTGGGAGGAAACCGGAGTACCCGGAGGAAATCCACGCAGACTACCCACAGACAGTCACCCGCGGTTGGAATCGAACCTGGGTCTCTGGCGATGTGAGGCAGCAGTACTCACCACTGTGCCACCGAGCCGAGCCTCCATCTGTAAAATCTGTATCTCCTCTTCACTGCCTGCTTTCCCATCTGTTTTAGTATCATCTGCAAATTTTGCGCTGTTACACTCTGTCCCCACTTGCAGGCCATCTATATAGATTGTAAACAGTTGACGTTCGAGGAGTGAACCCTGCGGCACCCACTAGTTACAGTTCACCAGCCAGAGAAGGAACCGACTCTCGGTCAGTCAGTCAGTCAGCCAATCTTTGATCCAATCTCGTGTTCAACCCCCCAATCCCCTGCGATCTAACTTTCTGGATCATCTTTTATGTGGCACCTTGCCAAACACCTTCTGGAAGTCTAAATATACCACATCCACACGGTCCCCATTACCCACTTTGCTGGTTCTGTCCTCAAAGAACTCAAGCATGACTCAGCCTTCATAACCTGTTTCTGCAGTGAAGCTAACAGTGCTGCTGGCACTGATCCTGTCAACTACCTCTTTACAGGTTTGCTCCATCTTGGCCTTGGAGGTTCCATTATGGATTTTGGGGAGGAGCTGAACCCTCCTGTCACTTTGGTTCTCAACTATTGGGCATCCTGGGCTGGGGAGGGGGAAGAAGGATACATCAGCTGAGTGGGAAACAGCTCTCCAATTTATCTATGCCCCCAGAAAACTTTAAAGAATTGTGAGGATAATTGTATGGGAAATGCAACTTCACAGTGAGAAAAGACTTCTCACTTTAAACAAGCCTCATGAGTCGTGCCTGGAATTGTGTGCATCTAATGAGTGGGTTGTCTGACGTGGTATATGATCGGGAAGGTAGTCTGTTAATGTAAGAACTACATAGGAAACATGATGAGAACTCATCACCCACCCAAACCTGCCCTGAATTAAAATCAGGGATGTGGTTTCACTTTAATTATACTCAGAGCGTAGTTCCGAGCACAGTGAACAGATCATCACAACACCTGCTATACTGGATTAAGCAATACGCTCCAAATATTTCAATATCATGTAAAGATAGTAATATTTGGGTGGACGTGATGACCAAATATATGATATTAATCTCAATTTGCTAATCTTACAAATTATCAGTTACTGGGAAATGTTACCGTTTGGAGTAATCTGAGTCTTTCTAATTACAGCTACTCCATAGTTTTGATGCAGTATTAAATACATTTTGATCAACTAAATCAATTGTAATGAAAGGCTAGCAACCTGAAACACTGTCTTGATAATAATCTGATGTAATTCTTAGGCAAGCTGATGCATCTGCCTGATAGTGGTAGCTCAGTGGTGAGCACTGTTGCATCACAATGCCAGGGATCCGGGTTTGATTTCCAGCTTAGGGCACTGTCTGTGCGGAGTCTGCACATTCTTCCCCACCTCTACGTGGCTTCCCTCCGAATGCTCTGGTTTCCTCCCACAAGTCCCAAAAGACGTGCTTGTTCGGTGAATTGGACATTCTCCCTGTGTGTACCCGAACAGGCACCGGAGTGTGGCGACAAGGGAATTTTCACAGCAACTTCATTGCAGTGTTAAGCCTACTTATGACATAAATAAAGATTATTATCATTCAGTGTACTGCATCCATTAGGTAAACACATTGCCTTCGTTACACAAAGTCTGTTTTTCCCCCTGATGCAGGAGAATCTTGCAAATGAGGGGGAGGGAATGGAGGAGGACAGGTACAGATTGTAGTTCACTGCAGACGCAGAAGAGGAGGACATGAAGATCACTAGCATCCCTGACCATTGGAGATCTAGAGAGTGGGACTTCACAATTGACTGGTGGCAGAATTAAATGCCTCTGGCGCACAACTGATAGAGACACAATGAAGTTGACTTGATGTCAGCAATGGGTTTTGTGCAGCAACTTTGTTACATCTCCAGAACTAATTCAAATCCGTTTCATCTCTCCTTCAGGGCCTCATGCTTCGAGCAGAAGGCTATCAATTTTCCTGATGATGATTCAAAAGAACATGGGATGGGATTCTCTCATTCTGTGGCAGAGTGTCCACGCCGTCGTAAAGGCTGTCGCGTTTTACGACGGCGTGAACGGGCCGACCCGCCGACTAATTCTGGCCCCGAGAAGGGGCAGGGACGGCACTGGAGTGGTTCACGTCACTCCAGCTGCTGATCCGCGCCTTCGCAGTGGCACTGACGCCAATGCGTGTGGTGAATGAGATTCACACGGTATTATAAGTTACCAATGTCACTCTGTTCCCAGTATATATATGTACCGATATTGTAAGTGCAGTTGCACTACCTGACCACCGGGGGGAGTAGCTATGGGAGTACTCGAGAGTTTGTACTGGGCTCCCCCTTGGCTTCGCCCAGAACTCCTCCCCCTGGAGCTGCTGTATAAAGACCCGTGCCACAGAGTCAGCCAGCCAGTTCACCGAAAGTTCAACGGCTAACAGGCTGGCTCTGTTGCAAGTATATTAAAACCGCTATTCTAATCCTACAAGCACGTGTCCGTAGAATTGATGGTTCCATCAATTTAATATACTTACGACAGTCAAAGTAAATCATGGAAGCAGCCCTCAAGCCCGGACGCCTAGAACTCGACCCGCAGTATGCAGAGGCTAAAGAAATTTTTTCCCACTGGCTGAGATGTTTTAAGGCCTATCTGGCAGAAGCCAGCACCGCTGGAACAACGGAGGAACAAAAACTCAGCCTACTGCACGCAAGGCTAAGCCACAGAATCCCCACACAGCTAAATCCGTCCAGTTCTTACACCGCAGCGCTGGCGATATTGGACAAAATGTACGTTAGGCCCATTAACGAGGTTTATGCACGCCACGTGTTTACGACTCGCCGTCAGCGGCCTACAGAAACGCTAGCCGAATTTGTACGGGAACTGAACAATCTCTCTAATGACTGTAATTATCAAGCTGTTACCGCGGCTGAACATAGGGAGCTTGCTGTGCGGGACATTTTCGTAGCGGGCTGAGATCGAACTATGTGCGCCAAAGACTGCTAGAAAAGGGGGCCCAGGACTTAGATACTACTGTGGAGGCTGCTACCACTATAGAAGTCTCCTTCCGCAGGCTCACCTCGTTTCCCGCGGACCCTGCGACCTCGTCGTGGCCCCCCGACCAACAATCCCCCCAGGCCTGTGCCGCACGGCCTCCCAGCTACCGCGCTGCCAAAGCCAGTTACTCTGCTGCCCCAGCCAGCTACTCAGCTGCTCCAGCCAGTGACTCAGCTGCTCCAGCCAGCTACTCAGCTGCCCCAGCCTGCCATTTCTGTGGCCAAAGCCAGCACCCGTGGCAGCACTGCCCAGCCCGATCCGCGACCTGCAGCAGCTGCGGGAAGAAAGGCCACTATGCCAGAGTGTGCCTCGCGAAAAGGGCCCCAGTTTCTAACTCCCCAGTAGAGAGAACAAATCGCTCCCAGCACCAGCGGGCCCGCGGTGCCCGAAACGCTGCGGCCTATGCCCCGACTCCGCCCCCTCCCGCCACGTGCGATCCATGGGGGCCGCCATCTTGGCAAACCCCCACCATGCGGCCGGCCATGTGCGACTTATGGGGGCCGCCATCTTGGATGCCATCTTCCTCGCCGCTCACCGCGTGCGATCCATGGGCCCCGTCTGCATCTCCATGCTCAGATAGCTCATCTGAAGATTATGACTTCCCCGGGCATTCATCACACGGCCCGCAACTCAGCGCACCGATCCTGCATCAAGCTCGCCAGAACGTACCGGCATCTACTTAAGACCGGACGCCCACTTGGAAGACTACGACTTTCCAGGGCACTCATCACGCGGCCCGCAACTCAACGCGGTCACCCTAGATCAATCCCGCCCCAAGCACCTACGAAGTTCGATGGCGGAGGTCCAGATCAACGGGTACAGCACGCCATGCCTCTTTGACTCCGGGAGCACCAAGAGCTTTATACATCCAGAGCTGGTAAGACACTGTTCGCTTCCTATTTTTCCTGTGAGCCAAACTATCGCCCTCGCTTCGGGCTCCCACTCAGTCCAAATCCAAGGACGCAACATCGCTACGCTCACAAATCGAGGCGCTAGTTATTCAAAATTTAAACTTTATGTCCTGCCTGACCTCTGCGCACCACTCTTATTAGGCCTGGATTTCCAGTGCAACCTCAAGAGCCTCACCCTCAGCTTCGGCAGGCCCCTGCCCCCACTCACAATCTGCAGCCTAGCCACGCTGCGCATCTCCCCCCCCTCCTCTCTTCGCCAATCTCACTCCAGATTGCAAACCAGTAGCTACTCGCAGCAGGCGATACAGCCCTCAGGATAAGGCCTTTATTCGATCGGAGGTCCGACGGCTGCTCAGTGAGGGGATCATAGAGGCCAGTAATAGTCGCTGGAGAGCTCAGGAGGTGGTCGTCAAGACCGGGGAAAAATTTTGCATGGTCGCCGACTATAGTCAGACCATAAATCGCTTTACGCTCCTAGACGCGAATCCCCTCCCCAGAATTGCAGACTTGGTTAACCAGATCGCCCAATATCGGCTATTTTCCACGGTGGATCTGAAGTCTGCATACCACCAGCTCCCAATCCGCCCGGAGGACCGCCACTACACGGCGTTCGAGGCCGATGGCCGCCTCTTCCATTTCCTCCGGGTTCCCTTCGGCGTCACTAACGGGGTTTTGGTGTTCCAACGAGCAATGGACTGAATGGTAGACCAGTACGGGCTGTGGGCCACGTTTCCGTATCTGGACAATGTTACCATCTGCGGCTATGACCAGCAGGATCATGACGCCAACCTCCACCGTTTTCTCTAGACGGCACAGAAATTAAACCTCACTTATAACAAGGAGAAATGCGTTTTCCGCACAAACAGACTGGCCATCCTCGGCTACGTCGTGGAGAACGGAGTCCTGGGCCCAGACCCGGACCGCATGCTTAGAACTCTTAGAACTCCCCCTCCCTCATTGCCCCAAGGCCCTCAAACGGTGCTTTGGGTTCTTTTCATACTACGCCCAGTGGGTCCCTCAATATGCTGACAAAGCCCGCCCATTCTTTAAGGCCACACGATTTCCCCTGTCAGCTGAGGCGCGCCAGGCCTTCAGCTGCATCAAGGAGGACATCGCCAAGCAGCCAAGCGGGCGGTGGATGAATTCACTCCCTTTCAGGTTGAGAGCGACGCCTCAGAGGTAGCTCTAGCAGCCACTTTAAATCAGGCAGGGAGGCCCGTTGCATTTTTCTCCCGCACCCTATCCGCTTCAGAACTCTGACACTCCTCAGTCGAGAAGGAAGCACAAGCCATCATGGAGGCTGTTCGTCACTGGAGGCACTACCTCACAGGTAGGATGTTCACCCTCATCAACGACCAACGATCGGTTGCCTTTATGTTTGACAACTCGCAAAGGGGCAAAATGAAAAATGATAAAATCCTTCGGTGGAGGATCGAACTCTCCACCTATAGTTACGATATTAAATATCGACCGGGGAAGCTCAACGAGCCCTCGGGTGCCCTATACCGCGGGACGTGCGCCAGCACGCAGATCAGCCATCTGAAAGCCATCCACGTTGACCTCTGCCATCCAGGGGTCACCCGGCTCGCCCACTACATCAGAGCCCGAAACCTGCCTTTCTCCAACGAGGAGGTAAAAGCGGTCACCAGGGACTGCCCGATCTGTGCGGAGTGCAAACCGCACTTCTATAGACCAGACAGAGTCCACCTGGTCAAGGCTTCTATGCCCTTTGAACGCCTTGCGATCGATTTCAAAGGGCCACTCCCCTCCACTAACAAGAACATTTATTTCCTCAACATCATAGATGAGTTCTCCCGATTCCCTTTTGCCATTCCGTGCCCTGACATGACCTCCCACACAGTCATTAGGGCCCTGCATAGTGTCTTCACCCTGTTCGGTTTCCCCAGCTACGTGCACAGCGACCGGGGTTCGTCCTTTATGAGCGACGAGCTGCGTCAGCACCTGCTCGACAAGGGCATCGCCTCGAGCAGGACTACCACCTACACCCCAGGGGGAACGGGCAGGTGGAGAGGGAGAACGCGACGGTCTGGAAGACCGTCCTACTGACCCTCCGGTCTAGAAAACTCCAAGTCTCCCAATGGCAGTGGCGCCGGCGCCAACGTGCGCATGTGCAGTGGCTACCTTCAATGCGCCAGCCCCAACGCAACATGGCACAGGACTGCAGGGGCTGATGCACAGGAAAGGAGGGCCGCAGCCAGAGAGGCCGGCCCGCCGATCGGTGGGCACCGATTGCAGGCCAGGCCACATCGGAAGCCCCCCTCAGGGTCGGATCCCTCCTCCCCCCCACAGGCCGCCCCCAGACCCTTCCATGCTGAGGTCCCGCCAGGTGAGAGCAGGTATGGACGGCGCCGGCTGGACTCGGCATTTTCACGACGGCTGCTTGGCCCATTGCGGCCCGAGAATTGGCGGGTCGGCCCCGTAGAGCAGCCTCCGATCGGCGCCGCGCCAAACACACCGGCAACAATGGCACCGATTCTCCGCTCTGCCGAGAATCACGTGCCAACGTCAGGGTGGCGTGGAATGACGCGATTCCCTCCGGTTGACGGGATTCTCCGGCCTGGCTTCGGTCTGAGAGAATCCTGCCCATGGTTCGTTCCGAGGGTGCACTGTCACATGACATATTACCATTCTCCAGCTCAGATACTCACACTTCAGTGATCCTGCTAGATAACTCGGTGGATTTTTACCTGGTGACTGACAGTTCACAAGTGAATATGAGCAGACAGTATGTGGCAGAGACAGCTGTGGAGGGTCCATATTGGGATGAGTTTGGGAGGCGCAAATATATCCAAGGAACAAAGGAGAATCATTAAGCTGGATCAGCAACCTGTGCACATTAATAATGAACTGGCAGATGTTCCACACATGGGCCGAAATTCTCCGCGGACCGACGTGACGCCCATTTCCGGCGGGAAAAAGCGGTGCGGATGACTCCGGCGTCAGGGCCTTCTTTTAAGCCGGTAATCTCCGTTCCCGAAAGAGCCTGCTGCGGAAGTGGCGCGTCCCGGCGTTTGTGTGGTGGGGAGAGAGAGACCCGGCATTGGGGGGGGGGAGGAAGAGAGACCCGGCGTTGGGGGGGGGGGGGGGGGGGGGGGTGGGGGGGGGGGAGGAAGAGAGACCCGGCGTTGGGGGGGTGGGGAGGAGAAAGAGAGACCCGGCGTTTGAGGAGGGGGAGGGGAGGAGAAAGAGAGACCCGGCGTTTGGGGGGAGGGGAGGAGAAAGAGAGACCCGGCGTTTGGGGTGGGGGGGGGAGAAGAGAGAGACTCAGCGTTTGGCCACGAAAAATATAATGAAATCCCGCCGGCGCCAGCTGTTTTCAGAGGCTGCTGGCGGGATTTGCACAACGCCGGTTTTTGGCCGGTCGGAGAATAAAAAACCTGGCGGGAGCGGGATTAACGCCGCTGCCGGCCGATTCTCCAACCCTGCGTGGGGTCGGAGAATTTTGCCCACTATGTCCACAATAGGAAGGTAGGAATGTTAACCATTAAGCCCCTTGATACTGCTCTATTATTCATGGCCGTTCATCCATCTCAACGGCATTTTCCAACGCTATCAATGCATCCCCTGATGTCAATATTAGCTGGAAACCTCTCGATCTCGGAACACACCTGATAATTGAGACTCCACTACTCACGAGGCTAAAGTATTCCAAAGATTCACCACTCTGAGTAAATTAGGGCAGCACGGTAGAACAGTGGTTGCTTCACAGCTCCAGGCTCCCAGGTTCGATTCCTGGCTTGGGTCACTGTCTGTGCGGAGTCTGCACATTCCCCCTGTGTTTGTGTGAGTTTCCTCCCACAGTCCAAAGGTTTGCGGGTTGTAGTAATAATAGTCATTTTATCGTCACAAGTATGAAGTTACTGTGAAAAGCTCCTAGTCGCCACATTCCGGTGCCTGTTCAGGTAAACCGGTCCGGCGATGGATTGGCCATGCTAAATTGCCCTTAGTGTCAAAAAGGTTCTGTGGGGTTATTGGATTATGGGGTTAGGGTGGAGTCATGGGTTTCAGTAGGGTTGAGTAGGGTTCACTTTCCAAGGGCCAGTGCAGACTCAATGGGCCGAATGGCCTACATCTGCACTGTAACGTCTATTAAAAAAAAAAAATTCTTCCTAATCTCAGTCCTAAATGGCTTGTCCCATGTCCTGAGATTATGTTCCCCCTGATTCTAGACACCCTCGCCCAAGTGAAACATATTTTCTCTATCTACTCTATCAAGCCCTTGAAGAATTTTTTGTGTTTCAATTAGGTCACCTCTGATTCTCCTAAACTCTCAAGCGTTCAAACCAGTCTTCTCATTCTCTCCTCATACAAGGGAAAATGGAAGAGTCCAACTCAAATATTTGTCGACTCATGTTGCAGGCCATTGAGGAAATGTCTGCCAAGGAGGGAGTGGCCGCCTCCATGGAACTTCAATCCCAGCTATCAAATCAATCTATGTAGGCTAGGACCACAGCTGTGCAGGCTTTTTGTGCCAGCATATCAGGATAACAGTTATCTTATCTGTGACCAATAACAACATGCCACTGATCTGAACCAAGCTGCTCACCCGCAGAAGGGTAGGAATGATAGGTCACTGGCGCAGGAGGGAGACAGCAGCAAAAGGGGATGCAGGTGCAGCTGAGTTTGATAGGCCCCTCACAGGTTCAAGTTAGAACAGGAAACTGAACTGTCTCCCTCTACATCTACTTAAGCCACAGGAGTTCCAGCACGTAGGAGCAGTGAGTAAAGGATGAATAAAATATTCAAATTCACCAAGGGTGTGCACACGGATGTTATCTTATTAAATTTTCTTTCATTATTACCTCACCACTTCCTCGTGTTGTGCATTCTTGTGCGCCAAGTCACCTTGCCTTTTCAGTTACTTGTTGATGACTGTTAAGTCATGAATCTATGGGCCCAGTTTGGGAAGGTTTGCAATTGGTGTGTGGCTGGTTAAAGGCCTGCTTTGTGTGATTGTGGTTGCGGGTAGTTGGGCAGGTGTTAGGTACTTTTGTTCAAAGTGAATGAGTAACTCGACCTTTGAACTATTAAGGCATTCCTGGCACCCCATGCAGCAATATGAGTGACTGATGCAAACTTTGGCATATCATCGTCTTCTTCCTACTTGTCATAATCTGCTTCCTCCTCTTCATTCAAATTGTCATCAGGTGATGAGTGATGAATGCTTTGTTCCTACTCTAACTTTTGTAGAATACAGCTCAATTTGATTATTCTGGAGACCCTCATTGGTGAGTGCTGAAGGGGATCTCCAAATCTGTGCAGACTGCAACTCACCTTGAGCACCTTAGTCAATGACATGACTGGTCATGTAGCTCTTGTTTGCCACTTCGGACCTTGGACTGATGCAATATAAAAGCATCCTGCAAATTCCCAAGGAATCTGCTGGAAAGCTGCTTGAACCTATTCTTGTGATTGTACACCAGCCACAGACTTATAGAACATAGAACATAGAACATGGAACATAGAGCAGTACAGCACAGTATAGGCCCTTCGGCCCATGATGTTGTGCCGACCATTTATCCTCATCTAAGATCAACCTAACCTACAACCGTTCAATTTACTGCTGTCCATGTGCCTGTCCAAGAGTCGCTTAAAAGTCCCTAATGACTCTGACTCCACCACCTCTGCTGGCAGTGCATTCCACACACCCACCATTCTCTATGTAAAGAACCTACCTCTGACATCTCCCCTATACCTTCCTCCAATCACCTTAAAGTTATGTCCCCTCGTAACAGCCATTACCACCCTGGGGAAAACTCTCTGGCTATCCACTCTATCCATGCCTCTCATCACCTTGTACACTTCTATCAAGTCACCTCTCTTCCTTCTTTGCTCCAGTGAGAAAAGCCCGAGCTCCCTCAACCTTTCTTAATAAGACATGGTCTTATGGCATCATGGCATCCTGGTAAATCTCTTCTGTACCCTCTCCAAAGCATCCACATCCTGACTATCATGAGGCGACCAGAATTGGACACAATGGCCGAGATTCTCCCCTACCCAGCGGGGCGGGGGGTCCCGGTGTGTTGGAGTGGCATGAACCAGTCTGGCGTCGGGTCGCCCCAAAGGTGCGGAAGTCTGCACACCTTTAGGGGCCAAGTCCTCACATTGAGGGGCTAGGCCCGCGCCAGAGTGGTTACCACTCCGCGGGCTGGCGTGGACGGCCTTTGGAGCCACGCCAGCCGGGGCCGAAAGGACTTCACCGGCCGGCGTAAGTCCGCGCATGCGCCGGAGCGTCAGTATCTGCTAACGTCATACCGGCGCATGTGCAGGAGAGGGGTTCTCTTCCGCCTCTGCCATGGTGAAGACCATGGCGAAGGCAGAAGAAAAAGAGTGCCCCCATGGCACAGGCCCGCCCGCTGATTGGTGGGTCCCGATCACGGGCCAGGTCGCCGCGGGGTCAAATCACCCCGCGCCCCCCCCCCCCCCCAGGACCCCGGCGCCCGCCCACGCCGCCAATCCCTCCGGTAAAAGAGGTGGTTTAATCCACACCAGCGGGAAAGGCTAGTCAGCGGCGGGACTTCGGCCCATCGCGGGCTGGAGAATCCCCGCGGTGGGCCCGTCGACCGGCGCGGCACAATCCCACCCCTGCCGAATCTCGGGGGGGTGGAGAATTCGAGACATGGCGGGGGGGTTTGCCAACGGCTCTGCAATTTCATCTCTTGCTTTCCATAGAATCCTTGGATATATTCCGTCAGGCCCGGGGGGCTTGTCTATCCTCAAGATTTTCAAAATGCCCAACACATCTTCCTTCCTAACAAGTATCTCCTCAAGCTTACCAGTCTGTTTTACACTGTCCTCTCCAACACTATGGCCCCTCTCATTCGTAAATACTGAAGAAAGGTACTCGTTCATGACCTCTCCTATCTCTTCTGACTCAATACACAATCTCTTGCTACTGTCCTTGATCGGACCCACCCTCGCTCTAGTCATTCTCATATTTCTCACATATGTGTAAAAGGCCTTGGGTTTTTCCCTGATTCTACCCACCAAAGATTTTTTATGCCCTCTCTTAGCTCTCCTAATCCCTTTCTTCAGTTCCCTCCTGGCTATCTTGGATCCCTCCAGCGCCCTGACTGAACCTTGTTTCCTCAGCCTTACATAAGTCTTCTTCTTCCTCTTAACAAGACATTCAACCTCTCTTGTCAACCATGGTTCCCTCACTCGACCATCTCTTCCCTGCCTGACAGGGACATACATATCAAGGGCACATAGTATCTGTTCCTTGAACAAATTCCACATTTCAATTGTGTCCTTCCCTGACAGCCTATGTTCCCAATTTATGAACTTCAGTTCTTTTCTGACAGCATCGTATTTACCCTTCCCCCAATTGTAAACCTTGCCCTGTTGCACGCACCTATCCCTCTCCATTACTAAAGTGAAAGTCACAGAATTGTGGTCACTATCTCCAAAATGCTCCCCTGCTAACAAATCTATCACTTTCCCTGGTTCATTACCAATTACCAAATCCAATTTGACCTCCCCTTTGGTCGGACAATCTACATACTGTGTTAGGAAAGCTTCCTGGACACACTGCAGAAACACCGCCCCATCCAAACTATTTGATCTAAAGAGTGATGCACGATCAATTGCACAAAAACTTGAGTTGGATACAACTGGGGCTTTATTGCTCTAAGATGTGTGGCCTCCCACAGCAGCTGCCGAAATGGCTGCAGCATGGAGGACACACATATTTATACTCCGCCGACTGGGCGGAGCAAGTAGGCAGGGACGACCAACGTACCCGTAGTACAGGTCCTACCATACATCCTCTAATAGAGGTGCAATAGTGGTTTACCACATTCACCCCCTGTTCAAATTGAGTCCGGCGGGGGTGGTGGAGAACCATATACAACAAATGGTTCTTACATTTACAATATTCGATAGAAAGAGAAAAAAAAGTGTCTTTTGAAGTCCAGTGGACCAGTTAGAGGTTTAACCGGTCCGGGGCCTTGATGTGCCGCTGGGAGCGACGTAGTGGTGGTGGCGATGCTGATGCTGGTCTGATGTCTGGTGACTCCGGGAGTGTGCCGAAATCCTCTTCATCCTCGGCGTGGGCAGGGGGAGGATGGGTGGTCCTGGGGGGATTGCTGCTGGGAGTGCCGGGGAGGGGAGAGTGGCGCTGGGTGTGTGCGTGTGGAACCTGCTGGTGCCATGTCCCTGAGGGAGACAGTATCCTGGCGGCCGTCGGGATATGCCACGTAGGCATACGGGGAGTTTGCAAGGAGCAATTGCACCCTCTCCACCAACAGGTCCGCCTTGTGGAGTCGGACGTGCCTATGGAGCAGGACGGGTCCTGGAGCTGCAAGCCAAGTCGGGTGCGACACCCCAGATGTGGACTTCTGGGGAAGGCAAAAAGACGTTCATGGGGTGTATTGTTAGTGGCGGTGCACAGTAGTGACCCAATGGAATGTAGTGCATCAGGGAGGAGCTCCTTCCAGCGAGAGGCTGGGAGGTTCCTGGACCATAGGGCCAGTTGGACCGCCCTCCATAATGTCCCGTTCTCCCTCTCTACCTGTCTGTTTCCCCCGGGGATTATAGCTGGTCGTTCTGCTCGAGGCGATACCCCTGTTGAGGAGGAACTGACGCAGCTCATCACACATGAAGGAGGATCCCCTGTCACTGTGGATGTAGGCGGGGAAACAGAACAGAGCGAAGATCATGTTGAGGGCTTTGATGACGGTGGCAGACGTAATATCAGGGCATGGGATAGCGAAGGGGAATATGGAGTACTCATCGACCACACTGAGAAAATACGTGTTACGGTTGGTGGAGGGGAGGGGCCCTTTGAAATCCACACTGAGGCGCTCAAAGGGATGGGAGGCCTTCACTAGGCGTGCACTGTCCGGCCGGTAGAAGTGCGGCTTGCACTCCGCACAGACCTGGCAGACCCTGGTGATTGTCCGTACTTCCTCGACGGAGTAGGGCAGATTGCTGGCCTTTATGAAATGGTACAACCGTGTGACTCCCGGGTGACAAAGGCTGTCATGCAGGATCCGGAGTTGGTCTACTTGTGCGCTGGCACATGTACCTCGGGATAGGGCATCTGGGTGCTCGTTGAGCTTACCGGGGCGATACAAAATCTCGTAATTGTAGGTGGAGAGTTCGATCCTCCATCTCAAGATCTTATCTTTCTTGATCTTGCCCCACGGTGTGTTATTGAACATGAAGGCTACCGACCGTTGGTCAGTGAGGAGAGTTAATCTCCCGTCGGCTAGGTAATGCCTCCAATGCCGCACAGCTTCAACGATAGCTTGGGCCTCTGCTTCGACGAATAAGTGCTGAATTTCTGAGGCATGAAGGGTGCAGGAAAAGAATGCCAAGGGTCTGCCTGCCTGATTGAGGGTGGCGGCTGAGGTGGCATCTGATGCGTTGCTCTCTACTTGAAAGGGCAGTGTCTCGTCTACTGCGTGCATCCCGGCCTTGGCGATATCGGCTCTGATATGGGCGAAGGCCTGTTGTGCCTCAGCCGTCAGGGGAAAATGGGTTGACTGTATGAGTGGGGGGGCCTTGTCCGCATAGTTTGGGACCCACGGAGCGTAGTACAAAAATAACTCCAGGCAGCGTTTGAGGGCCTTGGGGCAGTGGGGGAGGGGGAGCATGCGGTCGGGATCGGGCCCCAGAACTCCGTTCTGGACCACATAGCCGAGGGTGGCTAAGCGGGTCGTGCTAAACACGCACTTCTCCTTGTTGTAGGTGAGGTTTAGGAGAGTGGCGGTGTGGAGAAATTTGGCAAGGTTGGCGTCGTGGTCCTGCTGATCATGGCCGCAGATGGTGCTGTTGTCTAGGTACGGAAAGGTGACCTGCAAACCGTACCAATCGTCCATTTGGTCCATCTCCCTTTGGAAGACCGAAACCCCGTAGGTGACGCCGAAGGGAACCCTGAGAAAGTGATAGAGATGGCCGTCTGCCTCGAATACAGTGTGGATGGTCCGATTTACGAATGGGGAGCTGGTGGTAGGCGGATTTGAGGTCTACCGTTTTGAAGACCCGGTACTGTGCAATCTGATTGACCATATCAGATATGCATGGGAGCTGCGTGTACCGATTGATGGCTGTCGTCCACGACCATTCTGTGTTTCTCCCCAGTTTTAACTACTACCACTTGGGCTCTACAGGGGCTGTTGCTGGCCTCGATGATGCCTTCCCGTAGCAGCCGCTGGACCTCGGACCTGATGAAGGTCTGGTCCTGCGTGCTGTACCGTCTGCTCCTGGTGGCGATGGGTTTGCAATCTGAGGTTAGATTTGCGAAGAGGGAAGGCGGATCGACCTTTCGGTTCGCGAGGCCGCACACAGTGAGGGGTGGTAGGTGTGGTGAATGTGATTCACACCGGATTATAATCTGTACATACATGTGTCTGTATTGTAAATGCAGTTGCACTACCTGTCCTCCAGGGGGAGTATCTCTGGGAATGCTTGAGTTGTACGGGGCTTCTCCCTTGGCTCTGCCCAGGACTCCTCCCCCGGAAGCTGCTGTATAAAAGATCAGTGCCACATGGTCAGCCGGCCAGTTCACCGAAAGTTCAATGGCTAACCGGCTGGCTCTGTTGTGAGTACATTAAAACCGCTATTCTAATGCTACAAGCACGTGTCCGGAGAATTGTTGGTTCCAACAATTTAATATACTCAGGAAACGGTCGAAGAAATCATGGAAGCAGCCCTCAAACCCGGACGCCTAGAACTCGACCCAGAGGATGCAGAGGCTAAGGAAATTTTTTCCCACTGGCTGAGATGTTTTAAAGCCTACTTGGCAGAAGCCAGCACCGCCGGAACAACGGAGGAACAAAAACTCAGCCTACTGCACGCGAGGGTAAGCCACAGAATATCCACACAGCTAAATCTGGCCGGTTCTTACACCGCAGCGCTGGCAATATTGGACAAAATGTACGTTAGGCCCATTAACGAGGTTTATGCACGCCACGTGTTTACGACCCGCTGTCAGCGGCCTACAGAAACGCTAGCCGAGTTTGTAAGGGAATTGAACAATCTTTCCAATGACTGTAATTATCAAGCCGTTACCGCGGCTGAAAATAGGGAGCTTCCTGTGCGGGACATTTTCGTGGCGGGCCTTAGGTCTAACTATGTGCGCCAAAGACTGCTAGAAAAGGGGGCCCAGGACTTAGACACTACTGTGGAGGCTGCTACCACTATGGAAGTTTCCTTCCACAGCCTCACCTCGTTTCCCGCGGACCCCGCGACCTGATCATGGACCCCCGACCAACAGTCCTCCCAAGCCTGTGCCGCACGGCCCCCCCAGCTACCGCGCTGCCAAAGCCAGTTACTCTGCTGCCCCAGCCAGTTACTCTGCTGCCCCAGCCAGCTGCTCGGCTGCTCCAGCCTACCATTTCTGTGGCCAAAGCCAGCACCCGCGGCAGCACTGCCCGGCCCGTAACGCGACCTGCAGCAGCTGCGGGCGAAAAGTACACTATGCCAGAGTGTGTCTGGCGAAGAAAGCCCCAGCCTCTAACCCTCCCACGGCTCAAAGCACTCGTTCCCTGAATTCACAGGCCTGCAGGCCCCGAAATGCTGCAGCCTGTATGCCGACTCCGCCCCCACCTGACATGTGCGACTCATGGGGGCGGCCATCTTGGCAATCCTCTTCCATGCGGCCAGCCATGTGAGACTCATGGGCCGGCCATCTTGGGATCCATCCCCTTCAAACTCTGAAACTCACCTCGACGACTACGAACTCAGAGGGCAGTCATCACGGGGCCACTCAAGCACAGCTGATTGAGCCGCCGACTACCTGAAACTCAGCGCAGTCACCCTGGATCAATCCCGCCCCAAGAACCTACGAAGTTCGATGGCGGAGGTCCAGATCAACGGGTATAGCACGCCATGCCTCTTTGACTCCGGGAGCACCGAGAGCTTTATTCATCCAGAGCTGTTAAGACGCTGTTCGCTTTCTATTTTTATGGTGAGCCAAACTATCGCCCTCGCTTCGGGCTCCCACTCAGTCCAAATCCAAGGACGCACCGTTGCTATGCTCACAATTCGAGGCGCTAGTTATTCAAAATTTAAACTTTATGTCCTGCCCGACCTCTGCGCGCCACTCTTATTAGGCCTGGATTTCCAGTGCAACCTCAAGAGCTTCACGCTCAGCTTCGGCGGGCCCCTGCCCCCACTCACTATCTGCAGCCTAGCTACGCTGCGCATCTCCCCCCCTCCGCTCTTCGCCAATCTCACTCCAGATTGCAAGCCAGTAGCTACTCGCAGCAGGCGATACAGCCTACAGGATAGGGTCTTTATCCGATCGGAGGTCCGACGGCTGCTTAGTGAGGGGATCATAGAGGCCAGTAATAGTCCCTGGAGAGCGCAGGTGGTGGTCGTCAAGACCGCAGAAAAATTTTGCATGGTCGTCGACTATAGCCAGACCATAAATACTTTACGCTCCAAGACGCGTATCCCCTCCCCAGAATTGCAGACATGGTTAATCAGATCGCCCAATATCGGCTATTTTCCACGGTGGATCTGAAGTCTGCATACCACCAACTCCCAATCCGCCGGGAGGACCGCCACTACACGGCGTTCGAGGCCGATGGCCGCCTCTTCCATTTCCTCCGGGTCCCTTTCGGCGTCACTAACGGGGTTTCGGTGTTCCAACGAGCAATGTACCGATTGGTGGACCAGTACGGGCTGCGGGCCACGTTTCCGTATCTGGACAATGTTACCATCTGCGGCTATGACCAGCAGGACCACGACGCCAACCTCCACCGTTTTCTCCAAACGGCACAGAAATTAAATCTCACTGATAACAAGGAGAAATGCGTTTTCCGCACAAACAGACTGGCCATCCTCGGCTACGTCGTGGAAAACGGAGTCCCGGGCCCAGACCCGGACCGCATGCGCCCCCTCTTAGAACTCCCCCTCCTTCATTGCCCCAAGGCCCTCAAACGGTGCTTGGGGTTCTTCTCATACTACGCCCAGTGGGTCCCTCAATATGCGGACAAAGCCCGCCCACTCTTTAAGGCCACACGATTTCCCCTGTCAGCTGAGGCGCGCCAGGCCTTCAGCTGCATCAAGGAGGACATCGCCAAAGCAGCCATGCGGGCAGTGGATGAATCCACTCCCTTTCAGGTTGAGAGCGACGCCTCAGAGGTAGCTCTAGCAGCCACTTTAAATCAGGCAGGGAGGCCTGTTGCATTTTTCTCCCGTACCCTATCCGCTTCAGAACTCCGACACTCCTCAGTCGAGAAGGAACACAAGCCATCGTGGAGGCTGTTCGTCACTGGAGGCACTACCTCGCAGGTAGGAGGTTCACCCTGATCACCGACCAACGATCGGTTGCCTTTATGTTTGACAACTCGCAAAGAGGCAAAATAAAAAATTATAAAATCCTTCGGTGGAGGATCGAACTCTCCTCCTATCGTTACGATATTAAATATCAAACGGGGAAGCTCAACGAGCCCTCGGATGCCCTATCCCGCGGGACATGCGCCAGCGCGCAGATCAGCCGTCTGAAAGCCATCCACGTTGATCTCTGCCATCCAGGGGTCACCCGGCTCGCCCACTACATCAGAGCCCGAAACCTGCCTTTTTCCAACGAGGAGGTAAACGCGGTCACCAGGGACTGCCCGATCTGTGCAGAGGGCAAACCGCACTTCTATAGACCAGACAGGGCCCACCTGGTCAAGGCTTCTAGGCCCTTTGAACGCCTTGCGATCGATTTAAAAGGGCCACTCCCCTCCACTAACAAGAACATTTATTTCCTCAACATCATCGACGAGTTCTCCCGATTCCCTTTTGCCATTCCATGCCCTGATATGACCTCCCACACAGTCATTAGGGTCCTGCATAGTGTCTTCACCCTGTTCGGTTTCCCCAGCTACGTGCACAGCGACCGGGGTTCGTCCTTTATGAGCGACGAGCTGCGTCGGTACCTGCTCGACAAGGGCATCGCCTCGAGCAGGACTACTAGTTACAACCCCAGGGGGAACGGGCAGGTGGAGAGGGAGAACGCGACGGTCTGGAAGACCGTCCTACTGACCCTCCGGTCTAGAAAACTCCAAGTCTCCCAATGGCAAGAAGTCCTCCCAGACGCGCTCCACGCAATCAGATCCCTCCTCTGTACAGCTACAAATCAAACCCCTCACGAGCGACTCTTCATTTTTTCTAGGGGCACTACCACGGGAGTCTCACTTCCGGCGTGGCTGAGGACACCAGGCCCGGTCCTCCTGAGGAAGCACGTCAGAGGGCACAAAACTGAACCCCTTGTTGAAAAGGTGCACCTCCTCCATTCCAACCCCCATGTACGCATTCGTGGAGTTCCCGGACGGTCGCTAGGACACAGTATCCCTTCGGGACCTGGCACCCGCTGGATCCAGCCCCCCCCACCCCCGCTGAGGAACCCCTTACCCCGTTCCCTATGCTGCCGCCCCCTCGCACCCTCGATTCCGCAAGCTCACCCCACCGGTTCCACGCGCCAGAACCAGCCCGCCCCAAACGCCCCCAGTCTCCGGTCGAGCCAGAGGTGTATAAAGTTCGGACGGGACCCGCCCCGGAGTCTGCCATCGTACCCCAGCTCTCAATACCCACCCAGCCACCGCAAGAGGCTGCAGCCCCGGTGCTCCGCAGATCGAAAAGAACAATTCATCCACCGGACGGACTAACTCTGTGAGCCACCACCCCCGCTGGACTCGAGTTTTTCACAGGGGGTGAATGTGGTGAATGTGATTCACACCGGATTATAATCTGTATATACATGTGTCTGTATTGTAAGTGCAGTTGCACTACCTGTCCTCCAGGGGGAGTAGCTCTGGGAATGCTCGAGTTGTACGGGGCTTTTCCCTTGGCTCTGCCCAGGACTCCTCCCCCGGAAGCTGCTGTATAAAAGATCAGTGCCACATGGTCAGCCGGCCAGTTCACCGAAAGTTCAATGGCTAATAGGCTGGCTCTGTTGTGAGTATATTAAAACCGCTATTCTAATTCTACAAGCACGTGTCCGTAGAATTGTTTGGTTCCAACAGTAGGGGCCTGCCGAATTTCAGGGTTAGGTTCTGGAGGTTGCACTGGTAGTCCAGGCCGAGTAGTAGGGCAGCGCAGAGGTTAGGGAGGACATAGAGGCGGAAGCCGCTGAATTCTACGCCCTGGACCATGAGTGTGACCGTACAGTACCCACGGATCGCCATGGAATGGGATCCGGATGCCAGGGAGATGTTTTGGTTGGCGGGGTGTACCGCGAGGGCGCAGCGCCTTACCGTATCCGGGTGGATGAAGCTTTCGGTGCTTCCGGAGGCCAGCACACAAGAGGTCACGTGTCCGTTGATTTTAACCGTGGCCGATGTGGTGGCCAGGTTGTGCGGACGAGACTGGTCGATCGTCACTGAGACGAGTCATGGTCAGTCGTCACTGGTGTCGGATGATGGCGAGCCCGGGGGGCACAAGTCCTGGAATGCTGGCGATGCCCATGTGCCGGGGGGGGGGGGACAAGATGGCGGCACCTGAAGATCTTGAGGAGGACAAAATGGCGGCACCCATGGGCTGCACGTGGCGGGGGTTGAACAAGATGGCGGCGCCCATGGGCCGCACGTATTGCTCGGAGGGGAAGATGGCGCGCCCACTGGGCACGCTTGGTCTGAGGGGGATAAGATGGCGGCGCCCACTGTTCGCCCATGATCCGGGGAGGTGAATATGGCGGTGCCCATTGTCCGTAAACGAGGGGGGTGGGGCCGATAGCGGTGACTGCGCGGGCCTGGCACATGGTGACGAAGTGCCCCTTTTTGCCGCTAGCCTTACAAAGGGCAGCGCGAGCCGGGCAGCGTTGGCGGGGGTGTTTCTGCTGGCCGCAAAAGTAACATCGGGTACCCCCGGGGTTAGCTGGCTGGCGCGTGGTGCAGGCGTATTGGCTGGGTAAGGCCCCGTCTGTGGGGTCCATGATGCATAGGAGGGGTGGGACGCGGGGCTGGGGGTATAGGCCTGAACGTTGCGCGAGGTGACCCTCATAGTTTCTTTGTCTCTGCTCGGTTAAGCATGGCCCCTTCGAACATTCGCTGGCATATGAGGTCCGACCCAATCCCTGTAACAAACACGTCCCGCATGAGGAGGTTTGAATGTTCTGTGGCCGTAACGGCCTGACAGTCACAGTCCCAGACGAGTGGGATTAGGGCCCGCCAGAAGTCTTCCATGGATTTAGCAGGGAGTTGAGAACGAGTGACGAATACGTGCCTGGCGAAGAGCGTGTTCGCCTTCTGAGCGTATTTCTCTTTGAGAAGTGTCACGGCTTCGGTGTAGTTCTGGGTGTCCTGGATTAGCGGAAATACGCTGGAGCTCAACCTTGCGTACAGGATCTGCATCTTCTGAGCCTCCAAGACAGAGCTGGGCGCCGGGTTGATGTATGCCTCAAAACAAGCTAGCCAGTGTTGAAAGTTCTTTTTGGCGTTGCTTGAATGCGGATCCAGCTGCAGGCGATCCGTTTTGATACGAAGGTCCATCTTTTGAAAATCTTAAAGCAATAAATTGATGCTTGAGTTGGATACAACTGAGGCTTTATTGCTCTAAGATGTGTTGCCTCCCACAGCAGCTGGCGAAATGGCTGCAGCATGGAGGACACACATATTTATACTCCGCCTACTGGACGGAGCCAGCAGGCAGGGACTACCAACATACCTGTAGTACAGGTTCTACCATACATCCTCTAATAGAGGTGCAACAGTGGTTTACCACAAAGAGTTTCCACTCAATATTTGGGAAGTTGAAGTCACCCATGACTACTACCCTGTGACTTCTACACCTTTCCAAAATCTGTTTCCAAACTGTTCCTCCGCATCTCTGCTGCTATTGGGGGGCTTATAGAAAACTTCCAACAAGGTGACTGCTCCCTTCCTATTTCTGACTTCAACCCATATTACCTCAGTAGGCAGATCCTCCTCAAACTGCCTTTCTGCAGCTGTTATACTATCTCTAATTAATAATGCAACCCCCACCTCTTTTACCACCCTCCCTAATCTTATTGAAACATCTATAACCAGGAACCTCTAACACCAATTTCTGCCCCTCTTCTATCCAAGTTTCCGTGAGGGCCACCACATTGTAGTCCCAAGTACCGATCCATGCCTTAAGTTCACCCACCTTATTCCTGATGCTTCTTGCGTTGAAGTATGCACACTTCAACCCATCTCCGTGCCTGCAAGTACTCTCCTTTGTCAGTGTTATCTTCCCCACTGCCTCACTACACGCTTTGACAACCTGAACATCGGCTACATTAGTTGCTGGACTACAAGTCTGGTTCCTATTCCCCTGCCAAATTAGTTTAAACCCTCCCGAAGAGTACTAGAAAACATCCCTCCCAGGATATTGGTGTCCCTCTGGTTTGGATGCAACCCGTCCTGCTTGTACAGGTCCCACCTTCCCCAGAATGCGCTCCAATTATCCAAATACCTGAAGCCCTCCCTCCTACACCATTCTTGCAGCCACTTGTTGAACTGCACTCTCGCCCTATTCCCAGCCTCGCTATCACGTGGCACCGGCAGCAAACCAGAGATGACAACTCTGTCCGTCATGGCTTTTAACTTCCAGCCTAACTCCCTAAACTCGTTTATTATATCCACACCCCTTTTCCTACCTACGTTGTTGGTACCAATGTGCACCACAACTTCTGGCTGCTCCCCCTCCCCCTTAAAGATCCTGAAGACAGGATCTGAGACATCCCTGGCCCTAGCACCCAGGAGGCAACATAGCTTCCGGGAGTCTCGCTCACGACCACAGAATCTCCTATCTATTCTCATAACCATTGAGTCTCCTATCATTATTGCTTTTCTATTCTCCCCCCTTCCCTTCTGAGCCCAAGAGCCCGACTCAGTGCCAGAGACCTGGCCGCTAGGTTATCCCCCCCAACAGCATGCAAAACGGTATACTTGTTTTGAAGGGGAACGGCCATGAGGGATCCCTGCACTGTCGGCCCGATCGTTTGCTTTCCCCTGATTGTAACCCAGCTACTCTTGTCCTGTACCTTGGGTGTGGCTACCTCCCTGTAACTCTTCGCTACTATCCCCTCTGCCTCCCGGATGATCCAAAGTTCATCCAGCTCCAGATCCCTAACACGGTCTCTGAGGAGCTGGAGTTGGGTGCACTTCCCGCAGGTATAGTCAGCGGGGACACCGGTGGTATCCCTCATCACCCACATCCTACAGGAGGAGCAGGCAACTGTACTAGCCTCCATCCCCTCTTACCTTACAGAATACAGCTGCACTGTGGACCAACTGGAACTCCGCCCCTGAACCCAGTCAGCTGTTCTCTCTGTAAACACCTGACTCCCTTCACGCTCTTTGAGGAAATGTAGGAAATAAAATGAAAGGGGCACCTTACTCCCTCAGTCACCAAACTCTCACTATAGCACTCAAATGCACCCAAATTCAGCTCTCCCTCAGTCACCAAACTGTCACTATAGCACTCAAATGCAGCCAAATTCAGCACTCCCTCAGTCACCAAACTCACTGTAGCACTCAAATGCACCCAAATTCAGCACTCCCTCAGTCACCAAACTCTAACTGTAGCACTCAAATGCACCCAAATTCAGCACTCCCTCAGTCACCATACTCTCACTATAGCACTCAAATGCACCCAAATTCAGCACTCAGTGCAAACAAAGTCTGCACTGTAACTAGCTCAGATTTATACTGTGTATCTAGCCTCTGAAAACCGGCCTAATCCAATTAACTAATTAACAAGCTCCAGCTGCAAGTACCTACAAATAGAACCTTTGTTTAAAGCTGATTGAAAATTCACCTTCTTCTAAACCAAACAGCAACTTTTAAGTTAATTAACTAAATAAAAGAAAGACTAGACTTTAGATATAAATAAAAAATAAACCATTAATATCCCTCAGTCACCAAACTCTCACTATAGCACTCAAATGCACCTAAATTCAGCACTCAGTGCAGGGTTGGTTCAGTTCACATGTCTAGACAGCTGGTTTGTGATGTAGAGCAAGGCGTGGGTTCAATCCCTGTAATGGCTGAGGTTATTCAAGAAGACCCGCCTTCTCAACCTTGCTCCTCGCCTGAGGTGTGGCGATCCTCAGGTTAAGTCACCACCGGTCAGCTCTCCCCCTCAAAGGGGACTATGATGACTTTATCTCTTCACTTGCCCACACCCAAACCAAGCTCCATTAAAACCAGAAATAATATCCGATTTTGATGTTTAACCTACCCAGCCAATAGTGGTACCATTACTGGAATTGTAATCTACAGCCCCAGACACAAGTTCAAAATCCCACCACTGCAGCTGGAGTAATTTAAATTCAATTAATTAAAAAATAAATAAGAAAAACACTGTTTGGTTCATTCTTAGGGTTACAATTCCCTTCTATGACTCCGCACAGACAGTGACCCAAGCGGGAATCAAACCCGCGACCCTGGCGCTGTGAAACAACCGTGCTAACCACTGTGCTGCTGTGCTACCATGCCAACCATAACTGCACATTCGGTAAACCACTCACGTTCCTTGTAGACCTTTAGATCCTTTATATAGTAGCAGTAAATTACTTGTAATAAATTGCTTTGCTACATGCTGAATCTCCAAGGCGACTCTTTCCCTAGCATCCTAGCCTATGGCTGTTATTGAATTAAAGCATCCATTCAGATGTTAGGAATAATTTGAAATATAATATCTGAATGAGATATTTTATATATGTGAAAGCAATGCTCATGAAAGTTAATAAAGGCAAATAATGTAACATTAACTTAAGAGGATGGATTTTATGTTCCCTCTCGGCAGGGAGCACATAAAATCCATTGCGTCGTCTACCTTCCTGCCCACCCTTGACATTGGAGGCCCTTAAGTGACCAATTATACGTTATTTAAGAGCCTTAACCCACCCCTGCCAGCATTCTAACCATGGAGGGGAGAAATCTAGCAGCTTTAGCTGTGCGGGCTGGTGTTGGGTAGGAGGCGGCAGCTCATTTGTGAGTTCCCTGGGCTCATCAGAGCCACCCAACCTATACCCGCAAGGACATCCCCCCTTTAAGCTTCTCCCACCTCGGGACTCTTGAATGCAGCTCCCACCCCCATGAACTTCCTTGCTGATACCCCCGTCTGGACCTACCGAGGCTAGTTGGTGTGGTGCGACAGCCTGTCAAACCTAACAGTGCTCACTGCTCCCAGCTTGGATTGCTGAGACTAGAGCTCCTGGTTACCCGATTGGCGGGAGATCCTACTGAATTTGGGACGGAAGTCCAGTGTCAAAATAATTGACTCTTCTCAGCATTGAATTGGTGTGGGGAGCCATTGGGATCATGGGCGGTTTCCCCTGTCCCGACCTATTAGCCAGGGGTGTGTGGGGCTTGTAAAATCGAGTCTGGGTGTTGAAAGCAGAAGATGGAGTTCAGAAAGAGACAAAAGTAGCCACTTTCTGTAAGCTAGAACACCTTTGTTTTCTGAAGTTGTTAATGTATGATGCATTTTTGGAACATCAAATGCTATTGATCCCCTGCTGCAATTCATTGCTGCTTCTTTGGATGCTTCTAAAATGTTTCAAAGAGCAAAACAATCGCATGAGCCATCCATTACAGCTACTGGACAGTCAACTCATGTCAGACATTTTCTTGCCCCCAAGCCTGCTGCTGCAATCTTCAAACATTCTCAGATTTTTAAAGGTTGCATTCCTAAGGCTAGAGTTTTGACTGAGCTGATTTTTGGGATTCTCCAGTTAAACATTGGAAAGACTGAAACCATTATTTTCTCTACCCAAACTCTGGACCCCTGCTACTAGTTCCATTCCACTTCTTGACCGTACCTCAGGTTGAACCAGACTTTTGGGGACATCCTGGTTCATTTTGACCTTGATTTAACCTGATGACCATAAATTATTTTCATCACAAAGATTATGGCTGGGATTCCCCGACCCGGCGCCGGGTCGGAGAATCCCTGGGGGAGCGTGAGAATCGTGCCCCACTGCCCCGACCCCGGCTGCACCATTCTCTGCCGCCATTTTTTGGGCGTCGGCGGGATCGCCGCCACACCGGTAGGGGGCCTTTGACAGCAGCCCGGCTATTTTCCAATTCAATTCAAAAACACTTTCAGTGATCTTATAAGAGCTGAAAAGGTGAATATAATGATCCTTATTTCTCCATCCTTTTCAGCAACACCCAGTATATCTTTTTCCTCTTTCTCCAGCATTCTGAACCCTTCCCTTCCCGATATCACATCCTTCATTGCCATCTTATGGACACATTATTTCAAATATTTGCTGTTTTTATAGAAACCACTGATGGTGTTCTGTTCTCATATCGTGATTAATGCAGAAGTCCTCCCATGAATCCTTCCTCACATCACACATTTGCTTTCCTTCCCAAGATCCTGCCCATCTTGATCGTTTCAGTATATGCCCGAAAACAGAAGTTACACATCTGTGCTCTTTTCAGCAGATATTTACAAACACTCACCATCTTTTACTGCAAAAGAAAACAATTCACTGCACAAGAGGAAGAGTAATGTTGGGGAGGAATACGCAGCATCATGATCCTCTCCAAACTGAAGCTGCAAATCGCGGGATCAGAAACCCATAGAGAGTTGTCTTCATTAGGTTGTGTGAGTCCTATCTGAAAAGGGTCTATACCCTAATTATTACCTGTACCCCTTCATGCAACACAGGCAAGTGATAAGTGACACTTTGCCAGCTGGACAACATTAGCTACATTATTGTGAAGTCTAATATTTGCTAATGTGCAGTCTGTTAGTGTTAGATTCACTCATCCTGTTTTTAACTACATCTAGGTCTTCCTCAACAGCAAGACCCTGCAGTAGAATTAACTTTGTGGGAAGGCCTTCATATGAGGAGACACTATGATGCACTTAATTGCACCCAAGAGAAGCATGCAGGTGTCAGAGGTAACCCAGGAGGCAGATCAATGGAGGACAGGTTCTGTTTCAGCTGAACTGAGTAGGAAAGAGAAGGAAATTATGGGTTGTAGCAATGACAAGAAAACTGTTTGTCTCACACAAATGATGACGCTAAGCATTTGAAGACCTGTGCTGCACAGGAAATTGGGGCTGGCAGGATGGAGAATCTTGCCCTGTGCCTTCAGGTATACTAATGAAGCTTGAAGAAAGACTTGCATTAATATAGTGTATTTCACCACAGAACACCCCAAAAATCTTTATAGCCAATGAAATACTTCCAGAGCATAGGCCTGTTATAATGTTGTAAGGAAATAGATATAGGGCAGAATTCTCCCAAAAAATGATTAAGGATTCTCTGTTGACTGCTGCTGGTAGCAGAGTTTCCAAAGCAGCAGAGAATCCAGTGTCAGGGCAAAAACAGGTGCCGGTCCGTTTCCGATGCTCCAGTCTCCTTCTGGCGGCGGTATCACGATTCGTGTCCCGCACAAGCGGGAAGATGCAAATGGGTCATTTTGTTTTACACATCTTTATTCATTTTCTCAGCAGAATGCACTTAATTGCTTTAAAAAAAAATAAATTTAGAGTATCCAATTCATTTTTTCCAATTAAGGGGCAATATAGCGTGGCCAATCCACCTATCCTGCAGAGCTTTGGGTTGTGGGGGTGAAACCCACGCAAGCATATGGAGAATGTGCAAACTTCACACGGAGAGTGACCCAGAGCCAGGATCGAACCTAGGACCTCGGCGCCGTGAGGCAGCAGGGCTAACCCACTGTGCCACCGTGCTGCCCCCACTAAATTGCTTTTGATGTGGTCATGAGCTGTCAATCACAGTTAGATGTTTATAAACACTGCGGTTACTTTCACAGCAGGCTATTTGAGATCCATTCAAGCATGAAGGGAAATTAAATTAAACAATCCAGACTTCTTGCTATTTAGAAGCTGTCAATCATAGCCTAGTAAAAGCTATTTTTCTTTGAAGTGAATAGAAGCTTTGCAGATCAAAGAATCTGAGAGGGTTTTAATGCATTGTAATGTGGTTTTTGCTTTATATGTAGTTACAACTGCTGCTTTCCAGATATCGGCCTGGGGCAGCAGTTGTCAGGGATAGATGAGTAAAAAAGCAGTGATATTTTCACTGGTTCTGCCTGGACTGCTCTTTAGCTTCCAGGCAGGGATGACTGATGAGGACGTCTCTGTTATGTAATGGGGTGTTCTCTGATATGGGGTTCTCTGTTGTGGG
This sequence comes from Scyliorhinus canicula, assembly GCF_902713615.1. Lineage (NCBI taxonomy): Eukaryota > Metazoa > Chordata > Chondrichthyes > Carcharhiniformes > Scyliorhinidae > Scyliorhinus > Scyliorhinus canicula. Next base: position 138,666,884 of record NC_052150.1, read on the forward strand.
GGTTCTGTGATATAGGAGGTCTCTGATATGGGGCTCTCTAATGGGGTTCTCTGGTGTGGGTCTTTGGTGGGGGTCTCTGATGGTAGTCTGCTGGACGGTTCTGGTGGGAGATCTGGTGGGAGTCTCTGGTAGGGGTCTCTGGTAGGGTCTCTGGTGTGGGGCTGATTGGAGGGATCTGATGGGGGGGTATTGGGTCACCCTCATGTAAACGTAGTGTGTGTGTGTGTTTGTGTGTGGGGGGGGGGGTGTTAACCCAGTAATTCCCATGGTGGGTGGGAGGAGTGAGGATTTCCCTATTTGTCAGGGGGGAGGGGGACATGATTTGCACTGTGGGGGTGGGGTGTGGGGTGGCCATCTGCTGGATCTTGCCATCAGCTGCCCACTCAAAACTTTGACCTAATAGTTGGATTTGCGATGGAGTGTCTTGCGAACCCCGCCATGGATGTATTTGCATGGCAAGGGACAGTGAAGGAGCAGCACAATGCATGCACGAGTCTTCTCACATGGCATTACCACTCTGTAGCCTATTTAGGAAAGTATAGCCACAGCCAAGGACACTGCAGGCAGATCTTCACAAGAAGAGTCTATGTTCACAGCTTTTGAAGGCGGCTGGTATGGGTGCTGGTACATGGTGCCAGCTGGGGGTTTGGTTGCCCTCCATGGGGGGAGAGGGGTTACGGGTGTTTGGGACGGGTGTTAGTGCCAGGAGCACAGTGCTGTCTACTCACCATGGCTGCCATGAGGACGTTGTGCAGTTCTTTACAGCACTTTTGCAGCAGTAGGGCCCATGACGCTCATGGCGTCTGCCACTTGCGGACAGGGCCAGTGTACAGCGGCGGGTGGCAACCTCCTTCCCACCCCGTGGTCCAGGTTAGCCTTTGTCTCCTCCACGGTGTCTAACAGGGTCTCCAGCTCCGCGTCCGCAAACCGAGGTGCCAATCTCTGTGCTGTCACCTTGTTGGCAAGGATGAGTGCCTGTGGGTAGTAGAGTGTTAATATGTAGCTGCAGCTTGTCAATCTCCCAATTGTCAATCCTGACTCTGGTGTATCCAACACTGTTTTTCATTGGAATTGCTCATGTTTCATATGCAGCGGCGCTATCCCATTAACTGATGGTGAATTACCCTGGGAGCGGCGCAGAAGCCCACAGATTCTGTCCCGTCGTCAGCACTTTGGGCGCGATTCTCCGCAAATGCGGAGAGTCGTAAAGGCTGCCGTGAAACTGGCCGTGTTTCACGGCAGCCTCCGCGCCCCCTCCCGGGACCCGATTATCCCCCCCGGTCGGGGCTAGCAGCGCGGCCCCGTGAAGAATGGCATCGCGGGCTTAGCGACCATCGCTAAGCCCACGCGCCAAGCGTCACGGCAGCTGACGCGCACGATGACATCAGCCGCGCATGCGCGGGTTGGACGGCTCCAACCCGCGCATGCGCGGATGACATCATCACGCATATGCGTCAAACCCGCGCATGCGCAGGCCGTCATGCCCCTCAGCCGCCCCGCGGACTGATCCTGCGGGGTGGCGGAGGAACAAAGAGTGCGCGGGTATCGGACCTGGTGCCCACCGATCGCGGGCCCATGCCACTCTTGGCACGGCCATTGTGCGGCCGTGCCAATCGGTGCCATGGCTGTCCAGGACGGCACTTTGCGGCTGTTTTCACCAACAGTGAGAGCAGGTGTGTTTGCGTTCGTGAAAACGGTCGTAAAGGCCTGGGAACTCGGCCAATCGGCCAGGGGAGAATCGCTGTTCGCCGTAAAAAACGGCGAGCAGCGATTTGTGTCGTGGGGCGGCCGTTGTGGGGGGGGGGAGAATAGCGGGAAGTCGGGAAAAATGTCGGGAAGGCCCTCCCGCTATTCTCCGACCGGTCATGGGTAGCGGAGAATCGCGCCCAAATTGTCTCTGAAACAGAGAATCCCACCCAGTATCTCTAACAGCTGTCATAAAGTTCTGGACTCCACCACAGGGAGAGTGGTGGCTCAATATATTGATGCTTTCAAAATATTGCTCATCTCCAGCAGTCTGGTCTCCTGTCAGTGGGAATGATGAGCTATAGCCATATTGGAGGGACTGTGGTATAATAGGACGAGTATTTGTTGCCCTCCCTGCAACCAATTCTGCAACCAATTCTGTACATGGTGCCAGAAAGCCAGCTAGGCCAAACTGCCATACAACAGTTTGAAGCTGGGCTCTCAGATGCTTGAGCACCTAAAATGTGTCCCAACAACAGAAATAGAGGCTTCCACCAGCTTTGCTGAAACCACTGGTGGAACACCTTGTAGGAGTAGGAGAGCTAGTAAATCTTTTGAAAAGATGCGATGGCTTGACAACTTTGCAATTGACAACTAAAAAAAAATTGTAAGGCTTGAGTGAGCGATGGGGTCAAGGCAATTATTTTGTTTGGCATTAAATTTATCGCTTCATCACATTTGGCATCTGTGTCTGCTTTGTCAATATATCATTCATATAAAAGTTGGCTGAATGGTTTCAATGTTCTTCAATGCAGCTTTGAAGTAACGGTGAAGAGGTAACAAGGTCTACTAATACAAATAGACTTTGTGTCTCTTTTCGGCAAAGCGGAATGAGTGGTTACTGGAAATGTATTATTAGCTTTTACAGTCTGATTTGCATGGATTCATGAGGCAGCCACCTGCTTCCGGCAGTGTCTTGGCCTTCGAAATGCAAATGGCAGTTAATAGTGTTTGAAACCAGAATGGAAGGTCACAATGCTTGTTTTTGTAGGTTCCATCCTCCTGCTCTTTCTGCAAAGTGAGGTAGGTTAAAATCAACCCCTCGATTCTCTCAATTACTTTGAAAAGATAACTGTTAACCACAAATGGCAGCAAAATATACACCTAAAACAGCCTCCATTTAGAATACCAGCATCATAGCTTGAACAGTTAATGAAACCACTTTGCAGCAAAGGGATGTAGTGGTTTTGGGCAACATTCACAGTTACTCTGTCTAGAATTTACAAACAAAAACTGTCAAGTAGGTTTCTTTTATAACTCTGCTTTATGAAGTTATGAGTGAAATCACTAATATTTTTTCATTTGAATGTGAGTGCTGATTGCATCAAGAGGGTGGCACAGTGGTTAACATTGCTGCCTCACAGCTCCAGGGTTCCGGGTTCAATTCCGGTCTTGGGCGACTGTGCGGAGTTTGCACTTTCTCCCCGCCTCAGGGTGGCTTTCCTCTGGGTGCTCCGGTTTCCTCCCACAATCCAAAGATGTGCAGGTTAGGTAAATTGCCCATTAGTATCCAAAAGGGTTAAGTGGGGTTACTGGGTTGCAGGGATAGAATCATAGAATTTACAGTGTCTCCGGTCAGGGTCTCTGATAGGGGTCTGTGGTGGGAGATCTGATGAGGCTCCTGTGAGGTCATATGCGACACTGCACAGGTGTACGAGGGGAGCTGTTGGTGACGCTGGAAGCTGGAAGTATTATCCAGTCACAGCCAATAAACATTTACTTATGACTTCATGGTTTATGAACAGTTTGGATTAGACAGAGTGAGACCCCAGCACCCAGCAGTAGGTTAGAGTTGGGATTTACCATTTGATGAGACAGAAGCTGGGAGACCACGATGCTGCAACGACTTGCTCTGAGATTCAGGCCTACCCAGGTGAGACACACACACACGTGATACTGGGATTCAGCTCAGTGAGTAGAGTTTGCTGAAGATGGTGAGCTGAGGGGTTGAATTGTTTTGTTGCGTGGTTCGGGTCCAGACGGGAGTTTTGGGGATTGTCTGTTCTCCCAAAGTATGCTTCTTTGAAAGTGATGAACGTAAACATAGAACATATGGTGCAGAAGGAGGCCATTCGCCCCATCGAGTCTGCACTGGCCCACTTCAGCCCTCACTTCCACCCTATCCCCGTAACTCAATAACCCCTCCTAACCTTTTTTCTTGGACACTAAGGGCAATTTAACATGACCAATCCATCTAACCTGCACGTCTTTGGACTGTGGGAGGACACCGGAGCACCCGGAGGAAACCCACGCAGACACGGGGAGAACGTGCAGACTCCGCACAGACAGTGACCCAGCGGGGAATCGAACCTGGAACCCTGGCGTTATGAAGCCACAGTGTTATCCACTTGTGCTACTGTGCTGCCCACCATCTTGAGTCTGTAGTTTCTCAAAACTATTACTCTTTATTTTCAGTAGGTATTTACTTATTTGGTCCTTTACATGACCAATCTCCCTGATCTCCTTCTGATCTCCTTTTGAGTTTCATCCAATCCTTGAAGAGGATTTGTGTAACAAATGGCATCCCGGATATCCTAGTTCCAACAATGGGCTGCAATTTGCTATTGAACTATTCCACAATTTTGCAAATGAAAATGTTCTATTCATGGAACCAGTTCACCTCACTATCCTCAAACAAATGGAAAAGCTGAGAGAACGTGTGAATCATCAAAGATTTATTGAAGAAAAAACAGAGCTTTAATCTAGTTCTTCTGAGTTATTGAATCACATACAAGATGGTTTCTCACCATCAGAGTTGCTAATAGGTTGGAGACTGAGAACACAGCTTCCATCTCTGACACAAAAACTAAAACCTAATATCAGCACGGTAGCACGGTAGCATTGTGGATAGCACAATCGCTTCACAGCTCCAGGGTCCCAGGTTCGATTCTGGCTTGGGTCACTGTCTGTGTGGAGTCTGCACATCCTCCCCGTGTGTGCGTGGGTTTCCTCCAGGTGCTCCGGTTTCCTCCCACAGTCCAAAGATGTGCAGGTTAGGTGGATTGGCCATGATAAATTGCCCTTAGTGTCCAAAATTGCCCTTAGTGTTGCGTGGGGTTACTGGTTATGGGGATAGGGTGGAGGTGTTGACCTTGGGTAGGGTGCTCTTTCCAAGAGGCGGTGCAGACTCAATGGGCTGAATGGCCTCCTTCTGCACTGTAAATTCTATGTAAGCACAAATGATCGCACAAGAACTAAACAGTGTGAGGAAGTATCGAGAGGCACCGAGAATGTGAGCTACCAGTGCAGAAGCCCGGTGAGAGAGCATGGGTCCAAGACCAACAAAAGGAAGGTTTAATCATTAAAAATAACACCATAACCAAGTCAGACCAGTATACCATAAGGAGAAACCACAGTGCATTAATATTCTGGGAGATAAAGCCAAGAGAAACTTGAGTTTATCACTCAGGTCCTGATGAAAAAATTTAGTACAAGCTCTTCAACCAACCATGAGAAGACCACACACTGGCAGAAAGGAGAATATTGCTTCAGTTGTGATGCTATGCAACTGTTCACTTCAATCCAGCATGAGTGCCATTCAATGATAATAAGTAAGGTTTTCCTCCCAAATTCACATAAGTCTACTCCCAGATGCTCCGTTGGCCTTAATGGAAAAGTAAAAGGTAATAGTGTTTTTTTTTTGTTCTTGGCTGTTTAGGGCACAAATAAGTAGATTAGAAATTATTTCTTCTGCAGAGCAAGTAAAGTTTGGCCACCTGACTGATTTCTGGCTCCAGCATGGCATTTTGCTATTCCTAAATGACGTTGGTGAAGTTTCTGAACAACATCAAGCCAAAGCATTCTAGGTGTGACTATTGGGGGTCACTGATGGGGGTTCTCTCATGGGGGTCTCTGATATGGGGAAGTCTCTGATAGTGGCTCCTGATAATGGGGTCTCCGATGTGGGGTTCTCTGATTTAGGGGTCTGCTGTGGGAATCTCTGATGGGGGTCACTGATGGGGGTCGCTGATGGGGAGGTCATGTCACCCACATTTATGTATGCTGTGGCTCGCTATCGGGCCACCCGCTTAAAATGGCAGTCTCATGTTCAGAAGTGTAATTGGTGACTTATGGTCTGTTTTGATTTTGAAACGTAATCCCATAACATAGATGATTTTCTTTGCATACCCACATTACTGCCAATTCCTCTTGTTTTCTTTGCTGTTCTGTTTCTGTTATTGTGTGGGAGGCATAGTGGGCTGCGTACACTTGCTGTCTCTCTGCACTTGAAATAAAACTGCCCCTAAATCTGTCGACAATGCATCTGCAGCTGCTATAGTTGTTGATTCTGGGTTGAATTGTGGCAAAGATTTCAGAAGAGATTGCAAGTTTTTCAACCCAAACAAAAGCGTTCTGCTGATCCACGTTCCGACACCACCATTCACCTGCCTCAGCAGCTGTCCCAGTGGCTCATTTGCATCTGCTAAACTTGGTAGGGGTTTTATTACTTGGTTGACCTTAAGAAGGGATTTTTGAAGCTCAATCAATTCCTGCGTTGTTGAAATTCTCTGACCACTTTGTTCTTCATGGATCAACTGTAATTCCAGTAGCTTGTACAGTGCGACCTGGAAACCTGATCGTAGGTTTGGCAAACTAACATCCTTCACATCCTGTAAGCTCTCAGGACTGCTCTAATTCTGTTATCGTTCTCCTCTCTCATGGAACCATGTTGTAAGAATATCGCCCATATCGCATCTTACTTCTTCCATGCCTTCTAGGGTTTGAGACATGATTCAGCGACCCCATGTGCCCAGCACGATCCTGGTGCGCTGAGTGAATAATGGGAAAGGCCAAAATCGAGACTTGCACTGGGTGCAAACAATTTTGTGATTCATCCAACCCTCTCCCGATGACGAGTTCCGGATCACGCCCAAAAATGGTGAGGATATCTTTAACCTTCACTTGAATTCATTTCAATTTCATTACAGAGATTCAAGTCGAATGCAGCAGCATCCCGGGAATTACCCAGCCCCCTTGCGGGAAGTCACACGGACATTATTTAAAACTCCTTTTCAAAAGATGGGGCAATGTCTACTGAGGGGAAGTGAGAAGGTGAGCAGCCATTTCCATTTACTGACAGGTCGCTCAAGGGCACTGGAGCTGCTGCCCCAGTGCTCGGGGTTTGGGATCGTGGTGGGGGACTCCTCACCGGAGTTGGGCTTGGTCAGGGGCTGAAGTGTTCTAGGTCGGGTGTTGCCCCTGGGTCAAGCGGGTGGTGGCTTTGTGTCTATGAGGCCTACAATCCACCTTTAATTATTGTTGAGACTCATAACAGGAGAACCCACAGCTGCAGCCTTTCTCTCCTACCAGACACTTGCAGGACAGAGCCCTGCTGCTGCTTCTGCCCTGAAATTCTATTTCACTCCCTTTGACAGTGACCAGCCTCTAGCTTCACAGCTGAAGGCTATTTGAAATGAGGAATTAGCCTTGATAGTTGTGAGACCATTTCAGCACTTCCCTACTGCGGCTGTGTTTGCTGCTCGTCCCAGCTTGTGAGGGCGACAACATGGCACAGTGGTTAGCACTGTTGCTTCACAGTGCCAGGGATCCGGGTTCGATTCATGGCTTGGGTCACTGTCTGTGTGGAGTCTCCACATTCTCCATGTGCCTGTGTGGGTTTCCTCTGGGTGCTCCGGTTTACTCCCACAAGTCCACAAGTTTGTTCGGTGAATTGGACATTCTGAATTCTCCCGCAGTGTACCTGAATAGGAACTGGAATGTGACGAGTGGGGGATTTTCACAGTAACCTCATTGCAATGTTAATGTAAGCCTACTTGTGACACTAATAAAGATTATTATGGTGTTCCTTGGTTTCCTTTTGCACCCATGTTGATGTCCTTTTCCGGTGGTTTGAGTCGCTTTTCAACACTATCCAGGGAATGTAGGTTTCAAGCTGGGCAGGGGGGCAGGATTGGGGGAGGTGCCATGCGCTGGCTCAGCAGCTATTGGCATTGTTCATTTGTTCTTTGTTTTGATTTTTGTCCTTGGTGTACGGCTGGTGTCTCTGTTGTCTTCCTGCCTGTTTTGTGTTTTCCTTCAGTAGTTGCTCTGTATTTGGTTTGGTTTATAATGTGCCGGACCTGATCTGGGCTGAACTGTGCAGCTCTTGGGAGGAGGGGAATGGTTTTCTCTCTCTCCTCTGTCGTGCTCTGTGTTGGAGCAGCCTTTTTCAATGGGCTGGGCTGGGAAGCATTTCCGCTGTTATAGGTCGAGGGGGGGGGGGGGGGGGGGGTTGGGTGGGGATAATGTGTTCTGGGTGCCAAGTGATTGGTGTCCTCATTGTATTGTCTTTTGTATTTTGATACAGTCATTAAACTAATACATTTGCAGGTTGTATTTGCTGCTTGCTTCTGCTGGTGTCTGCAGATGCCTGGAGGTAGCTGTTGCTGTTTCCTTCCTTTTCTGTAGCCGGAAAGAAGGACAGTTTTTTCTAAGGTACTTGGGTCCTGGATCACCAGGCTCAAGGGGATGTATGGGTCCAGAAGGAAATCCAGTTTGAGGCAAAACGATGCTGTGGGACCTGCTGCACAACATTGATCCAAATAGGCCACCTAATGACACCGTTGAAGAAATGCTTTTGCAGATTGCTGATGCTTTTGTTGCTTGTATGGTGAATGCTGCATGTAACTGGCAAGGCACCGGTGGTTAAACACGCTGAAAGTCAAGGATGTTCAACTGCACCTTGAGTGCGGTGAAATATGTGGATGCCAAGATTTGGTACCGGTGAGATTGGGCCGTGTGGGAGGACCTGCAAAGCCCCTTGATGGAGAATGGCACTAATACGTGGAACAAGTGACATATTGATGGTCGGACCATTCTGTGACAAAGTTCTGGATATGATAACACATTCTCAGGCTTATCCCCATTTCTGTTCAGGAACCTGAGAGAGGTGATACCATGGGCGATTCCGATTGCCGACGCCAAAATCGCGTTCGGTGATTGGCCAGAGAATCCATTTTACGACGAAATCAGGGGCGACGCTGCACCCACATAAACGCCGTACTCGAGGTGTATGCCGCATGCTGTTGGGACGGCCTTGTATCCGTATCTGCATGTAAAGCTGGGGGCTTATGTGGCACTGCTGCTAGCCCCCGACTGGACGGAGCATTGGTGTGGGGGCGGCGGCGATTATTTGGTCATAAAACCAGACGCGTCCTCTGGACATAGCCGCAAAATCGGAGAATCCAGCCCTGTGTGTTTTCTTTTTGTGACAATGAGCTGATATAGCTTTGTATTGGTACCAATATGGAATGGTGATGTTTCCTTATTGTTTACTAGTTAGTGTGATATGTGGAATGTTACGTAGTTGATTTTCAAATCTTTGTTACAGTTGACCATTTAATAAACAAAATAATCTCAACTCTCAAGTACCTCCTCGAGGGCACAAGGGCCATGTCTCAGAGGATGATTAGCACGTTGCATATTCAGCAAACTTTGATGCCTGAACAGTCTGCCTGTACTCTAGGAGCATCAGCACCATAGAAGCAGCAGCCAACAATCAAACACGAAAGATCAAGACTTCAGCACTGTGAACCTTCTCTCGACAAAAGGGTAAGTGTGTGAATGAATGGAGGGCAGCTGATCACGTTCCCATGGCAGGGGGTGAGTGTGCAGAACAAGTTTAGCTGACACAAGTGGCTCGCTGGATAGCACTCTGAGAGAAGGCCATACATGGAAGGGTGGGGGATCTGAGACTCCCAGGGTGGAAGCCCTAACTAATTGTCAGTCTCTCTTCTCCAATTCCTTACAGATATAATGAAGATTGCTGGAATTGATCCCGCGGAGGCTGCCCCCTCGTTGCTTGTGGCAGCTGAGACAGGCCGATGCCAGAGACAGCAGCAAGGCAACACAGGCTGGAAGCAGCACCCCATGTGCTGGGGGCCATAGTAAAAGAGAAAATAGAAGCAGAAGGAGGCCATTCAGCCCTTAGAGCCTTCTCTGTTATTCATTGTCATCATGCAGATCATCAAGTTCAATACCCTGATTCTGCCTTTCCTCCATATCCCTTGATCTCTTTAGTCCCAGGAGCTATATCAAATTGCTTCCTGAAATTACACAATGTTTTGACCTCAACTACTTTCTGTGCGAGCAAATTCCACAGATTCACCACTCTCTGGATAAAGAAATGTCTCCTCACCTCAGTCTGAAAAGATTTACCCCTTATTTTCAAATTGTTACCCTAGTTCTAGACTCATCCACCATCGGGAATATTGGGCTGGATTCTCCGATCGATGACGAAATCGCGTTTTTACGCTGTAGTTTTTCCTCAAATCTGTTTTACATTTGTTACCTCTTATTCTAAGAATATGACCTCTCATTTTAGAATGCCCCACAAGTGGAAGCATCAGCTCCACGTCTACTTTAGCCATACCTTTTAGCAACTTGTATCCCTCATTTAGATCTCCCCTCATTCTTCTAACCTCGAGAGAGTATAGGCCTAAACTGTTCAATCTCTCATCATACGATAAACTCCTCGGGCGCGATTCTCCGCTCCCCACGCCAGGTGGGAGAATCGCGGGAGGGCCGGGCGACTCACAACACGCCCCCCTGGCACCCCCTGCGATTCTCCCACTCGGAAGAATCGGCACTCGCCGTTTTTCACGGCGACCGGCGATTCTCTGACCCGGATGGGCCGAGCGGCCTGCCGTTCGTGACCGGTTCACGACGGCGGCAACCACACCTGGTCGCTGCCGTCGTGAACATGGCGCCAAACACTGGTTTGACGCTTGTGGGGGGCGGAGAGGGGAGTAAGCACCATGGCGGTGCTTGGGAGGGGACTGGACTGCGATCGGTGCCCACTGATCGTCGGGCCGGCGTCTCAAAGGGACGCACTCTTTCCCCTCCGCCGCCCCGCAAGATCAAGCCGGCACGTCTTGCGGGGCAGCCAACCTGCGCATGCGCTGCTGACGTCATTAGGCGCGCCGGCCGCGTCATTCTCGATGCGCCGGGCCTTGACTCCAGCGACAAGGCCCGGCGGCCGAGAATAACGGAGGGCCGCTCCTAGCCCCCTGGGTGGGGGTGAATAAGGTGAGAGGAGCGGCCTCCGAGGCCGTCGTGAAACTCGGTCGAGTTCACAACGGTCTTCTCGATTTTCCACGGGAGCGGAGAATTCCGCCCCTCGTCTCTGGAATCAATCAAGTGAACCTCCTCTGAACTGCCTCCAATGCCACTACATTTTTCCTCAAATAAGGGGGCCAAAACTGTGCACAATACTCTAGGTGCGGTATTACCAATGCCATGTATAGTTGCAACAACACCTCCTTATCTTTGTACTCGATTCCTTTTGCTATAAATGCCAACATTCCATTTCCTTATTGTCTGCTGCACCTGCATGATCATTTTCTGTGACTCTTGCACGAGGACACCCAGATCCCTCTGCATCATGCCCAAAGTCTCTCCCCATTTGGATAATAAGTTGCCTTTCAATTTTTCGACCAAAATACATGACCTCACATTTATCCACGTTAAACTCCATCTACCACATTTTGGCTCTCTCTCCTAACCTATCCATATCCATTTGTAATGTTCTTATTTCCTCATTGCAGCTTACTGTCCCATCTATTTTTGTGTCATCAGCAAATGGAATGTTGGCATTTATAGCAAAAGGAATCGAGTACAAAGGTAAGGAGGTGTTGTTGCAACCATACAAGGCATTGGTAAGACCGTACCTGGAGTATTGAACAGTTTAGGTCCCCTTATTTGAGGAAAGATGAACTTTCTATCCCTGTGTCCAAGTTGTTAATATAGATTGTAAATAGCTAACATGACAGTCCTGCCATCTGAGAAATCAGCCTGGTAAACCTTCGCTGCACTCCCTCCATAGCACAAACATTCTTCCCCAAATAAGGACACCACAATGGCACACAATGCTCCAGGTGTTGCCTCACTAATGCCCTATGCAATTGCAGTACCTGCGCGTTTACTTTCAGCGACTAATGCACGAGGACACCAAAGTCTCGCTGAGCATCCATCTCTCTCAATTTACACCCATTCAGATAATAATCTGCCTTCCATAGCGGCGTCAATGCAGTCCAATCTGCACGTACAGTAAACACCATTGTCATATCTTTAGGAGTCCTGACGTGGTATTCTCCAGGGCCTCCACGATTCTCCGCCTCGACAGGGGTGAATTGCCAATGGCGAGATTTGCATGTCCTTTTACAAATCGGGAACAGGCACAGTGGCTGATGAGGGAGAGAGAGAGGAGGTAGGACACGGAGAGGCATGACCTAAGGCTGTCGGTCCTGACACTGGCCGGGCATGCTGGGGTTGGGCGGGGGGTGGGGGGGGGGGGGGGGGGGGTGGACCAAGGGATGGGATTGCAGCTGGGGTGACTCCTGCCACAGGACCGGGACAGTGCCCAGGCATGGACCGTCATTTCTGCGGCTTGCAAAGCAGCCATCTTGCTGCGCATCCCACTGACCACCCACCTTGGCGCCTGATTCTGCATATCGTATGGGTGCTCCCACCCCCGCAACCCAGCCCCTTCCCTCCACCCACCACACCTGCATCCTGTGCCCCAGCCCTCACTTATTCACCCTACCCTCCTCCATATCGCGCTAACCGGTCGCCAGACGCCGGCAGGGCATCACACGGCCTGCCCAAAGGAGGATGGCCATGGAGCATACCGCTGGCAAGGGCAGCTCCAGCCAACAGTGACCACTGGCAGCAGGAATGGGTGCCGGACACCAACATGGGTGTAGGGATGCGAGGGTGACATGCGGATGCAGAGACCGCAGTGCCAACTCGGTCCGCTGTGTAGTCCGTTGGTCCTGGTTGGGCATGGGGGTACTCACCGTGCTAAAATGTCAGCCTTTCACCCCCTGCAGACAATGGACATTGGAATTCAACCAGCAATGGTGCCTTCCTGCTGGTCGCCGCATCCTTGGCGGATGCACTGCGGCTGCGAGCTGGAGTTGCTCGAGGAGGAGGAAGCTACAGCAGTGGAGTGTGCCCAGAGGAACAGGAGGAAGCTGCTGAAGTTGGAGAGCTGGCCACCCAACAGGCTGAAGAGGAGGAGGTGCCGCATGAGGACTCGTGTGTACCGGCAGCACTGTCATTCGAGGATCTGTTGGACCAGGAATGCCGTTGAATATTTTGGCTGAGCTTCGGGACAGTGCGATATATCTGCCAGATCATGGTGCACCTGGCACGCGAGGGAATAGGGGAGGTTCCTGTTAGCCATCAAGGTGAGAGTTGCCCTGAACTTCTATGCCACGGGGTCCATTCCAGCACCGACTGCAAACCTGTCCAAGATCTCACAGAGCTCGGTGCACAGATGGATCCACACGTTCACATGGGCCCTATATGCCAGTTGACACAATACATCCATTTCAATGTGAAACGAGCCCACCAGGATGCCTAGGCAGTAGAGTTTGCTGCCATTGCCGCCATGCCCGTGGTCCAGGGGGTTCTCAATGGGATACATGTCATCCTATAAGCACCTGCAGATGACAGGCCGCTCTACACAAACCAAAAGGGGTTCCACTCAATGAACGTGCACCTGGTGTATGACCATGAGATGCACATCATGCACGTTGTGCACGATACCCGACAGTATGCACAATGCCCTCATCCTGGCATACTCGATGATTCCCGGCCTCTTTAACACGCACACCCATGGCTGGAGTTTTGGATCCTGGGCGACAGGGGTTATCCACTTCGCTCGTGGCTGATAACACCTATCTAGAGGCTACAGACCGTCACGGAGACCCGCTACAAAGGCACCCACGCAGCTACTAGGTATATGATCGATCGGTGCTTCGACCTTCTGAAGATGCTGTCAGGTGCCTGGAATGCTCTGGAGGGGTCCTCCACTATGGCCTCCGTAGCACTTTCCACCGTCCAACGGGGTGATCCCTGCATGTGAGCTGGCCATTCCATCACCCAATCCCATTGAATCCCTGGGGTGGTGGAGGTAGTGGTGGTGGTGGGGGGTGGTGCTGAGGAGTGGTGGGACACTGGAGCGGTGAGCGTTGGCTGAACTTTGGTCCCTGAGCCAAACCCCACACACAGCATCCACCAACTCCCCCCCCCCCCTCCAACAACTGTGCTCCCTCTGAGGCCAGCCCAGACCAGCTCACCCCTCACACCCTTCTGACAGAGCATCAAGCAGGTTGTAACATTGTGCACAGGTGTTTAATGTGAAAATATATATAGATTTGTGCCTTAACCCCTATCACTAAACTGTGACCTGCACCAACCTAACTGGTGTCTATTTTTCTGGCCTTACGGCTTTTCCCAAGAGTGGGTGTGTCAGTTACAAGGGGTCACGATTTCAAGGTGAGAGGGGGAAAGTTTAAGGGAGATGTGCATGGAAAGTTTTTTACGCAGAGGGTGATGGGTGCCTGGAACGCTTTACCAGCGGAGGTGGTAGAGGCGGGCACGATAGCATCATTTAAGATGCATCTGGACAGGTATATGAACGGGCGGGAACAGAGGGAAGTAGATCTTGGAAAATAGGAGACCGGTTTAGATAAAGGATCTGGATCGGCGCAGGCTGGAGGGCCGAAGGGCCTGTTCCTGTGCTGTAATTTTCTTTCTTCTTTGTTCTTTGTTCTAACGCCATGTCTAAGTGGACCCCCAGATGGTACATCAGGACTGGAGGTGGCCTGCTGTATTTTCAGCCCTGTGACCTGGTACCTTTGGTGCCCGTCTTCTGGGGCGACCGGGCCAGAATTGCCCTGACAGTTGCTCAGGTGTCCAGGATGGCGTGGTGCCACCCTGTTCTGCCCGCTGTCACCAAAGGTGCCAGGGGCAGGAAGGGGGGTTGTCCAAGGTGCTGCGGTGTTCCGGCTCCTCCCTGGAATTCACAAGCACAGGCTATCACCTCCTCCTCCCTTGGGGTGTCTGGTGGCCCCCGGGCTACTCCAGAGGTGCGAGTGGAGCTGTCCCTGAGGCTCCCCCGCCTCCAGGCGCTGCCAGACCAGGAGTCCCGCTGCCATCTCGAGCAAGTTGTGCATGCTCGCAGCCATGGAGCACAGTGAGTGGGCCACCTCCTTCTGGGACTGAGCCACAACACACTGTGACTGTGCCATCACCTTCTGGGTCTGTGCTACATCAGCCAATGACTGTGCCATCTGCCTCTGGGACTGGGCCACCTTCCTCTGCCCTTGTGCCACGTCAGCCAGCACCTGGGCAATTCCGCCGCCGCTCTCAGCCACTGTGACTCGGCAATGTTCAGGAGTGCCGCTGCAATGTCCAGGTCGCTCCGGCATATGGCTGCCTGTGAGAAGGCAGCCCTGTCCTCGGCTCGGCCACCACATGTTCAGAATGCTCCAGGCCTTGGACATGTTGATCCATGGCCGAAATGCCCGCCCCAAGACTCCCACTGCGAATGCCACATGTGCGATATTGGCCTCGGTGGCATGCATGGCTGGCACCACCTCCTGCTCCTGCATGCGGTTGGACCCCTCCATCTCTGCCTGTTGATGCTGGATGTTTGCTGAGACCCCCTCATGTAGTCCTTGGCTCTGTGACTGCATCTCCACGATCGATAGGACTGTTCATTCTAGAAGCCCGAAACCCATCTGGACTGCAGCTGGTCGCGAGTCAGCCCGTGCACTAACTATCCACCCACTCCGGAGTTCCTACCTCCACCTGCTGCACCAGATCAGCTGTGTGGTGGGCACCAGATGGTGCCCCAGGAGCCTCTTCAGTAAAGTGCCCAACCGAGGGACATGTCACCGGGATGGTTCAGGGTGCGGAGACAGCTGTGATGTGAAATCCATGTCATCCTCGGACTCAGTCTCTGGGGCTTCCTGTGTCTCGGGAATATGGCATCCTCGTCACTGCTCGGCACCCGGGGGTCTGGCTGTAGCTTTGGCTTTGTCTGTGGCTGGGGCGGGAGACTCCAGAAGGGCCCACGCTGTCATTAGCAGGTTCTGCAAGACACAGGCTCAGCCGCCCTCCGGGTGGGGTGGGGGCGGGGCAGGGTTACCGGTGTGTGGGATGGGGATTTGTGCCGGGTCACGGTGCTACCTACTCACCCTGGCCGCCCTGAGGAGGTTGTGCAGTTTTCTGCGGCACTGTAGGTCTGACCGGATGGTATTGCTTGTGGCGCTTACTGTCTCTGCCACCTGCGTCCAGCATGGCGAACGGAGACGGTTGGCAGCCTTCTTTTCGGGCTGGGTACAGGGTGGCCCGCCTTTCCTCCATGGCATCCAGGATGGTTTCAAGCTTGCCGTCCATGAATCTTGGGGCCGCTCTCCTTGCTGCCATCTTGTTGGCTGGGGTGGTGTGTGTGGGGAGTGCAGTGTGTATATGTGGCTGCAGCTTGTCAGCCTTCTGAGTGTCAATCTGAGACCGGGCTAATCTGGCACCATCTCTCATTGGAATCGATTGTGTTCCACATGGCACTGGTGCCCGCCCCTTTGCTGAGCTAAATCAGTCCAGTTGCGACACCAGTCCACAAATCCTGCCTGAGGTCAACAATTATTCTCAGGTGCGGAGAATGTGCCACAGTAGTCTCACTATTATGACAACCTAACTTGAAGAAAGCTCTTCAACTTGCTGGCCTTGCAGCACCCGCTTTTCCGAAGTGGTCAGTCAGTCAAGAATGATCCTGAAATACTGTTTGGGGCATGCAGATTGGGACTAAAATGAGGCCATGCGCACAATCATAAAGCCATACCTAAAAATAATTCTGCTTCCCTATAATCAGGAATTAATGTTGATTCCATTGAAACCTCTTTGTTTCGTTCCATGGGTTATGCATAATATCGATGAAGCGTCAATCTTAATATGCAGCACTTGTGGAATCGACTCCAGAATTTGGAACTGTTAGTCAGGATGAGTGCAAGATGAAAAGTTTCAGCAACATGCCTCTCTTTGCAGCAATGCCTCCAGTATTATTAAAGTGCTGCCCATAAATGTCACAGGATTCTATATAATGGGAGCAGGTATTTATTCTCTTTAAACTATTCTAATATCGGCAGAATGACAAGAGATTTCCAGTTAGTCTGAAAAGACTCAATAAATTTGTTTAGCAAATGTTTACGGTCAGGTTATTTTTGAACGGGATAATATAATGAAGATGTTTCAACCTCTAATTTAATCCAAGTGTGCTGTGGTTCTTTCTTTCTTCTTCCTACAGTGTCTTTGATCTTTTGTCAGATGTAGTTTCAGTCACTAACATATTAGTTCTTGGCACTCTTCTCTCTGTGTCTGGTATCTCCAGAACTACCCTAATATTCACTTTTAAGTCTGTTAAATTTCTTTTCTTTTATACTCTGCCTAAAGTCCCCGCCTAGGCCTCCTTCAATGTAATTTTTTACATTGCTACATGTCCAGCATTTTCTTTCTTTTCTAAATCATTTTTGTGCAATTTGC
The DNA here is from genome assembly GCF_902713615.1 of Scyliorhinus canicula. Taxonomy (NCBI): domain Eukaryota; kingdom Metazoa; phylum Chordata; class Chondrichthyes; order Carcharhiniformes; family Scyliorhinidae; genus Scyliorhinus; species Scyliorhinus canicula. The sequence continues at coordinate 138,683,960 of NC_052150.1, forward strand.
CCCACTCTTTACTACCTGTTTCAATTTCTCTGTAACATCCTACGCTAGGGAGGAGCTGTTGGCAGAGGGGTGGAGGTGGACGGGGTGTTGCGTGAGCTGTTGAGGAATGTGACATATCTGCCAGGCTCAGTTTTGTAAAACAGGCCCCCTCATAAGAAATCCTAGAAAGAATAATGGGGCTGGATTCTTCAAAACTGCGGCTATGTCCGCAGGATCGGTCTGGTCTTATGACCAGAAAGTCAGCGCTGCCCCCACACCAATCCTCTTCCCAGTGGGGAGCTAGCAGCCACGCACCGTAATACCCCCGGCTTTACCTGTGGATTCGATCGGAGAATGGCCGGGTCCGTGGCTGTGCATGTGCATGGAGTCAGCCTGCGGCGATCGCGGCGTGCAACATGGTGGCAGTCGCGTCCATACCCTTCCTGCCAAAGGCTGCCCCCCTGTAACCAGCCTCACCACCCTGGACCACCCCTCACCAGTCCCCCCAGCCCCGATGATGTTCTCCCCTGCCAGCGGAACGGTTCTCCTCCTGACTGTGGTGGCACTGGACACAGTCCGCAGCCGCCACACGAGGTTCTGAAAGTGTGAGCACACGCCAGTGACGTCATTGGGGACTCGGCCCAGCAGGGGAGGAGCATTGGAGAAGGGCCTTAGGTGACGTCCTGAGGCCATCTATACGGCATGTCATGCAGTGCTCCGTTTTTGAGGGGGTGGAGCATCTCAAAAACGATGATGCCCTCGATTCCGGCGTAAACGGGTCTTCTCTGGCGGATCGCTGAACACGATTTTGGCGTCGGTGATCGAAGAATCCCGCCCCTGGTCTTTTGGTCCACAAGGCTCACTCTTTCCATGAGGACAACAAACTGTTTGTTTCGTTGGCAGAAAGGTTGCAGCTGAATTTTCATTTCAGATCAAATAGTTTTAATGCAAAAATAAGTGGGCATAGCTAGGTTAATGAAGAGGGGTGGCGGTTGGTGGGGGGGGGGGGGGGGGGGGGGGGGGACACGCGGTGAGGGTGGCGGGAAGATCTGCCGAAAGGCTACAATGTGGGAAAATGTGAAATGGTCCATTTGGCAGGAAGAATAAAGTGAAGAATATTGTCTAAGGCCTAAATCTTCCGGTCCCGCCCGCCACAGGGATCAGCGCAGACAGGACGGAGAATAAAAGGTCCATTGACCTCAGGTTGAAACTTCTGTCCTGGGGTGGATGGGACTTGTAAATCCGACCCTAAATGTTGGGAGATTGCGAAGCTCTGGAATGCAGAGTGACTTGGGTGCCCCAATGCATGAATTGCAAAACATTAGTAGTCAGGTACAACAAGTAATTAGGAAAGCTACTAGATTGTTATTGCTAATTACGAAGGGAATTGGACATAAAAGTAGGAAGGTTATGCTTCAGTTATACGAGGCACTGGTGAGACCACATCGAGAATATTGTGCACAGTAGTGGTCTCCTTATTTAAGGAAGGATATAAATATGTTGGGAGCAGTTCAGTGAGGTTTTATGTTATATTTGTTCATGGGATGTGGGTGTTGCTGCATCCGTCAGCATTTATTGCCCATCCTGTGTTGCCCTTGAGAGGTTGGTGGTTAGCTGCCTTCTTGAACCACTGCAGTCCATGTGGTGTAGGTAACCCATTGTACTGTTAGTTCCATGATTTTGATCCAGTGACAGTAAATATATTTCCAAGTCATGGTTTGAAGGGAACCTGCAGCTGGTCACCTTCCCAGATAGTTGCTTCCCTTGTCCTTCCAGATGGTAATGATCTTGGGTTTGGAACGTGCTGTCCGAGGGTCTTGGTGAGTTCCTGCAATGCATCTTGTAGATGGTACACACGGCTGCACCGTGTGTCAATAGTGGCGGGATTGAATGTTTGTGGGTGGGGTACCAGTCAAGCAAATTGCTTTGTCCTGGATGGTACCGGGCTTCTTGAGTGTCGTTGAAGCTGTACTCATCCAGGCAAGTGGGGAGTATTTAATTACACTCCCCACTTGTGCCTTGTAGATGGTGGACAGGTTTTGGGGAGGCAGAATGTGAGTTATCATATCAGGATTCCTAGCCGTTGACCTGCTCATGGAAACACAGTATTTATATGGCTAGTGCAGTTCAGTTTATGGTTAATGGTAACCACCATTGAACCACAAGGGCAGCAGATGCATTGGAACACCACCATCTGCACATTCCCGTCCAAAGTTACAGACAACCCTGAGTTAAAAACATATCACCATTCCTTCACGGTCGGTAGGTTGAAGTCCAAAACTCCATTCCTAACAGCACTGTGGGTGTACCTACAAAACATAGATTGCACCAGTTTAAGAAGGTGGCCATTAGGAATGGGCAATAAATGCTGGCCTAGCCAGTGATACCCATATATTATGAATAAATGAAAAAAAAACAGTCTTAATGAGGGCACAGTGGAAAATACCAGCCAAATGCTATTTTTCACAAACCCGGGGCACTGTTGGCACACAAGTTTAATTGTTCACTACTTCTTCAACATTGGTTCAGATTTTTGAGATCATCAATTGAGACAATTCAGTAAGTAGACCATAAGCGAGAAAGCGCACCAAAGATTAAGTGAACCAAAATAGGGAGAAGTGTGCCAAATGGCTTTAAAAAAATATATAAACTTAGAGTACCCAATTATTTTTTTTCCAATTAAGGGGCTATTTAGCGTGGCCAATCCACCTAACCTGCATATGTTTTGGGTTGTGGAGGTGAAAGCCACGCAGACACGGGGAGAATGTGCAAACTCCACACGGACAGTGACCCAGGGCCGAGATTCGAACCCGGGTCCTCAGCTTCACAGTTCCAGTGCTAACCACTGCGCCACCGTGTTGCTCCTCAAATGGCATTTTTAAATGGCATATCTTCAATATGGCAGAACAAGCAGCACAAACAAGAAGAACGGCCAGTGGGGTTCTGGGCCGGGGCGGGTGCGGGGGAGGGGGGGGGGGGGGGGGGGAGAGGGGGTGCAGTTTTCCTATGTGGAGAAACAGACCATCTCAAAAATGTTTCTCGCTTGAAAATGCCTGTAAAACATGAGCAAAATGTTTTAAATACAGCCACGTACAAGAGGTGGGAGAACCACAAGCAAAGGAACTAACTTTCCTGGCAAAGGTAAATGATACTGAAATTAAGTATTACACTCAAAATGAATGTGAATTCCATTGAGTTTAAAAACTAGACACAGGAACAGGGTTTCTATTTTTATCAGGTAAAGTAAAATGGCTCAAACAGATTACAGACCTCATCTATCAAATAACAGGGGACGCCTTGAAAAGTCAAAGGCTAACTTGTGGCAAAGCTGCAATATAAAGACCGAGAAAACATTTTTATGTCATTAAAAATCAATAATACTAAACTGAAAGAAATGCCCAAAGCTGAAATGAATCTATAAAGTGGAGGAATTTGCTGATGAGAACTACAGCAGTTTGTTTTAAACTGAATTTCCAAAATTGTTTGCAGGCCGAGTGCCATATACCAAATGAGCTGATGCTAAACTAATTTGCCTTTTTACCCAAGAAAATACCCTCACCCAGTCTTGGACAAAGTCAAGGGTGAAATTGAAAAGATGAAGCAGCAAGTGGGTATCTCCCTGGTCACCATTCCAACAAAATGGTGTTCATTCATTTTTACTGTCACAAAGCCAAATGGCTCCATAAGAATCTGTGTGGGTTTAACTCAGCTAAACAAATCAATGGAGCATGAGATACACACAATGGCCTCCATGGATGACAGCCTAGTAAAATGAGCCAAGAGTACTTTACTTACCAATTGAATGTGAAGAGTGGATTTTGGCAGTTACCTCTGAACAAAGAATTCAGATTGCTGACGACATTTATTCTTTCAATATAAAAGGTTAGAGAGAGGCAAAGATAGACAGTGGCCTACTGCAAAAAGAGGCTGGAGAAGTAAAAATAGGAAATAAAGAAATGGCAGGGGAACTGAATAGTTACTTTGCATGTCTTCACAGTGGAAGACACCAGTGGGATGCTAGAGCTCCAGGAGAATCAGTAGGCACAGGTTAGTGTAGTGGCCATCACTAAGGAGAAGGTTCTGGGGAAACTGAAAGGTCTGAAGGTGGATAAATGACCTGCACTGGATGGACTACACCCCAGGGTTCTGCCGGAGATAGCTGAGGAGATTGTTGAGGCATTAGTGGAGATCTTTCAGGAATCACTGGAGGCAGGGAGGATCCCAGAAGACTGGAAAGTAGCTAATGTAACACCACTGTTTTAGAAGGGAGAGAGGCAGAAGACGGGAAATTATAGTCCGGTTAACCTGAGTTTGGTCATTGGTCAGATTTTAGAGTCCATTATTAAAGTTGAGATTGCGGAGTACTTGGAAGTGCATGATAATATAGGACTGAGTCAGCACGGCTTTGTCAAGGGGAGGCCATGCCTGACAAATTTGTTAGAGTTCTTTGAGGAGGTAACAAGGAAGTTACACAAAGGAAAACCAGTGGACTGATTTATTTCGATTTCCAGAAGGCCTTTGACAAGGTGCCACATAGGAGACAGTTAAATAAGTAAAGAGCCCATGGTGTTAAGGGTAAGATCCTGGCATGGATAGAGGATTGGCAGAAGACAGAGAGTGGGGATAAAGGGGTCTTTTTCAGGATGGCAGCCGGTCACTAGTGGTGTACCTCAGGGATCGGTGCTGGGACCATAACTTTTCACAACATACATTAACAATCTGGAAGAAGGAACTGAAGGCACTGTTTGCAGATGTTGCACATATATGTAGAGGGACAGGTAGTACTGAGGAAGCAGGGGGCTGCAAAAGTACTGGGACAGGGAGGAGAATTGGCAAAGAAGTGGCAGGTGGAATATAATGTGGAAAAGTGTGAGGTTATCCACTTTGGAAGCAGGAATGGAGGCACAGACTATTTTCTAAATTTGCAAATGCTTTGGAAATCAGAAGCACAAAGGGACTTAGGAGCCCTTGTTCAAGATTCTCTTAAGGTTAACGTGCAGGTTCAGTCGGAAGTTAGGAAGGCAAATGCAATGTTAGCATTGATGTTGAGAGGGCGAGAATACAAGAGCAGAGATGTAATTCTGAGGCTGTTTAAGGCTCTGGTCAGACCCCATTTGGAGTACTGAGAGCTTTGGGTCCCATATCTAATGAAGGATATGCTAGATTGGAATGGGTCCAGAGGGGGTTCACAAGAATGATCTCTGGAATGAAGAGCTTGTCGTATGAGGAATGGTTGAGGACTCTGGGTCCGTACTCGTTAGAGTTTAGAAGGATGAGGGGGGCTCTTATTAAAACTTACAGGATACTGCGAGGCCTGGATAGAGTGGACGTGGACAGGATGTTTCCACTTGTTGGAAAAACTAAAACCAGAGGACACCATCTGAGACTAAAGAGACAACCCTTTAAAACAGGGATGAGACGGAATTTCTTCAGGAAGAGGGTGGTGAATCTGTGGAACACTTTGCCACAGAAAGCTGTGAAGGCCAAATCACTGAGTGTCTTTAAGACAGAGATAGATAGATTCTTGATTAATAAGGGAATCAGGGATTATGGGGAAAAGGCAGGAGAATGGGGTTGAGAAAAATATCAGCCACGATTGAATGGCGGAGCAGACTCGATGGGCATAGTGGCCTAATTCTGCTCCTATGTCTTATGGTCTTCTGGTCTCATAACGCCATTTGGTCATGAGTGTTTCAATGGATTACTCATTGGAATTGCATTCTACCCCAGATATTTTCCAGAGAACAATGGGGATGATTCAACGTAAAGCATTCAGTTTGATTTTGGGCAGGTTTGGGGGTGTTACCCGATTGGGAGCCATATTCAACGACACTCTGGGCTGGGATTCACAAGGGCAAAAATTGTTTCAGGTATTTACAAACGTGGCGCTGGCATGGTGGACCTCGCAGTGAGCCAAGTGGGTAACTCTTTAAGGGAGTTGTCCCCAAAGATCATCTGAGGGCCACCCTCCCACACTATGTAAATTCTGCTCATCACACCCCCACCAGACCCCCCTACTGGCCCCCATCAGAGGCCCCCGTGAGCGACACCCCCATCAGAGACCCCCCGAGAGAGATAGCTAAGTGCTTTCTGCAGATAAAAAGAGCAAGTGAGAGCACTTAACTATCTTTGATACGAGCTGCTCAGGAGCTGTCAATCACATCTAGATGTTTCAGAAACATAGAAAGCCACTCAAGCGTGAAGGGAAATGAATTAAGCATTTTAGACAGCTGGGTATGTGTGGAGTACAGCCAGCAATGCTCGCTATATACTGGCTGCAGCTGTTATTGTGTACGCACGGAGGCTGGAGGCATAGGGCCTGCTAGTGAATGACCCTGCACAAGAAGAGCCTGTCTCAGAAGAGCAGGGGTCAGCCCCTGAAACTCGAGTGCTGGCCATCCATCAGGCTGAGGAGGAGATGCGAAGGAGGCACTGCATCAGGTCATATGTATTCCATCAGTGCCTGTCCTTCGAGGAAATGCCGGACCTCCTGTGTCGCCAAAGACTTTTGCTAACCAAGGAGACCTGGGCCAGATAATGGCCCACCTGGCACCATGGGGTTTGGAGGATGATACCCGTTCCTGGTGGCCATCAAAGTGATGGTCACCTTGAACCTTTATGCCTCTGGGTCGTTCCAGGGTCAAACGAGGACCTGCCTGGGCAACAGACTATATAAACTTCAGTCTAGACTCGGCACTCCAGGATGCCCGGGCCGCACGATTTGCTGCCATCGCTGGCATGCCCCAGGTCCAGAAGGTGATCGATGGGAAGCATGTCTCCCGATGAGCATCGGCTCATCAGGAGGTGTCCACTCCCTGAATGTGCAGTTGGTGTGCAACTACCAGCTGCACATCACGCATGTCTGCGCCCGATACCCAGGCAGCGAGCACGATGCTTACATCCTGGCTCACTTTTCAGTTCCCGGGAACTTCATGATGCTCCCTTTGGTGATGTGCTGGCTTTTGGGTGACAAATGTTAACTGCTGGGGTCTTGGCTAATGATACTTGTTCAGAGGCCCCAGACCAACGTGGAAAACCTTTATGACATCACCCATGCAGCAAAGGAGTCTTATTGAGCAGTGCATCGGCCTCCTCAAAATACACTTCAGATGTCTGGATACCTCTGGTGGGGCACTCCAATATAGTTCCAGGAGGGTCTATAACGTTATGCTGGCCTGCTGCATCCCCCACAACATTGCACAGCAGATGGGGAAATTGCTGGAGGAGGAGGAAGAACGGAAGGCCTCATCTGATGAGGAGGATGGCCAGTGTAGCCACCTGGGGTGGCCATGTCCCGGTTCAAAATGGACACTCGCAAGGAGTGCAGGGAAAAACAGACAGCACCAGAGAAAACAAGCAGATGCAAGGTTTCCTGTGTATTAAGATTTGCAGAACCCAGACAGAACTGCAACCAATAGCCATTAACATATTAATGAGCTATCTCCAGGGACAAAAAGAAACATTGAAACAATCAAGACCAAGACAGACTCCCCGGTGCCAGTGGGAGCTAAAACAAAGGCAGGCCAACGGCCACATAGGGCCCGCCCAACGATCAGGGAACAACTCCGGTATTGGAGAAAATTGATAGGAACGATTGGGACATGGTCCAATTAATTGGGACCAAATCCAGGGTCCGCCCAGAAGGGCGCAAAACCTCTGGGGACTATAAGATAGCGTCCCCAAGTTCAGTTTGCTCTCTTGAAAGCTCTTGGAAGCTCTTGGAAGAACTCTCACCTTGGTTTTGGCTCTCAGCACCGAGAGGCCTGCCAAGCACCAGCCAAGTAAGTCTAATGTCAACGCACGCTACGAGATAGATGCTCCTAGCTACTATTCTGTACCAGTTCGAAGTCAGCAGTATCAGAACCGGACAACGGCCATTGTTCCTCTGACTGGGTGGGCCACTCAAAGCTAAGTATAGGTTTTAGTAGCAGTTGTAGTTTAGTGAGTAGAGTTAATGCATGAGTAATAATTGACTGTGTGTATAATAAATGTATATTGATTTCAAACTTACTAACTAGTGTATTGAGTCATTGATCAGTACTTGGCTTTGAACCCTGTGGTGGTATCAGAAAGATACCTGGCGACTCTAGAGCAAAGGTAATTAAAACAGAGCAAATTAAGGGAAAGCATAACGAGCACCACGAGGTAAAACCAGCGTGGAACCTGGGCTGGCATGGCAGGCCGCCCACCATGCGCTGCACACAGGACAACCTGATCACCTCCAGATTTGCAAACTATCAGGCCTGGCTACCAGCATCTCTGCCAACCTCTCCCACCTCGCTATACTCTCCCCCCACCCCCTTCCCCCAATTTCCAAGTGGTGCCACCTTCCCAATAGCCACTCACATTCTTCCCTGTCACAGAATCACAGAATAATACAGCACAGCCCTTCATTCCATCCCACCACCTCAGCTTCCCCTCCCATCTCAGAGGGTCCTAACAGCATCACTACAGGGTGTTGGCTCTGGGCAGGCAGTATCAGTGGGTCTTGTCGATAGGCCAGAGGATGATACCGACTCACTGTGAGATGAGCTCCACTGTCCATCTGGGTGATCCCTGCATGTGTCATGACCATTCCATCTCAAGGGCCCATATATTCTTTGGGCGGTTGGGTGGCGTGGTGCGGTAATGAGATGGTGTGCTGTGATGGACCACTCACTGGGTTAGCTGTCCCACAAGGCCGCCTCACACTTCTGGCCCCCTTCTCCACAGCGTCTGAGGTTGACCCCAGATGGGGGTTCAATTGTCCCCATGGGAGCTCTGTAACATGCAATCCTCCAACACCCACACCGCAACCATCAACCTCCTACACCCCCCACCCATCCACCGTCTACATCCATCCCAGTCCATCCCTCACACTGTTCAGAGAGATAATCGAGGATGATCAGAATATTGGTTAAAAGGTGTTTAATAGTGACTATATACATTAGTGTGCCCTGATCCCTACCTTCAGCCGATGTGCTGCAACATGTCAACTTACCTAGTGTCTAACCTCCTTATTTTATTGGCCTACCGCTCCTTCTAGGTGTGACTGCAGACATGGACTGCTGCGTATCTCGCCCTCTGACTTGAGATGCCTTTGGCGACTGTCCTCTGGAGGGCCTAGACTGGATGGGCCCGGCCAATCTTCGGGTTTCACAGGTGATGAGGTGCCACCCTGTTCTGCCCGCTGCCCATCAGATGCACCAGTGTCAGGTGGCGGGGGCAGGAATTCAGAAGCACTGAGGCATACTAGCTCTGGCACAGGCCCATCATGTTCTCCTCCCTCGGGTGTTTAATTGCCCCATGACTGCTCCATGGGATGGGGGTAAGGCTGAAGTGAGCTCCAGAGGCTCCATGTCTCCTGGCGCTACCAGTCCTGGAGGCACGCTCTCGTCTCAACTAGGGTCTTGATGCTCTCAACCATGGAGCATGGAGAATGGCCATGACCCTCAGTGAGTGAGTCACGTCTTTCTGTGCCTTGGTCATGTCCCTCTGTGAGTGGCCCAGGTCAGTTAGCACCCGGCCAATGCTCTCGATGCCCTCAGCCATGGCCCTTTGTAACTTGTCCAAGCTCTGGACCGCCACAGCAATGTCCATGTGGGCCCAGTACATGTCTGTCTGTCACTGGGCTCCCCTGATCTGAGCCTAAACCATCAACCGCACATTGTGCCCCAAGCCTTGGACCTCTTGACCCATGGCTGTGATTTTCTCACCCAAGGCTCACACCGTAGTCGCCACCAGTTCAGTTTTGGCCTGGGTACCATTCATTATTGGCACAACCTCCTACACCTGAAGGGTGGTTGAACTCCTCCAACTGCACCTTCAGGCACTGGAAAGTTGCTGACACTCCCTCCTGTAAATCCTGGCTCTGCGTCTGTATTTCCACCAGTGATGGAACAACTCTTTCCTGAAGCCAATATCTGTCCGGACTACAGCTAGTTCCTGGAATCGGGCAGTCCTCCGACTGTCCACTCTCTTCGGTGTCTTTAGTTCCACCTGATGTGCTGCAGTATGTGTGATATGGAAAACAGATGGTGACCGAGGAGCCTCTTCACTAAAATGCACCACCAAGGTGCTAGTCGATGGAATGGTGGAGGGTGCAGGTGAATGCAGTGCCGAGAAGTCTGTGCCATCCCCGGTGTGCAGGGGTTGTGGATGGGGCAAGGTACCCCATATGGGCTGGCATGGTCTGGTTGGATTGTATTTTGATTTGGGATTGATTGTCACATGTAACATTGTCACAGGTACATTGAAAAATATTGTTCTGCATACAGTGCAGACAGATCGTTCCATACATGAAAAACATAGGACATATGGTAAATACACAATGTAAATTCATACACATAGACATTGGGTGAAGCATACAGGGTGTAGTACTACACAGCAAAGAAAATGTGTTGAGTGATCAGTTCAGTCCATAAGAGGGTCATTCAGGAGTCTGGTAATAGCGGAAATTGTCAGACTTTTGTATCACCTGCCGATGGAAGAGGTTGGAAGAAAGAATAACCCGGATGGCAGGGGTCTTTGATTATGCTCCCCGCTTTCCCAAGGCAGCTGGAGGTGTAGACAAAGTTAATGGATGGGAGATGGGTTCGTGTGATGGACTGGGCTGTGTTCACGACTCTAGTTTCTTACAGTCTTGGGCCGGGCAGTTGCCATACCAGGCTGTAATGCAGCCAGATAGGGTGATTTCTATGGTGCATCTGTAAAAATTGGTACGAGTCAATGTGGACATGCCGAATTTCCTTAGTTTCCTGAGGAAGTATAAGTGCTGCTATGCTTTCTTGGTTGTAGCGTCGATGCGGGTGTACCAGGATAGATTGTTGATAATGTGCACCCCTAGACATTTGAAGCTGTCAACCATCTCCACCTCGGCACCATTGATACAGACAGGGGTGTGTACAATACTTTGCTTCCCGAAGTCAATAACCTGCTCATTAGTTTTTCTGTCATTGAGGGAAAGATTGTTGTCAAAACACAACGCTACTAGGTTCTCTATCTCCCTCCTGTACTCTGACTCATCATTGTTCAAGATCCGACTTACTACAGCCATGTCATCAGCAAACCTGTAGATGGATTTGGAGCCAAATTTTGCCACACAGTTGGGTGTGTATAGGGAGTATAGTAGGGGGCTATGTACGCAGCCTTGCGGGTCCCCAGTATTGAGGACTAACGTGGAGCAGGTGTCGTTGTTTATCCTTACTGATTGTGGTCGATATGTCAGGAAGTCGAGAATCCAGTTGCAGAGTGAGGAGCACAATCCTAGGTTTTGTTTTGATATGAGTGTGGCTGGGATTATGTTGTTGAAGGTGGAGCTGTAGTCAATGAATAGGAGTCTGATGTAGGAGTTCTTGATATGCTCCAGGGATGAGTGTAGGGCCAGGGAGATAGAGTCTCCTGTGGACTGGTTGTGGCTGGATGTGAATTGCAGTGGATCAAGGCATTCTGGGAGTATGGAGTTGATGTGTCTCCTATCGATGTCTCATATTGGGGATGGGAACCTATGCATGGAATCTGAGGAGGAGGAAGCAAAGACAAAAACAAAAGACAAAAAGAGGAATAAGATAAGATAATTGGCTTGGCGACCAAAGCTAAAGGATGGTTGTGGAGGGTTGTTTTTCAAACTGGAGGCCTGTGACCAGCGGTTTGCCTCAGGGATCGGTGCTGGGTCCACTGTTATATATAGTAATGATTTGGATAAGAATGTCGGAGGCATGATTAGTAAGTTTGCAGATGACTCCAAGATTGGTCTTATAGAGGTCTATAAAATAATGAGGAGCATAGATAAGGTAGATAGTCAACATCTTTTCCCAAAGGTAGAGGAGCCTAGAACAAGTGGGCACAGGTTTACAGTGAGAGGGGAGATATATAAAAGAGACCAGAGGGGACATTTTTTCACACAGAGGGTGGTGAGCATCTGGAACGAGCTGCCAGAGGCAGTGGTAGAGGCGGGTACAATGTTTTCCTTTAAAAAACAGTTAGAAAGTTACATGGGCAGGGTGGGTATAGAGGGATATGGGCCAAATGTGGACAAGTGGGACTAGCTTAGTGATAGAAACTGGGTGGCATGGACAAGCTGGGCTGAAGGGCCTGTTTCGATGCTGTAAACATCTATGACTCTTTGATTCCATGATAGGCAGAGAAACCAAGGGCCAAATTCGAACAGGACCACAGTGAAAAAACTGGGAGCGAGACAAGTAATGTTAAAAAGACAAGCTTAAAGGCTTTTGCCTTAACACACAAAGCATTCGCAATAAGGCGAATGAACTAATCGCGTAACTAAACGGTAACGGGTATGGTAAAATCAGGATTACAGATTCATGGCTGCAGGGTGACCAGGGATGGAAACTGAATGTCCAGGTGTATTCAATATTTAGGAAGGACAGACAAAAAGGAAAAGAAGGTGGAGTTGCAGTGCTAGTTAAAGAGGAGATTAACACAATAGTGAGGAAGGATATTAGCTTTGACAATATGGAATCTGGATGGGTAGGGCTGAGAAACACTAAGAGGCAAAAACATCAGTGGGTGTCATACATGGACCCCCAAACTGCAGTGGTGATGTTGGGAATGGCATTGAACAAGAAATTAGCGATGCATGCAATAAAAGAACATCTGTAATTATGAGTGATTTTAATCTGGATATAGATTGGGCAGATCAAATTAGCCACAATCATGTAGAAGAGGAATTCTTGGAGTGTATACGGGATGGTTTTCTGGACCAGTACATTGAGGAACCAACTAGAGAGCATGCCATCTTAGACTGAGTACTGTGTAATGAGAATTGAATCATTGGTAATCTAGTTGTGTGAGACTTCTTGAGGATAAGCGACCATAATGTGATAGAATTTTTTTTCAAGCTGGAGAGTGACATTGTTGATTCTGATACTAGGGTCCTGAATCTTAATAAAGGGAACTATAATGATATGAGGTATGAGTTGGCTTTTATCAATTGGGGAACGTTACTTAAAGAGATGACAGCGGATAGACAATGGCAAACACTCTAGAAGTGCATGTGGGAACTGCAACAATTGTTTATTCCTGTCTGGCACTGAAGTAAAATGGGAAAGTTGACCAATCCATGGCTTAAATTAGAAATCGTATTCGATCCAAATTTGAGGTAGACTTATTGGCCAAGAAAAACAACAGGTCTGAGGATTGACAGCAGTTTAGAATTCAGCAAAGAAGGACCAAGGGATTGATTAAGAAAGGGAAAAGTACGAGAGTAAGCTTGCAGGAAACATAAAAACTGACTGTAAAGGTTTCTGTAGGTAAGTGAAGAGAAAAGGCTTGGTGAAGACAAATGTCGGTTCCTTAACACCTCCATCTGGGACTGTGCCTCCACCTTCAAGGTCTGTGCCACATCAGCCAATGACTGCGCCATCTCCCTCCGGGACTGGGCCACCTCTCTCTGTGTCTGTGCCATGCTGGCCAGCGCGTGGGCAATGCCACCGACGCTCTCAGCCATGGCCCACTGCGACTGGGCCATGTTCAGGAGCGTCACTGCAAGGACTGGGCAGCCCTGTCCTGGACCTCGGTTACTGCCTGCACAGATAGACACAGGCATTGGACATGCTACTGCAAGGCCTCCACCGCAGACTCCACCTGTACGGTGTCGGCCTGGGTGGCCTGCATGGCCGACACCACCTCCTGCTCCTACACCTGTGCCTACAGATGCTGGATGATCACCGACAACCCCTCATGTGGTCCCTGGCTCTGCGGCTGCATCTCCATGATCGATGGGACAGTCTATTCCTGAAGCCCAAAACCAGTCTGGACAGCAGCATGTCCCTGGGTTCGGCCCACCCATTGACCGTCTGCCCCCTTGGGAGTTCCAGATAGTGTTCCAAGGAACTCTTCACTAGGTGCAGTTGAGGGACAGACAATGCAGTATTAGACAGTCCGACGCATGCAGCCTAGGGGGTGCATACTGGTGGCTTGAGTGGCCAGGGAACTGGAGGTTCGGCTGCCCTCTAGGTGAGTGGGGGAGGGGTAACGGGTGTGTGGGATGGGGGTTAGTGCCAGGGGCGCAGTGCTGCCTACTCACCCTGCTGCCCTGATGAGGTTGTGCAGTTTCTTCAGGCACTGCTGGCCGGTCAGGCGGTGTTGCTTATGATGTTTATAGCCTCTGCCACCTGCGCCCAGGCACACCGAACAGGATTGGCTGGCAGCCTCCTTCCCGGGCTGCGGCACCGAATCGGCCACCTTTCCTCCATGGCTTTCATCAGGGTCTTAAACTTACCGTCTATAAAGTGGGGTGCCGCTCTCCTTGCTGCCATCTTGTTGGCTGGGGTGGTGTGTGTGGGGAGTGAAGTGTGTATATGTGGCTGCAGCTGTCAGCTTCCTCAGTGTCAATTGGAAATCTGGCGATTCCGGCAACATTTCTCATTGGAATCGATAGTGTTCCACGTGGTGCCGGTGCTAGCTCCTTCACAATCGTTGAATTGGTCCAGGTGTGGTGCCAGTTTTGCTGTTGTAGAACTCCATTAACACTTAGGGCTGGATTCTCTGATTTTGCAACTATGTCCGGAGGAAGAGTCTGGTCTTACGACAAAAAGTCGGTGCCGCCCCTGCACCGATACTCCGCCGGGTGGGAGGCTAGCAGTAGTGCCACGTAATGCCCCCGGCTTTACCTGCAGGTGCGGACATAAAATGGGTGGGTCCATGGCTGCCTATGCGTACGGTGGCGACCTGCAGCGGCCACTCCGTACAACATGGCGCCGACCGCGCGTGGAACTGGCCTGCCTAATAGTGCCCCCCGTAACCCCCTTGCCATTCCCGGACAACCCCACCAGTCCCCCCAGCCCCCGCTGAAACCCCCCCCCCCCTACCCCCCCCTGGCCTGAGGAACGGCTGCTCCCCCCCGAACACAGTCTGCAGCCGCCAGGCAAGGTCACCGCCAACTGAGAGGACACGTGACTGATGCCGCCGGCAAGTTAACCCATCTGGGCAGAGCGTCGGGGCAGGGCTTCAGGTGACATCCTGAGGCCGTCCCAATGGCATCGACATTCTGAGCGATTACGCCATTTTTGAAGGGGCGGAACATCCGAAAAAAGACAGCGCCACCGATTTCGCCGGAAAACCGGATTCTCCGGCCAATTGCCGAACGCGATTTTGGCGCCAACAATTAAAGAATACCGCAAGTAGTCTCAAGAACGGAGAATTCTGTCATGTATGTTGTCAGGAAGCAGTTAAATATAGCACTGAGAGGGCAGCATGGTGACGCAGTGGTTAGCACTGGGACTACGGCGCTGAGGACCCGGGTTCGAATCCCGGCCCTGTGTCACTGTCCATGTGGAGTTTGCACATTCTCCCCGTGTCTGCGTGGGTTTCATTCAACAACCCAAAGATGTGCAGGGTAGGTGGATTGGCCATGCTAAATTGCCCCTTAATTGGAAAAATAATAATTGGGTACTCTAAATTTATTTTTAAAAAGATATCGCTCTGATGGCAAAGGGAATCAAAGGATATGGAAGAAAAGCGGGATTAGGTATTGAGTTGGATGATCAGCCATGAAGGGCCAAATGGCTTCAGCCTGCTCCTATTGTCTGTGTTTCTGTGTTTCTTTAAGTTTAACACTGTCTAACATTCGTAGTCAATTGTGGATGATGGGCATTTTTTTTCTCATTGGCATGTGTCTATTCTGTGTATTCTGAAATATCCCTCTAAATGTCTGCCACTGAATCACTGTTGATAAATCCTTCAAGTATATTTACCAGTTCACCTCACTAGCTCTGCTGTCATGCCCTCATAATTTCTTTATTTAAGTTTAAAGTATTAGTCTTGGATGCACTCTTCTCTCCCTCAAACTGCATGTAAAATCAAATCATATTCCGATTAGTGGGCAACAGTGTAGTTCAGTGGTTAGCATTGTTGCTTCACAGCAGCAGGGACTCGGGTTCAATTCCCGCCTTGGGTCATTGTCTGTGCGGAGTCTGCACGTTCTCCCCGTGTCTGCGTGGGTTTCCTCCGGGTGCTCCAGTTTCCTCCCACAGTCCAAAAATTTGCAGATTAAGTGGATTGGCCATATTAAATTGTCCCTTAGTGTCCAAAAGGTTAGGTGGGTTACTGGGTTACAGGGGCAGGATGGAGGCGTGAGTTTAACTAGGGTGCTCTTTCCAAGGGCTGATGCAGACTTGATGGGCCAAATGGCCTCCTTCTGCCTGCAAATTCTATGATTCTATGCTGCTCCTTAGGGGTGCCTTCACTATAAGATTATAAATGACTCCTATCTCATTGCACAATACCAACTCTAGTGGGGCCTGCACTCTGGTTGGCTCCAGAATGTGCTGTTCTAAGAAACTATCCTGAAAACATTTTATGAACTCGCCATCTAACCCCCACCCCAATTGACCATTGTAGTGATCTCTATGTGCATGTACATAAGGGGTTAGTGTGTAATCAGTAGCACCAGATGATCACTAGAGGGCCGGACCAACACGGGTATAAAAGCAATCGCATTGTGGCTCTCTCTCTCTTTTGGATGTACTGTGACCAGGACAGAAGTACATGATTAGCTCAGATGGTTAGTGTAGTCAAGCAGAGTTACTGTATTAGATCTTGTTAACCTTATCACCAGTATCAATGTTAAAGTAAAAAACCCACGGAATTATTGTGATAGTAACTCAATAAACCTTTTGTTACTACTGGACGAGTTCGAGTCTTCTTCATCGAGATTCAGAAAACCTCATCAGTAACCAAGGTTTGCGTAACACATATTACACTCATTAGTATATCAAAACACACAAAGAAGTGTCATAGAAGATATGATGTGGAGATGCCTGTGTTGGACTGGGGCAAGCACAGTAAGAAGTCTTACAACACCAGGTTAAAGTCCAACATGTTGTGTTTGGAAATCCCCCACCATCTGGCCTGGGCTTGCGAAAACCTACCAACTGTGCTGGCTAGAGACAATTCACACCTCTTGAATCTGGGGTTACCCCTTTCTTTGGATCTGTAAAGATTTAATTACCTGCAAATGCTCGCATTCTAAGCATTGTCTGGTATCTTTGAATATGTCTATAAATATGTTTCTGGAACATGCCTCTTCATTCACCTGAGGAAGGAGCAGTGCTCCGAAAGCTAGTGTTTGAAACAAACCTGTTGGACTTTAACCTGGTGTTGTAAGACTTCTTACCATTGAACATGGTAACAACTAGCCAATGCAGATTCCTGAGTCGTATTCCTTTACCAGAGGCGGATGCACCCCCACACTACCAGAAGATATAAGAATGACCGTGAATTTTCTAAATACTTTGCCAGTGTTGGCTCACCCCAGTCCAACGCCGGCATCTCCACATCATGTTCAATGGTGTACTCAAAAGCCAACAAGAACAACGCCCAACACAGTATCCGGGCCGAAGCTATTGACATAATTGCCTTATCTTCCCTGAATAAACTTGTGATCTGTCACTAAAGTGAAATGTCTCCAGTATAGATATTGGTGGAACTTTTAGGTTTTCCTAGTGACCAGTACCTCCTTGATTGCTTTCACATTGTCCTCCATAGCACACTGGGCTAAATCGCTGGCTCTGAAAGCAGACCAAGGCAGGCCAGCAGCATGGTTCAATTCCCGTACCAGCCTCCCCAAACAGGTGCTGGAATGTGGCGACTAGGGGCTTTTCATAGTAACTTCATTTGAAGCCTACTTGTGACAATAAGCGATTTTCATTTCATTTCACCTGATAACCCAGGTAAACCACCTTATTAGTCTGGAAGGTGCACTTTTCTCTCGAGGCGTACTCCTGCTTCTTGGAATCTCCTCAATATTTCTTCCACATTCGAGAAGTGTTCTGCTTCAGCAGATCCTATTATAAATACATCATCTAAGTACACGACAACCAGAAAGTCTTGCAGTAAGCCATGGTTCTTTGGAATAAAGCACACACTGATGAAACTCCGAAATGCAAATGTGTATACTCCTTATGGGTGTTCATGGCCACATAAGCCTTTGAGGTGTCATCCAGCTCCAGCTGCTGCTGGCATGACTCGTGTTTAATTTCGTGAACGTTTGATCAAAAACCAGGATATAAGCAAATTACTGTGGATGCTGGAATCTGGAACAAAAGAGAAAATGCTGGAAAATCTCAGCAGGTCTGGCAGCTTCTGTAGGGAGAGAAAAGAGCTGACGTTTTGAGTCCAGATGACCCTTTGTCAAATCTACTCACTTGAGATTTCAGCTCTTGCTGAGATTTCCAGCATTTTCTCTTTGATCTCCTACCAGTTTTGCACATAGATTTTTGACTTTGTGTATGGGGTATCTGTCTAGCATCACGGCTTGGCCCTCTTGGCAAATCGTACTGGCCGAATGATGCCTAGGCCTTCCATCATCCATCTGTAACACCCTTCCATTTACCACTAACTCCACTGCGATTGGGGCCACTTTGTCTGCTTTTACATTATTGACAGACATAACTTTCCACTCCTTCTCAGGATCATCTTCCATACGGTGCTCTGGTGCTGTACTGTTCAATCTACTGGTGCCAAGCAGGCTCTGCTATTACTTGCACTTATACGTCAAATATATATTTTCCCCACATCTGAAGCATTCAGCTGCCCTAAATCTGCATACGTTTGGGGAGGTGGCTGACCCCACATCTGTAAAACTCTACATGCTCTGGGTCCAAACTAGGCTGTGGGTTTAATACTCTATACCGTCTGGGTTCTTCAGTTCCCATGTTCATTTCCTTGCTTGGACAAGCACCCTAGGGGCAGCATGTTAGCATAGTGGTTAGCATAATTGCTTCACAGCTCCAGGGTCCCAGGTTCAATTCCCGGCTTGGGTCACTGTTTGTGCGAAGTCTGCATGTTCTCCCCGTGTCTGCGTGGGTTTCCTCCGGGTGTTCCGGTTTCCTCCCATAGTCTAAAGATGTGCAGATTAGGTGGATTGGCCATACTAAATTGCCCTTAGTGTCCAAAATTGTTCTTAGTGTTGGGTGGGGTTACTGGGTTATGGAGATGTGGGCTTGGGTGGGGTGCTCTTTCCAAGGGCCGGTGCAGACTCGATGGGCCGAATGGCCTCCTTCTGCACTGTAAATTCTATATGTTTCTTCACTCCTGGCGCCACTGCTGCTTGAGGTTTCCTGCCCTAACTGGTAGACTGTACTGCACAGGGTGCTTTGTAACCCTGAGTGCCCTTCTCCGCACTCTCCATGGCAAAATAAATCTCCAGCATCTTTTTAAAATCTACTCCAGCCTGCAAGGAACACAACAGCCGAATTCTGCCAAAAGCATCTTTTGTATGGCTTCATCGTTAACGCCACATACTACTCATTCACCCGAGGAAGGAGCTGTGCTCCGAAAGCTAGTGAATTGAAACAAACCTGTTGGACTTTAACCTGGTGCTGTAAGACTTCTTACTGTGCTCACCCCAGTCCAACGCCGGCATCTCCACATCGCCACATGCTAATGATCTCTTAGCATCTCATTTAATGTAGTCCCAAAATCGCGATGCTCTGCAATCCTCTTGACCCTTACGATGAAGGCTGCAATGGTCTCCTCTGGGGCTCTCGCAGTTGAATTAAACTTGTAACACTGTAAAATTACTGAGGGTTTGGGGTGCTAGTGCCATTTGAGTAACTCCACAATTCCTGTTTTGGTGCCTGGGGATTCTGGGGACTGCATGTCCGTACCAGACTACATGTCTGTATCTGACTCGCAGTTTAAAAAATTATTCTCTGCATCTCCTCCCCCTCTATTTTGTTCAAATGGAAAAGGAATTTTAAGCGTTCCACATATTGTGCCCAATCTTCTGTAGCAGGATGGAATGGCTCTAGTTTCCTGAAAAGAGGCATTTTGGCTGTTTTGTTCTTTGCAGGCTGGACTTCTATGGACTTGTTCTGCGACTCTTGCAATCGGATTTTTACCATAAATTCTCACAAACCATGTTGCTGGTCTTTACCTCAGCATCGATGTAATAACTTCAAGAATTGGTTCCACCAGTTAAGAAACATCAATTTATTCCAACTATAAACAACTATTTACAGAGTGTTTTAAAATGGTTTTCCATGCTCAGCTCCAGGGTCCAACTACTGGGACAAGTCTCGAAACGTCCCGGTGAATTCTCAACTCACTTCCCTGGGGGCAGCACGGTGGCACAGTGGGTAGCACTGCTGCCTCAAGGTGCCGAGGTCCCAAGTTCGATCCCGGCTCTGGATCGCCGTCCGTGTGGAGTTTGCACATTCTCCCCGTGTTTGCGTGGGTTTTGCCCCCACAACCCAAAGATGTGCAGGGCAGGTGGATTGGCCTTGCTAAATGTCCCCTTAATTGGAAAAAATTAATTGGGTACTCTAAATTTAATTTAAAAAAAACTCACTTCCCTGATTGGAATAGCGGGCAACATGACCCCTTCCTCAGGGAACACCCATTGAAGAGTCTTGTTACTGCAGTTTAGAGACAGAGCTTTTAGTTGTGTCCTTTTATTGTATTTGTAGCATCTATTCTTATCTGTTGATTTAGTCTTAGGTTTGTACTCTCTGGCCCTTCCTGCCATGGTCTGGTTATCATTCCCAACACCTTTCTCTCTTGCGTTGTCTCTACTCTTTGGTATACCATGGGCAGAATTCTCCGCTGTCAGGATTCTCCATTTTGCTGGCAGTACGGGGGGGGCGGGGTTTGCGATGGCGTGGGGCTGCCCCACAATGGGAAACCCCATTGACCAGCCGGCAAAACGGAGAATAACGCAGGAGTGCTGAACCAGAAATCTGGTGTGGCGGAATGTAGAATCCAGCCCCATATCTACCTAACTTTGATCACTTGTGAGTTAGTTTAAAACTCACTCTACTTACCAAGTTATGTGGCTTACTAGAACATCAATGATATATTATAATAATATAATAATAATAATCTTTATTGTCACAAGTAGGCTTACATTAACACTGCAATGAAGTTACTGTGAAAAGCCCCTAGTTGCCACATTCCGGCACATGTTCGGGTACACAGAGGGAGAATTCAGAATGCCCAAATTACCTAATAGTACGTTTTCGGGATGTGTGGAAGGAAACCGGAGCACCCGGAGGAAACCCACGCAGACACAAGGAGAATGCGCAGACTCTACACCGACAGTGACCCAAGGCGGGAATCGAACCTGGGACCCTGGTGCTATGAAGCAACAGTGCTAACCACTGCATAACAACGAAAGAAGTTTAAATATCAATTCATTCAAACAGTTGCACAAATTTAATAGATTAGAGATGGAAAATGAACTCAACCAGAACTGTATGGTTTGGGAGCACTTGGTGCTAAATCAACGTCTGTTTCACATTCCTTCAGACCAGTTAGCGATCAAAAATCTGCAATCCTCCAATGTTTAATTTACCATAAAAGTAAACAACATTGATGCAACAGCTACCCAAAGAAAAAGGCACTGAATGTGCAACATACTTAATCACCTGCTAGTTCTGGATTTGAGAAACAGCTGAAGACGCTTCAATTCATGAATGAGTTTGGTCAGTTTCTTGAATATACCCTCCAGAAGATGGTAACTTGCGAATGTCTGCAATGGAGGAGACTCATTAGGGAAGGCACCAAATATATTGAAAACGATTGGAAACGTGCAGAGGCAAGGCGTCAGAGGGAATGTACAAACCTCTAAACGGCCCACTTACCCAACTCTTCAAGCACTACTTGCTCCACATCTGGTAGAGTACACAGACCATGCATTGAACTTCTCAGCATCACAGTATCAAAGCGGTAGTAAGTCATCATCGACCCCAAGGGACTGCGTAAGAAGACTCCAGAAATTTGTTATCCTGCATTAATTTTTGTGGCCATTTGTTTCCTATTTTCAAACTGACTTAAAAGGCCTCTGGCTTTATAAAATGCTTTTCCTTTCCTGGATAGTTGTGGTCTTTCGTCATCAATAACTTTCTTAAATGTAAACATCCAACTGCTTCACAGCTGCAAACTGTGGGGATTTGTTTTCTCATGCGTCTTGTTACCAAACAACATCATTCTGTTTGATGTACTGAGCCACTTTAATATGTATTGTGTCAAATAGACCAAACTGGCAAGAACTTTGCATCATGGTGCCCTGGCCTACAGCTTCCACCAGATTAGAATGCTTCCAGTGCAATTTCCCAAATATTAGCCAAACTGTGCTAAGAATTGAGGAATGTTTTACGCAAATTCAGGGTGCAATTTAAGGCTGGCACTGTCAGGGAGCCACGCTGGCAGTGTCAGGGTGTCAGGCTAGCCGTGCCAGAGTGCCTGGGTGCCAGCAGGCATGCCAGGATACCACCCTGCCCAGAGCCTGACCATCCAGGGCCTACTGATGGCCTGGGAGATCCCTCCAGGTGCCGCTACCATTGGTAAGATTTTAGAGTCTGTTATTAAAGATGAGATCGCAAAGTACTTGGAAGTGCATGGTAAAATAGGACGGAGTCAGCACGGGTTTGTCAAAGGGAGGTCTTTGAGGAGATAACAAGGAAGTTAGACAAAGGAGAACCAGTGGACGTGATTTATTTAGATTTCCAGAAGGCCTTTGACAAGGTGATGGATAGGAGACTGCTAAATAAGTTAAAAGCCCATGGTGTTAAAGGTAAGATCCTGGCATGGATAGAGGATTGGCTGACTGGCAGATGGCAGAGAGTGGGGATAAAGGGGTATTTTTCAGGATGGCAGCCGGTGACTAGTGGTGTGCCTCAGGGGTCTGTGCTGGGACCACAACTTTTCACAATATAAATGAACGATCTGAGAAGGTACTGAAGGCACTGTTGCTAAGTTTGCAGATGATGCAAAGATCTGTTG
Source organism: Scyliorhinus canicula (assembly GCF_902713615.1). Lineage (NCBI taxonomy): Eukaryota > Metazoa > Chordata > Chondrichthyes > Carcharhiniformes > Scyliorhinidae > Scyliorhinus > Scyliorhinus canicula. The sequence continues at coordinate 138,706,664 of NC_052150.1, forward strand.
AGGGACAGGTAGTATTGAGGAAGCAAGGGGACTGCAGAAGGATTTGGACAGGCTAGGAGAGTAGGCAATGAAGTGGCAAATGAAATACAATGTGGAAAAGTGTGAGGTTATGCACTTTGGAAGGAGGAATTTAGGTATAGACTATTTTCTAAATGGGGAAATGCTCATGAAATCAGAAGCACAAAGGGGCTTGGGAGTCCTTGTTCACGATTCTCTTAAGGTTAATGTGCAAGTTCAGTCGGCAATTAAGAAGGCACATGCAATGTTAGCATTCATGTCAAGAGGGTTAGAATACAAGACCAGGGATGTACTTCTGAGGCTCTATAAGGCTCTGGTCAGACCCCATTTGGAGTATTGTGAGCAGTTTTGGGCCCCGTATCTAAGGAAGGGTGTGCTGGCCTTGGAAAGGGTCCAGAGGAGGTTCACAAGAACGATCCCTGGAATGAAGAACTTGTTGTATGAAGAACGTTTGAGGACTCTGGGTCTGTACTCGTTGGAGTTTAGAAGGATGAAAGAGGATCTTATTGAAACTTACAAGATACTGCGAGGCCTGGATAGAGTGGACGTGGAGAGGATGTTTCCACTTGTAGGAAAAACTAAAACCAGAGGACACCATCTCAGACTAAAGGGGCGATCCTGTAAAACAGAGATGAGGAGGAATTTCTTCAGCCAGAGGGTGGTGAATCTGTGGAACTCTTTGCTGCAGAAAGCTGTGAAGGCCAAATCACTGAGTGTCTTTCAGGCAGAGATAGATAGGTTCTTGATTAATAAGGGGATCGAGGGTTATGGGAGAAGGCAGGAGAATGGGGATGAGAAAATATCAGCCATGATTGAATGACGGAGCAGACTCGATGGGCAGAGTGGCCCAAACCAGCGGGCGCCGATTTGGTGCCAAATCACAATTCTCCATCACCTTGGCAGCGGCATCAATGCGTACCAGGACACACGGACAGTAAACACCATTAGCATATAATTAGTGGGCCCAACCCAGTATTCTCCGGGTCCTCCGATATTCTACTCCTCCGATGCAACAAGTTCCCGACAGCGCGGTTCACTTTTACAATTTTAAAGATTGTGAAATCGTCGCCGTGGCGACTGAGGGAGAGACAGAGGAGGTAGGACACAGAGAGGAGTAACTGTGTTCTGCCGGGCCGCACACTGGTTGGGCTGGCGGCTGGCTGTAGTGGTGGGGTTCTGCCAGGGCTGGGGGAGGGGGGGGTGATTGGGAACAAGCCGAGCGGACAGGCTGACACCTCCCCCCCCCCCCCCCCCCACACCCCAAGGTAAGGGGCAGTACTCAGGCATGGAATGCTATTGCCGCAGCCTGCATGGCAGCCTTCTTGCTGCGCACCCCACTGACCATCCACCTTGGCCCCTGGCTCCCCAGAGTGACACTGACCATATGGGTGCACCCCCCCCCCACCCCCGCCATCTACCAGCGGCCCACCCAGGCAGGACAACACCCACTGTAGCCCCTACTGGGGCCGCGGTGCATACTCCTGGTGAGGGCAGTCCCAACCAATGATACCCCTAGCATCAGGGATGGGCGCCAGGGTCTGAGATCCCATGGTGCCAGCCACCTACAGGGCGAGAAGTGTGGGGATGGAGGAGGGGACATGTGGAGTGCCAACTGTGGTCACCATGTAGCTTGTCAGCCACCTGAGTGTCAATCGTGAAATGGCAAATCCGGCATCTTTTCACATTGGAATCGATTGTGTTCCACGTGACACCGGTGCTAGCCCCTTTACAGTAGCAGAATCGGTCCAGGTGAGGCGCAAGTTTTGTTGTCGTGAAAGTCCACAGATTCTGCGTTGGCTTCACCACTTAGGGTGGGATTCTTCGTTGCTTGACGCCGATATCGTAATCGCCGATCAGGTGGAGAATCCCTGTTTACGACCGAATCGGGGGTGGTGCCTGTTTTCGGACGCTTCGCCCCCTCCCAAAACAGTATAATCGAGGAGTACGCCATACGCCGTTGAGGCAGCCACAGGGCTTTACCTGAAGGCCCTCCCTCGGTACTCCGCCCTCAATAGGCGCGGAGAATGTGGTCTCTCAGTTTTCGTGAACCCCGCGTGGTGGCTGTGGACTGTGTCCAGTGCCGCCACAGTCAGTTGGAGCCGTGCTGCTGCTCGGGAGGGCTTCGATGAGGGATGGGTGTATTGGTGGGCAGGTCCGCGCATGGCCGGCACCATGTCGTACGGCATGAATGTTGCAGATCGCCGCCGTGCGCATGCGCAGCTATGGACCTGGCAATTCTCCAGACATTTACGGTCGGAGGATCGGTGCGGGGGCGTTACCAACTTTTTCATTGTAAAACCAGACACATCCTCCGGACATAGCCTAAAAATCGAAGAATCCGGCCCTTAGTCTCAGAAACGGAGAATCCCACTGAGGAACCTCTGGCAGCCAGTGCAATTTTGAGCAACGTATGACTGGATTACCAATTGAACTCAAAGCGGTACCTCTTAGTGTTTCTAAGTTTGTTCCAAAGGCATGCAAATTGGCCAGAACAAACAACAGACCTGAGGACTGGGAGCAGTTTAGAATTCAGCAAAGGAGGACAAAGGGGTTGATTAGAAATGAGAAACTGAAGTATGAGAGTAAGTTGGAGGGAGTGCGGTGGGGAACATGAAAACTGACTGTAAAAGCTTCTATAGGTATGTGAAGAGAAAGATTGATGAAGACAAATGTAGGTCCCTAACAGTCAGGAACAGGGGGATTTAAAATGCGGGAAAAAGATCAGTCTTTGACCAACTAAATACGTACTTTGATTCTCTATTCACAAAGGGGGACACAAGTAACGTACCAGAAATGTTGGGGAACATTTAGTGATTTAGTGAGAGGGAAGAACTGAAGGAAATCAGCATCAGTAGAGAAATGGTGGAGGGGGAATTTGATGGAATGTGGATGGATTGGCCAGATGGGCAGATCAGTGGCAGATAGAATTTAACCCTGAAAAGTGCAAGGTGATGCACTTTGGAAGGTGTAACATGACAAAGGAGTACTCAATGAATGACAGGACATGAGGAAGCTCAGAGGAATATAAAGATGTTGGGGTGCTTGGGAAGGGCAGGTGAATATGGTATTTTAGAAAGCATACAGGACATGTGCCTTTATCAGTCGTGGCATGGTATATAAGAGCAAGTAGGTTATGTTGGAGCTGTACAGGACCTTGGTTAGGCCACAGCTGGAGTACTGTGTTGTTGTGGTCACCATACTATAGGAAACCTCACAATCTTTAAAAAGTACCGTCCTCAATCTCTCCGCCTAACTCCTCTTCCCATTTGTGTTTCAGCTCCTCGGTCTGCGTTTCCTGTGACCCCATGAGTTCCGAAACCCTCCCTTCTCCCACCCACATTCTGGAAACTTCCCTATCCTGTATCCGCATTGGTAGTAGGAGTGGGAAGGTTGAGACCTGCCTGCGTAGGAAGTCCCGCGCCTGCAGGTACCTACACACGTTCCCTCCCGTCAATTCAAAATTCTCCTCCAACTCCCTCAGGCTGGGAAAGCTCCTCTCTATAAACATGTCTCCCATCCTCTCGATCCCTGGTTTCTGCCATCTCCGGAACCCTCCATCTAGCCTCCCCACGGCAAACCGGTGATTATTGCAGATTGGAGACCAGACCGATGCTCCCTCTGCTCCCACATGTCTCCTCCATTGCCCCCAGACTCTCAAGGCCGCTACCACCACGGGGCTGGTGGAGTACTGTACCAGCGGAGCAGCAGAGGCACTGTTACCAATGCCCCCAAACTAGTGCCCTTACATGATGCCACCTCTACTCGCCCCCACATCGATCCCCACCCCACCATCCACTTCCTAATCATGGAATTATTCGCCGCCTAGTAATAATTACTAAAGTTTGGCAGCGCCAGCCCACCCTCCCCCCGACTGCGCTCCAGCATCCCCTTTTTAACTTGCGGGGTCTTACCCGCCCATACAAAGCCCGAGATCACCTTGATGACCCATTTGAAAAAAGGACCAAGGAATAAAGATGGGGAGACACTGAAACAGAAACAGGAATCTTGGGAGGTCCGTCATTTTCATTGTCTGTACCCTCCCAGCCAGTGACAATGGGAGCACGTCCCACCTTTGAAAATCCTCCTTCATTTGATCTATTAGTCGGGCCAGATTTAGCTTGTGCAGTCATTTCCATTCCCGCGCCACCTGGATGCCTGGAAGCTTCCCCCCACCACTCTAAACGGCATCTCCCCCAATCGCCTCGCCTGCCCCCTTGCCTGGATCACGAACGTTTCACTTTTCTCCATGTTCAATTTATAACCCGAAAACCGGCCAAAATACCCCAGAATCCTCATAATTTCGCCCATTCCTTCCAGGGAGTCCAACACATGTAAGAGCAGATCGTCCGCACATAGCGAGACTCTGTGTTCCAAACACCCCGCCAGCAGTTTGTCATTCACATTTAGTAGGGAGATCGGTCTGTCGGACCCCCATAGCTCCGGGTCCCTATCCCGCTTCAGGATCAATGAGATAGTGGCCTGGGAAGCCCACCTCTCTCCCTTGCCTCATTATATGTCCTCATCAGCAGTGACCCCAGTATCCCAGAGAACGTTTTATAAAACTCCACTGGTAACCCGTCGGGTCCCAGGGCTGCATCCGACTGCATGGCCTTCAGCCCTTCTGCTATCTCTTCCAACGGGGTCCCCAGCCCTTCTACCAACTCTTTGTCAACCTTCCGGAACCTCAGCCTCCCTAAGAATTGTCTCATCCCCTTCAGCCCAGCTGGGGGTTCTGACTCATCCAGCCTGCTGTAGAATTCCTTAAACACCTTATTGACCCCAGCTGAATCTCCGACCAGGTTCCCATCCCTTTCCCTTACTTTCCCAACCTCCCTGGCTGCCTCCCGCGCTGCTGCGCACGCATTCGACTGGCCTTCTCCCCATATTCATAAATTGCCCCCCTCGCCTTCCTCAGCTGCTCCACCGCCTTCCCTGTAGTTAACAAGCCAAACTCGCCTGTAGCCTCTGTCGTTCCCTTAGAAACCCTGCCTCTGCAGCCTCCGCATAACTCCTGTCGTCCTGTAGTTTTTCCTTTATCAGTCGGTCCGTCTCTGCTCTGTCTACCTTCTCCCTGTGGGCGCTTATCGAGATCAGCTCCCCTCTAATCACAGCCTTCAGCGCCTCCCAGACCACTGCAGCTGAAACTTCCCCCGTGTTGTTGACTTCCAGATAGTTCTGGATACATTTCCTCAGCCTCCCACACACCTACTCATCCGCTAAAAGTCCGACCGTCAGCCTCCAGTGGGGGTGCTGGTCACCCTCTTTGGTCAACACAGTGCGGGGCATGATCAGAGATCGTGATCGCTGAATACTCAGTGTCCACTACCCCTATCAGTAAAGCCCTATTCAGGATACAAAAGTCCATCCGGGAGTACACTTTATGCATGTGTGAATAGATGGACAACACCTTCACTCTTGGCTGCCCAAATCTCCATGTGTCCACTCCCCCCTCCCCCCCCCCCCCACCCCCCCGCCCCATCTGCTCCATAAACCCCTTTAGCTCCTTTGCCATTGCTGGCACCCTGCCTGTCCTTGTGCTAGAGCAGTCTAGCTCTAGGTTAATGACTGTGTTGAAGTCCCCACCCCCCATGACCAGCTTATGCGAATCCAGGTCCGGGTTCTTCCCCAACATCCTCCTTATGTACTCCACATCATCCCAATTTGGCGCGTACACATTCACGAATACCACCGGCAGCCCCTCCAGCTTCCCACTGAACATGATGTGCCGACCCCCCACATCTATTCTTCCCATCTCGAATGTCACTCGTTTGTTGGTCAGGATCCCGACCGCCCCTAGTCTTAGAGTCCAGCCTCGAGTGGAAAACCTGTCCGACCCATCCCTTCCTTAACATGACCTGATCAGTTACTCTGAGGTGCTGTAACATTATCCCATCCGCCTTCAGTCCCCTCAGATGCGCGAGCACGAGTGCCCTCTTAACCGGCCCGTTTAGCCCTCTTATGTTCCTCCCTGGTTGGGGGGCTTCTCATCTCCCCCCTCCGCCGATCAGCCATCACCTTTCTTGGGCCAGGCTCCAGCTCGCGACCCGCACACCCGCAGGCCCGCCCCCAGGCAGCCTCCATCCCCGACCTCCCCATTGTCCCCCAGCAAATGTCCCTCCCCTGTCAGCAGAACATTTCCCCCTCTCTCCCCTGAGTAAAAGCACCATACAAACAGCCCCCTTCAACAAGCATAACATCTGCTCACCCTCCACTGTGCTTCTGTGGGCTAGCACGCCCAGCTAGCTTGATGCCAGACATTTTCCCACCTATTGTTGTCTCCCACCCCAGACATACCTATGCAAACGAAAACAATCCTAACCCAATTGCCCAAAAGAAACACAAAGAAAATCAAAAAGAAGATCCAACATCTAACATTCACACCTCCATCCCCCATCAGTGCAAATCCAAATTTTAACGCACACAGCTCACCCACAGGCCCCAAATCCATACAGAAGGCATTACAGATAACGTCCAAGAAAAAAAAAACTTTTTAAAACATGAACACTGCAGAAAAGTTGAGTCCAAACACCTCAGTCCGCCATCGACCATTTCCTGCTAGCGAAGTCCATCGCTTCCTTGGGCGACTCGAATTAGAAATGTTGCTCTTCGTGAGTGACACAAAGGTGGCCGATACAGCAGTCCAAACTTAACCTTCTTCTTAAAATGGGTCGATTTTATCTGATTGAACCCTGCTCTTCTCCTGGCCATGTCCACGCTAAGATCCTGATATATAAGCAGGATGCTATTCTCCCACTTACAGCTCCGTGTCTGCCTGGCCCACCGTAATGCACTCCGTGTCCAGGTAAGGTACCTGTGGAGTCTCATCACCATTGCTCTCGGGGGGGGGGGGGGGGGGGTTACCTACATGCGGCTTCCTCCCCAGTGCTCTGTGCGCCTTGTCCACTACCAAAGGAGGTCCGCTCGAGGAAACTCCTCAGTACAGGAGGAGATTAGGACGCCCCAAGCCTGGCCCCTTGACACTGCCAGCCTTGCAGTGCTGCCAGGGCACCTTGGCAGTGCCAGGTTGCATCCAGATGGCACTGTCAGGGTGCCAGGTTGCCAGTGCCAAGGTGCCCAGGTAGCATCAGCAGTGCCACGGTGCCACCCTGCCCAGATCTCAAGCACCTGGGCGCCTCAGATCACCTGGGAGATCCCCCCAAGTGTTGTTCCGTCAGGTCGCCGCTTGTGAGGACCGGCTCTGATCGGCACTCGCCCGAGTTCTCTGAGGGGTTAGATCCCAATGCTTCAGGTAGATCATGGGTAAACGTATTAGAGTGAGATCAGCTATCTCATTCTAATATGCAGATTTGCAAAATAGTGATCTCGCCCACGATGAGTGAGATTCAGATTGCAACATCTCATGAGATTACATTGGATCTTGCGAGGCATGGCGAGCCAGGTAGATCCCAGAAGAGGGATCTCCCGGCATCAATCGGCCACTCTGCCTTTTTGCCACAACGCGGCCAGTAAATTGCGACCGATGAATCTATGAATCAGTCTCTGATCTGAAGAAGGTGGTAATATAAACACAGAAGTGTAGCACAAATGGGCTATTGTACAAGTGCTATCTTTGTACCCAGTTCCATGACTATAAGCTGTGTAGTGATCTCTGTATATGTTAATACATGATTCGGTAATGTGCAGTCAGTACAGACAGATGATCACTAAATGGAAACACTAACAGGAACTATATAAGGAGTTCCCCGCTCTTTCTGAGGTTAGTGTGTGTGTCATGCAGCTAGAGTAAAGACGTGACCAGATCACAGTGTAGTGTATTAGCATAATTGTTAGTTTAATCTAATCTTAGTTAATTATCTTACTAGTCAAAGTATCAAAGTGAAAGAACTCACAAGTATATTATTTTGTTACTCAATAAATAATTTGTCATCAACTGGAAGACTTCGACTGTTTATTATCAAGCTAAAAACAACTCGGCAAGACAAATGAGTAATATTTATATTACATTTCTGTAATATAACAAAAGAAAAGTCAATTCAACCTGTCAGTCAGGAGGATCCATAATATATTCTCTAGAATTAAGCTAATGCTATTGCTCAATTTTTTTTCCTTTACCTATTTCAAATGAGTTGGCCAATATTTCACCTGGAAATATACCAAAACCCCTTGCTCAAACAGAATTGTGAATGTAAATGTTAGTCAATACTGGACTGTGGAATTGGGAGGAGGTGGGGAGGGGTCTAGGTGGGGATAGACAAGCGGGATTCTCCCTGCTGTGACAGAGTTCTGATGAAGTGGGACATCTGACAGCCCTCCTGAACCCTCCCCAGGATTGATCCAGTTTTCCAGGATGTAACCTCTGCAAGATTCCCATCAGGGTAAATGCGGAGAATCCTGAGTGTACTGCACCTGGAAAGCCTCTGCAGTATCAGAAAATTTGCACACAGATGGAATATTCATTTAAATGATTTGAAGGGACATAACATTGTCCAGAAGTTCAAATGGTTCATGCCACTGATTATCATCATTTGAACTCCTAGACCATGTTTGTGAGCTTGTTTCATTATTCTAATTTTACCTGCACTAAGTCATCATTATGTAGTTTGAGGTCACCCTCCATTCCAATCTGACGATCTCAGGTCTCTGTGCTTCTTCCTTGAACAGAGGCACGGCCAGTCCCCATTCCACCTGCATCCTCCTCCACCTGGCTGAAACCATTCTCACTTTGAATAACAATTCCTTCAACTCCACTCACTTCTTCCAAATAAAAGCTTTATTTGTCCGAAATGCACATGACTTTTTGTAGGTTCTGTTGAACATTCTTTCTCCCACTGCTACTATAGAACTCTTCCACACCTCTTTTTCCATTATTTTGATGACTGTATTGATGCCATTTCCTGCTTTCGCCCTGAGTTGGAAAATTTTGTCAACTTTTTTTCCAATTTCCCCCTACTTTCACTCTCATATGATGCGTCTTCCAACTCTTCCCTTTTATTTCTCAACGTTTCTGTCCCATTCCTGGAGATAGACTATCAATATTCATTATAAACCCACTGACTCCCACTGTTATTTTGACTATACTTCCTGACACCCTACTTCATGTAAGGGTTCCATTCCACTCTCTGGTTTCTGTTGTATCTGTTAGATAATGCCACTTTTGTAACCAATGTTTCCGATATGTTTTCCATTTTCCTCAACCAAGGACTCTTCCTCCCATTTCCATCTCCTTTTACCTTGCACCATCACCTGTTCGGTCATTTAACCTTTCTTGCCTACCATCCTAACATAGTTTTTCACTTTTGTTTCTTTCCCCACGTATTTTCCTGCCTCTGTGCTTGCTTAAATCTATTACACATCCTGAACTTTTTCCAGTTCTGGAATAAGATCATTAACCTGGAACATCAACACTGTCTCTCTCTCCACAGATATGCCAGATCTGCTGATTGTTTTTTGTTTTTATTTGGGATCAGATGATGTGTATCTACTCCGAGGTCACATCACTCCTCAAATTGCTGAATAACAAGGATTGACTAGCAGTTTATCCACCACAAGACCCTCCTCATTCTCATAAGGTTATATAACTCATCCTAGTAGATTATTAACAAAATACATCAGTTCTGAAATACTTTACTTTGTCAGAGGTTTGACAGAAAATAGTTGCCTGCCGATGACAGTTACTATGGTACAGAAGCAAATAGTGATTGTTGAAATAATGACGTGTATGTACAGAGTGGGTAGTTTAAATTCAATGAGGGAGATAACCTGACCCAAGCCAAAAAAAGGCACAATTGGGGCAAATGACAATATTCACCAAATTTACCCAAATGGGTCACTTGGGGGTTTGGATTGTGCTTTGTGCTTCAAAGCTTGGCTTTAAATCCCAGCAAACACAATGTGTGATGCCTTTAAGATCAGAATCTGCAGCCATCTCAGGAAGTTGATCAAGTAGCCTTACCAAATATAAACAAGAAACAAACAGTGCAATCTAATCTGGGGAAGTACAAAGAGTGTGTTCCTTATTTATTTTGAATCGCCAGGAACTGTAGTAACCAAATGTAAACAGGAAGCAGTTATAATTAGAAATTGATTAGTGTGTGCATCATTTAGTCTATGAATAGATTCAGTATGCCCAAGTCAGTGCTGTGTGAAAGGAGAAATGCTTTCTTTATAAAGCTGCCATTAATCCATAGATATTGTGCAAAGAAGAATTTACACCCAGTCCACATTTTCCATTGATGGCTATCTATTGATGGCCTATTCTAAACAAGAAGTCAAAGTTTGAGCATCAGTTAAATTGAATGAAATAAATTTATGTGACTTAAATAGATTACTTCCAGCAAGCTACTATCAGTTGCACTGAGCTTAACAATAATGTCACTTGAATGTTAAAATAATGTTACACCAGGCTGATTAACTCATACTAAAAGAGATATACAGATGTTACTATGATTAAATTGAGGTTTAGAGGCATTTTCTTTTCAACCACTATGTCCAGTAAATGTACAGGATGTTCCCGGCTTGATTTATTAAAAAAAACATAGACCACATAGAACAAACGTAATCTCTTACAGAAGGTTTAATTAGAAGTCAGGAACTTTCATATAAGCAATGTAGTCACAAAAAGCACATCAGCAACCCGTATGTGATTTTTGTGGGAAAAGGTGTTATCTCCAAAAAGCCGCATTTTCCCAAATAAATTGGGCAAAAAAATAAAAACAAAAAATGCTCGAAACACTCAGTAAGTCGTGCAGCACCTATGGAGAGAAGACAAAATTTAATACCTCAGGTCAATGACCTTACACAGAAATGTAAGAAGTTAGAGATTTAACAGTTTATAAATAAGTGCTAAGTCAGAAAAGGGGCAAAGCGTTGGAGGAAGAACATAGAGGAAGGTATGTGATTGGACGGAGTGCAGTGACTAAATGGCAGTATTAGATTAGCATCACCAACAACAAATGTCTAACTCAAACATTTTGATTTCTCATACAATGTCTGGAGGTTGAGCCTATTCGATCTAGAATAAGATAGTCTTTGAATTTATTTTTAAAATACTATTACTTGGTTATTTGGGAGGGTATATTTGATATAATTCATATTTGATTGGACACCATTCTATGTTTCTAGTACTGAAGGGTTATTTTTGTCACTTGCAACTTAATTTGTAAAATGTGCACAACACTTTATTTCGCACAAAAGTATGACAATCTAATTAATGGAAGCATGACAGATCAGCTCAATCCCATGGGACATGCATTATGTACTAAGTAGGAATGCCAGGATGCTTCATGTGGCTTGGATAACAACATGTGTAGGAAGTATCTGCAGCTTAAGTTCTGTGTGGTATTATCATAAATGTAAAAAGTGCAGGGGTTAATGACATGTATAACTCAACCACTAGAGGGAGCTAGATGTATAAGAATATAAGGCATTTATACTAAGCCTTAGGAGTGAGAGGTTGAGGAGAAGGCTAGAGGCAGACTGAAAGAAAGATAGTGTGAGTGAGAGCAGATCATACTTAATATTATAGTATACAGATTAGTCATAGTTGAGTGTAGATTATATGTTTATTATCAACTATATATTATTTAGGAGTACATGTCAAATCCAAATTAGTAGTGTTAATAAATTTATAGCTTTGTTCAAGTTCAAGCTATTTTGTGGTCTTTGTGAACACTACGCCAACCATCCTGAATTTAGCAACACAAAGAATACCACACAGGGTTTTGGAGCTTACGTGGTAGCTGGCATCATATATTAACAAGGTTGAGAGTTTCATGGATAGCATAGTAAGAGAGGTGGTCACCCCACAGCTTAAGAGTTTGCAGACAGAGATGGAATGTTTGATTGTCAGGCAGTCAGGGACATACAGGTAGGTATTTCAGGAGTCCCCTGAGTACATGTCAGTCTCAACCAGTATGCCATTCCAAGTATTGGTAAGAGTGAGAGTTCATCTGGGATGTACAGCCAAAGACTTGCCCATGGCACCATGTCTGGCTCAGCTATACAGGGGAGCAGGAAGACGATTTGAAAAGCAATAGGGATAGGGTAGCACGGTGGCACAGTGGTTAGCACTGCTGCCTCACGGCGCCAGGGTTCGATTCTAACCTTGCGTGACTGTCTGTGCAGAGATTGCCCATTCTTCCCGTTTCTGAGTGGGTTTCCTCTGGTTGCTCTGGTTTCCTCTCACAGCCCAAAGATATGCAGGTTAGATGGATTGGCAATGCTAATTTTCCCCTTAGTGTCCAAAAGGTTAAGTGGGGTTATGGGGACAGGGTGGAGGGAGTAGACCTAGGTAGGGTGCACTTTCAGAGGGTCGGTGTAGACTCAATGGGCCAAATGGACTCCTTCTGCACTTTAGGCATTCTTTGAGTTTGGTGATTTGATAGTGAGAGGAACAGACAGGCACTTCTGTGCTCGAAGAAGTGAATCAGAATGATATGATGCCAGAGTCAAGGATGTCACTGAATACCCGCAGAGCACCCTGAGGAGGGTGTGGGGCAGTGTTAACCGCCAGAGTTGATACCAATAAAATAGATAGAAAGAGGAATGAGAGTTTAGGGAGCAAGACAGAAACAGGTAAGCTGGACCTCAAAGGCATTAACCTCTGCATTCCCACACACCTTGTACCACACACAGTTGAGTATTGAAATAGGAGGCTAGAACAGATTGTGGAGTGACTGGGAGATAGTGCAGGAGGCAGGGCTTTATAGATTCCTGTGATAGTGGGACAGGTTCTGGGAGAGATGCTACCTGTGCAGGCTAGATGGACTGCATCAAAACAGAGCTGGGATCAATGTCCTTGTGGGTAATTTGCTTGTCCTATTGGGGAGGGTTTAAACTAACTTGGCATGGGTGTGACAGCCAAGAGAAATTATTAGAGGAAAACCAAGGTGCATAGAGAATTGGGAGAGACATGTGGCACTAGAAAATGAAAGTATTAGGGTCAGAGTAAATGAAACCCCATTAGGTTTACTGTGCATACATGAATGTGTGGAATTTATTAAATAAGGTTGATGAACTGCACATGCAGGTAGACATGTGAAAATATGACATTGTGGTGATAATGGAGTCCTGGCTCCGAGAAAGGCAGACTGGGCAGTAAATATTCCGAGATGCAAGGTGTTCAGGAAAGAAAGGGGAGGAAAGAGAGGAGGAGGAGTATTGATTAAGGAGAATATTAAAGTCATGCCAAAACAGGAGATCCTGGAGAGGTCAATGGTCGAATCTAATTTTGTTTTATTCGTCCATTAGATGAAATGAAAATCACTTATTGTCACGAGTAGACTTCAATGAAGTTACTGTGAAAAGCCCCTAGTCGCCACATTCCGGCGCCTGTTCGGGGAGGCTGTTACGGGAATCGAACCGTGCTGCTGGCCTGCTTGGTCTGCTTTCAAAGCCAGCGATTTAGCCCAGTGCGCTAAACAGCCCCAACAGTGATGTGGCATCACTGGCTGGGCCAGCATTGATTGCCCATCCCTGAGGACATTTAAGAGTCAACCACATTGCTGTGGATCTGGAGTCACATGTAGGCTAAACCAGATAAAGATGGCAGATATCCTTCCCTAAAGAACAGGGATTTGAACTCAGGTTCCCAGGGAATGACTATGGCCTCTCGATTACGAGTCCTGCGATAATACCACTACGCCACTGCCTCCCCTGATTAGAGCTAAGAATCAACTAACGCACCATCACTTTGCTGGCTATTGTATTAGCCATAAACTAGTGGGAAAGATATAGAGGAACAAATGGCAAGCACATTACAGCGAGGTGGAAGAATTATAGTGTAGTTATGATGGGAAACTTTAATAATCCTAATATAAACTTGGATAGTAATAGTGTAAAGGGCAGAGAGGGGCAAGAATTTCTCAAGTGTGCTCAGAATAATTTTCTCCATCAACATGTTTCCAGTCCAATGTGGAAGGAGGTATTTCAAGATATGTTTCTGGGAAATGAGGTGACTTAAGTGAATCAAGTGTCAACAGAGAAACATTTAGGAGATAGTAACCATTGTACCATAAGATTTAGGTTAGCTATGGAAAAGGACAAGAATCAATCCAGAATAAAAATAATTAATTGAGGAAAGCCATCTTCAATGGGGTTAGCTTGAATCTTGTTCAGGTAAATTGGAATCAAAGATTGGCAGGCAAAACTGAAATGTAACAACGGGTGACCCTTAAAGAGGAGATAACTTGGGTAACGTCAAGAAGCATTCCTACAAGAGGAGAAGGTAGGACAAACAAATCAAGAGCTTCCGGGATGGTGAAAGAGATAGAAATTAAGACGAAGCAAAAAATGAGAGATATGACAGATACCAAGTGGATAGTACATTTGCGAGCCAGACAGAAGACAAGAGGTCCAGGCAGGAAGCGGAAAAAAAGAGAAGCAAATAAAGACCATGAGAATTGATTGGCAGCTAATGTAAAAGGTAATCTAAAAGTCTTCTATAGTCAGATAAACAGTAAAATGGTGGTAAAAGGGAAAATGGTGCCAATGTGTGCAATACAAGATGATCAGAGGATTAGATAGGGTGGACATCGAGAGCCTTTTTCCTTGGATGGTGATGTCCAGCACGAGGGGACATAGCTTTAAATTGAGGGGAGATAGATATAGGACAGATGTCAGAGGTAGGTTCTTTACTCAGAGAGTAGTAAGGGCGTGGAATGCCCTGCCTGCAACAGTAGTGGACTCGCCAACACTAAACGCATTCAAATGGTCATTGGATAGGCATATGGACGATAAGGGAATAGTGTAGAGGGACTTTAGAAGGGTTTCACAGGACGGTGCAACATCGTGGGCCGAAGGGCCTGTACTGCGCTGTAATGTTCTATGTTCTATGTTCTAATGTTCTATGTTCTATATTCCCAAGGACAACGGAGAGTTTGCTACAGGGGCTACCATGGGTTGTAGCATACCTCAAGGATGTCCTTATAATTGGATTGGCAGAGGCCAAACATCCAGAAAACTTAGAAGAGTGGTTGAAGAGATTTCAGGAGGCTGGAGGCCACCTGAAGAAAGACCTACCTGGGCACAGTGTAGGTGCTAGAGAATTATGGAAGGCAAGGTCAAGGCAATAAAGGATGCGCCATCCCACCACCCCTCCCCCCACTCCCGAACACACATACAACTGAACTCAAATCGTTTTTGGAGATGGTAAACAAATTCGATTTTTTTAACCAGAATTATTGATGGTACTGGCATCTTGCATATTCTGCGAAAGAAAGACCATTGTTAGTCTTGGAAGGCTTCTGAGGAGGAAGCTTTCAACAGCGCGAAGCACTTACTGCATTCCTCAAACCTTTTAGTACGTTTCAACCCATCTAAAGAACTGATGCTAACCTGTGATATCTCTCCATGTGCTGTTGGTGGACTGTTGGCCCATGAGATGGCCGACAGCTTTGAAAGGCTGTTATGGGATGTGTCATGAACCGTCTGAGGGACCAAAAAAGGCTACTCACAAATTGAGAAGGAAGGACTATCAATGGTCTTCGGTATCAATAAATTCCATCAGGACTCACATGGTAGGCACTTTACTAATGCTTCTGATCACAAACTGCTGTTGGGTCTTTTCAATAGGGAAAAGGTTATCCCGGCGATAACTTCAGCAGAAATTCAGTGACGGGTATTAATTCTGCCCACCTGTGAATATACTTTCAAGCACCGAATTGGGACACACATTGTGAATGCGGATGCCCTTGCCCCCCTACGCTTTCAAGAAAGTGTCACATGTACCCTAGTTTCTTGAGAAATTGTCATGGCATTAGTTTTTCTGGACAGACTGTGGGAGGCAGATTAGGAACTGAACCAATTGAGATCTACTTCTGTCCAAAGTGAGAGACAAATACTTATAAGATGGATAAATTATTCAGTTTCTAATGAAATGAAACCATTCTTTACCCACAACAATGATTGTGTTGCCAGGATGATATTATACTCTGGGGAACAAGATAAGTCATTCCTGCACTAGACAGATAACTTCTCCTGACTGAATTACATAGCGCTTATCCTGGCATCTCTAAGATGAAGCTGCTCACCAGGAGTTATGCATGGTGGCCTGGTGTTGATGCTGATATCAAGAAGCTAGTCAAGCACTGTCAACAGTGAACAGTGCCAATGCAACAGAAATTGCCCACTCCAATTCCACTGCAACCTTGAGAATAACTTGATTTGGCCATGGGTTTGACTCCATATCGATTATGTTGGCCCATTCCTGGGCACAATGCTTTTTCGCATGATTGATGCATACTCTAAAAGGATGGACATTGTAGAAATAAAGTCACCTACATTGCATGCTGCCATCAAATGATTATGCCAGTGCTTATCAACTCACAGATTACCTGAAGTCATGGTATCAGACAATTGAACCCCATTCACAAGTGCTGAATTTGAAAACTTCACTGCTCTCAATGGTATAAAACACATTAGGTCTGTGCCTTATGACCCAACATCAAATGGACTAGCCGAATGAACTATCCAAACTTTCAAATGTGGCCGAAAGAAAGTGCGAGGAGGAACCTAACAAATCAAAGTCTCATGATTCCTTCTTAGCTATCATATCACTCCACATGCAACAATGGGACTTCCACCAGCAGAGGTACTAAAGAAGCATTGTCACAGAACTAGGCAGAGTCTTGTGTTTCCAAATTTGCTGTGGAGGGTAGAGGCCAGCCAAAATAATCAGAAAGCAAGTTATGATTCACTTAGTACAGCACGGACATTTATGGTAAATGAAGCTATATACATGAGTAACAGGAATACAGTTCGATCTCCAGAATCATTGGCTCTAAGTCCGGACCCCTTTCACACCAAGTGGGTGTGGAAGGACAGATCGTTCATAATCATGTGGACCACTTGAGGTACAGAGAGACGCTCCAGCAGTCAGTGTTGCCATCAAGAAATATTTCCAAACATGTAAACATTGAAGTACCTGGTTGACTTGCTATAGACATAACTCATGGCTCCCTGGGAACAAATAGTGATGAAATGCCTGCACCAGAAGAGATGGGCAGCACGGTAGCATTGTGGATAGCACAATTGCTTCACAGCTCCAGGGTCCCAGGTTCGATTTCGGCTTCTGTCACTATCTGTGTGGAGTCTGCACATCCTCCCCGTGTGTGCGTGGGTTTCCTCCGGGTGCTCCGGTTTCTTCCCACAGTCCAAAGATGTGCAGGTTGGGTGGATTGGCCTTAGTGTCCAAAATCCTATGATCTATGATTAACCGAGGACAAAAGTTCGGCACAACATCGTGGGCCGAAGGGCCTGTTCTGTGCTGTATTTCCTATGTTCTATGTTACTGCACTCAACGTGGATCCTAGGAAAGCATCTTGGGTTGCATAATTGCATAATTTGACAAGGTCAGGAAACCCCCTCAAGACTTGGAGTGCCATTCAGCGGTCTTAAAACTAAGTCCGCTTTCGGGCATGTCTGACAGGGTGAATCTTGACAGCTGCAGTGCCGATTCACAGATTCATCAGCTGTTCACAGATTGGGCCGCCATTTTGATTGGGGTGCCAGGGTGGCACTGCCAGTGTGCCAGTCTGGCAGTACCAGGGTGGCCAGGTGCCAGGGGAAGTGCCAGTGTGCCACCCTGCTCTACCCCGACCACCGGTGGGTTTCTAATATCCTGCGAGACCCCCCGAGGTGTCATAACACCTCGTCCACGTTTGTATGGACTAGTACTGAATGGTGCCCTGGCGAGGTCTCGAGGCGCGTCCGTTGACTCCTGGGGGGCCGGGTGAATCCAGCCATTTGGCTCATTTAAATATGCTGATCTGGATCTCGACTAAGTAAATTTGTTATTGAAAATTAGATAAAGGAGTTAAAGAGGGAGGGAATTGGTGATTGTACCTTAATGGCAACACAGCAGAGTAAGGGGCACATGGTCTGGGTGACCAATCGGGACCCAGACTGGGAAATCACCCCAGGGGGGAAGTTCCCGTAGTGACGAGGTATTTTTAAATAGCTGCTTACGTGCAGCTCCTATGGATGACTTGTAAATAAATCCCGACCGCTAAGGCCACATGCCAACCACACAGTCGGAACTCGGCTCATCGGGGGTGGAGCATCGGGGGAGGGTCTTCAGGTGATGCACTAACATTGTCCCAATGGCATGTGGTGCACCATGTGCGGTGTGATGACGCTATTTCGGAGGGGGTGGAGCATACAAAACCTGCGCCAAACAGGCGCTGTCCCCCATTTAGGCGTCGAAAGGGATACTCTGCCCGATCGCCGATTACAAAATCGGTGTCAGGGAATGGTGAATCCCGCCCATATCCCAGACTTCAGTTCAGTTACATGGAGAGGTTAGAGAAACTGAGAGAAGGGAAGAGTAGAAAGTGATTTGATGTAGGTATTCAAAATTATGAGGGAGTCTGGACAGAGTAGATAGGGAGAAACGGTTCCAAAGGACGAAGGATCAGGAACCAGAGAACACCTATTTAAGGTATTGGCATAAGGAACAACTTTTTTAAGCAGCGAGTGGTTAGGATCTGGATTGCACTGCCTGAGAGTGTGGTGGGGGGAAAATCAGGCCTTCGAAACAGAACTGGATTAATACCTGGAAGAAAAAATAAGTGCTGGGTGCTGGGATATGGGGAAAGGATGCGTGAGTGGGACTAGGTGAGTTGCTCTTCCAGGATGCTGCATGGGCACATTGGGGGCAAATAGCCTCCTTCAGTGCTACAACCATTCAATGATTCTATAATAAGTTTTAGGCAGAATTTTTATTGGCTTACCTTGTGAAATAGAGCATGGCAAAGGAGAAACTAGGGGAATAAAAGGAAATATGTATTTTTTTAGAGGGTGATGTGTCCTTTAGTTCTACACAGTTCTCTAATTTCACCTAATATTAACATTTTCTTGCATGAAAGAGGAGGTTACTAATTTTAAGCTGAAATAGGCTTTCAATGCTTAATCCCACAAAATTGATTTTACCCTAGGAACAACTTCGAGTTATTCTCTGAATTCCTTCTCGCAAAATACATATATTAGTGTTTGCATGTGGGCACTGAACTGCTGATCAAGGTCAACCTGAGTTACAATAAAATGTCTACTTTCTGTTATTTTAGGAATAGTCTCAAACCTCTAGGTGTTTTCTATTAATCTTAGCATTTTTACAGGTTTTAGTTCAGATAGTTTTCATTCCGTAACATTTCTATTTTCATTAGTGAGACTTGAAGGATAGTATTATGTTGGTCTTGTTTGTGTACCAGTGTGCCAGTAATAACGTGGTTGGCTATGGACTGAAGGTTGCTGACACTCATGGAACTCGACCCAGCGTGAGTCACTACGCTCAAGGAGAAAGGAATGCAATTAAAAAAGAAACATTCTGCCAAGCTCACTTTGATGACTTTCAGGAGATTGAATATTAGGTTGCATGAGTCTTTAGAATTTGATGGTGTTCACATCCATTGTTGTAGCACCATGCTTGTTCAATGAATCTTATTGGAGTCAGTGGCCCACTCCTGTACACTTATGACTGCTCTCTCAGCTAGCAGGAGCATATGGTATTGTCATTCTTTTAATTATAGATAATCACTGTCAAAGAAATACTATTTTTTATGCAAGTGGTAAGAAATCTGCCTTTGCTGGTTTTCAGCTGCATTATCAAACTGATAACAAAATAATTGTTAAAAAAGCTAATCTGGGGCTGCTCACATATATGAGCTGAGGTTGCAATCACAGTGAATTCAATAACGTTGCCCTGCTGAAATCTATTTGAATACATCAAATTCAGTCCAGCATTACCGCCCACAATAAATGCAGCTAGTGCTGACATTACAATGGCTGCCATTAATAATAGCAGGAAGTGACAGTGGCTGACCACAGCCTGTGAGGTAGCTGAACAGCTGATTCCCCACATGTTTCTCTCAACACAGATCAATCCAATGTTGGGCGAAAATGGAGTTAGGGACTGTTATATCTGGTGATGAAGTTGTGGATTATTTTTATGAAAAATCATGAACCAGTATTAAATCTAGAAACTGTTTAGTCTTTGCATAATGATGTCTTGAGATCGTACTGAATTATTAGATTGAGAAGTTGCTGCATAATTTTTAAAACTCACATCTTGAAACTGTACAATATAAACTTTCTCCAAGGGTAAAGGACAGTTATGTTAGAAGTTGATGTTGGGAACACTCACAGATAAACACTTCATATATTTGCGTGCCATTTCTCCTTCCACTATTTTGATGGAGGTGTCAACTTGCTTTTCTTTACTGTCAATTTAGGAGTGACAAATTCTGAATAACTTTTCTCTAGTTTTATGCTTACAAACCCTAGAGGGCAGCAAAACCACAGTAACAAAAAAATCATTGCATACTAAGATTTGAGGACCTGCAGGATCGCCTAATTTTTGTTGTCTTTCTTTGACTTTTCTGAGTATTTGTTTTGATTTAAAATACAATTAAGCAGGATTATTTTGTGAACTAGAACAAATACTTTCACCCAAATGTTCTGCTTAAACAGAACTACAATTTCATGGCCTTTAAAAATCTTTCCACATTAAAGAAATCATAGAATCATGCAGTGCAGAGGGAGGCCATTCGGCCCATTGAGTCTTCACCGACCCTCCGAAAGAGCACTCTACCTCGGCCCACTCCCCTGCCCTATCCCCACAACCCCACGCATTGATCATGGTCAATCCGCCGAATGTGCACATCTTTGAGCTGTGGGAGGAGACTGGAGCACCCAGAGGAAACCCACACAGACATGGGGAGAACATGTAAATGCCACACAATCACCCAAGCAGGAATCAAACTTGTGTCCCTTGCACTGTGAGGCAGCAGTGCTAACCACTGTGCCATTGTGTCACTCATGTTCAGATCTGGGATTATTCCCACAAGGACAGCGAAGACTCAGAGAAGATTTAATGAAATATGAAAAATTCTGAAGAGTTTTGATTGAGTCAATGCAGAGCGGCTATTTATTATAATTGGGGAGTCGGTGATTTCAAACAATTAGTTTCGGAAACATTTATGTACACTGATGCTTACAGGAGTATGGAACATTTTGCCATGATGATTAGTTCAGCTGGAGACTACTGCATCCTTTCGGAGAAATTTAGAAATATATTTGAAATGGCTGGAGACACGGGGCTATGGGAGAGAGCACAAAGTGGGATTAGTTTGGATTGCTTTAGCAAAGAGCCAGGAAAGATGCAATGAGATGGTTTCCTTCTGTGTTATATACTTCCATGCAATTCCAAGTGTACACTCGTGGGAGTGAAGACTCTCAGCATGAACTCGTAAAAGATCTTTGAATTGTTGAGCTAGGTTATTATTATGTTGCTGATAGGATAATTTCATTTTGAGAAACATGTATATGTAGAGTTAACTGATTTCTTGATAGCTTTGCGTCACAGTTTCATTTAAATCGGATGCCATAGTTATAACCTATTTCACTTAGCTAACTTTGTACAGATTTTAAAAAATAAATAGAGAGAATACTGGAGCTCTGAAACAAAAACAAAAAATGTTCAAAATACACAAGGTGAAGGATAAAGGATAGATTAACATTTGGATGTTGACATTTGGAATGTTCCCCAAGACTTGTTCTTGGAGGCACGGTGACACAGTGGTTAGCACTGCTCCTCACAGCTCCTGGGTCCTGGGTTCAATTCCAAGCTCAGGTGATTGCCTGTGTGGAGTTTGCGCTTTCTCTCCGTGTCTGCGTGGGTTTCCTCCGGGTGCTCCGGTTTCCTCCCACAGTCCAAAACTGTGCAGGTTAGGAGTATTGGCCATGCTAAATTGCCCCTTAGTGTCCAAAAGGTTAGGTTGAGTTACTGGGTTATGGGGATAGGATAGAGGCATGGGGTGACTGGAAGAGGCCTACAAGATTATGAGAGGCATGGATAGAGTGGATGGGCAGGTACTCTTTCCCAGGGTGGAGATGTTAGTCACCGGGGCATAGGTTTAAGGACCATAGGACAAGGTTTAGAGGAGATGTGTGAGGCAGGTTTTTTACTCAGAGGGTAGTGAGTGCCTGGAACGCGTTGCCAGGGGAAGTTGTGGAAGCAGATACATTAACGGAGTTCAAAAGGCATCTTGACAAACACATGGATAGGGTGGGTATAGAGGGATATGGCACAAGGAAAAGCTGAGGGCTTTGGCCAAGGTTGGTATCATAACCTGTACAGGCTTGGAGGGCCGAAGGGCCTGTTCTTGTGCTGTACTGTTCTTTGTTTTTGTTCTTTAAAAAGAAAATCTCAGACCTTAGGGCCAAACAATTGGAAAAGCAAGTGTTATTTGTCAAATAATGAAAATCATGGAAGTGGAAGAGGTCATAACTGGTGGAACGCAGAGTGTTGTTGGGATAGAGGAGATGATAGAGATAGGGAAGGGCAAGGATGTAGATGGATTTGAAAACAAGGATGAAAATTTCAGAATGGAGGCATTGCTTAACCAAAGGCCAATGCACAGGGTGTTAATGAAGTTATATTCAGGTGGTGGGTATGTTGTGTTTTCAGGTGAGGCCATCGAAGGGCAGCATGTGATTGTGAATGAGACAATGGTCAAAGATAGGTCCTCTGAGACACCAGTGGTAAGATTCGGAACCATGAAGATAATCTATCAAAAGTGATTTTCTGGCTTTGACTAATAGTTAAGACATTAGATTGATTCCTAGCATGACAGGATGGGAGGCGGAGCAAATTGGATTTATACCACCTGGAGTTTAGAAGATTCAGAGGTAATCTCATTGAAACATACATGATTCTGAAGGGGCTAGACAACGGAGTAACTGAGAAGTTATTATGTCGGCTGAGTGGTAGAGACATTGTCAGATTCATTGAGCTCAACTAATTGAAGTAACTATCCTGACTGATTCCCCTGATTATTTAGGTACAACGGTGGCACGGTTGCACAGTGGTTAACACTGCTGCCTCACAGCTCCAGCGTCCCATGGGTGACTGTGTGGAGTTTGCACTTTCTCCTCGTGTCTGCGTGGGTTTCCTCCGGACGCTCCGGTTTCCTCCCACAGTCCAAAGATGTGCAGGTTAGATGCATTGGCCATGCTAAATCGCGCCTTAGTGTCCAAAAGGTTACGGGTATTTACTGAGTTACGGGGATAGGGTGGAGGCTTAGGCTTAAGTAGGGTGCACTTTCCAAGGGCTGGTGCAGACTCGATGGGCTGAATGGCCTCCTTCTGCACTGCAAATTTTCTATGACAATACCAATAATTGATTCATGCTTTGAAAACAAACATTTGTTCGGCTTGGTGGCACAGTGGTTAGCACTGCTGCCTCACAGCGCTAGGAACCTGGGTTTAATTCAGCCTTGGGTGACTGTGTGGAATCTGCACTTTCCCCCCATGTCTGCGTGGGTTTCCTCCAAGTGCCCCAGTTTCCTCCCACAATCAAAAAATGTGCAGGTTAGGGTGATTGGCCATGATAAATTGCCTCTTAGTGTCCAAAGATTAGGTGAGGTTATTGGGCTACAGACATAGGGTGGGGGAGTGGGCCGAGGCACAGTGCTTTTTCCGAGGGTCGGGGTAGACTTGATGGGATGAATGGCTTCTGCACTGTAGGGTCCTATGTTCCATGCTTATATTTTATTTGAGTTTCAGCTAGTTTTGAAACGTCAAGAAAGGATGAGCATTTAATAATGTAATAATGATGCAGGATGAATGAAGGACTGTGGTTGTATTTCACACACCGGTAAAGGAGAGGTTATTCATTCACAGGAGATGGACACAGTAGAGATAAAATTAGTTCCAACTGACCCAACCATTAAATACAACACTATTTTGAGAACTAAATGATCAAGCACAAATTTACCATTGGACTGGTATTTATTTTTGAAACCGTTGAATTGAGGATGTGACATGCCCTGAAACTCTTGGATATGGGTTTATGTCAGTAATCATCCACTATAATTTGTCCCGCAGTTCTCCATGGTGTTTGCGAAACAGAGACTTCTCTCATTCACCTCCGTGTAACTCCTTACAAGGCAGCATTACCGAGACCCCTTCCCAACCGTTGGGACGATTGCTGATCTGCCTTTTGTCCTCTTGTCCTGTAAAATTCAAAACATGTGTCGGGCTTCTATGAACGTTTGTAAGTGAGATATCCCCCTGTCTCTGGCAAGCGTGTGGGCTGCCATCATGGACCACACCAAAACAGCAGGGGCCCAAACATCACTTTGATGGGGCAGACAATCTGTACTATTCCTATTTTCTCCCAGCGGAGGGGATGAAAATTGACCACAATATCTCAAATTGGATTCTTGCCCTTAAAAATAGGTCCAGGCAAATTAGATCTTGTGCTTTTACAAATGCCTGTGGTGCCTTCTAAGCAATTTTTAATATTGTGTATTAATAAGAAAATCGTTGACCATTAAAAGGCAGGTCAGAATTTAATTTTGTGCCAGTGCAAAATCCCAAAAGGCTGGTGTGCCAACAATAAAATGATTGGCAAAGTCTCAGCAGCATATCAGGAGCCATCCCTTCAGCATACATCATGAACAAGTGCTGCAGCTTGGCTGCAAATTGTGGCATGACCCCATGAACACCAACTCTCCACATATCCACAAAGAGACAGAGTTTGGACATGGTGCCAGCTGTTTTTACATTTACATGCCAAATCCCACAGAATTACCAACATCTCATGCAATCCGATTGGCCAGCAGCTACTGAAGGCTGGACTTCCTCAGTGACGTGTGGAAATCCCACACAGCCCCTGTTCATCCCTCCTGCGGCATGTTATGGCCTCAGGATTCCTGACGTGGAAACTTGGGGTGGAGAGGAGGTGCCAGGGGAGCATCAGTCCAACCAACACCCCCCTCCCCCCCATTCCTCCTCTCCCCTACCTGTAATATTCTGCCCCAGGTCAACAATGTGACTCCTCTTTAGCAAACAGGAGGCTGAATTCTCCGCCATCGGGTTGCCCCATTTTGCCGGCTGCCCGGGGGTTTCCGATGGTATGGGGCTCCCCCACAATGGGAAACCCCATTGACCAGCCGGCAAAACGGAACGTCCCGCCGCCTTGCTGAACCAGAAATCTGGCACGGCCGGACGGAGAATCCCAGTATCTTATGAGGAGCCCTATCAAATGCCTCCAAGAAATTCATTCCATCGACATGTCCAATATTTTAGTGGCATCTTCAAAAC
Source organism: Scyliorhinus canicula (assembly GCF_902713615.1). Taxonomy (NCBI): domain Eukaryota; kingdom Metazoa; phylum Chordata; class Chondrichthyes; order Carcharhiniformes; family Scyliorhinidae; genus Scyliorhinus; species Scyliorhinus canicula. The sequence continues at coordinate 138,731,744 of NC_052150.1, forward strand.
ATTTAATCAGATTTGTCAGGCATGACCTATTCTTCGCAAAGCCATGCTCAATATTATAAAGTAGCTGTATTCATGTAACAAATAAAATAAATAGATTTAAGTCCCTCTCTTTGCCTTTGTTATATCTGTTTGATGCATTTTCTGATGAGATATTAAGACAACAGCATCTGAATTTCCAATCAGCAAGCAAGGTCACTGCCAGTAGCACAGTCAAAAAAAATCACCCTCATGTAATATCTCTTTCCAGTACTGCACCGTGCAATTAAATATTTAAGTAATTATTGACATACGCTGTGCTTATTCAAACTCAGTTTCCTAATTAGCTTTAAGGCAGTGCTTTGCTAAAGGGACTGATTAGTGGTATAGGTCACTGAACTTAGGTTAGGTGTATTGGCCATGATAAATTGCCCTTAGTGTCCAAAATTGCTCGTAGTGTTGGGTGGGGTTACTGGGTTATGAGGATAGGGTGGAGGCGTTGACCTTGGGTAGGGTGCTCTTTCCAAGAGCCGGTGCAGACTCGATGGGCCGAATGGCCTCCTTCTGCACTGTAAATTCTATGAACTGGTAAACCACAAACCTAGAGCAATGCACTGGGGTTCCAGGTTCAAATCTCACTATGGTAGATATTTGAAAAATGAAATAAAATTAGGAGTCTGTGTAAGATGAGGTAGTTGTAAAGTATCTGAGTGAAAAATTCCCTGATTCCTTTAGTGTGGGCTTTTATCACCTGAAAATACATGGTACCAAGTTTCTGGCATGTAGATTGGTCCAGTTTAATGAGAATAGGAGCTGCCAATTAGTGCTCCCATGCCTCCATCAATCACCCTTACTTGGGCCCAGTGAGGCAAACCATCTATTTGGAGAAATGTGTTTATTCAAAGTGTCCAGCATAAACTGCATCACACTATTGCATAGACATTTCCCTATGTTTCCTGCTGCTAACATGAATTTCTTGTGTTTAATTTTTATTGATTTAGTTCAAAGATCATTTTTGAAATATGATCAGGCCTCTTTCATCTTTGTCAATTCCATTTAAAACAAAAATGGATCAGAAAGCCTGCCCATGGATCCAGGAGGGGTAAATATTTTTAACATTTGCAAGTAGGAGTGCAATGGCTTTTTACCCCAGTATTTGTTTTCCTATTGGAATCAGAATGCTTTGCTCCCCAACCATCCCGTCACAAAATGTAATAGTGGCTAAAAATTTTGAAGGAGTATTTTTCACACAATGGGATGAACCTGGTGGAGGTTATAGGGATCTCAGACCCTGGATGGAAATCCTGGGAGGACCCAGGATCTCTATCCGGGAAGGCCCACTGCATCTTGTTCAACTAAGGCACTTGATGGGGCAACAGTGGGCCTAGCCATGGGATCAAGGATCTCAGTGTTAGCCCTGCCCACTAAGATCAGGAAATGGGCAATTTCTCTACTACCCCAACAGCCAACTCTCCTGTCTTCCAATCACTTTTTAAATTTTCTTTATACTATGAAATAGGCTTAACTCCCCTATGAATTCCACTAATTAATACTCTCTCCTTAAATAACCCTTCTAGACAACATAACATGAAAGATTAGCTTGCCCCATGTCCCTTAAAATTTGAACACCATAATCTGCTCTTCCTTGTACATGGATATACTTTCCCATTGCAATCCTTAAACACCTCTGTAACTTGCCCTTCAGAACTCCCTTGGATATGTTGTGAACACATTCCCACTTTTCTGGATTGGATTGGATTTGTTTATTGTCATGTGTACCGAGGTCCAGTGAAAACTATTGTTCTGCATACAATCCAGACAGATCACTCCCTACATGAAAAAAAGCTCATAGGGCATACATAAATACACAATGTAAATACAGCCATCGGTGACACACACATTAGTGAAGCATACAAGAGTGCAATACTACTTAGTAGAGAAAATGCATGAAGAGATCAGATCAGTCTACAAGAGGGTCATTCAGGAGTCTGGTAACAGTGGGGCAGAAGCTGTTTCTGGCTACCACCAATTCTTCCTTGTTCACCTGGACAGAAGCTGCTGGTCAGCCCTGCACTAGACCACAGAGCTCACAGTACTCTTACTTATAAAACAATTCTTGGTTCCTATTACTGCAGTCGGTCTCCCGTTTTACCTCTAAAGATTTGACCTTGTACGTCTAGCCTTGTAAACGGTAACATACCAGTTTCCTTCCTTCAACTCTCCTATCCACTTTCCCATCTTTAGTTAACTGTCAAACTTCAGCTTGCTCCCTATTACTAACATTATTACCATCACTATGTTTTCTATATCTTTGCTGATTTCAATATGACATCTTTCCCACATTCAACTATTCGTGTGAAATATTATAAGTGTCAGCTAAAACAGCAGCTTCCCGGATCTTTTTACTTTGTCTTTTATTTAAGTATGTCTTGATGTTTACTGCGATGCTATTTCTAAATTCTTCCATAATAAGAACCTCTTGTACATTTCCAAAAGCCTTGTCTGATTTTAGTGCCCTGACTCATTGATCCCAAAGGACTTATTTTTCTCTTGCAAACTCTACAAAAGTCTAGGTTATCTTTCTTATAATGTGGAGATGTTGGCATTGGACTGGGGTGACCACAGTAAGACGTCTTATAACACCAGGTTAAAGTCCAACATGTTTGTTTCAAATCACTAGCTTTCGGAGCACTGCTCCTTACTGTCTTTCTTATAGTTCTGGACTCCAACTGATCAGCTTCAGGGACAATCTCGTCAGCATTCAATATTGCCTTCTTTACTATCTCATAGTCTGCAGATTGTTTCCCTGCGAGCTCTCACACACATTCATTACTGTACCTGACAGAACACTCAGTAAGATTATAGTCCAAGCATTCTTGATCAATTCAATTTATGAGAACTCCTGTAAGATGCAGGATGTTTCTTGACACCTTTGACTTCACTTTGATATTCAAATGAGCCCTCAATTTATTTAAAAAGGTAAATGTTAGATCAAACCATTTTACGTGCAGCTCAAACCCACCATAATTGGCGCAATTCTACGGCCATGTCGCGTTTGAGCGAGAGAGCGACGCGGCTGTTAAATTGTGGAAGAGGCTAAAATCGAGAACCACGCTGGCCGCCGATCAGTTTGTGATCTAACCGGCCCACTCCCGTTGGCATAATCAGGATCCCGCCATGGCATGGCGAGAAACCAATAACCACCACCTAAGGCCAATCTCCATACAATTAATGGGAACAACCTCCGATCTAACTGCCTCCCATGATCTAACTGCCTCCCTCGCAATGGCAACTGCTCAGCCCAAGACCGTAAGAAACTAGAGTCGTGAACACAGTCCAGTCCATCACACAAACCTGCCTGCCTTGGGAAAGTGGGCAGCATAATCAAAGACCCCTCCCATCTGGGGTATTCTCCAAACCTCTCCATCAGGCAGGAGATACAAAAGTCTGGGAACACGCACTAACAGATTCAAAAGCAACTTCTTCCCCACTGTTACCGGACTCCTGAAATGGCCCACTTATGGACTGAACTGATCTCTCCACATATCTTCTCTCTGTGTAGCAGTACACTCCGTAAGCTTCACCCAATATCTCTGTCTATGTATTTACATTGTGTAACCAACGTATGTCCTATGATTTTCATGTATGGTACAATCTGACTGGGCTGCACGCAGAACAATACTTGGTATACTTGACATTAAATCTAAATCTAAAGTGGTCAAGTGGGTACCGATTAGTACTCCTTTTAAAAACATAAAGCTGGTGGAAAGGTTATTGTGGGTCCCGAGGAGTGAGTAGCCATGTTTGCTCACAGGCAAAGAGCCTGGCAGCACTGGGGTTGCTGCCCCGTTGCTTGGAGGGGGTTGAGGGAGTCAACGGGGGACCAGTCTCGGTCGGGATGGGCCACCATCGGGTGAGGGGGGGGCTTGTGGGTAGGCGGGGTGGCCACTCATGGCCTGGGCTAGGTTTGGGGGGGGGGGGACATGGGTGTCTCAGCACCCGGAGGTCCATGCCAACCCCTGGACTGTGTTTTCCAGAGTCTTCTGGCCGTGTGGCTGAACGCTATTACTAATTGGGATTGGCAATTGTAGTTAGGGGAGCACTTGACACACCCCAAAACCCAAGTGGATCTCCGAGGGCATAGCATCCCAATAAGACGGCGATGGGGGGTGGGGGAGGGTGGTTGGCCAGGGGGGTGGGGTGGTTCAGGGAGATGAGGCATGGGATTGGTACACGGTTCGCATTGCAGAAGGAAATGCTAGAGGCGTTATATTGATCAAGGTCAACAGATGTTAATAATGTACTCTCCTGATAGTGCCACCCCACTCTCCCCATCGCTCCCAGATCCTCCCCCACCCTTTCCCCCACACCCCCCTCACCTCGTCCCCTCCAGTGCTCGCTCAGTGATCCGCAATGTGCTTAGCGTCCGTGCTCTACCGCAGTGTTTAGGTGTGCCCGCAGGATACACATCAGAGGTGGAGGATCCCGTGACATTCGATGCCCTGGTGGGCATCTGAAGCCAGAGGGCCCTGGTTCACTTGCCGGTGGCACATGCCCCGCTCTGTCGCACTGTACTGTGTACTGACAGCGATACGTGCCGTTGTCAGGGGGTGGAGCTCAGGGGAGCTGGTGGCTATTCTCACCTTCATAGGATGGCTCTGGGTTGACATCCAGCGCCCCTCCTCCCAGTTGGTGCCCTAAGGATCCTGGGGTGCACCTTGGGATGGAGGGGCAGCTGGATTGAGCCCCAGCTACCCCTGCATCATCTGGCTCTGCCAGCCCTGGCAGCTTCCTAAAATCTGCAGCTCTGTTTCGATGCCCTTGATGATGCTCCTCAGTGACTGGGAGATGTTCTGGCATGCCCACCTGTGACTGGGGCATGTCCCCCAGTGACCGGGACATGCTCTGCAGTGCCTCGACTCTGCCCATCTGTGATTGGGACATGCTCCGCAGCACCTTGGCAATGTCCACCTGAGACTGGTACATGCTCCGCAGCGCCTCATCAAGGTCCACCTGGTACTGGGTCACTTCTCCCAGTGGCTGGGACTTACTGCTAAGCTGCTCAGCCAGGCCGTCACTGACTGAGCCACACCTTGGATACCTTCACTAATGCTGCCAATGGTGTGCAGTAGGCTTTCCACTGCGGTTGCCGCCCTAGCTGTGTTGGCCTCGGTGGCATGCAATGCCGGCACCATCGCCTGCGCTTGGAGCCTCTGGGACTCCTCCAATCAGATATGGACCTGCTGGTGTGTCGTTGACCTCCCCCTCTGAATCTCACCCGGCTGCACACTATTGTCTGCATCAGCTCCGGGTAAACTTATTCCAAAGACTCAGCATCTGACTGGAACCCAGCTGGGTCCTGGGATCCAGCAGAACCCTGACTACTGTCTCATCAATAACTGAGGTGCATCTGATGCTTACCAGAATGTGCTACAGAAGCTTGTCCATTACCGAGGTGTGTGTCTTTGCGCTGGTGGAGGGTGGGGATGATAACTGTGCCATAACTATAATGGTGGCATCCTCTGAGCTCGCCTCCAAGGTATTCTCTCGGGAGGCGAGGGGGGGCGGGGGGCACCCTGGATGGGGCTGGCACCGTCGGCTGGAGGTCCTGCGGAAGACTGGACATGTGGTCAGTGAGAGGGACGGGTCAGTCTGTATGGCATTAACAACTCACATTTGACAGGTTATCTGGGTGGGGGCGGTGGATCCTGTTGCACGTTTTACTATGGGCGTAAAACGCGTTTATTGGAGTGTATTAACACGCCTCCGAGTTCGACGTGTGCTAAACACTACTAGGCTCTGTTCTATGTAATTATTTAGCTCTGGAGTCGCCAGTTGCCGTATAGGCAACGTCACAAGTATTCCAAGGTCAAGTTCAAAGTAATAAAGACGATACACCGATTAGTAAAGTTCAAACGATCAATATTTATTATACAGTTATAATAAATACTCATGCACACACTAAGAGACTAAGCTATAACTAAACTTAAGCAAACAGAATACTTATCTAACAGGAACAGGCAAGGTCAGAGAACGAGGCCTTCGTCCTGGTTTTGTCTGCAGCCTTCAGCAAGCGTTCTGGTACTTGGGAGTCTAGTGGGCTTGGATCGCGTAGCGAGCGTTGAACTTACGGTTTCGGCGGCTGGTGCTCAACGGCTGGAGTCAGGATGCAAGATGTCAGTCAGAGCCGGAGCACGGGTTTAACAGACCGGGGCTCTGTGGGGGATTTGCTTTTATACCCCTCTCTAATGTCCTTGCCCCCTTCTAGGCGGGCTCTACCTTTCGGTACCGATTGGAACGTTTTCCAAACGGCTACCTTCGAAATCCTCCAATGCGGGGCTTTCCTCGATGTTGGGGGGGGGTGGTTTCGATATTTGTTACTCTGGTGCCATCCTGTCTACTCCACCAATTAACTGCTACATTGAGATGGAAATGTTGCCATTGTTTGTGTCTGGATCTGGGCTGCCTCATCAGGATGTTAAGCGCTTTGCCATTAACACCTTTGGCTGGAGATCTGCACCTGGCCAGAAACTGGTTTGCTGTTTGCAAAATGCTAATTAGTTGAGAGCAGGCTGTCTGTTCTTACTAAACAGGCTTTCCCTGCTGCCTTCCATTTTAGTTTGGCTCAGTGTCCATTTTGCGTGGCCAGCATGGCTACATTCCCTCCTTGTGATCCTCACAATCATACTATTGTGAAGGATCACCTATGTACTTTGCCTTCCTTGTGTTCTGACCTCTTGCCAGTTCCTGTTCTACTCTGTTCTAAACTATGGGAAGAAGAGAAAAAAAATTTTTTAACTAACATTTCTACTTGGCCCTATGTCAAAGGGACATGCATTACTACAATTGGGAACCTCTACCTATCACTATTAACCTTAACCTTAACTTAAACATTTAATCACTCTAAAACCTTAACCATTCACACCACAACATCACACTTCCCAACTCGGCAGTCGAGTATGGAACAATATAATACATGGCTGAATTTTATTTACAGAGTGTTGTAATCAGTGAGGGGTTGAGGGGTTTGGTGGAATCCGAAGATGGGGGATTGAACTCTATAGATGGGTGAGGTGCTGGAACGAGAGGCTCTCCTCTTCCATTTCCTCAACCTGAGGGTCTGCACTAGGATGATGAGGATCGCGATCACCAACAGTGATTCGATTATATAGGACATGGAGTACCACGTCATGAATTTAGTACACCAGGTCTGAACCTCGCTGATCAGAGCTGAGCACTGGGGGTTTGCTGTAATTGAAGCATTTACGGTGGGGGTTGTGGGGGAAACGTGTCTTGTTTCCACACATATACATATGACATTAAACAGTAATAAGTGGGCTTCCATCATTTTTTGTTGTTCTTCTTCTTTCTCTTCCTTCTTCCTCCGGTATTGACAATCCTGGCTTCGACCTCTGTCTCGTCCTTTGAAACCTTTGGGATCAAGCACAGTATCTGTCAATACACAGTTTAAGACCTTTACTTGTTAGTGCATCTGTCTTTCAAAACCCAATTGACCCTTTAAAATGACTGGCTAAGTCACACCCTGTGACTCCCCTCATTTTTTTTTTTTCAAAAAGCGAATTTAAAGACCAGCATACACCTAACAATCCTTCCTTCTGCGAGCCGTCTCGCAGGCTTTGCTGATTTCCCATCCGAATGTTTCCGGATGTAAATAGCATGTGGGATGGCGGCCGAAGGGCTACCTAACGTAAAATGAAAACAAACTTGGAAATAAACATCCGAATGAGTTGCGTATGGGCCGCGACGGGTACGAGTTGGATGGGATCCCCGGGTAGGGCGTGCTGTGCCATACCCGAGCTTGGCTGACCAAGGGTTGGTTCTCAGACAGGGCGGGTCCTCAGTGCCGTTTGTCCACTGCCTGAGTAACCTGGAAAGAAACGGGTACGAATGTGTTGACCATGACTTGCAGCCTCTATTTCGCCGAATAGAGGGGCACCTAAAAAAACCAAGGGAGCCAAGATGCTCCAACTGAGGACATCACTGAAGTTCTCAGAGATATCTGCGGACAAGCTATTTGGCGTGTGGCCTTACAACTTTGGAAAGGATCTCCAATCAAACCGAAGTTCTCAAAAGTATCTGCGGACAAACTAACGTGTATGTGAGGTGGTCACAATCTTTTCAGCTGAAAAGAAGATGTCCATCCTCCAACTGAACAATGTACAATCCTGAGACAAACAAACATAAAACGAAGACAAACATACGTGCAGGTTCCATCAGAAAGGACATTGTTTCCCTCAAACGATTCCTATCTTACATCATCTGGACACCTCACTTTGATTCTGCCTCTGTGAACAGGGTCACAAAGGGGTTGCCGTGTCGGGAGTCAGACACCGTGTCGTCCTGCTCTCCCGGATCCCACACCCTTGTGTGGATCAGGCATGCTATTTTGGAATTGTGTGACCGGGGGTCACTCTCGTCATTGCGGACAAGTCTGTAGGAATTGTCCCTGTGCCATTGTGTAGTGTCGAGTGTGTTGTCGGGGTAGTCGGGGTCGGGTGGTGGTTCTGGGTTTTTGAGGTAAGTGACTTCCATGGGGTCACTGGAGTCGGGGTCGTAGTTGGTGCAGTGTGGGCTGTATGGCTGTGTGGTGTCGCTGTCTTCAGAGGCAGTGTCTGTCCTACTGTCTCTGCTGTGGCAGCTTGTGGGCGTGTCGGGGCGTGGTCTGTAGTGGTCTGTGGGCGGAGTCGTGGGCGAGTCCGTGGATGAACTGGTCTGTGAGGGGGATGGTGGAAAAGTGTCTCTGGTGGGCGGGGTGAAGTGTTCTGCTGCATCTAGCAGGACATGGTGAGCATGGTTGGCCTGTGTTCCATATGCCTTTAACTGGTTTATATGGAACCACGCGGTCTTCCCATTAGGATACTTTATCCTGTAAACGGAGGGGCTAATTTTGTCCGAAATTGAGTAGGGACCGGAATATTTTGGAGCCAAAAAACTGCTGGGGTTATAAACAGATAACATTACCTGTTGCCCAACCTGGAATTCTGTGGTGTGTACGGTCTTATTGAAACAGGCAGTACGTTGCTGGCGGCGTTTCCCTAGCTGGACTGCGGCTGCGAGCTGTGCAGACCTCACAGTCTCAACTAGATCTTTAACTGCCTTTTCATGTGTGAGGGCCGTCACTTCGGGGCTTGTCATGTCCAGTCCTAAAAGGAATTCTGTACCTTTCATAGGGCGTCCGGTCATGAGTGTATGTGGTGTGTATCCTGTAGATGTGGAGACAGTGTTCCTTATGAACATGAGTGCAAATGGGAGCACTGAATCCCATGTGGAATTATTCTCTTGAACCATTTTCCTAAGGGTAGTTTTTAGGGTCCGATTCATGCGCTCCACAATCCCGCTGGACTGTGGATGATACGCAATATGGAAGTTTTGTTTGATTCCGAATATTGTCAGGACGTTCCTCATGACCCGTCCTGTAAAGTGAGATCCCTGGTCCGAATCGATACTTCGGGGTAAACCCCATCTCGTGAAGATGTGGTGGGTCAGGATCTTTGCAGCTGTCTTAGCTGTGTTTGTTCGTGAGGGAAATGCCTCTACCCATTTGGTAAAGGTATCTATCACCACCAGAACGTATTTATAGCCATTCCTACAAGGGGGCAATGGACCTATAAAGTCGATCTGGAGGTTTGTCCAAGGGCCGTTAACTGGGCGAGTATGCCGAAGCTGTGCCTTCTTAGAATACCGCTCCGGGTTATTCTGAGCACAAATCAGGCAATTCTCAATGTAGTGCGTTACATCAGTCCTGAGATTAGGCCACCAACAGAGTTGCCTGAGGTGCCTCGTTGTTGCATCAATTCCCTGATGCCCGTGTCCGTCATGGAACAAGGCAATCATCTGATTCCTGTCCTGCTGTGGGACCACATAAAGTTGGTCCTTAATGATCACACCCTCATGTGTGGTCAGTGTGTGTTTAAAGTGCTCGTACGCAGGCACAAAGTTTCCCTTGAAAACCTCCCTGAGGTCTCCGTCCTGTTTCTGTGCTGCCACGAGATCTTTAATATCAGTCTGTGAGACTTGGACTGCGCTCACAGGGGCGCTAGCTGGTGCGCTAGCTGGGGGGGTCCATAAGTGTCCTCTCCTGGAACCTGCCTTAGCCAATGCGTCGGCTTTTACATTCCCAGGGGGTGATGACCTATGGTGGCTGCGAACTTTTATAATGCCGAAGGTCCTGTCCTTCGCTTTCTCTAGGATATGCTGGAGTAAGGGGGCTGATGGAAGGGGTTTTCCGTCTGCGGAGACAAAACCTCGTGTCCTCCACAGGGGCAGAAAATCTGTTAGGCTATTGCATACATATAGGCTGTCTGAATATATGTCTGCTGGGCTGGGGAAAGAATCGGGGTGGTCCACTATGTACGCTATGGCTGCTAGCTCTGCTGCCTGCGCGCCTAAGTGACCTGGTAACTTAAGAGCTATCTCTTCGAGAGCGCGCCCCTGCGCGTCCTCTACATAGATGCCGCATCCTGTGATACGCTCACCATTTAAAACTGTGGAGGAACCGTCTACATAAATCCTCAAGGGTCCACACGTGTCTGTGGGCTGGGGGCTTTGTTTCGGGTTCCCTATCTTCCTGGGGGGTGTTTTTGCTAAAAAGGGTCCTGTGTTATGCAGGGGAGCTACAATTTCACAGTCATGGGGCTGTCCGGGGTATTGGAGGTTGTCTGCTAAGTATGTGTGTGTGCGTGTCCGTTTTACTGTAATGTCCCGTCCTTGTAAAAGTAGGGTCCACCTAGCTGCCCTAATCTGGCTAACTGAACCGTCCTTCAGTCGACCGTCTAGTAGTAGCTGTGTGGGTGTGTGTTCGGTTAGAATGGTGATGGGGTTTAGTCCGGTGATGTATGAGAAATACTGCACTGCCCAGAAGACAGCAAGGAGGTGCCTCTCACAGGCTGAAAATCCTTGTTCTACCGGGTCTAACAGTCGGGAGGCATAAGCCACTGGTCTTAGCTGCTCGTGCCGTTCCTGAAGCAACACGGCCGAGAGGGTCAGATCGGTGCTAGCTACCTCGATTGCGTACGGGGAAAGTTGGTCGGGGACTAGCAGCGCGGGTGCTGCACTAAGGGCTCGTTTTAACTCTTCCACAGCGCCTGTATGCTGCGGAAGCCATTCCCAGGGAGCTCCTTTCTTAAGGAGGTCTGAAAGTGGGGCGGCTTTTGTCGCGAATCCGTCTATGTGGTTCCGACAATAGCCAACCAGTCCTAAAAACGACCGGAGGGCTGATACATTCTGGGGAAGGGGCAATTTGACAATCGAATCAATTCTTTTGAATTCGATCTCGCGTTTGCCGTGCGTGATGACTGATCCCAAATACATCACTTTACTTTCCAATATTTGGGCCTTTTTCGGGTTAACTTTACAGCCAATTTCAGTTAAGAGTTCCAGGAGTTCGGCCAGAAGCGAAATGTGCTCTGCCTTTGTGTCTGTCTGCAGTAGTAGGTCGTCTACATACTGTACCAGACATTCGGGTCGGGAAAATTTTTCTAATCCACTTGCCAGCTGTCGGTGGAAAATGGAGGGTGAATTGTGGAATCCTTGTGGGAGGCATGTCCACGTGTACTGCTGAGTTTTAAAAGTGAATGCGAATTTGTATTGGCACGCTTTTGCCAATGGTATTGACCAGAATCCATTACTGATGTCCAATACCGTGAAGTGCTTGGCGTTGAGACCCTGCTTGAGCATGGTCTCGGGACTAGTAGGTACCGTTGGGGCTACTGCGGGGGTTACTTTGTTGAGTTCCCGATAATCGATGGTCAGACGCCATGATCCATCGGGCTTCCTCACTGGCCAAATAGGGGCATTGTTGGTGGAGGCTACCGTTCTCAGTACACCTTGGTCCAACAAGCTGCCTATAACTTTTTCTATTTCCACCTCTGCCTCGAGGGGAAATCTATATTGCTTTTGCGGTCGGGGGTCCTGTCCGGTAACATGAACTTGTCCAGTCATTCTGCCACAGTCATGACGGTGACTTGCAAATGCTGTCCTGTGTTTGTTTAGTAGGGCCTTAATTTGTCTGTCGGTGTGGAGTGTAGTCAGGTCGAATGAGTACTCTCCCACTGCGCTAATCCGATTAGCGTAGTCTCCTACTGTGAGGGTGGCTGGGGCTCTGTCTGATCTAGCCATTCGCCAGACACACTGGTTCACTGGGTCGAACGACAAGCTATGAGCGTTCATAAAATCTATCCCCAGGATGTGCTCTGCTGTCCGGGGAAGATTTACTAGAACCACGGGGTGCCTTGTGCTAATGTTCCCTAGCTGAATTGCTACGGGTGCTGTGATATGTCCCTGCTGCGAGTGTCCGGTGAACCCGCTAAGTGTGATGGTGGAGGTGGTCGGCCACGTGTCTGAGTGTGCCGTGGTTGTGGAGTTAATGGTGGTGCGGGATCCTCCTGTGTCCCACAGTAACTCTATGGGCTTCCCTTTGACCTTCGCCGTGACTACGGGCCTCCCTGATGAGTCCCATAGTGTGTCACAGACCCAAGTGGGGGAGCCCGAACACCGTCAGTTCGTCTCGTCCACATTGGTGGGTCCTGACTGTACTGTTACATTGTGGATGGGTTTTGCTTTGTTGCGGTTCAGAGTGCCTGTCTGCTGGCCTCTCTGAGATCGCTGGGGTGCATTACACTCTTTTGCCCAATGCCCTAACTGTCCACAGTTATAGCATTCCTGTCCTTTCTGTTGAGGGCTGCTCTTGCCTTCATTTACCCATGCGGGCTTCTGGTGCTCTCTGACTGCTTGGATATCTGCAGCAGCCTGAGCCTCTTCTGGGGATCTAACTTTTCCTTTTGCCTGAAGCGATTGCTCCCAAGCGCGGGACAATCTTTTCAGGACCCATTTTTCGTTATGGGCCTCTTCTGAGGGGTCGTAACTATTGCAAGCGCTCTGTCCTGCTTCTGTTGCGTGTGAGATAATTGTGCGCGTCCACTTAACCATGTTTTCGCGGGTTAAATGCGCTCTATCTAGCTGTCCGAAAACTGCGCTGAAATGAATCCACAGCCTTCCTGCAAATGCTGTGGGGTGTTCGGATCTCTTCTGCCTGCACTTATTCAATCCTTCTACGGGGTCACCTCTATTGTACCCGATGGCATCTAAAATGGCAGTGTGCATCTCCTCTAGGCTGCCTCCTGCCACGTTCTGTGGGTCGGGGAGGGCTGCTACTACGCTCTGGTCTAAGCTCAGCACGGTGAGCTTAACCTGCTCTCTCTCATCCAGGCCGTACATGGTAGCCTGCTGTTTTACTTTAGCAAAGAACTGGTGGGGGTCTGCGGTGGGGAGGAACGGAGTGATCTTTTCACAAGCGTCCCTTAGCTGGGTTACTGTTAAAGGGGTGGTGTAAGTTATGTCTGGGGCGCCTTCTGATTCGGCTTTCCTCTGTGTGGTTACGGGATTCATGGGTGCGGTTATGATCTGAGCTGTGGGGGGTTGGGGTGCCTGTCGTTTCTGCTGAGCTGCTGGCGCACATGTTCCCTGAACATAACGCTGCGCTGTCTCGCTTAATTCCTGCCAATCTGGGGCGTTTTCCCCATCTAACTGAGCTCCAAAGGTGCTTTGGAAGCCATTCTGCACCGAAAGCAGAGATTGCAGTTCCGCAATCTGTTTCCTGCATTTCGCGTGGTCAACTGTGCTTTGTCTTTGTTCGGTCGTTGCAGCGTGGAGTGCTCTCAAAGCTGCTTTGAGATCGGAACATTGCCTCTGCAATGCCTCCACCTGCTTTTCCGATTCCTGTCTTATCAGAACGGCACGTTGCACGTCCTGATAGGCTTTCTCATACTGGGTCTGGGAACTGCTCAGATGAGCTAGACAAGACTGGTGAGCCCTCTTGGCATCATCCACCTCTCTATCCTTCTCTGCCAACTTCCCTTTTAATTCCAGGTTTTCTTTCTCGATGTCCCTGACATCGACCTTACTCATTCGGTTCCTTTCCTCTAAATCTGTCCGGAGCGTCCTGATGACCTCCTCTGCGCCTCGCAACTGTGCCAAGCAGGACACAATCGCCATCGGCTTGCGTGCTTTACCTAAACTCTTTTTGTGTATTTGAGAGAGGTTCTCCCACCAAGTATGACCTATACTCCCGGGACCTGTCTCCTCATTTGCACAAAACTCTTTCCAAAGGGGCCATCCCTTTCCTTGCAGATATTTGCGGAGTTCCAGCTCCCACGTGGGACACTGGTCTACTCTGCTACTGCTGCTGATCGCTGCGACCACAAACTTTGCTGGATCCATCAGACGTTCCATTGCCTGCATGGCCATTTCCTCTGACTCTCTTTTTATAATTTGGAACAGGGGGTTGCTGGGGTGGTGTTTCCGATCACAAAACTACCGAAAGTTTGTCGCAACAAAAAGCTTTCAGTTTTACCTTACAGCCCTGTTAGTACGCATGCACTAAACACACTTCCGAATTACGCTTATTATTTTGAACACCTTGAATACTTGTGATCTCTTTCTTTCTCTGCAATTTGGAGTTCTAATTCAAATTTCAGGGTCCTGGACACTGTGGTGTTTCCACTTACAACAGGGTCCCGGCGGATGTCGCCACTAAATGTTGCACGAAACACAGGTCCTCAAGGGTTCAAACGAATAAAAGCTATACACCGATTAGTAAAGTTCAAACGATCAATATTTATTATACAGTTATAATAAATACTCATGCACACACTAAGAGACTAAGCTATAACTAAACTTAAGCAAACAGAATACTTATCTAACAGGAACAGGCAAGGTCAGAGAACGAGGCCTTCGTCCTGGTCTGGCACTGCAGCCTTCAGCAAGCGTTCTGGTACTTGGGAGTCTAGTGGGCTTGGATCGCGTAGCGAGCGTTGAACTTACGGTTTCGGCGGCTGGTGCTCAACGGCTGGAGTCAGGATGCAAGATGTCAGTCAGAGCTGGAGCACGGGTTTAACAGACCGGGGCTCTGTGGGGGATTTGCTTTTATACCCCTCTCTAATGTCCTTGCCCCCTTCTAGGCGGGCTCTACCTTTCGGTACCGATTGGAACGTTTTCCAAACGGCTACCTTCGAAATCCTCCAATGCGGGGCTTTCCTCGATGTTGGGGGGGGGTGGTTTCGATATTTGTTACTCTGGTGCCATCCTGTCTACTCCACCAATTAACTGCTACATTGAGATGGAAATGTTGCCATTGTTTGTGTCTGGATCTGGGCTGCCTCATCAGGATGTTAAGCGCTTTGCCATTAACACCTTTGGCTGGAGATCTGCACCTGGCCAGAAACTGGTTTGCTGTTTGCAAAATGCTAATTAGTTGAGAGCAGGCTGTCTGTTCTTACTAAACAGGCTTTCCCTGCTGCCTTCCATTTTAGTTTGGCTCAGTGTCCATTTTGCGTGGCCAGCATGGCTACAATCCTCACCCCATGATCATGCACCGACCTCTATGGTGGTCATTGCTTGTTTCTCGGCCACCGAGAAAGGTGCATTCCTCATCGGGAGTGAGGACTCTGATACATGGTATCCTCTGATATTGGGCCCTCTCCTCTTGGTTGTGGGCCAAATTCTCCTGCGGGAACACAGAAGGGGCATCGTTAGCCGCACGTGTGGTTACTCGCGGGGGTTGTTTAGGGGTTGAAGGGGGTGCTTGGGGAGATGGGCCATACGGAGGGGAATGGAGAGTATGGGGAGGGAATGGGGAGTATTGGGGATAGGGTGCATGGTAGGGTGGGGAGTATCGGGGGAAATTGGGGAAGGATTTAGGTGGGAGAGTATGTGTGGGGGTTGGGGGGGGGGTCCAGTGCCAACTCACCCAAGCGGCCCAGTGGAGGTTGTTGACCTTCTTGCGGCACTGGGTGCTTGTCCTCCTGGTCACACTCCCCGAGCTGATGGCCGCTGCCACTTCTTCCCAGACGGGAGTAGCTGCCCTGTAGCTGACCCTCCGTGAGCCACAGTGAAGGAGGAATCCCATCTGGCCTCCACCGTTTCCATTAGTCTTCCCTGGTCGGCATTGCCGAACCGTGAGACTGGTCATTGCGACGGCACAGCAGGATCGGTTTAAGTGCTGCTCTCCCTCCTTAGCTGGGTGCTGGTTAGCGCAGTCCCGGCGAATCAGCCGAAGGGACCATGATTTGCGGCGAGAAGTCCGGGGCCTCATTAAGTGGACCAATTAACACTTTATAGCCGTGACAGCCTCACCGAGCGTCGGGAAGCTCATGGCAGTTCCCGCTCACTGCCACACTTTAAAACGTTTTGGTTAAAATGTGCTCGATATCTCATTGCAAATGCACAATCATATCATCTGTATCCTTTCATGTCTTAAGGCCCCTAGACAATCTATCTCTAGGACTTCAGCAAAGCGTAAGACAAGGTCCCACATGGGAGATTTATAAAAATTTCCATGGGATACAGGGTAATTTGATGAGGGGGATTCAAAATTGGCTTCTTTGTAGGAGATAGAGGGTGATGATGGATGGCTGATTCAGTCACTGGAAACCAGTGTCCTCTGGGTACCACAGGGATATGTGCTGGGTCCCCCATTATTCATCACTTATAGGAAAGTCACAGTTGACTATGTGGGTGTAGGATCAGTAAGTTTGCGGCTGACACAAAGATTGGTCGGGTAGATATAGACAAGATGGTCAAATGGGCAGATAAGTGGCAGGTGTCTTTTGGCATGTTTGTCCATACATCTCTGAAGGCGGGAGGGCAGGTTAATGGAGTGGTGAAAAAAGGCATATGGGACAATCGAGGCATACATTATAAAAGCAGGGAGGTCATGTTGGAGTTGTATAGAACTTTGGTGTTGCCACAGCTGGAGTACTGTGTGTAATTCTGGTCGCCACTTTCTTGGAAGAATGTGTTTGCACTGGAGGAGGTGCAGAGGAGATTCACCAGGATGTTGCCTGGAATGGAACATTTAAGTTATGAAATTAAAAAGAGAAATTAGATAGGTTTGGGTTGCTTTTGTTGGAGCAGAGGAGACTGAAGGGCGACCTGATCGAGGTGTACAAAATAATGAGAGACATGGACAGGGTGGATAGGGAGCAGCTGTTCCCCTTAGTTGAAGAGTCAGCCATGAGGAGCAAAAGTTAAAGGTGATGGGGCTGGGGGTTTAGGAGGGATGTGAGGAAAAACATTTTTGCCCAGGGCGAGTCCGAAAGGAGGGAGAATGGGTGTGAGTGAGAATGTGCATGAGGGTAGGTGCGGCTGAAACTGTGGGTGACAGTGTGGATGTGATGCAAAGATGGACCTCCGAATCAAACCAGATCGCCTGCAGCTGGATCCGCAATCGACCGATGCCAGAAAAGACTTTAATCATTGGCTAGCTTGCTTCGAGACTGACATAAACTCAACGACCACCCCACCGATGGAGGCTCAGAAGATACAGATCCTGCACTCAACATTGAGCTCCAGCGTGTTTCCGCTGATCCAGGACGCCCCGACCTACGCAGACGCCATGGCGCTCCTCAAAGAGAACTACGCGCAGAAAGCAAACACACTCTTCGCCGGGTACATACTCGCCACTCGCTCTGAACTCCGTGGTGAGTCCATTGTAGACTTCTGGCGGGCCCTGATCCCACTCGTCCGGGACTGTGACTGTCAGGCCGTCATGGCCACCGAACATTCTAATCTCATGCGCGATGCTTTTGTAAAGGGGATTGGGTCGGACCTCATTTTCGCCAGCTGCTGTAGGAGGCCACGCATCTTACTGCAATAAATTGATGCACAATCAATTGTACAAAGACTCAGATTGGGTACAACTGTGGCTTTATTGCAGTAGGATGCATGGCCTCTTACAGCAGCTGGCTAAATGGCAGCTGAATACAGGACACGCATATTTATACTCCTCTTCCTGGCCGGAGCCAGAAGGCAGGGGCTACCTTACATCACCTAATACAGGTGTAACATTGGTTTACCACAAGGTGTGGATGAGGGTGGGTTGGTGTGGGTGAGGGTAAGAGTGCCTTGATCCACTACAGTTTGCCTACCACTGCAGCTGGTCCATAGCAGACGCCATCTCCCTGGCTCTGTACTCAACACTGGAACACTTAGATAACAAAATCACCTTTGTCAGACTCCTATTTATTGACTACAGCTCAACCTTCAACACTATTATTCCTACTAAACTCATCTCCAAACTCCGTGGCCTGGGCCTCGGCTCCTCCATTTGTGACTGGATCCTGAATTTCCTAACCCACAGACAACAATCAGTAAGGATAGGCAACAACACCTCCTCCACGATCATCCTCAACACTCGTGCCCCACAAAGCTCTGCCCTCAGCCCCCTACTACTCTTTATACACCTATGACTGTGTGGCTATATTCCTCTTCAACTCAATTTTCAAATTTGCTGATGACACCACCGTAGTGGGTCGGATTTCAAACAATGACGAGACAGAGTGCAGGAATGAAATAGAGAATCTGGTGCACTGGTGCAACGACAATAATCTCTCCCTCAATGACAACAAAATGAAGGAGATTGTCATCGACCTCAGTAAGCATAGAGGAGAACATGCCCCTGTCTACGTCAATGGGAAAGAAGTAGAAAGGGTCGAAAACTTCAATTTTTTAGGTGTCCAGATTACCAACAGCCTATCCTGGTCTCCCCATGCCCACACTGTACTTAAGAAAGCCCACCAACAACTCTACTTTCTCAGAAGGCTAAGGAAATTTGGCATGTCAGCTACGACTCTCATCAACCTTTACATATGCACCACAGAAAGCATTCTTTCTGGCTGTTCACAGCTTGGTATGGTTCCTGCTCTGCCCAAGACCGCAGGAAATTACAAAAGGTCATGAATGTAGCCCAATCTATCATGCAAACCAACCTCCCATCCATCGACTCTGTCTACAATTCCTACTGCCTCAGAAAGGCAGCCAGCATAATTCAGGACACCACGCACGCCGGACATTCTTTCTTCCACCTTCTTCCGTCAGGAAAAAGATACAAAGGTTTGAGGTCACGTACCAACCGACTCAAGAATAACTTCTTCCCTGCTGCCATCAGACTTTTGAATGGACCTACGTCGTATTAAGTTGATCTTTTCTCTACACCTTGCTATGACTGTAACATTACATTCTGCAGTCTCTCCTTCCTTTCCTATGTACGGTATGCGTTGTCTGTATTGCATGCAAGAAACAATACTTTTCACTGTATACTAATACATGCAACAATAATAAATCAAATCAAAGGGTGACGGTGAGAGCGGCTGAGAGTAAGAGTGAGTATTGGTGACGGTGAGTGTGGGTGAGGGTGATAGTTAGTGACAATGAGGGAGTGTGAGAGTAGGTGAGGATGAGAATGGCTGAGTATGAGAGTGGATGTGTGAGGGATTACGTGTGTGGATGAGTGTGAGAGTGGGTGAGAGTGAGTGTGGGTGAGGGTGAGTGTGGGTGAAAGAATGTGTCTGTGGGTGAGAGTGGATGTGGATGAGGAACTATGTGTCTAGAATGCACTGCCTGGGAGGGTAGTAGATGGTAGTAAAAAGTACCTGGATGAGTACTTTGCACATCATACATTCAAGGCTATGGGCCAAGTGCTGGCAAATGGGATTAGGTAGATACATCAGTTGCTTTTCATATGTCGGTGCAAACACGATGGGCCGAAGTGCCTCTTCTGTACTGTATTTTCTGTGATTATGTGAGTCTAGTAACCTTTGCCCAGCTTAATTAAATCACTTAACACACACACAAATACGCACACACATATCTTCACAGAAAAACACATTAATCCCAAAAATATTTTTTAAGAGCATCCATTATCATCGTCCTTATATGGCAATTAATTACATTGGGAAACATCTGAATATAGCATCGCCAATAAATGGGGTGGCATTTAAAAATACCATTACTAATGGGGCGGGATGGGATGGTTCTGTAAGGGACACAGACACAGTGGCACTTGCTTCTAAGTGACTAGCAAGAGAAATTCATGGGGGAGACACACTGCAAAGAATGTGCGAAAGAGAGGAAGAAAGAATGAGCTGATGAGTGTAGGTCTGATCCACCCAGTTTATATAACTCCATACTCACCACCCCAACACACTCCACGGGCCAGCTTTTGGGTGGGCAAGTTGGAGAAGGATTCCAACAGCCACCTGCACAAAGAAAGCCCTGTCTCTGAGAGAGAGATTCTACCGTACATGGCCTAACTATCACCAGATGTCCGAACACCAGTGTTACAGGTCATTCAGGGTCACCAGGGAGGAGGTCATCGATATAGGCGCCATGCTGCAGGATGAATTGAGACCCATGGCAGTTGGTGGGCACCCAGTGCCAGTAGTTCTGAAAGTCACCTTGACTCTCAACTTTTATTTACTCCGGAGACTTGTGGGATTCATCGGATGAGTTCCATCATTGCATCATGGAAGTTACGAATGTTCAAAAGGACCAATGACTTGTGCGCTATCAAACTGCCTTGGACAGTCAGAGAGTGCTATTGGGCTTCAGGACATTTATGGATTTTCAAACGTGAAGGATGTTATCAACTACATGCATGTGGCCCTTAAAACTCCCACAGATCAGCCCGTGGCCTTCATGAACAGAAAATGTTTCTATTCCATCAGTGCACAACTGGTCTGCCACCATCAAAAATAGATTCTTCAGGTGTGTGCATGGTTCCTGGGAAGCAGCCACAATCCTTCTTCTGCAGGTGCAGGACTTTCTTCTTGATCTGGGGCCGTTGCTGTTTGTCATTTTTATAAATGACCTAGAGGAGGGCGCAGAAGGATGTGTGAGTAAATTTGCAGACGACACTAAAGTCGGTGGAGTTGCAGACACTGCGGAAGGATGTTGCAGGTTACAGAGGGACATAGATAAGCTGCAGAGCTGGGCTGAGAGGTGGCAAATGGAGTTTAATGTGGAGAAGTGTGAGGTGATTCACTTTGGAAAGAATAACAGGAATGCGGAATATTTGGCTAATGGTAAAATTCTTGGTAGTGTGGATGAGCAGAGGGATCTCGGTGTCCATGTACATAGATCCCTGAAAGTTGCCACCCAGGTTGATAGGGTTGTGAAGAAGGCCTATGGTGTGTTGGCCTTCATTGGTAGAGGGATTGAGTTCCGGAGCCATGAGGTCATGTTGCAGTTGTACAAAACTCTAGTACGGCCGCATTTGGAGTATTGCGCACAGTTCTGGTCGCCTCATTATAGGAAGGACGTGGAAGCTTTGGAGCGGGTGCAGAGGAGATTTACCAGGATGTTGCCTGGTATGGAGGGAAAATCTTATGAGGAAAGGCTGATGGACTTGAGGTTGTTTTCGTTAGAGAGAAGAAGGTTAAGAGGTGACTTAATTGAGGCATACAAAATGATCAGAGGGTTAGATAGGGTGGACAGTGAGAACCTTCTCCCGCGGATGGAGGTGGCTAGCACGAGGGGACATAGCCTTAAATTGAGAGGTAATAGATATAGGACAGAGGTCAGAGGTGGGTTTTTTACGCAAAGAGTGGTGAGGCCGTGGAATGCCCTACCTGCAACAGTAGTGAACTCGCCAACATTGAGGGCATTTAAAAGTTTATTGGATAAGCATATGGATGATAATGGGATAGTGTAGGTTAGATGGCCTTTAGTTTTTGGACTTCCCATGTCGGTGCAACATCGAGGGCCGAAGGGCCTGTACTGCGCTGTATCGTTCTATGTTCTATGTTCTATGTTCTATATCTATAGGAGGGGCTGCTGTCACTGGCTGAGGGGCTGAGAAGCTGCTGGACCATAATTAAAATGCTCCAAGCAGAGACTTCAGATGCAAAGTACGCTGCATCCCCTTTCTTACCTGAGAAGAGTCATGGCCTGACGGGGATTCCAGGCATCTTGTTCCCCTTGTGCCTTGCTATTGCTGGATGGAGCTCATTTATAAGGTGATGTCATGCATGTCAGCATCCATTGAGAGGTCAAGTGACTGTAATTCTGCATAATTCAGCAACGTCTGGATAGAGACCATGTGCGCATATTCCTGTCACATGGTAGCACTCAAGGTCTGGAAGGACTGCACCGTCATCTGTGCATAGATATTCACAGACTCCACCGGATGTTCTCCCACGTGTGGTTGACAAGGTCCCACATGGGAGACTTATGGAGAAGGCAAATGCACATGGGATGCAGGGTAACTTGATCAGGTGGATTCAAAATTAGTTTAGCTGTAGGAGACAGAGGATGATGCTAGGTGGCTGCTTTAGTGACTGGAAGCCAGTGGCATACCTCAGGGATCTGTGCTGGGCCCCCTATTGTTTGTCATTTACATAAATGATAAATATGACTACAAGGGGGGGAGGATCAGTAAGTTTGCAGATGACACAAAGATTGGCCGGGTGGTTAATGAGGTTGTGTGTCTTGGGTTACAGGAAGTTATAGACAGGATGGTCAAATGGGCAGAAAGGTGGCAGTTTGGAAGGACTAATGTGACAAGGTAGTATTCAATGATTCAATGAATGGCCTGACACTGGGAAATTCCGAGGAACAAAGGGACTTTGGCATGTTTGTTCATGGATCTCTGAAGGCATCACAGCACTGAGGACTCGGGTTCGACCCCGGCCATGGGTCACTGTCCATGTGAAGTTTGTACATTCTCCCCCACAACCCAAAGATGTGCAGGGTAGGTGGATTGGCCACACTAAATTGTCCCTTAATTGGGAAAAATAGAATTGGGCACTTTAAATTTTAAAAAAGGATCTCTGAAGGCAGAAGGGCAGGTTAATAGGATGGTGAAAAAGGGATATGAGACACTTGCCTTTATCAATCGAGGTATGGATTACAAAAGCAGGGAGATCATGATGGAGTTGTATAGAACTTTGGTGAGGCCACAGCTGGAGTACTGTGTGCAATTCTGGTCGCCACATTATAGGAAGGATGTGATTGCGTTGGAGAGGGTGCAGAGGCGTTTCACCAGGATGTTGCCTGGGATGGAACATTTAAGTTGTGATGAGACATTGGATAGGCTTACGTTGTTTTCGCTGGAGCAGAGAAAACCAAAGGGTGGCCTGATTGAGGTGCAGAAGATTATGAGGGGCGTGGACAGGACGGAGAGGAGCAGCTTTCCCCTTATTTCAAGGATCAGTTACCATGGGGCACAAGCTCAAGGTGAGGGGCAAAAGGTTTAGGGAGGATTTGAGGAAATCTTTTTACCCAGAGGGTGGTGACAGTCTGGAGTGCGCTGCCTAGGAGGGTGGTAAAGGCGGGTTGCCTCCCATCCTTTAAACAGTACCTGGATGAACACTTGGCATGTAATAATATTCAAGGCTATGGGCCAAGTGCTGGCAAATGGCATTCGGTAGGCAGGTCAGCTGTTTTGATGGGCCAAAGGGCCTCTTCTGCATTGTATTAATCTGTGATTCTGTGTCACAGTACATCTGGCAAGTTGTGGATGACACATCATGAACCTGGGTCTCTGCATCAGCCTCGTCTCCTGCACTTCTCTGACTATCAATGACCTTGGCTGCCATGGCCTTTGACTGTGGCCCAGGCATCGATGTGATGTGTTACAAAAATGCCTATTTCTGAAAAATTATTTTTAAAAAGCTTTGAACTGACTGAAACATTAAAATGACTGGTACTTTAAAATATTTCATCAAATTTCTTTAAAATGTGAGGCTACCTTCCAAGGTCAAGGTTTGAAAAACAAACAAAACCCCCCCTCCGAAAGGAAGTATGAAGAGAAAGACATTTCAAGACAAGTTTAAAAATGCAAAGTGCTGAATTTTAATCAACACCAAAGACAACGGGAACTAACTAGATCCACCCAACAAATACTCAAACCCCCTGCGGAGGACAAAATAACCCCATCTCCTGTTGGCTCCTACAATCTTGAAATGTGTCCAAAGTTTCTGAGATGAAAGATCAAAATGTGGTTACTTGTTCTACAACAACGACTGCAAGATATGTTAATAAAATTCCTTTTTGGAAATAGACAGGCAGAAGGTTTTTAATAACTGATTTTGCCAGGCCAGACAGGGACAGAAGTCATCAAAGTCACCTGAAAAACTGCTGAGGGAGCAGTAGTGAATCTCCCTCTCTCTGAAGTTAAGAAAAGCCCTATACCTACAGAATAAACATCCAGCCCAAGAGATAGTGAGTGTTCATCGGTAGGGGAAGCCATGGAATTCTGGGAGACAGATCTCAGAATTGAAAGGAAGGAAGCTGTCTCCAGCAAAGAGTATTTACCTTGACATCAATTTAACACCAGAATTTTTAAGGGAACCAGCTAACTTCAAATGGCAGCAACATTCAACAATCAATGCAACAAGAAGAAGCAATTGTATATTTTTTAAAACTTTTATTTGGACTGTAACTTTTCTTACTTCTGACACTATTTTTCCTCGGGTTTAATAGCTCGTACATTTTCTCTTTCTTTGACTCAAAAACACCTGGTTTGATTGGTTCCTTCTCAAAAAGTATTATAAATCTTGTGGAGGTCACTGCATCAGGACTATCAGATTTCCTGTGACCTCCACTGAATACGAGTTTCCCCAGTAATGAGGGGGTGGGGCTTCCGTTTAACAGGGGATTAGATTACTAGTATAAAAACCCTGACCTGAGTGTAGGTTGAAGAGGGAGACCCTTCGAGGAATTGAGATCTTGTATATCGTAAATAAACCTAATCTTTATTTTCTATCTGCTTGGCTAATGCATGCTACTTTTGCGGATTCTACACTGGTGATGAGAATAAAGGGGAGCTGGTGTCGATGCCGTGTCATGTGAGAGTACCTTTAAGAAATGGGGTTTCTCAAATAGCTGCAGTGATGTCAGAGTGTGGGTGGAGCTGGGTTGTCTGCCTGATTTACTTTCGCTTTGGGCTGTCAGCTACAGGGTGTGTTTGGTTTGGTTTTGCAGATTGGGAGCTGCATCCAGCAAAACCAGGTGTAATTCTAATTTATTTCTGAATGAAAGGAATGTCTTCAAATCACTTGCTAATTTAAAAGTGATAACTGCTCTTGTCATGTGAGAGAACCTTTAAGAAATGGATGTTTAAGCAATGTACCTTTAAGAAATGGAGCAGCTCATATTACTAAAGTGATGTGAGAGGATGGGGGGAGCTGAGCTGAGCTCACTTCTGTTTTTGGTTTCAGTTTTGAGGAAAAGAGCTTGGGTGTGTCTGTGTTTGCAGTGAGCTGGATCTGCTGTGATCTCTGCCATGAAAGATATCTCTGAATCATTTGGGTGATTTAAACTCACAATAGTAATGTCTTTAACCTGATGTGTTTCTGTTTAAAGGTGTTAAGTCTTTTGGAGGTTTGAAGGAACATTTTGAGGGATTATTTAGTGTTGTATTATTTTCGGGGTTATCTTTGAAGTAAGGGGTGTTAAGCGATCCAATGTTTATTTAAGTTGAATTCATGGAATAAACATTGTTTTGTGTTTAAAAATCCACGTGTTCATAATTGTAATACCACACCTGGAGAACAAGGCGTGTGCTTCAAAAGCAACAATCCATTAAAGGGGGAGGTTGGTTGAACTCCATGATACATTTTGGGGTTCTGAAAACGCCTCTCCCATAACACTCTCAGTAGAGAATGTAAACCTGATCTCTGTGATAAAGAGGGTATTTGCCTTATGGACCAATACCAATTGGATTGTTGAGGACGAACAACAGACTGTGGTACTGCTCATGGCCTGCAGTTGGACCATGTAGAGCCTTCTAAAAAGCCGTATCCACCTGCATGCGCTGGATATGTGCTTGTTTGTCGCATTGGTGGTCTTCGTAAAGAGGCATTTTGACCTGAAACCGCTATTAATCGCTCAACGACTCCGATTTCATAAGACTTAGATCCAGTCGGAATCAACCAGCGACTTCTGGCCCGCCTCCGCAAATTAGCTAAAACCTGTGAATTTGGCGCCATGCTCAACGAGTCGTTGCAAGACAGATTCGGATTTGGAATCTGGGATGCCAACACGCAAGAAAACTGCTAGCTGTGACTGACCTGACTTTACAATGCACCATGGAAACTGCCATCTCCCATAAGAGCACGGAGCAAGGGATCCAGGAGCTCCGAGGAATGGCAGTGCTCAGCCTTGTCCTCCAAACTGCACGTCTCCCAGGTCCCACCTTGGAAGCAGAGCCCAGAAGTGGGACCCCCCCCCCCCCCCACCCCCGCAGGCTGATGTTACCGAGGCCCAGAACACCACTGAACACTCTCAACCGCGAGAACCCAGAGTACAGGTTTCATCCGGCAGCTGCCGATCGTACGACACTGGACTGCAGCCAACCCAGGGAGGGCCCTCCGCCCGCCGCCCCGCCGCCCCGCCACCCCGCCAGGCGTGACTGCTGCCCCAGTGACCAGGCTCACTACTTGGATTATGAAAAAGAGGCTTACGGCAGGCTGCATTGCATGACTTCATCTCGGGTCACCCCATTCAGCTTTGTTGCAGGTGAATGGGCATTCCATCCACATGAAGTTGGACACGTCTGCAACATATCCGTTGTCAGCTGCCATACCTGCAACCGTATTTGGTCTGGTCTTCAGACGCTGACCCTCCGGTACACCAACACGCATCTTGCTACATGCACTGGTGAACGGCTGGCAATCGCAAGTACTCCCATAGTCCCAGTAGGGCAGCAGATGGCACACCTGCGGTGAAAATACTTTTTTAACGCAACCGAGGTCACCTTCCTGGGTTAGCATGTAGATTGGCATGGGTTTCCCCCAGTAGAGGAAAAGGTACAGGTGATCCGTCAGGCCCTGGAACCAATTGGACAATGGATCAACGATCATTTTTGGGTCTATTAAATTACTATGGCAAGTTTATTCTGATCCTCGCTACGGTCTTGGCCCCCCCTCCACCATCTGCTCAAGAAAGGTGAATGGCAGTAGCCCTTATTTGTTGGGATATGACTGGCTGTGCCATCTCAGATTGGATTGACAAAGAGTTTGCAGAATGTACCCACATGGCCCTGAGGGGATCCTGGCCTAGTTACCGACCGTGTTCCAGGAGGGTTTAGGCACTGTGAGAGGGGTTGTGTCCGCATCAGTGTTGACCCGAATGCCCAATCGCAATTCTGCAACCG
Source organism: Scyliorhinus canicula (assembly GCF_902713615.1). NCBI lineage: Eukaryota > Metazoa > Chordata > Chondrichthyes > Carcharhiniformes > Scyliorhinidae > Scyliorhinus > Scyliorhinus canicula. The sequence continues at coordinate 138,758,673 of NC_052150.1, forward strand.
TCCAACCTCTAGCTTTACAGCTGAAGGCTATTTCAAATGAAGAATTAATCTTGATAGTTGTGAAAGCACTTCAGCATGTCCCAGCAGCAGGCTGCTTGTTCCAGCTGGTGAGGGAGGCACGGTAGCAGAGTGGTTAGCGCTCCTCCAGGATGATGGGAGGGATTTCCGCATTCACAGCTGGTCTTATAAAATAACCCGAAAACCACCATCTTAGAAACTGAAGCAATGGAGCATTGGAAAATGAAAGTAAAAACAACGTTACTGAGGAAGATGTAAAGGCTTCTGAAAGGAGTGTCTCACAGCACTGGAGGTGGGGGGCAATTCAGAGTTACCCATCTGAAATCTGTATTCCCACATTAGGACAAATGCATGGCTGAGGCATGTTAGGAGCATCACCGTCCAACTGTGATATGGCCCATTGGCATATCACCACAAACAGGAGGCAGCCGGTGAGGAAGGAGAGCTGACTGCCCAACAGACCAAGGAGGAGGTGGGAAAGAGGCCTGATGTTTACCTGCAGCGCCTGTCATTCCAGGACCTGCCGGACTGGGCATGCCATCGAAGACTCCGGCTGAGCAGAGGGACAGTGCAACCTATCTGCCAGGTCATGGCGGCACTGCGGGAGTATGGAGGAGGACACCTGCTCCGGTGGCAGTCAAGGTGACGCTCGCCGTGAACTTCTATGCCACGGTATCCTTCCAGGTGCTGAGCAGGGACATGTCTGGAAGTTTGCAGACCTCGGTGCACAGGCGCCGTCATGGATCCCTTTATGTCCGGTCAGCACAATGCATCAAATTCAATGTGCGGCAGGCCCACAAGGATGCCCAGAAAGCGGGGTTCTCTGCCATCGCTGAGATGCCCCGGGTCTAGGGGTGATCGATGGGATACATGTCACCCTATGAGCACTGGCCCCTGATGTGCTGGTCTTCACAAATTGAAAGGTGTTCCACTCGATGAACGTGAAGCTGGTGTGTGACCATGAGATGCATATCATGCACATCTGTGCTCGATGCCCGGGCAGTGTGCACGATGCCTTCATCCTGGCGCACTCAACAGTTTCTGACCTCTTTGAGGTGCAACCCTGGCTGAGGGGTTGGTTCCTGGTGACGGGTAATCCACTGCCGCCATGGCTGATGACACGTATCCAGAGGCCGCAAACCGATGCGGAGACCCGCTACAATGATGCTCATGCCACAACCAGGGGCATAATCGAGCAGTGGTTCGGCATCATGAAGATGTCGTTGAGGTGCCTGGACTACTCTGGAGTGGCCCTCTAGTATAGGGCTAGGAGGTTCTCCCACATTGTGGTGGCCTCCTGGATCCTCCACAATATCGCGCAGCAGAGGGGTGACATGTTGGAGGAGAAGGATGGACGCCAGGCCTTGTCCGATGCGGTGAACAGAGAGGAGGGCGAGAATGGGCAGAATGTGTGGTCTAGGTGTGCATGGAAGGCCTCACAATATGAGCGCCAGGGCCGACGGCACGGGACGCTCTAATTGCCTCCAGGCACATCGACTAGGGGGCCTAATCAACAGCATAGACATCTCATCCAACCCCAAAATATCAGCCCCTCCGGGTGACCACCCCCTCCTATGAACATCGACTCTTAGCCATGCCTCCCCCTTGCAAACCCCTCTGTGATTCCTACCTGCCTCACCACTGGGTGTAGGCCCTGGGTTGGCAGTAAGAGAGGTTTGGTACATGGGATCGAGGGTGATGATGACCTGCTCTGCGATGAGCTCTGGTGTTCCACACCTTTTTATAACATCTGACTCCTGCCCACAGTAGGCGTTTCCACCGACCACCTGGGTGATCCCTACATACGAGTAGATCATTCCATCACTGGTCCCACTGAACCTTTAGGGTGAGGGCAGAGACAGGGGTATGGGGTGGAGATGGATGGGGTGGGGCACCGGAGCAGTGAGCGCTGGCTGAACTGGGGTCCCTGGCCCAAGCCCATCCACAGCGTCTGCCCATCTCCCCCATCAAACCCGGTGTACTCTGCAGCCAGCCCAACCCATCCCTCACATGTGCCTGACAGAGCACCGAGGCAGGCTGAAACATTGTGGATCGATGTTTATTGTGAAACGGTGAACATATATAATAATAATAATCTTTATTGTCACAAGTAGGCTTACATTAACACTGCAATGAAGTAACTGTGAAAAGCCCCTAGTCGCGCCTGTTCGGTAGTACAGTGGGTAGCACTGTTGCTTCACAGCGCTAAGGTCCCAGGGTCAATTCCTGGCTTGGATCATTGTCTGTGCGGAGTCTACACATTCTCCCTGTGTCTGGGTGGATTTCCTCCGGGTGCTCCGATTTCCTCCCGTAAGTCCTGAAAGATGTGCTGTTAGGTAATATGGATGTAGGTTTGTGCCCTGGCCCCTAATGCTATCTTTGCATGCTGCACCCATACCAATCTAACTGGTGCCTACCTACGGACCCTAACACTATGCCTAGGCGGATTCCCAGGCGAGGCGGACTGCTGTGATTCCCTCCCTGTGACCTGGGTTTCCTTTGGCGGCCATCTTCAGAGGTCCCCAGGCCTGGATGGGCCCGCCTGCTGCTCGGGCGTCCCAGGTGGCGTGACGGTGGTTCCGCCCAACATGTGAGTCAGGGGCATGAGCGGGGGGAGTCCAAGGCACTGTGATGTTCTGTCACCGGCACAGGCCCCATCACCTCCTCCTCCATCGGAGTGCCTGATCGCCCCCGGGCTTCTCCTTGGGATGGGGGAACTAACCCCTGGTGCTGCCAGTCCCGGAGGCCCACTCCTGTCTCGACCAGGTCTCGTGCTCATGAATCAGGGTGCCGCTCTCCATGCTGCCATATTGTTGGTTGGGATGAGTATCTGTGGGGACTGGAGTGCTAACATTCGGCTTGTCAGCCTCTCAAGGGTCAATCCTGACTCCAGCGCATTCAACACCATTTGGAACTGTGACTGGTATGTGCCTGGCATGTGGTGCAGGCTTTTCTTCCATGTACTGAATGATCTGTTGAGCTGCTTGCAGAAAAATACTTTTCACTGTACCTCGGTACACGTGACAATAAACAAATCCAATCCAATCCAATCCAGTAGAGACTTGGTCATCGAATTTATTCAGGACAGAGTTAGACAGATATTTTATAGACAAGGGAGTTCAGGGTTATGGGAGACAGGTTGCAAAGTGGAGTCAAGACCACCACCAGACCAGCCATAATCTTATTAAATGGTAGAGCAGGTTGACGATCTGCATTGCAGAGTTCGCTAGTCTTTTCCCAGTATACGCATGAGCTTTCCATTGCTGTTCCTTGTGGTCTGTGGTCCTGATCTTAGTGATGCCATGAATGGTGTTAAAGGATAGACCCTCGCAGGCTGGTAGCCTTACGGTCACTGGACTCAGTGATGACCACAATACAAAATATCTGGGGTGACCAGGGTGAACTTTTGTATCAACAGTTGAGTGTAATGGATCCTTACCTCTAATTTACATTGCTCCAACATTAGTAGCCCAAATTCATATGTTCATAAGATATAGGAGCAGAATTAGGTCATTTGGCCCATCAAGTCTGCTCCGCCATTCGATCATGGCTGATCATGGCTGATCATGGCTGATCATGGCTGAATTGCATTCATTGTACACTGAGCACAAACTCTGGCAGGATTCTCCACCTGCCGCACCAATCTCTTGGTGCGGCATGCCCCCGCCGGCAGCAGAATTCTCTGTCCCGCCAGCTAGGCAATGGGGTTTCCCATTGTGGGCAGCCCAACACCGTTGGGAAATCCCCAGCCATGGGTGTGCTGCGGCGCAATGGAGAATCCCGCCAGAGGAGAATCCAGCCCTCTATCTTTCAGAGTAAACACAAAGTATGATGCCAAAACCCACAAAGTGTTTGCTGAGATGGGTATATGTTTCTATCTGTTATCTGAAGCCTTCTACAATAAGTTGTTGGAAGAGATACATGCAGCAGTGAGAAAACTAAAATGTTTGTGTCTAGGCAATGAGGAAATTCCAATTCAAAGGCTTCTTTGTTGGCTGGAATCAACCTTTGTTTTTTTACCAATACTACATCTCTCATATCGGGTTCAGTGCTGCACAACTGTTTCAAAGAGGTGCTAACGTACCCAAATAGGTGATACAGCCCAATGTCCAACCTCAACTGAGCACACTGTAGAGTGGATGAAGCACAGTTCTACAATGATGAGCCACTAAGTGTATCAATCCACCACGCTGGTTCAGATTGTGAGTTGTGGTAAAGAGCACTTGTTACAATTATTGGAAGGAAAAGACCTTGTGATAATTTATTTTTGCTTCTATGTTCTTTTCTCAAGCCCCGATTTCTTATTCTTTCTGAAGAACTCGTCTCTGCACCTAAATGCCTTATTCCCACAGTCTTTTGTTTCTGAAGACCTCTTGCTCCGATGTGAAAACCCATGATGGGTCCTGCGGTACCCATTCTTCCTCTAGGCTGTGCGTCACAGGGATTTTCAATGTAAAGGATGCCATACTTTGTCTGTCACGCATTCACACCCGCCTAGTGTAACACAATTTGTGGGTGCTAATGCATAGGCAATTGGCTTTTCCTTCAAGTTTTTATTCTCAAGTATTAATTTAAACACTGCCATGTTTTAATCCTTACTTTTTAAAGATGAATTTCTACAGATTTCTGGGAGAGAATGTTTTTGCTCATGCACCCTGTTCCCATTGGGTAGGCCGAGTTCACCCCTGGAAGTTGACTCCTCCCCAACCCCATCAATAATATATATTTCTTGTAAATAACAGTTTTAAGAGCATTTGTTACATTCCAGATGCCACATTTCTGATATCGCACTTTGTGCAAAACACAAACAAATCGTAACTGAGTAATCTTGACAAAGGTACGCAGGAAGCTGTAGAACTCCAATAGTTTTCTGCTTGAAATGTGACCTTGAGACCACTTGGCCTCTCCAGAAGGAGAGAGCAACCAGGCAACAATCAGTCTTGAGAATCTTGCCAGCAACAACAAAAAATTAGCCATGCCCAGATTAACAGCTAAAAGTTATAATCATGCTGCAGAATCCAGACTACCCGTGACAAGTGCCACAGAAGATCAACCAGTTACTGCTATAAACAGCAAGTGCTGGAAATATATCATGGAATAATAACATTCCAGAGTTAGAGCTTTTACAGAACTGGTTGGTATGACAATGAGTCTGCTCGCAAACATTAACTTCTCTTTATTCTTTTTAAACTCTGACAGACCTAAATTCTGGTCCAGCCAATGAAAACAAAAACCTGCTGTATTATTCTATTGTTTTTTCAACTTCTTTTGTTGAGCATTAGAGTTAATATTTTAGCTTACTTATCATCTTTATCGTAACTGCCAGAATGCTCTGGTGATCTGCGCGAGTGCGTTTGTACCAAAGTATCACAGCTCCTTGTTATTACTGCAGCCTTCAAGTCTGATTGGAGATTTGAAGCTGTCCTGTCAGACAGCAGAGTTAACAGAAGACAAAAGTCTTTGTGCAAACAGCTCTTGAGAAATTTCCTTCTCAATGTTACTTCACCCTTTTCACCTTAATTTTGACATACCTGATACTTAATGTACTTTACCAGTTCCCCTGAAGGATTACTTACAAGATGTTGCGTGGGTTCATTTACTGCCTTTGTTTGCCTTGCATCCTTTAAAACCGCAAGCAGCAAATCATATATCCATGTCAACTGAAGTGACTTAGTTATTATTGTGGTAAAGAAATCACTTCAGGTTAATTAAGTTTTACACAAAAAGAGCTGTGACTCCTGCTGACTGGAATGTCCCCAGAATGTCTGTGGCATATGCCAGTGATGTCATTGTGGCACCAGTGAGACGCAGACGAGTAGACCTTTTACTCTTATTGCATTCATTCAGAACTTGATATGGACAATATTTGGTGACAAGTATGCAATTTGCAACATAAGTTATGGTTGCTTAGCTCGAGTTTGATTATTGACCCATGCCATTTGAATCATTGCACTACTTATGTGCATTCTCACATTTTTGTAAATTTTTAACATGGTGACAGCATTTTTAATTAACATTACATTAAGGGAAGCTGCTTCCTGTTGCTCACTAATATGAGCAAAATAGTAAATGTGGATATAAAGCTGGAAATGTCACTTTAGGTTTACTTTTTCACTGAAATTATTGAACTGAGGAAAGTACACTCAGAAGACATTTGCCAAGAAACAATGAGCATAAATTCTTTTGAAAGTTTTGTAATACTGGCAATACTGGAGAAATATAGGATTTATTTTACATGGACAATCAGTTGTAAATCACTTACATATTTGTGTGCCCCTTTGAAACATATTCTACCACCTTCCTAAGTGCCCTCGGGCTTTTTGACCCCTTTCTGTTAAACACTTGCTGAGTTTCCACGGGCCTCAGATGCACACTATCACATGTTAGTCAAAAGTGTTGTAGGCATGAGAATCCTTGGGTTATCCCCCAATTGCACTCTGGTACATTGGACTGAAATATAAGAGGCAGAGTAGCTGCCTCAGCTGATCAAGGTGAAGGTGCGGTTGTCAGCTGGCATTTGTTTTATTCATTCACAGTATGTGGGCGTTGCTGATTAGTTCGGCATTTATTGCCCATTCTTAGTTGCCCTTCAGGTGTTTCGGAGGGAGTTCCAGGATTTTGACCTGGTGACAGTGAAGGATTGCCTATACATTTCAAAACTGGGTGGTGAGTGACTTGGAGGGGAACCTCCAGGTGGTGGGGTTCCCAGGTATCTGTTGCTCTTAATAGAACATAGAACATTACAGTGCAGTACAGGCCCTTCGGCCCTCGATGTTTCGCCGACCTGTGAAACCACTCTAAAGCCCATCTACACAAATCCCTTATCATCCATATGTTTATCCAATGACCATTTGAATGCCCTTAATGTTGGCGAGTCCACTACTGTTGCAGACAGGGCATTCTACACCCTTACTACTCTCTGAGTAAAGAACCTACCTCTGACATCTGTCCTATATCTATCTCCCCTCAATTTAAAGCTATGCCCCTCGTGCTAGCCATCACCATCCGAGGAAAAAGGCTCTCACTGCCCACCCTATCTAATCCTCTGATCATCTTGTGTGCCTCAATTAAGTCACCTCTTAACCTTCTTTTCTCTAACGAAAACAGCTTTAAGTCCCTCAGCCTTTCCTCATAAGGTCTTCCCTCCATACCAGGCAACACCCTGGTAAATCTCATCTGCACCCTTTCCAATGCTTCCACATCCTTCCTATAATGCGGCGACCAGAACTGCACGCAATACTCCAAATGCGGCCCCACCAGAGATTTGTGCAGCTACAACACAACCTCATGGCTAACACACCGTACGCCTTCTTAACAACCTTATCAACTTGGGTGGCAACTTTCAGGGATCTATGTACATGGACACCAAGATCTCTCTGCTCATCCACACTACCAAGAATTTTACCATTAGCCCAGTGCTCTGTCTTCCTGTTACTCCTTCCAAAATGAATCACCTCACACTTTTCTGCATTAAACTCCATTGGCCACCTCTCAGCCCAGCTCTGCAGCTTATCTAATTCCCTTTGAAACCTGCAACATCCTTCTGCACTGTCCACAACTCCACCGACTTTAGTGTCACCTGCAAATTTACTCACCCATCCTTCTACGCCCTCCTCCAGGTCATTTATAAAAATGACAAACAGCAGCGGTCCCAAAACAGATCCTTGTGGTACACGACTAGTAACTGAACTCCAGGGTGAACATTTTCCATCAGCCACCACCCTCTGTCTTCTGACAGCGAGCCAATTTCTGATCCAAACTGCTAAATCACCCTGAATCCCATGCCTCCGTATTTTCGGCAATAGCCTACCATGGGGAACCTTATCAAATGCTTTACTGAAGTCCATATACATCACATCAACTGCTTTACCCTCGTCCACCTGTTTGGTCACCTTCTCAAAGAACTCAATAAGGTTTGTGAGGAACGACCTACCCTTTACACAACCGTGTTGACTATCCCTAATCAAATTATTCCTTTCTAGATGATTATAAATCCTATCTCTTATAAACCTTTCCAAGACTTTGCCCACAACAGAAGTAAGGCTCACTGGTCTATAGTTACCGAGGTTGTCTCTACTCCCCTTCTTGAACAAGGGGACAACATTTGCTATCCTCCAGTCTTCTGGCACTATTCCTGTAGACAATGACGACATAAAGATCAAAGCCAAGGTGCAGCAACCTCCTCCCTAGCTTCCCAGAGAATCCTAGGATAAATCCCATCCGGCCCAGGGGTCTTATCTATTTTCACACTTTCCAGAATTGCTAACACCTCCTCCTTATGAACCTCAAGCCCTTCTAGTCTAGTAGCCTGTATCTCAGTATTCTCCTCGACAACATTGTCTTTTTCCTACGTAAATACTGACGAAAAATATTCTTTAGCACCTCTCCTATCTCCTCTGACTCCACGCACAGCTTCCCACTGCTGTCCTTGACTTGCCCTATTCTTACCTAGTCATTCTTTTATTCCTGACATACCTATAGAAAGCTTTAGGGTTATCCTTGATCCTACCTGCCAAAGACTTCTCATGTCCCCTCTTGGCTCTTCTTAGCTCTCTCTTTAGGTCCTTCCTAGCTAACTTGTAACTCTTGAGCGCCCTAACTGAACCTTCACGTCTCATCTTTACATAAGCCTCCTTCTTCCTCTTGACAAGTGATTCAACTACTTTAGTAAACCACGGTTCTCTCGCTTGACCACTTCCTCCCTGCCTGACAGGCACATACTTATCAAGGACACGCAGCAGCTGTTCCTTGAAAGAGCTCCACGTTTCAATTGTGCCCATACCCTGCAGTTTCCTTCCCCATCCTATGCATCCTAAGTCTTGCCTCATCGCATCATAATTGCCTTTCCCCCAGCTATAACTCTTGCCCTGCGGTATATACCTATCCCTTTCCATCGCTAAAGTAAACGTAACTGAATTGTGGTCACTATCACCAAAGTGCTCACCTACTTCCAAATCTAGCACCTGTCCCGGTTCATTACCCACCACCAAATCCAACGTGGCCTCTCCTCTTGTTGGTCTATCTACATAATGTGTCAGGAAACCCTCCTGCACACATTGGACAAAAACGGACACATCTAAAGTACTCGATCTGTAGCGTTTCCAGTCAATATTTGGAAAGTTAAAGTCCCCAATAACAACTACCCTGTTACTTTCTCTCCAATACAGAATCATCTTTGCAATCCTTTCCTCTACATCTCTGGAACTTTTCGGATGCCTATAGAAAACTCCCAACAGGGTGACCTCCCCTTTCCTGTTTCTAACCTCAGCTCATACTACCTCAGTAGACGAGTCCTCATCAAACGTCCTTTCTGCCACCGTAATACTGTCCTTGACTAACAATGCCACCCCCCCCCCCACCCCACTCTTTTACCACCTTCCCTGAGCTTACTGAAATATCTAAACCCTGGAACCTGCAACAACCATTCCTGTCCCTGCTCTAGCCATGTCTCCAAAATGGCCACAACATCGAAGTCCCAGATACCAACCCATGCTGCAAGTTCACCCACCTTATTCCGGATGCTCCTTGCATTGAAGGAGACATACTTTAAACTACATTCCTGCCTGCTGGTACACTCTGCAACCTTGAAACATTGCTCATGATCTCAGTGCTCTCAACCGCCTGTATACTGGAGCTACAATTCAGGTTCCCAACCCCCTGCTGAATTAGTTTAAACCATCCCGAAGAGCATTCACAAATTCCCCCCCCAGGATATTGGTACCCCTCTGGTCCAGGTGTAGACCATCCCGTTTGTAGAGATTCCACCTACCCCAGAATGAGCCTCAATTGTCCAGGTATCTGAAACCCTCCCTCCTGTACCATCCCTGTAGCCACATGACCTCTTTATAGCCGCATCATGATGTTCTCACGTGACCACTCGGTCTACACAGTCCAATTGTAATCAAAACCTTGGTGAGACATGCAGCAATGTGATTGGGGGATAACATGAAATACTGTTCCTCTATTACCTGTTTGACACCACCCCATCTCTTTCTCTCACCACAGGTACAGGCCAACCTGTTGACTATTTTTAGTATTTTCTGTTTCCATTTTAGATTTCCAACATCCACAGTATCTTGCGCGAACATTTTAGAAAAGCTGAACAACATTTTTCTGGTGATTAAACTGCTAACGCCAATGTTAATGCAGTTAAAGTTACTGAGGCAACCTTAACCCCCGGAATTTGCCACCAGTGGGAATTATGACATTTTCAAAGGGGGAGAAGCTTGCAACACAATGAGACAAACAGTTTAAAACATTACTGCATACTTTGCTGTCAGTCAATACATGAGTTAATTGGTTACAAATAAGAAGGAATTAACCCTGAAAAAGCAGGGTCTGCAATTTCACTTTTGCATATTTTACATATCAGAGCTTCAGAGAGGTGACATTAGCAGAGCAGCGTGTTTACTTTTCACATCCAGGCTTAACTAAACAAGCACAGTAAACAATGTGAGTAACCAGACTCACATACGCAAATACATAACAATTGAACACCACTTTCAACATTATCTGCATCCTGTAACCCAATGAAAATGCTGACATCCTTAATGTCACTTAAGGCTTTAAGGTGAGCGGACACCCTTCTGTGAGTTTTCGAACAAAGATGCAGTGATAAGATATACTACAGGAACTGATCAAAAAGCTACTGGTGTATAATGGGAACTGGTCCATACCCATGGAGTATATAATGGGAACTTATCCACAATTACCAGATTTCCACCACTGTCAAAAAGATAAAATCAGTCATGTATTTTTCTATTTGGGTTGGCAGAACGTTTGATCTGAATGGGCACAAGGGTCTATATTTTCTGAATTGCTGCTAATTTATATGTGAGAACTGTACAAATTGCCATCACCGCATGCATACAAATGTTTTTCTAAGTTTATCTATGATGTAGCATCACTGAGTCACAGAGATCTAAGGGAAGGAAAGTTCTAACCTTGCACAGAGTTCCAATATGTACATAGTAGCAGTAAATAAAGACTAATGGTTTTAACAAACCAGCCTTGTGCAGCTTACTTTGGAAGAGTAGATAAGCCCAAAGAACCCCTGCTGGACCCCAAAACACGATGAAACTTGGTGACAGCAAGCAAAAGGCCCAGGAAAACTTTAAGAAAAAGCCACAGACCTGACAAGTCAAGAGATCAAAGGAGGCTGAAAGGAGAAAATTCAGGACTCACCAAAACGTTGGAGAATGCGGGTGAGGCAAATGTAAGCTAAGACACAGACCCATAGTCTGAACAGCAGTGAGAACAGACAAGTGTCAACAAGCAGCAGCAGTGAAGCAGTACCAACTCCAAGGCCCAGTCGAGCATGGGATCCACACAACCAAACCAAGAACCATTTGGCAGTTCTGAAGGCTCTAAACCAGCTCAGAACTGAGGCAACTGGAGAAAAAGGTTCACGGGATATAGAACTGCTTCTGGTTTTACACAATAAATATCAACAAGAGCTGCTCAGTGCACTAGTGTTTGCAGTTGGATCTATTCCTGAGGCTGTGAGGGCAAGGCAGAGAGTTGATGAGACTTCAACTTTTTACAAAGTATTCCTGCAAGCATTTGATTCATATTTCCGCATCTGGAAAAACGTAATTATAGAAAGGAAAAAAATTAACAAGATAAAGAAAAGACTGGGAAAACATGGATTCATTCATTAATGATCTACACAGGTTGACAGGGGGCTGCGATTATGGAGTCTCATGGGGTGAATTGATTCATGACAGAATTGTAGTAGGGATTCGAGATAAAACATCACCACATCTCTGACAGACAAAAGAGAATTTAATAGTAGTCAAAGCAGTACAAATTGCAAGGCAAACAGAGAAAACAAAATTGGGTGTTTGCTCACAGAGAAGGCACAGTACCATGGGGAAGATCATGTGAGTCTGTAGGCTATGAGAAAGAAAGTGTACCAAAGATTCAGACCACCAAAATGGGGGAAAACACATCAACCACCATCTTGAAATATCTTAGGTGTGGCAGTAACAAACTGCACAAGTGAGAAGGAGGAGCAGAGTGTCACAATTGTAGAAAAATAAACTACTTCAAAACTGTCTATTGCTCAAGAAAAATGACAAGATATAAATGAGGGAGAAAATATGGAAGCAGAACCACATAGAGAAATGGAAGAATCACAGAAAAAAGGAAGTAACATTTTTAGCGAGGTAAATGATGCTGAAACAAATGCCTGAATATTAAAGTCAAAGTGGATGAACACCCAACATGGTTTAAAATTAGTCACAGGAGCAATAGTTTCTCTTTTATCAGACAAAGTAAAATCGCTGAAATAGGTTACATTGCAACCCTTATCTATCAAATTACAAGGTCCTGGTGTGACTACATTGAAAGCCAAAGGCCTCATGACAAAGTTGAAATATAAAGATAGAGAAAAAACTGACCGCTCCACATAATTCAAAATCAAGAATGCTCTCTACTCAGCAGAAGGCATATATAAAATTGAAACAAATCGATAAAGTGGATGAACAGTGCATTCAGGAATAACGCTCCCAAATTATTTACAGGCCTAGGGTAAGTAAAGTCTGAGTTCCATTTTACCCTATGAGCTGATGCGAAACCAGTTTACCTCAGGGAAATTTCCTCACTCAGTCTTGGACAAAGTCAAGGGTAAAATTGGGAAGATGCAACAGCAAGGGGTTATCTCATTGACCATCATGCCAACGACATAATGTTCAGGAATGGGCACAGTTCCAAAGCAAAATGGCTCTAAAAGAATCTGCTTGGATTTAACTCATCTAAACAAAACAATGGAATATGGGATCCACCCAGTGGCCTCAGTGGGTAGGATCTTTGCAAAATTAGCCAAGAGTCCTCTATTCACCAAATTGTATGCAAGCAGCAGATTTTGGCAGTTGCCACTGGACAAAGAATCCAGATTGCTGCCCACATTTATAATGCCATTTAGTCAATAGATTATCATTCAGGATTGCGTTTCCACTCCAGAAATTTCCCAGAGAATGTCTCAACCTGAGAACGTATGGAAGAAGTAATATGCCACATGAATGACACACTTGGACATGGCTCCATGAGAAAAGAGCATGAGTGCAGAGTTACAGCAATCCTAAGAGTCTTACAGAACGTAGGGCTAACATTGAATGAAAAAAGAGAATTTGCAAACCTATGTTCAAATTTTTGGATCACATCATATCAGCAACTGAAATCTCAGTTGATCCACAAAAAAAAGGAAGTAATCAGGGAATTTCCACAACGCAGGAACATAACTGAGCTTCAAAGGTTACTCAGGTGGGTGAACCAAATAGGCAAGTTCCTACCAAATTTAGCAGGTGTCACTGAGTCTTTGAGACAGCTTTTGAGACAGATGTCGGAAGTCTCTGGCTGTTGCGCTTTAATGTTCCAGCCGGCGGCACACTCCCAAACGCAGATTTCCCGGTGGCGTGGGCTGGCTTCAATAGGAAATCCAATTGACAAGTGGCGGGAGTAGAGAATCCCGCCGCCAGGAAAGTGCGTGCCATGAACAAATATGGGGCTGGGGGAACCAGAGAATCCAGCCCAGGGTCAACAGTAGTGCTGAAATGTGGACCAGCAAAATGCTTTTGAAAAGATTAAATAATATTTAATCTCTGGTGCTGGCCCATCTTGGGTGGCCTGCTCTCCAGCCTCCCAGGAGACCGCCTCGGAGGAGAGCTCTGAGGATGCTACTGTCATAGTCATGGCACAATTGTCATCCCCACCCTCTACCAACTCTGATACACACATCTCGGAGGGGAATGATAGTAGACAAGCCTCTGGGGCACAATCTGGTGAGCATCACACTGCTGCTGATGTACACCAGGTGGAGGCAGGAACCCCCAGGCGTGACAGCAGCAGAGGTTTGCTGTATCCAGGACTCAGCCTGATGCTGAGCCTATGGAAGAGGTATTCTGGAGCTAATGGAGACGTTAGGGTGTGGCCGGGACATTCAGAAGGAGATGCCAGCGTCAGTCCAGCAGATCCATAGCCACTTGGAGGAGCCCCAGAGGCTATGGGCATTGCTAAGCCGCTGCACAGCATGTCCCAGTCACTGAGGCGCATGGCAGAGGGCGTCGACACCATGGTGTGGACCATGGAGAACCGCCAGGGCTGGCAGAGCCACATGATGCAAGGGCAGCTGGTTCAAGAACCAGCTGCCCCTCCATTCCAAGGTGAACCCTAGCGCCTTACGGGCACTGACCAGGAGGAGAAGGCACTTGGTGCCAACCCAGATCCATCCCATGGAGTGGGGATGGTGGCCATCAGCTCCACTGAGTTCCACCCCTCTAATGAGGCCGCATCTCGCAGCCAGCACATGGGACAGGGCGGCATGGATGGACATGTGCCGACCAGTAAGCCGGGGTACTTCAGCCTCAGAGCCCCCTGACAGTGCCCGCCAGGGGCATAAAAAGCCACATGACGAGATAAGCAACTGGGTGCCTCCACCTCAGATGTGCATCATGGGGAGACACCTAGATGTAGCGGTAGAGCTAGGAAGGGGAAGCACATTGAGGATCACTGATGGCACAGGGGTGGGAGTTGCAAGGCAGGTATCTAGGGGGTGAGGGGGGTAGGGGACGTGGGCGGTGGCACCTTTGGGAGTGTGGGGAATTGTAAAACATATTAAAAACCCTTCAGCACAACCAGTATGATGTCTCTGTCACTTTCTTCTGCAATGTGGGCTGACCTCCGAACCCTTGGCCCGTCTCTCCAGGCCTTCCCCGCCCCTCCCCGGGCACACCGCGTGCAGGTGATGGGTGTGAGCGAGCACTCAGCAAATAGGCAGGGGTCAGACTATAGCATTGAATGAGGCGCATTGGTGCTCAGCTCTCTGTGAGTTATCATCCCCACCTCTGCCCTCGACAGTGATCCGCTGACGGTGCCGACACAGTCCCAGCACCCCTAGAGTGATGTGACAAATACCCTGGGAGGGTGGGAAAAGGGAGTGGGGGGTGACGGACCAGGCCACGTCCTAAGTGAATCAGGTGGGTCTGAGGGCCTCCCTGGCCTTCTGGGCTTGCTAGCCCCTCGCCGCTCTCATCTGGTCCTGCTGGTCCTCAGGTTCCTCCCTGGCCTCGTTCTCCAGCCCCTGCTGGTCCAGTGCCACATCATCATTCTCGTTCTCCTCCTCCTCCTCAGAGGTGGCCACATATTCCTCATCACCAACCTCCAGCAAGTTGCCCCACTGCCGTACAAGGTTATTGAGGACACAACAGACCACCACAAAGTGGGTGACCCTCCGGGCGGTGTACTGGAATGGACCACCTGAGAGGTCGCGACCTCAGAATCTTATCTTGAGGAGTCTGATGCACTGCTCAATCACAGCCGGGTGGCCACCTGGACGTTGTTGTACCGGGACTCTGCTTCAGTCTCCGGCCTCCACACTAGCATCATTAGCCAGGATTTCAGCGGGAATCCCTTATCCCCAAGAGCCAGTTGCCCACCTTGGGGTGGTCCTCAAAGAAGCCGGCGATGACCGACTGCCCCAGGACACTCCCTGGAAGCAGGTACACATGCGCATTATCTCCATCTGGTGGTCTCACACGAGCTGTATTTTGAGGGAGTGGAACCCCTTTCTGTTAACATAGGGCATCCCCACATGGTCAGGTGAGCACAGGGTGACATGTGTGGCATCACATACCCCCTGGGCTTGGGGCATCCCGGCGTTGGCGGAGAAACCTGCTGCTCAGGCATCTTGCTGAGCTTGGTCTATGTCAAAGATGATGTAGTTTTCTGCCCGGGCATACAGGGCATCCGTGTACTGTCGAATGCTCCTGTAGGCTGCGGCCTGCGAGGTACCACACAGGTCCCCGCTCGAGCCTGGAACGATCCCGAGGTATAAAAGCTCCCGAGGTATAAGGGCTGCGGTGATCTTGACGGCCACCGGGAGCAGGTGTCCTCCTCATCCAGGTGGTGGCAAGTCCGCGAGGATATGGCACAGGTGCCGGACCATCACCTTGTTGAGGCGGAGCCTCCTGTGGCACATGCTGTCCATCATTTGTTCAAATGACAATCGACGCCTGTACACCTTGGGCCGTTGCGGGACTCCCCCTCTGGATCCCTCCCTGGCCTGATTGGTGGCCAGGTCCTCAAGGTGTAGGGCGGGGTCCAGTACATGGGTCACTGTCTTGAGCATCTGCAGACGCTGCTGCCATCTCTGGCCGGACTACCAGCAGCACCAATAGGGCATGTTCTGGGTCTAATAAAACTGCCACAGCATTCAATATCTGTAATGATGTGGAGATGCCGGCATTGGACTGGGGTGGGCACAGTAACAAGTCTTATAACACCAGGTTAAAATCCAACAGGTTTGCTTTGAATCACTAGCTTTCGGAGCGTAGCTCCTTCACTCACCTGAGGAAGAAGCTGTGGTCCAAAAGCTAGTGATTCGAAACTAACCTGTTGGACTTTAACCTGGTGTTGTAAGACTTCTTACAATATCTGTAAGGAATTGGGAGAGGGTGTTAGACTGACAAGCTGAAGTGGCTGCCACCCTGGGACCCTCCATTCCCCCCTCCCCCACCCCCCACCCGGAATATCATGCCCACGCACACCCGACTGCAGCGCGCCCTCCCTCACCAGACCCCAGACCCCGAACCCCGGACACCACTTGCAATTCCACCTGTACCTGGCACTGATCCCCTCCCCATTGCACTCACCTACCCTCCGGCCATGGACATGTCCATGGAGCTGTGTCCCATCCCCTGTGTGTTCAGATGTTGGCTGCGACATGTGTGGTGTTGCCACCCGCAATGTTCACGCACAGTGTCGAGGCATTGTGGTCTGATTGGGATGCTAGGCAATGATTCCCACATGCTCCATGGCCCGCCCACCCATGGGAATCCACTTGCGTTGTGTGAAGTGCTCACTTAACCACAACTGCCAATTCCCTATTCACACACCCTCCCCAACACCCAGTCCCTCCATGGCTGCACCCTACCAGCCACGACCGTCTCCCCCAACCCCCAGCCAAGGATCCCCCACACTCCCGCTGAGCAATGAGGTGCCAAGTTCAGTGCCACCGGGCTCTTCGCTCGCGATCAAAGATGGCTACTCACCTCCTCGGCTCCCCACGGAAGCACTTCCGCCAGGTTCACATTTTAAAAAAGGAGTACTAATCGCCGCCAGCGTGACCACTTGCTGGGAGGCTGATGAATGATGGGAGGCCATTGGATATGGGACAGCTCTCTTTAATTGAATGGAAATAGGGCTTAAGCGGTGATAATTGGTTTCTCACCATGCTACAGCGAGATGCTGATTCCGCCCATGGAGGTGGGCCAGTTGCATCGCAAACTGTTTGCCGCCTGGCGTGGTTCCAGTTTTCGTCCTCTCCCGTTATTCACCGGCCTCGTTTTGCTTGAGCGAGAGCGCAATGAGGCTGGAGAATCGCACCCAATATATTAGCAACCTGAAACATCTCAAATAGAACATAGAACATAGAACAGTACAGCACAGAACAGGCCCTTCGGCCCTCGATGTTGTGCCGAGCAATGATCACCCTACTTAAACCCACGTAACCCGTATACCCGTAACCCAACAATCCCCCCATTAACCTTACACTACGGGCAATTTAGCATGGCCAATCCACCTAACCCGCACATCTTTGGACTGTGGGAGGAAACCGGAGCACCCGGAGGAAACCCACGCACACAGGGGGAGGACGTGCAGACTCCACACAGACAGTGACCCAGCCGGGAATCGAACCTGGGACCCTGGAGCTGTGAAGCATTGATGCTAACCACCATGCTACCGTGAGGCCCCAAATCTTTGAGATACTTTGCTTTTCCAATGTAATTTTAGGTAGACCGGGAACTTTTCAGGTACAAGAGTGTTTTCAACTAACACGATGCTACTGTCAGTCATAAAAGATGTTGGACCGACAAATGAGCAACATTGTGTATAAATTTTAGTGCCAGTGTGATGTCAGACATATACGCTGAATGTCACAGAGATTGGGTAATCAAATTAAACAACATGTTCCTTCAGTTGTTCGGAATTTTAAAAAACTTATTCATGGGATGTTGACATCGCTGGCTAGACCAGCATTTTTTGCTCCATCCCTAATTGAAAAGGTGGTGGTGAGCTGCCTTCTTGAACCGCTGCAGCCCATGTGGTTGGGTACACCCCACAGTCGTGTTGGGTAGGATGTGCAGACAGTATTCAACCAGTGGCTCCCATCCTGGCAAAACCCAAAGCAAAATATCTATTGCCAGATGTGATTCCGCGATTGGACAGCACTTAACGAACAATCCTGAATGCGCTAGTAGCAGCATTAACAACCAATTTAAGATAATCAGTCAAGCTCAAAATTTGGCTCATTTATGCTTCCTAGAAGTAACATATATTCATACACAGGGACCTGGGCCGGGATTCTCCCCTACCCGGTGGGGCGGGGGGTCCCGGCGTGACGGAGTAGCGTGAACCACTCCGGCATCGGGCCTCCCCAAAGGTGCGGAATTCTCCGCATTTTTAGGGGCCAAGCCCTCACATTGAGGGGCTAGGCCCACGCCGGATTGGCTCCCGCTCCGCCGGCCAGTGCGAACGGCCTTTGGCGCCCCGCCAACCAGGGCCGAAAGGCCTTCGCCGTCTTCCAGAAGTCTGCGCCTGCGCCAGTGCGTCAGCGGCTGCTGATGTCATACTGACGCATGCGCAGGGGAGGGGGTCTCTTCTGACCCCACCATGGCGGGGCGGAAGTAAAAGAGTGCCCCCACGGCACAGACCTGCCCGCCGATCGGTGGGCCCCAATCGCGGGCCAGGCCACTGTGAGGGCACCCCCGGGGTCAGATCGCCTCGAGCACCCCCCCAGGAGCCCGGAGCCCGACCGCGCTGTCAATCCCGCCGGTACCAGAGTTGGTTTAAACCACGCCGGCGGGAAAGGCCTGACAGCGACGGGACTTCGGCCCATCGCGGGCTGGGGTTTCGGAGAATTCCTCCCCTGTTCTCTGCAAACACTATGAATACTTTCAAGCCTTGGATTTAAAAAAATTACTTGGGAGCTTGGGAATATGACATATCTTCAGCAAACTTTCACTGCAGCAATGTCTCAACTCAATCACAGTCAACTTGCCAACCAATCAGCATCCTTTCTCTTCTCACATAAATTGTTGTAATGATTTGAAATTTGGCATTCTTGCATTTTTCCTGGTGAGTGCGAGACAAAACGTTTTTGCAACATGTCCCTGTTTTCAGCAATAATCATTGGAATTCCAGCCTGTTAACATTGCTCTTTTATATATCAGTTTGTGTTTTTGGTAGGCCAGAAGAAAGGACCTTCACCCCAACCCAAAGTAAAAGGGACATGTCTGGGATCTTCCTTTCACACCCTTGATAGGTCACAATGCAACTCAGGTTTTGAAGGTGTGATATAGGGGCTGGTTTAGTACAGGGCTAAATAGCTGGCTTTTAAAGCAGACCAAGGCAGGGCAGCAGCGCAGGTTCAATTCCATATCAGCCTCCCCGAACAGGCACCGGAATGTGGTGATTAGGGGTTTTTCACAGTAGCTTCATTTGAAGCCTACTTGTGACAATAAGCAGTTTTCATTTTCAGCTCCGCTCCTGTCCCTGCAATCCCAGCAATCATCCCATTCTTGCAATAATATAAAATGTAATAAATAGCTTTGGGCAAATTTGGAACAGATTTCCCCTCCAGTACAGCTGTCAGCACCTTTTGGAATTTGGGGCCCAATGACCCCTCAGGGCAGCTTTACCATTCAAACCTGACCTCTCGGGATTTCCAGAATAAGTGCTGTCTCCACAATTCCACAACATAATAAGTGTTGCACACACCACAATTTTAAAGATGTTCTCTGTGTTGCAGCTTGAAGAGCAGGAATTGTCAGTGATGGCGTCAAGTCTTAGCACACTAATCTCTGAATCAGAGGTTCTACATTCAAGCTCCTTTCAAGGATAGGAGCACATGATCCTGGCTAACACTTCACTGTAGTACTACAGGACTGTGAGTGATGCAATATTTCCATTCTGACATTAAACTATGTCTGTTGTCTCAAGTGGACGCAAGAGATCCCAGGGAATTAT
The DNA here is from genome assembly GCF_902713615.1 of Scyliorhinus canicula. Lineage (NCBI taxonomy): Eukaryota > Metazoa > Chordata > Chondrichthyes > Carcharhiniformes > Scyliorhinidae > Scyliorhinus > Scyliorhinus canicula. Next base: position 138,778,716 of record NC_052150.1, read on the forward strand.
TTAAAGAATTGCAAATGAGTTTTTGCAATGTTCTAGCCAACTCTGGTTCAGGTAAATTGATGAAACAGATTAACATGTCTTTCATTGCTGTTGTGGGACACTATTGTGCACAAATTGGCTGCTGTGTTCCTTTACAGTCACTATGGCCTCACTATTTAATGATACTGCGAGGAGAGCTGCTGGTAGGGTGAGGATATTTGGAAGTGAAACCTGGAAGTCCCGCACCTCCTGCTGAATTTATTGACAGGATGGCTTTTAAGTTTTCCACCTGACAATGCAGGCAGGCAGTTTTTTGGGTTGAATAGCAGCTGGGGAAGTGGTTGTCAGCAAATTGGGGTGAATCGCACGTCATGGATAGTTGGGGCTAAATGCTGGTGATGGTTCATTTGCCTGAAATTTTATAGGTCAGAAGAAGAACTCCTGCTCATTTCCCACAATCAGAGTAATAAGACTTAGGAGCAGAAGTAGGTCATTCTGCCCATCAAGTCGACTCCACCATTCCCTTTGAAATAAAGGCCAACATCCCATGTGCCTTCCCAGTCACCTGCTGAACTTGCATGCTAGCTTTTGGTGATTTATGCCAGAGGACCCCAAATCCCTCTGTGCTGCAGTTTTCTGCAGTCTTTCTTCATTTAAATGATATTCAGCTCCTTTAGTCTTGCTACCAAAGTGCATAGCTTCACATTTTCTTACATTATATTCCATCTGCCAAGTTTTTGCCCACCCGCCTAATCTGTCTGTATCCCTCTGTAGACTATTTGTGTCATCCTCACCAGTTGCCTTCTCACCTATTTTTGTGTCTTACCTGACGGATTTACCACAATGGCCTTTCCCAGCTTGGATCCCTGAGCTCCAAGCTTGAGGCATTAAAAATAAAAATGTTGTTTAATTATAGACAAGCCATACCCTTAAAAAAATGTTACCTTCACCCTGAAAGTGGTTTGGTCACCTGCGCCTCCCTACTGTTCTACATCCAATAAAACTGAGTGGGTGGGTTGGAGGTGGATTGAGGTTGGGTATGAAAATTAAACATTTTTGATTTTCCATCAATTCACAAAATACGAAGTGAAAACATAATTTGGCCTGTTAAAGACTATTCTAAAATTAAACATGAGAAATTGGGAAATCTCGGTTTCCTGGCTCTCTTCAGGTCACTTTAACCGGTGACTTGGTCCTAGAATTCTGAGCAAGTTGATTCGTCAAGCCAAGAAAAAGAAACTTGTTGCTCTGGAATATTTATACAGTTATTCATCAGATGTGACCTATAACCTTTGGTAGTGTCAAAGTGTGGTCACAGGAAGGGTGCTTTCCAAGTATATATTCAAGGGCTGAGGGTGAACTTTCCCAAAATTGTACAAACTGCTGTATCAGGCGAAAAAACCCATGTGACACTTGTTGGCCCCTTTCTCACCTTATTGAACAGCACCCTGTGCAATTTTAAAGTGCTGGCGAGGATCACATAGCCAGTGTGGAGAGTCCGAAACACAGAGGAAAAGCCGGGATTCTGAGATCTGGTTCGATTGTAAAGTTACGTAGTTCAGAACCCACATCTGCAGAAATCAGGATCTCCTCTGCACCCACAGAGATCAGGACCTCTTCCCCAAGCATTGGAGCATGCCCCCCAACCAGAACACCAACAACAGGGCACCCCCTCCCCCCCACAGTCATTTGGGCTCTCCTCTCCCCAACCCTTGCAGTCATCGGGATTCCCCCCTCTTCTCCCCACCACACCTCGTGGGAATCAAACCCCCCGTAATGGAATCATAGAATTTACAGTGCAGAAGGAGGCCATTCGGCCCATCGAGTTTCCACCTGTCCCTGGAAAGAGCACCTTACCCAAGCTCAGGCTTCCACCCTATCCCCGTAACCCAGTCACCCAACCTAACATTTTGGACACTAAGGGGCAATTTAACATGGACAATCCACCTAACCAGTACTTCTTTGGACTGTGAGAGGAAACCGGAGTACCTGGAGGAAACCCATGCAGACACGGGGAGCAAGTGCAAACTCCACACAAACAGCCACCCGAGACCGGAATTGAATCCGGGACATTGGAGCTGTGAGGCAGCAGTGCTAACCACTGTGCCACCATGCCACCCACCAATGGAAGAGTTTGACTTCCTCCACCAGAACCCCTTTGGCCCTGGCCCTTAATGTGTCCCCTGGCACTGGCTATTTGGAGTTCCCACTTGACAGTTCCCACTTGGTAGTGCCCATTGATACTGCCAGGGCACAGCAGACAAGATCCAGCCTTATCCCTCAATCCCCCAGATATCTCAGCACACTCGGCATGGTCATCTCAAATAGTTTTTGTTTTTGTAAACAAGTAGTGATTTGCGCCGGCATGTCATCACACCACCAGGAGGGGAGGATATGTCATGGGCAGGTGCTACAGTCAAAGCCCTTTAATTATATTAGAATTTATTTAAATTTGGGAAAATCAGGTTCATCCACTCTCTGTGGGGCCGAGTAAGATCTCAAACCGACTTCTCGCCAGCACAAATCCCGTTTGGCCCTCTCGCGAGACTTAGGGACCCCAGCTATTCACAATATATATTAATGATTTGGATGAGGGAGCAAAATATAACATCTCAAAGTTTGCAGATGATACCAAGTTGGGTGGGAGGGTGAACTGTGACGAGGATGCAGAGATCCTACAGCATGATCTGGGCAGGTTGAGCGAGTGGGCAAATCAATGGCAGATGCAGTATAATTTGGATACGTGTGAAGTTATTCACTTTGGAAACAAAAATAGGAAGGCAGATTACTACCTGAACGGTTGTAAATTGGGAGCTGGGTGCCCTTGTGCACCAGTCGCTGAAGGTAAACATGCAGGTGCAGCAGGCGGTAAAGGAGGCTAATAGTATGCTGGCCTTCATTGCGAGAGGTTTCGAGTACAGGAGCAGGGATGTGTTGCAATTAAACAGGGCCTTAGTGAGGCCACACCTACAATAGTGTGTGCAGTTTTGGTCTCCTTTTCTGAGGAAGGATATTCTTGCTCTCAAGATAGTGCAGCAAAGGTTTACCAGACTGATTCCAGGGATGGCGGAACTGTCATGTAAGGGGACATTGACTAGGTTAGAATTGTTCTCGTTGGAGTTCAGAAGAATGAGGGGGAATCTCAGAGAGATTTATAAAATTCTAACAGGACTAGACAGGGTAGATGCAGGGAAGGTGTTCCCTGTGGTGGGTGTGTCCAGAATCAGGGGTCGCAGTCTGAGGATTCAGGGTAAACCATTTCGGACAGAGATGAGGAGACATTTCTTCACCCAAAGAGTGGTGAACCTGTGGAATTCATTACCACAGGAAGTAGTTGCTGTTAAAACATTGAATATATTCAAGAGGCTGCCAGATATGACACTTGGGGCGAATGGGATCATAGGTTATGGGGAAAAAACAGGATTAGGCTTTTAAGTTGGATGATCAGCCAAGATCGTGATAAATAGCGGAGCAGGCTCGAATGGCCAAAGGCCTCCTCCTGCTCCTATCTTCTCTGTACCTATGTATCAATGAGATTTAGTGGCTAAAGCAAGATTTGTGCCCGCAGTGAACAGGGCTGCTAGATTAGTGTTAGGTTTGTGTCTTTCTTGTAACAAGATGATTAGCCTTTATATAGTTTTATGCACAGGCTCATATGGATTTGAATTTCTAAGAGCTTGCATTGCCTAAATGCTGCCCTAATCACTATGTTTTATTAATATGGTGATACTCACTGAATCATAACTTACAGCCAATGTCCCAGACTCGACCATCACCATTGCTGCAAATGACCTGTCCCATTGGCAGGACAGACTGAATAATATAGCGGCACATTGTATACAGCTGGGCGACATATTCAAATGGTTCTGAAGCCAGAGATAGTGATGCAGTAATAATGCTACTGAGCTAGTAATTCAGAGGCCCTGATGAATGCTCTGGGTTCTGAGTTCAAATCCTACCACAGCAACTGGTGGAATTTAAATTCAGTTAATAACTTATTACTAATAAGCATCAAACAATTGGATTGTCCTGAAACCCATGTTGCTCACTAATGCCCTTTAGGGAAGGACATTTTCCATCCTTATCCAGTCTTGCCTACGTGTGACTCCAGACCCACAGGGTGTCCTCCATAAATGGCCGAGTAAGCATTGCAGTTATATCGAACCATTACAGAAAAATCAACATAGCATAAAACCTGATCCACCATTCATTACACTTTACCCAGCCCACCCTGACCCTGCAAAGTCCTCCTTACTAACATCGGGGAAGTAGTGGCAAACCATGGGGGAACTGTTCCACAAACAAGTTGAGCACCAACCAACCAAGCTGGGCGACAGTTGCCCTGGGAGTCCGCAACATTGCCTCTGAATTTTCATGGCATCAAGCCAGACATGGGCAAAGAAGCCTCCAGCTTATTGCCATCTACTGCCCTTCCTCAGCTGATGAATCAATACTCCTTCATATTGAACACCGTCTGGAAGATAGTCTGAGAATTTCAAGGGTACAGAATATACTCAGGGTGGGACACTTCATTGCCAAGAATGGCTCAGTAGCACCACACTGAGCAAGCTTGTTGCCTGGGCCTATGGCAATTGGTGAGAGAACCAACAAGAAGGCAAAATGAATTTATCTTCCCTCACCAATCTATCTACATTGTGCATCTGTTCACAATAGTATTGGTAGGAACTTAGTTTCTGAATGAGTGCACACATGCGTCATGTGGATATGGCAGTGATACAGTGTGACTTAGGTTGGAGTGATTTGGTTTTCCATCTGTGCTGTAGATTATCTCCACACCTGTGGGTAATTTGCTGGTGATAAGGTGCAGTATTTCAATGAGGAAAATGGAGAAGAGAGTTGGTGCAATGACATAGCCTCATTTGACCTGAGTTTTCAGAGCTAGGGTTTGTGGTGGTATCGTCACTGAGAGAATCACAGTATATATATCATCATGGAGTAAGCAGAGGGCAGTGACAAATTTCTGAGGGCAGCCAAATAAGAGAAGGATAATCCATAAGTAAGCTTTCGTGATTTACAGACTTAAAGGCACCAGGGTTTGCTGGAGAGAAGATTTCAAGAACTTCCCAACTGAGACTCTAACTTTGTTTGCACAGCCTCAACTTCATTTGTCAATACCCTATCTGACTGGGTCTTTTTGCTATCCTGGTCTGGAGCAAAGTTCAAAATACCATTCGTCAGCTGAACAAAAATCACTGGAGCAGATGGAATCCCTGTTGACATTCCGCATACGACAGAGACACACATGGCACGGCGGCATAGCCTCATAATACCTCATCAGGGAAGAGGTGTGCATGTGGGTGAATCATATGGATGCTTTATTTCTGGCTATATTCAAGAACACGACAAGTCCGATTGCAGTATTTACAAAGCAGTCTCTGTGCTATTTGCCACAAGGATATTGATTGCAAGGAACCCTCCTCGACTGCCTTCTCCTAGTGGCTAAGGAACTCATTCCTGAATCACAGTGTGATATTCGCCCATTTAAATGAACTTCAGACATAATATTCATCATGTGGAAAGTTTAAGGAAAGTGTAAGAAACAGCACCAACCACTGTACATGACAATGGGAAACATCTTATTGCTTTATCCTGTATTAGACCAGTGGAGGAGAATAGGAATTTCAGTCTGTTATGTATTGCATGTCTTCTCTGGCGTGCCGTACTTTGCAAGTCAATGCATTGTGGGATCGCAGGATTCATGTTTTCTCATTTGTTCAACTGAGACAGCGATAAAGAGCAGTTGCAATGTTAATCACCTCCTGTGTCTACTTATGTGCTGATTGATCTTGTAAGTTACCAGGACCAAAAAAATACAACACAGTCTGTAGCAGATGTAAAGAATGATCAATGTTCTGTTAATTAGCTGACAAAATTAAAATCTTTGTCATTAATAAAGAAAATTAAATTAAGCATTCAGCCAACTTTATATTTCGGCACCATGTTATGGAAGAATATGATTTTACCCCTTTCCACAGTTGAAGATTCTACATCTTTCAGATTCCTGTTACTTCTCGGTCATGTGACATCATTATTACATCAGCACCACGTAAGCTTCTGATGTTTTTTTATTTTACTTTAGAAACAAACTTTATTAAAACAAAAGGAAATAAAACAATATTTAAATTTTTAACCCTGACAATAGTAGATTACATACAGTTTATTAGTATTAACTCACTAGTTCCCATTAAACAATACTTTGACAGAATATGCAGTCCTCATACAGGTAGACAAAGGCAATACTTGCATTTGCGAAGCAATTTTCCTTCTGTTAGGGGCATCCGTTCAGAACCCTTTTCCAGAGCCTGTCTCTGGCAACTTTCATGGGCTCTCTCGGTCGATTTCCAAAGCCTTCTCTTGTACCTGTTCAAAACAGATTTATTTCTCCCGCTCTCTTTAAGCTCCGTCCATCCCCTCAAACAAAGGTTCTCAGGAGTCTCCAGACTTGAACTTATCACTGTTATTTTAGCTGTTTGATTGCCACTCCAATTTATACAAAAGAATAGAGCCATGCTATTGATATGCAACTATCCCCCCATTGGCGGACAATGAGGCCATCAGACTCTGTAATGGGATAATAGCTGGTCAGACAGGAATGTCCCAAATGACAATGGATTTGGGGCATCCTGTTTATTCACACTAATGAGTCTGAGTCTGACTGGGACAATGCAACTCAACCAGATGCAGGCATATCCCTCTGACTCCATGCTTGCAGGTTTTTTCCCCCTCAGTCTATTTAATTGCCTGCTACATCTTGGATTTCATTTCTGAACCCAAGTTCCTAATATCTCCCTCGCTTAATATCTTCCTTCCTAGAGAAAAAAAAACCATCAATATACACAAAAGAGAAGAAAACAATATTTAAACTTTAAACAATAGCAGGTTACATGCAATTTATTAATATTAACATACTAGTTCCCATTAAACAACACTTTAACATTTTCTGAACCCTTTTAAATTTTCAACACTTCTTAAGATTACATACAGTTTACATTCTATACAATAGATATATATTTTTGATATTTTAAAACAAGCAAACATCACATGAATAAAGTCCATTGTAGTCTTTTCACCTTTCACAGTTGTAATAGGACATCAGCAAACGCATTTTCTTTTGAACACTTTTGCTTTAGTTCTGTCCAATTATGAGACCTGAAAGTCATCTCGGTGACAGTCTCCATACTTTTACACAACAAAACTGAGTCAATAGTTCAGTTACATGCAGTTGTCTGGCTTTACCAGCAGAAATTTCCATGCGATCGTACAACAGATTGTTGATTGCTTTGCAGAATTCATCATTGGTTCATCACATTTATCAATGGTTTTGGATTCTGTTTCTTTTGCTGTCTGTCAAGGATAGTCAAAAATAATTGGCATTAGCTGGTGCATTTGGACAGTGTCGGATACCAATCATTGCATGTTGAAAAGTGGCTGACTATTCGGGCTACTTCTGTACCAGTTCTTCAGCCTCCAGATTCAAGATTTCACCACAGACGATGCTCGTTGTGAAACAGTGAGACAGCTTTAGTCCATCATCTGTCCCTCCTGACCAGATCCTAGTGTCATCACGTACTGCATCACCTTTATGAAAGGAAATTGACAGCCCTTGGAGCTCCACAGTTCCTGCAGTTTCTTTCATTACAACCTGCTGCCTTTTGAGTGGCTCTCTCCCTTGTTGTGGTTCATTTTGTTCCTCTTCGATCTCATGCGGATGATTGCTGGTATGCTGGAGTTCCTGTGTATTCTGTTGCTGGATCTCAGCTTCCTTCTGAATCTGCCTTTCCAGATAGCTTTCTCTTCCATGTAACCATCACTGATGCCTCCTTCTGATGAAGTTTCCATGCAAGCTGCTTCTTAGCCTATAGTTCTCCATTCACCCTGTCAAGGAGTTCTATTGTTTGTTTACATACATCAGCCATCTCCTTTTGTACCTGTGCTGTAGTTAGCGGATTGAGATTGCATGGGTGTTGTTTAATGGGAATGTCATTTCCTAGGGCTACATCCTGTGCAATTACTGTTGTATGTCCCAAGTTAGCCCCCCCCCCCCCCCCCCCCCCCCGCCCCCCCCCCCCCCCCCCGGCCAAATGCCCACACACAGCTCCACACAACTGTAATGACTTCTTCAGGTCATTTTGATTTTGCTCCTGAAGGCAACTCAATAATTTATCCTAATTTTTGAATGTTTCCTCATTGTCCAATTTAATTTGAGGAATGTCAAATTTAGAATTGTCTGGATTTACCTCTTGTCCCAAAATTGTCCCAAAATTACAAAGACAAACACTTCCTCCTTCTCTCCTTCTCTATCGAAATAACTTTTCAGCATATTAAACTAACACACTCTGTGAGTCCTCCTTCTGTAAGGCATTCTTATCAAAAGATTCACCTCACACAGTTTCTTTTCTTTCTGATAAGGCCCACTAAATCTGGCTTTTACTGATTCAAACTTCCAATGTTAACCTTTTACTCTACATTATCCCGCAACATAAAAATACATTACTTAGTCATGCATCTCATTGCTATTTATGGGATCATCTGTGCATAAGTTGGACGCTAAGTTTCTCTGCATTACAGCATTGACTACGGGCGCGATCTAACTATAAAAATGGAGTCCATTCTGGGTGGAATTAGCGGGGTCATTCCCAGTGCTTGTCATGCCTGGAATGACCCCGCTATCTAAAGGCACTCTGTTTTTCTTTGGTAACCCGTCGGGGAACGCCACCTCGAGGCTGCACTTAGCATCATTTCCTGCACTGAGGAGTTATGATGAGTGGAGCTCCGCACTGTAGGAAGAGATCAGTACTGCATTATCAAATAGCACTCTGATCCCTTGACTCCCCACACAACCCCAGACAGCTCCAGCTCCCCCTCGGTCCCCCCTACACGCAACCTCACATGGGCACTTTGGCACTAGTGCCTGGCACCCTGGCAGTGTCACCTGGGCACCCTGTCAATGCCAGGTTGGCACTAAGGTGGCACTGCCAGGGTGCCAGGCTGGCAGTGCCAAGTTTCCCAGGTGGCACCAGCAGTGCCAGGATTCCAAGCTGCAGGGAGCCGGCCAGCCGGGGGCATCCGATCACCAAGGAGACCCCCCAGGTACCATTCTGTCTGCTGCCTGTTTGTGGGGACAGTACTGAACAGCACCCGGCTGTGGTCTCCTCAGCGAGACCAGTAGATGCCGGGTGGCCGTTCAATCGGGCATCAGCACTGCTAAGTGAGTTTTTAATCTACCTTAGCCATCTGGGCAGGACCCAGATCAAATAAATCCCTGGTGAGGCCTCTCCTGGGATATACTGGCTGCACCATGCCCGGTTCCGGCGGAATGCGGTCGACAGATCGCGGCCTACATTTCAAAGGTACTATGCTGGCTGAAAGGTGGAGCATCCTGAGCTCATTAAAGGTGTGATTAAAAATGCAAGGGACAGAAAATCCAGTACCCACCATCCCCCCCCCCCCCACCCCCCACCCCCCACCCCTGCCCTGTGCCGTGTTTTCTGGCAGCAGAGGCGACTTGCCATTGTCCGCCAGCGCTATCCTCCGCTCTCTCCAATATTTACCATGTTGCCCACCCATCTGCCCAAAGTATTTTATTCATAATATGACCATTTTCAATTCATCTTTTGTTTCTCGTTTCCTGATACTTGGACGGAGGATCAAATGATTATCTTTTTGTCTCATGGAATCATTGTCATATTCCTGGCACTGAAAAAGTGGTACTTGCCATACCGCAACCGGAGGAATAATATACAGGCTGGAGTCACCTGCTGTCTAATTGTAGATATGGAACATTATTTCCAAAGCCGTGACATATGTTACAAGATAAACAACAGGACCAAGAAGAATCTGGTTTGCCTGACAGATGTTAGCAAATAAGTACTGTAATATTCATTTGAAACTACTTATTTGGATCATTTGAAATTTAGGGCAGGGTATAATTTTACAGTTATTTTGTTTTAAGCTTTAGCATCATAGATCAAATGAAGTCTCGAACCTGCACCTTGAATCAGTGCTAATTTGAGTTTACCAGACACTACAGATAAACACAAAACTACTCACAGCTACTCATGAAACTATCCAAACTCCTCACTTTGGGCGGAATTCTCCGACCCCCCGCAGGGTCGGGGAAACGTCCGGGGCCGGCTTAAATCCTGCTCCCGCCATGGCCAGAATTCTCCGCCACCTGGGAATCGGCGGGAGCGGGAATCACGCCCCGCCGATTGCCGTGCCCCCCGCGGCGATTCTCCGACCCGTGATGGGCCGACGTACCGCCGCTGACAGGCCAATCCCGCCGACGTGGTTTAAACCACCTCTGGTGCCAATGGGATTGGCGGCGCGAGTGGGCCCCCCGGGGTCCTGGGGGAGCGGGGGGGGGGGGGGGGGGGGGCGCAGGGCGATCGGACCTCTGGCCTGGCCCGCAATCGGGACCCACCGATCGGCGGGCGGGCCAGTGCCGTGGGGGCACTCTTTTTCTTCCGCCGCCATCACGGCCTCCACCATGGCGGAGGCGGAAGAGACCCCCCTACCACACATGCGCTGGTGGTGACATCATTGGCCTCTGATGCACTGGCGCATGCGCGGACCGGTGAATGCCTTTTGGCCAGCCCCGACGCCGGGCGGCGCATCGCCAAAGGCTGTTTGTGCCGGTTTTGGCGCCATCGGCGTAGCGTAAACCACTCCGGCGCGGGCCTAACCCCTAAAGGTGCGGAGAATTCCGCACCTTTTGGGGAGGCCTGACGCCGGAGTGGTTGGCGCCACTCCACTACGCCGGGGCCCCCCGCCCCGCCGGGTAGGGGAGAATCTTGGCCTCTATTTGCTGTGTCCAAAAGGAAAATATGAACAGGTTCTTTGGGTGACTCTGGTCTCTGCATCAGAAGGTTGTGTGTTCATAGTCCCACTCCAGTGACCTGAGCATGAGGGCTGGAATTCTCTGGCCGTTGGAATTCTCTTTTTCCGTTGGCAGCGCATCCCACCCATGGGTTTCCCGGTGGCATGCGGGGGCTTCAATGGTAAATCCATTGACATGTGTTGGGAAGAAAGAATCGCGTCACCAGCAAATGGCAATCCGCCGAGAAATAAGCGGCTGTGGGACAGGAGAATCCCACCTGACATCATGACTGTCACGACAGAGCAGTATTGAGGGAGTGCTGTACTATCAGGGGTGCAGTCTTTCAGGTGAAATATTCGACAGAAGTCGTGGCCGGAATTCTCCGGTCATTGGGATTCACTTTTCCCGCCAGCAGGGAACTCCAGCCCGTAGATTTCCCAGCAGCATGGGGTGGCTTCAATGGGAAATCCCATTGGCAAGTTGCGGAAAGACAGAATCCCACCGCCAGTGAATGACGGTTCGCTGAGAAACCCGGGGCTGGGCAACTGTCTGTTCTCTCAGCCGACATCGTTTCAGAGAAGAAGAGGGGAGATATTCCTGCTGACCTGGCCATTATATATCCCTCAATCAACATCACTAAAAGCACATTATCCCATCTTTATCTCATTGCTGCCTGTGGGAGCTTGCCATGTGTGTGCAAATTGGCTGTTATATTTCCTGCATTACAATAGTGATAATCCTTAAAAAAAACATTTCATTGGCTGTAAAGTGTAATGGGACATCCTGAAGTCAAGAAGGTCTATAAATGTAGAATTTGATGGCTGGCAGGGTTTTTCATCTTGCCACTAGAGAAGCTGGTGGGGAGCTCACCCCGGAGGAAAACCACGCAGACACAGAGAGAAATTGCAAACTCCCCACAGACAGTTATCCAAGGCCAGAAGTGAACCAGGGTCCCTGGCACTGTGAGGCAGCAGTGCTAACCACTGCGCCACTGTACAGATGCCTGTGAACTGCCATTAGATTTCAAACCACTGCATTATCATCAGTGGCACCGGCGGCCTTCAGGTACATGCTGGGTGGGTGAGTGTTGATTGGGAGGGTGAGGAAGGGGGAGTGGAGGCAATCATAAGGAGGAGAACAATCAGGATGGAGTGGAAGTTATTGAGAATGGGCAGGTGAGGAGGGCTCTCTAAAGGAAAGGGGGACTATTGGGCACAGACACTTGAGAAGGCAGGGTTGCAGGGGTGGAAGAGGATGATTTGGAGGGGCATGGTGATTGGGAGGCATTTGAGTTGATCAATGAGTGAGGATATTGGGATGAGGTGATTGGGAAGGAATAAATGATCATGAGGTGTTGAGGCAACAGAGAGAGGATGAGGCCAATTAGGAAAGGGTAAACTGCTTGGGAGCGGGGAGGAGATTGGAAGAACATAAGGTGATCGGGATGAGGGAAGCAATCGGGAGAGATTGAGGCGATTGGGAACAGTTGAGGAAATTGTGTGGAGAAGGCAGGAGATATATATAGAAGGTGATGAGATGGTTTGGAAGTGCTAAAGCGATTGGGAGGGGATGCATTTGCAGGAAGCGATTGTGAGTGGACATAGGCAGAGATAACAATGGTTCTCGGCTCTCCAGTGGAACCAGGATAATCATTTCTGTGAGGTAAGTTTTTTTAACAAGCTTAGGTTGAAATTCTCCACCTCGCGTTGCTGCAAACGCGAACCACGATTGGCCAAAATTGAGATCCGGTCCCAGCGCCGATTCGGGCGCCATACTCTGGTCCCTCCCTGGTGGTGATAACCGTGTTTGTGCCCAGTGCCGGTGTGCATGCAAAATGAGCATTTGAAATGAGCATTTGCATGCACTTAAATATATTTTGCGCATTTGATCCACTATGCTCTGGGCCTTCGCGATGCCACACCCCACACAGGCAGAAGTAACGTGGGGGTGATTTATTACAGGTATTTACAGACGGGGACTGGGCGCCATGGCTGCTGAGGGGGAGAGAGAAGGTAAGCAAAGTTTAAAAAACTGTTAAAAATTGTTGCGCTTGCTTGGGGGTGGCTGCCAAGCCTGGGGTAGTAGCGGGGAGTGACTTGCTATCAGCTCCGTGGATTCAGGGTGTCCCCTCAGGATCAGGGTGGCCTGGCTCAGACTGCCATTTCTGCAGTATTTGTTTCAAACACACCCATTTGGTACAAGTTAATGGCCCCTGGCTGCTCACTCGGCTGTCTGCTCACAATGTCCTGTCAATGTCCTCAGAACCTCTGGTTATTTGGGAGCCCCCAGGCCACCCCTCTGGAAACGCTCAGACCCCAGCTGACCCATCACCGGGATGGATGTGGCCAAACTCAATCAGTGGCACACCAGGTGCTGACCCTCCTCAGTTCACTCATGAATAGTGCTGCCCCACTACAGGGAAAGCAGGGGAAAGGAGAGCTCACCCCAAACAAAGGACACATGCACCATGGCCTTTAGCACCCTCCCTGGCACACTGTCCCTCTCAAGGAAGAGACCTCAACAGTTACACTATCACCAAGGCCACTCTGCAGGACCACAAATAATCTCCAAACTCTGTCTGTCCACTGTGTCCCTGCTCCCATCCATCCTGATCCCTGACAGGTTGTCACAACTTGTGTGTCACACCCAGGACCCACATCACACTGCAGCTACACTCCCAGGAGATGCAGACTTCCCTGCCTCACCTCCATCTGTAGTGCCCACACTCAAGCCACTAAGCATGGAAGAAATTAGTGGCACATCATGACCCTCTCCACCGCACAACCAGATGCCACCCCGCGGGTGGGATAACATACACCCTACCCAATGAGGACATCCACAATAGACCCCACTGGGGAAACAGGACATGGGCCACAGAGACTATCACTGACATGAGTTGTGGCAGCCATTGGTATCCCTGCTGGCAGGGATGGTTGATGAGGATAGAGGCTCCCCGGTGCCACTCACTGATGGGGATAGGGGTGCAGTGTAGAAGGCAACATATCGGGTGGAGCAGCAGAAGGGTGGGGGTGGGTGTGAGGGGGTCATGTGGAGGGTGAAGCTGAAGTGCAACTCAGGGTCGCCATGTAGTTGTTTGTTGGATTTGGATGGGCAAGGGAATACTCATCTTGCTAACATGCCTTTTCTCCTCTGCAGAGAATGAATTTCAGAGTACAGCCAGCAATGCTCGCTGTTTACCTAGCCATGACTGCTATTGTGGATGCACAGGGGCTGGAGGCACAAGGCAAGCTTGGCGAGGACCCTATACAAGAGGAGCCTACCCCAAAAGAACAGTGGTCAGCCCCTGAGACTCGATGCCGGCTGTCCAACAGGCTGAGGAGGAGGTGCAATTGAGGCTCCATATCAGGGTATATGTGAACCATCAGCGCCGTCCTTTGAGGAGCCACCAAAGACTTTGGCTAACCGGGGAGACTGTGCCCCGCCTGTGCTAGATGGTGATGCACCTGGCACCGTGGGGGTATGAAGGAGAAAATCTGCTCCCGGTGGCTGTCAAGGCGATGGTCACCCTGAACATTTATGCCTCAGGGTCTTTCCAGGGCCCGAATGCGGACCTGTCTGGGATCTCTCAGACATCGGTACACAGGTGCATCCGCAATGTGACAGATGATCTCTGCCCCAAGTAGTTGACTATATAGACTTCAGTCTGGACCAGGCACATCAGCATAGCTGGGCAGCAGGAATTGCTGCTATCACTGGCATGGCCCAGGTCCAGAGGGGATCGATATCATATATGCCCCCATATAAGCTGGCTTGTCCACAGTTCTGGGGAAGATGACTTGCTGTTAGATGAGCTCTGGTTTTCCTCATTGTTTGACAAAGTCTAACTGACTCCTGCCTTCAGGATCACATTCCACTGTCCATCCAACTAATCACTGATAGCTATATCAGCATATCTGATGGCCATTCCATCTCACAGGCCTATGTATGGTTTACGTGGGTGTGGATGGGGGTACAGTTATGGAGGTGGTGAGCGGTGATGGGTCACTCACCGGTAAGTTGTCCTACAAGGCAGGTTCACACTTCTGGCCCTGTTCCCTGCCACGTCTGAGGGTGACCCCAATGGAACAATCAATTGTCCTGTTCCATCCTCCGCCACCCACACTGCACATCACCAACCTCCCCCCCTCCCCCCCCCTCCACAAAGTGGCATATCCTCTGCACCCAATCCAGCCCACCCCTCACACTCCAGACAGAGGATTGAGGCTGGTCAGAATGTTGGTGGAAAGATGTTTAATAGCACCAATACACATTATTGTACCCTGAGTCCTGGCCGATGTTCGAGTGTGATGAGGTGACACCCTGTTCTGCCCATTACCCATCAGATGTTCCAGTGTCAAGTGTGGAGGATTCAGAAGCACTGAAGTGTTCCAGCCCCTCCCCCCACAGGAGTCACTGGCATGGACCCCATCACTCCCCTCAGGGTGCTTTTTGGCCCCTGGGCTACTCCATGGGATGGAGGAGAGGCCGGAGTGAGCTCCAGAAGCTTCACCGTCACCTGCCGTTACCAGTCCTGGAGGCCCGCCCTCTTCTGAACCAGGGTCTTGATGCCCTCAGCCATGGAGCCCTGAGACTGGGCTATGTCCATAAACGAGTGAGTAATAAGAACATAAGAACATAAGAACTAGGAGCAGGAGTAGGCCATCTGGCCCCTCGAGCCTGCTCCGCAATTCAATTAGATCATGGCTGATCTTTTGTGGACTCAGCTCCACTTTCCGGCCCGAACACCATAACCCTTAATCCCTTTATTCTTCAAAAAACTATCTATCTTTACCTTAAAAACATGTAATGAAGGAGCCTCAACTGCTTCACTGGGCAAGGAATTCCATAGATTCACAACCCTTTGGGTGAAGAAGTTCCTCCTAAACTCAGTCCTAAATCTACTTCCCCTTATTTTGAGGCTATGTCCCCTAGTTCTGCTGTCACCCGCCAGTGGAAACAACCTGTCCGCATCTATCCTATCTATTCCCTTCATAATTTTAAATGTTTCTATAAGATCCCCACTCATCCTTCTAAATTCCAACGAGTACAGTCCTAGTCTACTCAACCTCTCCTCATAATCCAACCCCTTCAGCTCTGGGATTAACCTAGTGAATCTCCTCTGCACACCCTCCAGCGCCAGTACGTCCTTTCTCAAGTAAGGAGACCAAAACTGAACACAATACTCCAGGTGTGGCCGCACTAACACCTTATACAATTGCAACATAACCTCCCTAGTCTTAAACTCCATTCCTCTAGCAATGAAGGACAAAATTCCATTTGCCTTCTTAATCACCTGTTGCACTTGTAAACCAACCTTCTGTGACTCATGCACTAGCACACCCAAGTCTCTCTGAACAGCGGCATGCTTTAATATTTTATCGTTTAAATAATAATCCCGTTTGCTGTTATTCCTACCAAAATGGATAACCTCACATTTGTCAACATTGTATTCCATCTGCCAGACCCTAGCCCATTCACTTAACCTATCCAAATCCCTCTGCAGACTTCCAGTATCCTCTGCACTTTTCGCTTTCCCACTCATCTTAGTGTCATCCGCAAACTTGGACACATTGCCCTTGGTCCTCAACTCCAAATCATCTATGTAAATTGTGAACAATTGTGGGATCCCTGAGGGACACCACTAGCTACTGATTGCCAACCAGAGAAACACCCATTTATCCCAACTCTTTGGTTTCTATTAATTAACCAATCCTCTATCCATGCTACTACTTTACCCTTAATGCCATGCATCTTTATCTTATGCAGCAACCTTTTGTGTGGCACCTTGTCAAAGGCTTTTGTAATGTCCCTCACTGCCTCAGTTATGTCACTATAGGACTGTGCCATGTCTCCTTGTTCCTGGCCCAGACCAGTCAACACCCAGGCAATGCTTCCGATGCCCCAGCCATGATCCTTTGTGACTGGGCCAAGCTCTGCAGCACTGCAGCAATGTCTGTGTGGGCCCAGCACATGGCTGCCTGCGACTGAGCACCCCTGTCCTGAGCCTCAGCAGCTGTGACCCAAGCTAATGTTCTGGGGTCTTGGGTTTGAATCTCACTATGACAGATGGTGGAAATTGAAGCCAATAAGTTTCTGTAATTAGAAGTCTAATGATGACCACAAAACCATTGTTGATTGTTGTAAAACCTAGCTGGCTCACTAATGTTCTTTATGGAAAAAAATTTGCTATCTTTACCCAGACTGGTCGACATGTGACTTCAGACCCACAAAGCGATGCGGTTGACTCGTAACTACCCTCCACTGAACTGGCTTAGCAAGCCACTCAGTTCAAGGGCAATTAAGGATGGGCAGCAAATGCTGGCCCAGCCAGTGACGCCCACATCCCAAGAACAATAAAAGAAACCTACCCTAGCCCCTAACGCTATTCGAGGTGCTGCACCGGTATCAACTTAACTGGTGTCTAGCTTTCTACCTTTACGTGCCCTAATGCTCTTTCTAGGTGGCCCCCCAGGTGGTAAATCAGAAGTGCAACCGGCCTGCTGCATATCCCGTCCCGTGACCTGGGTTACAGGTGGCGTGGTGCCACCATGTTCTGCCCGCTACCCATCAGATATGCCAGGGACAGGTGGTAGGGATTCAGAGCTGCTGCGGTATTCTGGCGCAACCTCCTGTGGGTGTCACATGGTCCACGGGCTATGCCTTGATATGAGGTTGCAGCCGGAGCAAGCTATGGCGGCTCGGCTGTCACCTGAGGCTGTCCTGGAGGCCCACTCTCATTTCACCCAGGGTCTCCATCCTCGCGGCCATGGCACTGCGCCACATCCCTCTGGGACTGTGTGATGTCACTCAGGGAGCGTTCCATGTCCCTCTGTGTCTGGCTCAGGTCAGCCAGCACCAGGCAATTCTCTCAGCATCCACAGCCATTGGCCGTTGTGACTGGGCCATTCTTTGGAGCGCCGCAGCAATGTTCATGTGGCCCAGGTACATGACTGCGTAACATGGTGGCCCTGTCCTGTGCATCAGCCACCACCCACGCAGAGTGCCCCAGGCCTTGGATAACCTGAAAAATGGCCGATACCTTCATACCCAAGGACTTGCATTGAAGCAAAGGCACTCCAGACCGACAGACCCGCTGATGCCTGCGGCTTCCAGTTCTCTCTCTCTCTCTCTCTCTCTCTCCCCCCCCCCCCCCCCCCACCCCCTTCTCTCTCCCAGTGATCCATAGAATCACTACCCTGTGCCACGTGCTAGTGAGGCTTGGAACAGGGAGATAGCACATTTGAAAATGTCATTAAAGAGCTAATGTAGGAGGGAGGGTTTTAGATCTATGGATCACTGGGATATCTTCTGGGACCTGTACAAGAAGGAAGGGTTGCACGTGAACTGTAGATGCTCCAATATCCTGGGCGGGAGGTTTGCTCGTACTGTTCAGGAGGGTTTGAACCAGTGTGGTGGATGGATCGGGGGGGGGGGGGGGGGGGGGGGGGGGGAGAGAGAACTGGAAGCCGCAGGCATCAGCGGGACTGTAGGTCTGGAATGTGTTTGCTTCAATGCAAGAAGTATAACTGGTTAAACACATGAACTGAGAGTCTGGATTACTGCAAAGAACTATGATGTAATTGCAATTACGGAGACACGGTTAAAGGAGGGACAGAACTGGCAGCTTAACATTCCGGGATATCATTATTTTCGATGGGACAGAAGGGGAAACAAAAGCGGTGGGGGAGTTACATTGCTTTGTTTTTGGAAATTTAGAGTCCCCAATTCATTTTTTCCAATTAAGAGGGAATTTAGCGTGGCCAATCCACCTAGCCTGCACATCTTTGTGTTGTGGGAGCGAAAACCCATGCAAACACGGGGAGAATGGGGGAGTTGCATTGCTGATTAGGGAGCAGATCACAGCTGTGTTGAGGGGGAACACATTGGAGGAATCTTGTTGTGAGGCATTATGGGTGGAGCTCAGGAATAAGAAGGGTGAAATCACAATGTTGGGTGTGTACCATAGACCTTCCAACAGCCCACAGGAGAAAGAGGAGCAGTTGTGTAGTCAGATACTGAAAAGGTGTGGAAAAACCAGGGTAGTTGTGATGGTGATTTTAACTTCCACTGTATTGACTGGGAATCCCTTACAGCCAGGAGCATGGATGGAGAGCAATTTGTTAGCTGTGTTCAGGAAGGCTTTTGATGCAGTATGTTGATACTCCAGTATTGGGGAATGATCCAGGCCAAGTTATTGATGTTTTAGTAGGGGAGCATTTTGGACTTAGCGACCATAATTCCATATGATTTTGGGTGGTCATGGATAAGGACAAGAGTGGCCCGCGGGTGAGGGTGTTTAATTGGGCGAGGGCTAATTACATCCAAATGAGACAGGAACTGGGGAATGTGGATTGGGAGCGGCTATTTGAGGGCAAATCCACATCTGACATGTGGGAAACGTTTAACGGCCAGTTGATTGAAGTGCAGGACAGGCAAGTCCCCGCAAAAATGAAGGATAGAAATGGCAGGATTTGAGAACCATGGATGACAAGGGAAAGTGTAAGCTTAGTCAAAAGGAAAAAGGAAGCATACACAAGGTCTAGGCATCTAAAAACTGTGAAGCCCTTGAGGAGTACAGTGAAAGTAGGAAGGAACTTAAACGTGGAATTAGGAAGCTGAGGCACTCTCAATTACGATGCGAGAGCGAGGTCAGTAATCAAAGGCTTTAATATACAGAGAACAGGACAGCATTCGAGAGAAGTGTGCTCGCCACATGGAGCCTTATCCTATATACTGTTTCCTGGGGGCGTAGCCAGAGGCGGAGTCCCCCAGGGTTCCAAGCCTCTTAAAGGGGCAAGGTATTAAAGGTAAATACCGTTCATCACAGAAAGCGAAAAGGGGCCATGAAGTATCTTTAGCAAACATGGTCAAGGAGAATCCCAAGGCTTTTTATGCATATATTAGGAGCAAGAGGGTAGCAAGAGAAAGAGTAGGCCCACTCAAGGACAATAGAGGGAAGTTATGCGTGGAACCACATGAAGTGGGTGAAATCCTTAATGAGTACTTTGTATCGGTATTTACCAGGAAGAAGGACATGACAGATGTTGAGGTCAGAGACAGATGTCTGAACTCTCTTGAGAACATCAGTATATCAAAGGAGGAAGTGTTGAGCATCCTAAATTGCAATAAGGTAGACAATTCCCGGGGGCCAGATGGGATCTATCCCAGGTTACTGCGGGAGGTAAGGGGTGAAATAGCTGGGGCCTTAACGTATATCTTCACATCCTCTTTGACCACAGGCGAAGTTCCAGAGGATTGGAGAATAACCAATGTTATTCCCTTGTTTAAGAAAGGAAGCAGGGACAATCCAGTAAATTATAGGCTGGTGAGCCTGACATCAGTGGTGGCAAGCTTTTGGAAAAGATACTGAGGGACAGGATCTATGCACATTTGGGGGAAAGTGGACTGTGGACTAATTAGAGACAGGCAGCATGGTTTTGTCCAGGGAAGGTCATATCTCACCAACTTGATTGAGTTTTTGAAGAGGTGACAAAGACAACTGATGAGGGAAGGACTGTGGATGTAGTTTTTATGGACAAGCAAGGCGCTTGACCAGGTCCCACATGGCAGACTGGTACAAAAACTAAAATCACATGGGATTCGGGGTGGTTATAGAAGACAGAGCAGTGGAAGATTTTTTTTCTGAATGGAGGGCAGCAGGGTAGCATGGTGGTTAGCATAAATGCTTCACAGCTCCAGGGTCCCAGGTTCGATTCCCGGTTGGGTCACTGTCTGTGTGGAGTCTGCACGTCCTCCCCCTGTGTGCGTGGGTTTCCTCCGGGTGCTCCGGTTTCCTCCCACAGTCCAAAGATGTGCGGGTTAGGTGGATTGGCCATGCTAAATTGCCCGTAGTGTCCTAATAAAAGTAAGGTTAAGGGCGGGGTTGTTGGGTTACGGGTATAGGGTGGATACGTGGGTTTGAGTAGGGTGATCATGGCTCGGCACAACATTGAGGGCCGAAGGGCCTGTTCTGTGCTGTACTGTTCTATGTTCTATGTTCTATAGCTAGTGGTGTTCTGCAGGGATCACTGCTGGGACCTCTGTAATTTGTAATATATATAAATGATTGGCAGGAAAGTGTGGGTGGCCTGGTTAGTAAGTTTGCGGATGACACGAAGATTGGCAGAGTTGCTGATAGCGCGGAGGATTGTCAGAGGATATACGAAGATATAGATAGATTGGAGACTTGGGCACAGAAATGGCAGATGGAGTTTAATCCGGACAAAAGCAAGGTGATGTATTTTGGAGGATCAAATCTAGGTATGAATTATACTATAAATGGCAGAACCCTTCAGAATATTAACATACAGAGGGATCCGGGTGTGCAGGTCCACAGACCCCATAAAGTGGCAACAAAGATGGCCAAGATGATTAAGAAGGCATATGGCATGCTTGCATTCATCAGCCGGGGCATTGAGTACAAGAGTTGGGAAATTATGTTGCAGCTATATAAAACCTTGGTTAGGCCGCATTTGAAGTATTGCGTGTAGTTCTGGTCACCACATTATCAGAAGGACATGGAAGCTTTGGAGAGAGTGCAAAGAAGGTTCACCAGGAGGTTGCCTAGTCTCGGGGTGTTGGCTATGAGGAGAAGTTGAATAAACTAGGATTGTTTTCACTGGAAAGGCAGAGGCTGAGGGGGACTTGATAAGGTCTACAAAATTATGAGAGACATAGACAGGGTGGATTGTCAGAGGCTTTTTCCAAGGGTGGAAGTATCAATTACAAGGGGGCACTGGTTCAAGGCGAGAGGGGGAAAGTTTAAGGGAGATCACACAGAGAGGAAGGTACTTGGAACATGCTGCCAAAGAATGTGGTGGAAGCAGGCACATTAGCAACATTTAAGAGGCATCTGGATGGGTACATGAAATGGGAGGAAATAGAGGGATACAGACCGAGTAAGGGCAGAAGGTTTATTTAGGGCATCATGATTGGCACAGGCTTGAAGGGCCGAAGGGCCTTTCCTGTGCTGTACCTTTCTTTGTTCTTTCTTCTTTGATTGGCAGAACGCATCAGCAGGGGACCCAAAATCCTGCTAGCACTACTCTGCATTGCTCGAATGGCAGGTGCATTCTGGCTGGAGCTGATGCTGCGAGTCCTTTAACAGCTGAATCAGATCTGGGCAAAGGAGAAAAATAATTGAACATGAGAGGGAGCAGGCGCACCACGTTTTCCAAAGCTGAACCAACATCTTGGTGGGAGGAGATGGAAATGAGATAAGGTGTCTTGTGTCCAGAGGGGCCAGGAAGTCATCCAGAATCATAGAATCCCTACAGTGCAGAAGGAGGCCAACCAAGTCTGCACCGACCCTCTGAAAGAGTATCCTACCTAGCCCACTCCCCCGCTTTATCCCGAGACCCCACCCAACCTGCACATCTTTGGACTGTGGGAGGAAACCGGAGCAACCCGAGGAAACCCACGCAGACACGGAGAGAATGTGCAAACTCCACACAGACAGACACCCAAGGCTGGAATTGAACCCGTGTCTCTGGCGCTGTGAGGCAGTAGTGCTTCTCACTGTTCCACCTTGCTGTCCGGACAGAGGGAACAAATTGCTGCAGTGGTGTTGTTGGATGTTAACTGGGCCTGCGCTAATCCAAGTCATGGCAGAAATGTGCACACGTTCCACAGACGTCTTTTTAAAGCCTTTAAGGCACTCGTATTATCAAAATAACAGGTGATGGCCCAATTTCTCACCCACAGGCTTTTTAGGCCAGATTCTGTAACCGGGTGATCAGAAACTCCTCCTTGAGAGTGCCTGATACAGATTAGTGTGACATCAAAGTATAGTTTCTTAAGCATATAAACGTTGTTGCACAAATATAAATAAAGCACGCATAACAACTGAGGAATTCCTTGTCAACATCAGCGATCTAAAGATTAAAAAAGATAACCATTCCTTTTGTCTTTAATGATTTCATGATCATGACACACAGTTTATATCATTTAATATCACTGGTTAGGATGTTCTGCACACAACCACATTTGAACTTGTTAAACATGATGAATAAAATAATTCTTAACTTATTACTCAAATGATTAAAATACATCTGGCTGGATTCTCCAATAATGGCGTTTCACTCTGGACTTTCCTTAAGAAAGTCCTGAGTGATTCTCCCATCTGCAGCGGGGTGCTGGGGCCCTGGAGTGGTTCTCGCAGCTCTGGCTGTGGATACGGGGCCCCTCATTTCTGGTCGGGAGTCCGCGCATGCAAACGGCAACGGCCTGCAGCGGCTGCCCTGTGGGACATGTCGGACTTGGATCGCGGAGCGGCACCAAAAATGTAGCCCTCCCCGCCGAGAACATGCGTGCCCGCAGGTCCGCGATGCCCAATCGCTCCCCTGGCCTTCCATGAGGACACCCCCCCCCCCCCCACATGTTGAACGATCCCCCCGCCCCCCCCCCCCCACCAGGGCGGCTCGGACTAATGCCACAGCCGGCATCCGACGTTCTCAACAGCCGATAGGTGGTTTGAACCACGCCGTGGGGAACATGGCCAGTTGCGCGCAGAGAATCGCGGGGTCGGGGGGCTCTGACAATTTGCGCAATTCTCAAGTGACACGGGAGCGACTCTGGCCTGAATTTCCGGTTTGATGACCATTCTCTGCCCCCTGTTCCGAACGCGATTTCGGTGCAGAGGCTCGGAGAATCCAGCCCGTAGAATACGGTGCAAAACTTCGAATGAGACACATCACTGCAAACTTAGCTTTGACTTTATGATGCTTCCCATTGACAACATAAGCCACTGGGAATGCATTTTGATTCACCATTCATTCTATTTATTTTACTGAAACTTGTGAGTGAAGAAAGAATTTTGTTTATTCTTGCAAGGAGACAGCGATTAGTAATTAGCCTTTTCAGTTACTGACCCGACACATTTCTGTCCTGTTGATTCAAGCTGGCAGTTAAACTCAGTTAGTTTTGCATCCTGAAGCGAAGTTATCAGGAGCAAGGGTGTGACCATATTTGTAAGATATTGCAAGGCTTCTTCCTTCTCTGGTCTATCACATAAGATTCCAGTGTTCAATGCTCAAGCCCTGACATGCTCTTTGCATCTTGATGTTAAGGGAAATTCAATGGTCAGACTCCATGAGTAGCTAGTGCGCAGCAGGTGCATCATAGAATTGATTGCTGGGCGCAAGGCTTTCATCTGCATGGCACTTTTGCGCAATGGCCGAGGCGTAGGCATTGCAGCTCAACTGGCCATGTCTGCTCCAGGGAATACTGCTTGCCGGCTGTCCCCACTACTTTGGTAATGTTAGCATTCCAGAGGATGTACTTTGTGACGGAAGCAAAGGACTTTGAAAGCCTGGAATGTTGCATGTGACGCCCACCTCAGAAACTGGACCATTGGCCAGAATGGATGATGCACAGGTTATTCAAAGAGCTGTTGTTGCACAGCTGTGGGCTTTCCCTGTGCAATGTACGTTATCTGCATATTTACTGGCACACAGTTCTATCAGCATGTGGAGGGTGCAAAGTCTTAAGTTGTATCACTCTCAGTATTGTGAGCATGGTTTTATTATCAACAAGGTGGAGCCTTTTATATCTTTTATAGGCACCGAGTATTTATGTGATGGGCCTGGTTGTTAAGGATGGCTTATCATACATGTTCTTAAGATGTTGAAGTCGATCCCAGCCCCAGGTCACTGTCCATGTGGAGTTTGCACATTCTCCCCGTGTTTGTTTGGGTTTCGCTTCCACAGCCCAAAGATGTTCAGGATGCATGGATTAGCCACACTAAATTGCCCCTTAATTGGAAAAAATGAATTGGGTACTCTAAAATTTATTTCTCCAACCCCCCCCCCAAAATGGCGTGTGCGTTTTGCGACAGGCCGCTCAGAGAATCGCTGCTCGCCGTTTCTCACGGCGACCGGCGATTCTCCAGCCCGGATGGGCCGAGCGGCCTGCCGAACCCGACCGGTTCACGCCACCGACAACCACACCTGGTCGCTGCCGGCGTGAACAGCGCACAACCGCTGTGTGTGGGGCCTGTGGGGGGCGGAGGGAGGATCGAGCACCATGGGCGTGCTCAGGAGGTGTCTGGCCCGCGATTGGTGCCCGGCGTCTCTAAAAGACGCACTCTTTTCCCTCCGCCGCCCCGCAAGATCAAGCCACCATGTTTTGCAGGGCAGCGGAGGGGAAGACTAGGGGGCAAGGAGTGGCCTCCGATGCCGGAATGAAACACTCCGGGTTTCACTCCGGCGTCGGCTGTTTGTCTCCCTTTGGGCGAATTGCGACCCACATCTTTGGACTGTGGGAAGAAACCGGAGCATCCAGAGGAAACTCTCACAGACACAGGGAGAAAGTGCAAACTCCAAATAGATAGTTACCCAAGGCCAGAATTGAACCCGGATCCCTGTAGCTGTGATGCAGTAGTGCTAACCACTGTGTTACCGTGTAGTGCAAATGTAAAATGTACTTGGAAGTTACTCACCTGGGGACTGGTTGGTGGCAAGTGTGAGAGAGGAGAGTCTTACGTGAATTGATTTTGCACAAGGACACGTCTGACGATAATCCATCCCTGCACAGTGCCACGCTGTCATCCAGCTGCATTGCCAACGGTGGCATCCTCATCTGTTTTGGGATCATGCAGATGGATAGGGGTGTCCTCCTCTGCCTCCTACCTTTTATTTTTCTGCTCAGAGGTTGGAGTTCTGCCCATGGCCTCATCATCATCAATTTATAGGCCTCTCTACTGCACAATGCTGCGCAGCATACAGTCTAACATACTATTCTTGACACCCTTGCTGGGGCACATTCCAGATCTCTGCCTGAAGCACATTTTTAGAAAGCCAAATGGTTGATTGTACTCCTAGTGATGAATTAGCTTCTGCTACCGTGGCTCTGTGCCTCAGTTTTCCTGACCCCTGAAATTGGTCCGGGGGAGGACATGCGATTTCTTTGTCATAGCGAAAATTCAAACCCCAATTATCATTTGGTATCCCGTTGTCAAGGACACTAGATGTGAATACAATGGCCTGCTGCAGCTCAGTGGGCTAGACAGCTGATTTGTAATGCAGAACAAGCCAGCAGCGCGGGTTCAATTCCTGTACCAGCTGAGAATTCTGAATTCTCTCTGTGTACCGAACAGGCGCTGAATGTGGCGACTAGGAGCTTTTCACAATAACTTCATTGCAGTGTTAATGTGTCTATTTGTGACAATAAAAAGATTATTCACATTATTATTATTCAATGTGCTAAATTGAAAGATGACAACATAAATTGCTGCTTCACCTGGGAGGAGTGTTGTTAGGACCTTGGACCTCTGAGGCGAGAGGAGGTAAAAGGGCAAGTGTTACATCTCCTGCAAACAATTAGTTTGTAGTTTTGTGAAACTCAAGTTAATTGTGCTCCACTAAGTTTTCTCATAATCTGGAAAGTGATCCCATAAGCTTTACTTTTAATGTCAACAGATGTGTCGGCATAAAATCCATACATTTTTTCCAATTTTAGCAAATCAACGTTTAACTTGTTCATATTATATTCTTCTGTCTTCTCAGTTATTAGAGGTGTAACCCATTTAAAACATACATGTTAATGCATCTATTGAAAAACAGATCAAAGATATTTCATACAGCTGTGTTAAGAGTTGATTTAATAAATTTCTAGTCTGTGATGAGTTACAATTCTTACTGGCTTCCATGGCTCCTGTATAAATCTGGGCGGCAATACTGACGTTTGAGATTATGGGCTTTTGGGGATTTGAACAAATAGCAAATCTGTCTGCAGTGTTGCTGGAGCATCGATTTTCCAGACTCCTCGATCAAGCTCCCCGACATTTGGAGAAGATTTATTCGTCTGGTAGCAATAAGATCTATTTTTAGAAGTCTCCATATTTTGTTTGTTTAATTAAGAGGCATCTGGTCAGCATCCCATCCATTGAACCAACATTTTTTGTGAGGACATTGCATCTGCCTACAATATGGCTGCCCATGGAATGTGTAAAGCACAAAGTAAGATGATTCTTACCAAATGACCATTATCAATATCTCATCATAATCTGTACAATTAATGACTTTGTATCAAATTCCTGGTTGGTGCGCTGTTTCTATTTCAGGTTTGAGTATCATGTTAGTCATTTGCCTGTAACAGACTCCAGATAAATTACTTTAAAATTAGACTCCAGTACAGTAACTACTGGAGTTTTCCTCGTCTGCTATGGGTTGAAGGGGGGGGGGGGGGGGGGGGGGGGTGGGGTTGGGGATACTGTTCATTTTACATATGTTTCACATTATCCACCTGTAAGCGATTTTCAAGTTTGCTCAGAACATCGGCGGTAATTAAACAAAGTTATAAACTGAAGTGAAGAACAGAAATGAAGTGACTGGAAAGGATCCAGATGGTCATTGAATCTGTCTATTCTATCCATGCATGATATCCCCATCATCACCACCAACCCGGGTTGTGGGTGACTTGTTGGTCTCGTGCCGATCACAATTCTCTAGATAATGTCTTTTGGCCGTCATTCATTCAGTTCATATGCACGTCAGGGAGTCAACTGTGATCTAGAGGACAAACATGCTGAGATCTTCATGTGCTGTACTTTACCATATTTTCCGCAACTTCTGCACTGCCGGATTATCCCATATTCATCCAAGAGTTGAAGCTGTTCTGTTACTTTTCTTGG